>NC_081208.1:2526236-3726236 GCF_902713425.1 Acipenser ruthenus
TGCTGTCTTCAGTAGCAGTGATAAATGAGCTGCAAAACTGGGACATCTAACTGTAAATGTGCCAACCTCTTTCTGAACAAAGTGCATAGCTAGGTAGTGCACATAGATTGTATAGTATATGCTGCTTACCCTTTCAAGGTTATAGTAGTGCTTGTAAAAATACCTTTTTATTAAGAAGATGAATTTGCATATCCAGATCAATGCATAACTTTCCAAAATAAATGAATAAATGCATTGCTTTCACTATGTGTTTCTAAATTAGCATGCAGACATTGGCACCAGAAATTTAATTAAAACACAGCTTTTAATAAAGCTCAGGTCGACTTCCATAAAAAGTTAATAAAAACTTCAATTAACGAGTCCTTTGTTGAAAGAGGTGGAGGGCAGGGTCCTGTTGTCTTTTTGTTTGAAGTTGTTTATGTCCTCACTTAAAGAACCAAAACGGAAACAGATTGAGCTGTCAGTGCAGTTAATAAAACCCTGATTATTTATCACTGCCTTGGAAAAACAAACAAAGTTTAACAGAAGTCAAATCTACCACCTGTTAAAAAGTCCTCAAAAGGAAGAGAATGGTTCCTGCGAATCTGAGAAGGCAGCTGTTTTTTTTTCAGAACCGACAGTCTGTACTCTTGTGTTTAACTCTGGGACAGTGCCTGGGGTTGAGGGGGCAATGGGAAGGTACGGGTCAGTAACCATCACAATGGTGATAGTCTTTGATTATTCTTACTCTTTGGTATGGTGACATATTTCTACCCTGAGTAAAATATTGATCGAGGCTCTTTTATTTTTAATACCCAGAGACTCCTGGAGGGGTTCCAGGGGGTTCAGTACCAGCTCCGGGTCTCGCTCTTTGATGTCACCTACCGGCACTTTTTTGGGAGGACGTGGAGGAGTCCTGCAAGGCAGCTGAGGAGCTTACCAGGGCACTCCCCCAGAGTGTCCTTTAACGAGGTAAGGAAGACGGCACCAGTGACTGCACTGCTGGTAACCTTACCCACGTCCTGCAAGGGGAAACCATGCCAATATAAGAAATGGCATATTATTTATCATGTTTGTGTGTTGCACTGCCGTTACGGATTCTGACCCTGGTTGGTGAGATGACGTTAAAAGTTTTATAGCCAAACACGCACAGTGGTTAAGACACTTGTGCCGTGCCGTGCTGTGCCCAGCTCTATTATATATGCTTGGGTGTGAGTCATTTTAATGTGGCGTCTCGTATCACTTTTCATTTTTGTATTCTAATTCTTAAAGTACGACTTGGGTCACACAGTCAAACAAGGATAAATGTGATCTTCAGCAAAAAACAATGAACAAAACCAAACAGGTGAATTAGGCAAATGGAGTTATCTCAGTACTCCCTAGATAAGTGATGCAGCCACTTTAAAGATTTTTACATTTCAGCAGATGGCGATACATTAAATACTTTAAAGGTTAGCTTGGTACTAATTGCTCGTTTGTACAAATGCCATCCTCGCAATTACAACACACCTCTCAGCAGCCCTGCAAATGAAAGAGCATAAATAAGGTGGTTTCATTTGAAGGGCCTCATAAAGAAATAGCAAATATTTCTAAAACCAAGAACATTGTTGAGACAAGCAAATAATCCTTGCACTGAGGACTTTATAGAACTGTTTGAATTGCTAATGTTCATTCCTCCTTCACGCTGCCAAAAAAAAACAACAAAAAAAACCCCACTATAATAGTTACCACCCAGCGATTTCCAAGTGGGTACATAATGCTAATAGTTTTCATGCTAATTAATCTGGTGCTTATGTCTTCAATCTGCATAAAAGCAGAGTTGCAGGTGTTATAGATCAGGCTAATGTCCTATCCTTGTTCTGTCACTATTACGAATGTGATGAGACTGAACAAAGGTGCGCTCGGGTCATGTGCTAAAATTATTCCAAGACCTTGCAGAAGCGTGGTTAATATTATTTCTCTGCCATACCGCTCTGCTAACGCTCCTGGCAACTTAATATCCTACCGGGAGATTGGAAGTAAGCAGACAGCTGTCAAAATGCCAAAATAATGCAATTATAGCACACACAATAAAACAAGAAAATCAACAGTGTCTCTGAAATGTAATTGGCTACCTGTTGAAGCTGAGGCATTTACTCTTGGCGAAAGCCGAGTCCAATATTAGCATGAAGCAGATAACAGCTACTCTCAGGTAATGAAAATCAGATGTTTGGAAGCACAGGAACTGACCAGGAAGCAGCAGCACATATGTTCCATTTGAGTAATCTGAGACCGGAGGCTGTCTGCAGCAGTCTTTATGAACTGCTGCCTAGCAGTGTCACAAGTGCTAAATTGGGCATAGTTTTTAATTCCGACGCTAAGCATGAAGGTTCCCGCACTCTGTTTGCTAGCCTTTATCTGAAAGAGCATCTGTTTTGAGAAGCTAAGCAATGCATGTGTCAGTGTTACTGCATATATAATGTATCACCCTCTCGGGGCTGGAGTAGGGTAAGGCTGTTATCCAATATGATGACTTCTGCTTGTGCTGCTGCTGCAAGACCTTCAATTAGCGGGAGATTGCTTTAGATTCACAAGGCGGGGACGTGACAGATAAGACAGCGAGCAAATGGCAGACACATAAATTGTTTAACATCAGGACCTTTTAAATATAATACGACACACAATGCTATGTCTGAGCTGTACATAATATGACACATGATGCTATGTCTGAACTGTACAGTCAGCTTGGTTGTAGATTAAATCTGATGTCGATTTTCAATACCTTTGAGTGTATTCCTCGTGAAATCCCTCTCACTAGATGTGTACAATTTACTAATTCAAATTGAAATGCAGATTTTTTTTATTATCATTCAGCTATACACAAATCTTAGTAGGTTCACAAAACCATGTGCTCAACTAATGTATACTAATGTATACAATAAATGTTGAATCCTTTTTATCTTGCAAGGTATTTACATATGTTAGTTGCCTCTGTCTAATTTATAACCTGCAAGATTTAAAATGATTAGAAAACCAGAACAAAACATACACAGAATAATAAACTCCGAGCAAATCAGTGCTTGTGTCATTCCTGAAAACACTTTCCAGAGGATGACTGTGTCGATCACGTGATCCGCTTAATGCTTTTAACGTTAGCTAGCTTCTCAACATATTAATTTAAATGGCTCTTATGCAGTATTATACCTCACCTGCACCCCATTATACGGCAGTAAATAATTGCTTGTTATCAAAATAAAAATGGAGTAGACTGCAACAGCACAGCAGGAAACCACTGTCTGAGATTTCAAAGAGGACTGTCACACAGTGAAGGATGCTTTTTAATATCCAGTGGAAGGAAAGAGACTCAAACAGGAAACAAACAGACAGATTAAGAGAGGAGCAGACTTGGAAAGATGTATCTTACCTGACTCATGGGATAAAAATATTTTGTACTTGATACGACAGTACAGTAAACTTAAAAGTTGCTTCACAATCACTGAGCAACCACTGCTGCACAACAGCATCTTCCATCCCCTGGAAATGTTTAGATATTGGTGTTGCTTTTAGGCATGTGTATGAGGTGAGATTTAACATAGATACTCACCGGGGGGGTTAGAACCTTTCGATAGTGTCACGGGATCCTGGGTGTGCAGACGGGACCTTGGCTAGTCTGAAAAACAACTTTGCAGATGGGTTCAGTTTCTTGTGGGATTCATTTCTCCCTAAGTGCCTTGTTCCTAGCTGCAGACTTTCGGTAACACATGGAATTTGAACAAGGCTATGAACACCCAGCTGAGGCCTGGTTCCTCTAGTGTATGTTTGAGAGACTCAGGGATGATAACAAAGTGAAAAAAAAGAACAGATTCTAATGCCCTTTCTTGCACTGCGTTGTACTGAGCAATGGGAAGAGGTTCTCTTTTCTCGTCTACAGGGGGCAGTGTTGTATCAAGCACAGAGGCAAGGTGTTTGCAGTGTGAATTATGTGATTTGGCCTTGTTCGGATTCCCAGATGATTGGCATCCCACACTTTTTAGTCTTTAAATGTTTCGCTGATGAAGCTGTCACTTTGGGCCAAATGCAGGTGACAATTAAACAGACACCTTGTTTGAATTAAAGAAGTGTGCTTCTGCTCTCCGTCAGAGAGCTATGGGTTAGCATGGGAAGGAAGGGTTTAGACCATGCATGGGCATACCAGCTCTGATAATATGAGTGGTGTGGGGGGGCTGTAGAATTGGAGTAATCCTTGTTAGCATTTGTGAAATATATTACATTTTTCTTTTAAAATGTAAAAATATTTGAAATACAAATTAAGTTCTCACAAATCCACAATGCTTTGGTTGTATCAAAAATAAACTACTTATTTACTTAAATTAATAAATAACTCCACAACCCTCCCTCCCTCCCCAAAAGTAGATATTTTTAGATAAAGCAGCCCAGTCATCTAATTTTCAATAAATATTCTAGTAGTTCAACTTGCTTCCTACATTTTTAAATAAAAAATCTATAATATTATGATGTAAGTTACTTAGTTTTAGCTGGGACCGCTGATGCATTTCAATTTACCTACATCCTATTCATTTTTTTATGCATTCTCTATATACTGTCACCCAGGAGCGCCATATACAGAAACTAGAGATGCCTGTCCAAATCTCTTTATGCCTGCAGGCTGTGGCATAGCTGGAATCCAGGCTAATCCAGTTTTTTTTCTGTAAAGGTTTTTACATCACAATTATAGCCTGGGGGTCCAGTGGGTTGTTGTCATTTCTTAAGTGAAGTTGGGGGGCCGACAGAGACATCCTTCATTTACGCTGTCTTGTTCGCAGAAGCATGGAAGCCTTCTTTTTATCAAGTCAGCCAGATCTGCTGTCTTACCCATCCTGACTAAAACTGTCGTGCAACAGTTGCAGCTTTTATGAATGATTAGAGAAAACATGTCAGGAATGGCTTTTTTGCTTAAGTGACTAATAACTCTTTATAAATGGTGCATTTCTCAACTACTGAGCTTACACTGCACTGCGGTTCAAAGCAGGAAAGAGAATGCCCCAGAATGACAGTAATCATTGAAGGAGAGCCTTCCTTGTTTCAGCTGTACAATACATGCCTAGAGCCAGACATCCCTTCAGATGCAAGGAGAGTTTGGGTTGAGATAGATGAATGAACTCTGGGGCCTTGCCTTTGAGATGCTAGTGGTTGCTGAAGTTGTTCAATTGGAAAAACAAATAAAAGATAAAAATGACTCTTGCCCAAAACGGCGGGACACAAAACAATCCTCCCCCCCCTCCCCCCCCCAATAATATTATCCACTCCAGGTTAGTTTTCCTAGCTCAGGTTAGGGGGGCTTTGAAATACCTATTACAGCACAGGCAGGAAAAACAATCACTACAAGAAACAACAATATGTTTTATTTTTTATTTTATCAAGGTCGGAAACTTGGCTGGTGTTGGATTAACTTTGTGCTCATTGATCTTCGCCATGAAATGTGAAGATAACTAGCCTTTCAGTGGTTAGCTTCCCAGTGTCTAGTGAGTCTTAAATGGGTTTGCCAGGCAAACCTGCTTTGACTTTGGTGTTTGTTTGCAGTTTTATCTTTTTTTTAATTCATTTATTCTTTATTCAAAACAGTTGAGGAAGCTTGCCAGTGTGGATGTGACACACATGTCAAAGCTAATTTGCACAGGGGGTGGTATAAGGCATATCCCTGGCAGATAAGATAGCATCTTTTATGAAACCCTCGCTAGAGAGAGTCATTCGCAGCTGTTGGCTGTTAAAGGACTGTGTGAAAAAGATTCAGAGATAAAAGCACAAAGACACTTCTCGACAGATTGAGGGGAAGCATGTTAGTGTAGCACAGATTTCAGGGCACATTGCTTTACCTTTGTGCACAGTGCAACACTAATATGCATCCCCCCAAAAGAAAATCAAACAGAAGGAAAATGTAGATTATACAAATAATCCATTTGTGGAACGGGCAGTAGAAGCTCAAACAGTTGCTCCTCATGTTACGCTGTGCCACTGAGGCCTTCAGCCTCCATTAATGTAAATCAACTCTCACTGAATGTTAAATGTGCTGGATTCCGGTCGAGGTGCTTCAGTTTGTGTTTTTTTAAAACATATTCTGCAGATTTCACTGGACATTACATAATAAAAAGGTGTACATCGATCTGTGGATATCTAGTGTTATACATTATTAATGGTGACCCACCACCGACCAGATGCCTCTGCACGGAAGCCTGGAGATAATCTCCGACCATGGAGTGGAATGAAAAACAGTCCATGCTGCATTTTCCATTCATTACGTTAGCATACAGTGGAGAGAGGGACCAGGTGCTGCTTGCACAGGGAATGTGAGCAGAGGCTTCTTGCATTCCGATCCACATTTACTTTAATGTTTGTTTGTTTTTTTGCATAATGAAGGTACTTGGTTCTGAAAGTGTTAAAATACAATTGTATTAAAAATCTTTTACTTTATTTGTAACAGTAAGTTATTGGCTCATATACTGTAGGTTGCTGGCAGCACCCAATGCTGTTTACTGCTGCGGGAGTAAGCTGACTGTAAACTGACATTTCTCGGTGAAAGACTGCTTCTGTTCCTGCCAAATTCAATATCAAAACATTTCCGCCGAACATCTGCGTTCAGTGTATGTGCTTAGCTTTGTCTAATTTCACGGGAAGAAGTGTGGAAAATGTTACTTTGAAAGGTATTTTACATAAGGAGGCCTGTGTAGCTTCATGACAGGGCAGTAGAGATACCAGATAGGGTTATTAAATTGCCCAAAGCAAATCATAGGTTACAGTTAGTTACTATGCACCCAGAGCTATGCACAACTTCCTTGAAACCGAGTTCAGCTATCTTTAAATGCATAAAACACAGTGGCACCAGTTTATACCCAATTTGATATATTAATATGTTGCTTTGACATACAGTACCTCTAATAAAGTTCCATGAAAATCATCAGAGTAATGTGAGATTTATTACGTGCTACCCCAGCACATAGCGATTGTACATGATGGGCTAGGACTTCAGTTACTTACCATGAAATATAGCCCTTCTGTGTGTCTCAGCAATGCAGCCAAAGTAAAAATGCTGATTGTATAAAAAGGAAGTGATCACCCTCTGTTAGCTGATTACATAAATGCAATACAGACTAGAGTGGTGCAGCACATGCTCATTTAGTTTGTTGTGCTGTAAAGGAGTGTTTATGACGAGCCCTTGTTAAAATACAAGGAGCCTGTTACTCATGACATGAGATAGGAAGTGTCAAGTGTTGAGTTCGTATGGCAAATGAGCGGTCGATTATTCCGTTTATTTCATGAGAGCTTGAAAAGAGATTGTTCTGTGTGCAATCTAGTGTGAATAGTGTTTGCAGTTTACATTGCTAGTCAATGCAGCCTATTCATTACATTACATGCTGGAGAATATATATAAGCAATCCTTAATAAAAAAAAAAACACAATTTTTTGAAGCAAGCACACATTTTCAGAGAGGAATAAAATCATTTGAATGGTATAAAACTGCTCAACTCAGAACAACAGTTTAACTGCTTCATCCTGCAAATAAGTTGGTTCATGCTAGTTGTTTGTATTCCTCTCTGAAAACTTGCCCCTTTATGACAAACATCTAGTGGCCTCCCTGCACATTTCCTTTAGGATACAGTTCAGTCTAAGAGCCTTACAGAGTTCCAGAGTAGCCAAGGCAGCACCAGAATGCAATTGTCTGCAGACCAGGCACTAACTGTTTGCTGTGTGGCAGTTTGTGTAACCCTGATGGGACATCCAACAGCCTTCACCAGAGTATTGGAACACAGTCTAGTGATGGAGCCATTATTTAATGGAAAACTACTTTCACATGTGCCGTAGTACAGCTGGTGTTTAACGTTAGCTACTAGTTTATGTAATTAACTAATGTGTAGATTGTGCACGTGTTCTGGTTTGGGGAGTATTCTATTTTTTTTTTATTGCGTTTTGCAGATTTCTCATAGCGGTTCAGCAAATCGTGGATTGCAGAAACTCAGAATTAAATTGTAGTGGGTGTTTGGCGTGGGAGGTTGTAGTTGGCTTAATCCTGTTTGCCTTTATCTGTCTAAAATGAAGCTAACTTTATGAGTGTAAGAAAATATACAAGCATTCAAGTTTATTTATCAAACAACACATTATGGGAAATGGTTAGGTACAAAAAATCTGGGAATAATGATAACTTTGACCTAACCCCAACCAACTCAAATTAGGGTCACATGCTAGCCTACCAGATGAAGTAGTAGTAAGTAAAACACTGGGAATGGTTGAAAAAGAGATTTTGTTTTAATTGGTTCCCTCCAGTAGGGGACAATGGTGTAATAACAACGGACGAGCCTTGATGGACCTAAAGGCCTTTTCTCGTTCTCCAACTCTTATGTTCTTGTCTGTGAAAAAGTGAATATATTTGAGAAGCCGCAGGAAGAAGAGGCTCAGAAAAGGAGACGGAAATGGAATCATGGATAATGACGAGTTGAAGAGGCCTAGTATTGAGAATGCAGAAGAAGGGAGACCTGAAAAAGCTCATCTGTGTTAAAGCTGTTCTGTCATGACTGTTGTTCCACGTGTCTGCTCGGAACTGTCAAGAGAAAACGTGTCACTCTCATACTCTGGGATTTGGATACTGTGCCAGCACTGAGTGAGGAGGGGTGGAAATGTCTCTGTCTCAGCTCTGATGGAGCTCTGGGCTGGGCATTTTGTGTGTGTGTGTTTTTTTTTTTTAACATGTTGAAATACATTGAATTGAGTGAATGTTAGATTCCATAATAAGATACAAAAATAAATAAATAAATAATCAATGCTAGATCTCTCAACATGTGTTGCATAAGACCAACACTGAATGTAAGTACCAGTAGTTTTGTGTCAGTTTGTGATAGAGATTAATAAACGTACTGAATGACCATATTGGGAGTTGAGAGAGCCATCGTGGTAAATTCAAAAACATTTTGCAGCCCCCTTCTTTAATTTCAAAATGGGGATTTATATTTCATTTAATAAATTCAGACATTTTATTTCTAGAACATTTATTTTAAGAAACTTTGAGCATCTGAATTTTATTCTATCGACAGACAGCCTCTTCATATTCCAAACATGACTCTCTACAGTACTTTACAATAGCTAATACATTTAGATTAAAATTGACATGCAAATGTATTAGTTCCCTGTTTTGTTCTGTTTTTATAAAGTAAAGTTAATCTCTGATCACAGATACATTGACCACAGTTCATTGCTATTTGCAGGCTGCTAGGCTGAGCAGATGAAATGCAGATACTTGACAGTGTTTATAAGCTTGTTTCTGCTCACGGTCCATGTAAATTAGGCTGACAGCTGTTCCAGTCTGCTCCCCAGAGGCAGAGAGGAACAGTTATGCAATACTTGGTAACTTTATTTCTGTGCTTAATCCCCAGGATTCAGTATCGGCACCCAAGCGACTTTCTGTCAGGCCCTATATATGATATGTGTGTGGGTTCAGTTCAAACCAACCCAGCAACGCTCACATAATGAGCACTTACACTCTCACTCGTGTTTCAGAATGGAGTGTCTGTCATATGAAACAGCTTGTTCATAAATGTGCACTGAGCACTGGTGTTAAAAAGGCCATCTTACAAAAGCCAGGGATATAGCTTTAGTGGAAGTAGAAATTGACAACAAGCGGACTGACCTTTTCTGAGAGGTTAACTTTTTCAGGTATTGACAGGGCTCAGAATCAGGTCCTTACTTCATAGAATGGTTAAAATTATATATTATAAAATATTGTGTAATCTAGATGAAAGTTTTGTTTTCCTTAAAGCTTATGCAACGTTATGTATGCCTGTGTGTGTGTTGGAGTTTTGCATGTGGGTGGATAACGACACTGAGATGTTCAGACCTATTTTACATTATTATTTGTTTATTTAAGGCGACTTACAGAGACTAGGGTGTGTGAACTATGCATGAGCTGCAGAGTCACTTAAAACTACGTCTCACCCGAAAGACGGAGCACAAGGAGGTTAAATGACTTGCTCAGAGTCAGTGGCTGAGGTGGGATTTGAACCGGGGACCTCCTGGTTACAAGCCCTTTTCTTTTACCACTGGACCACACAGCCTCCTATACGTTGGCATGTAGTAAATGTAGCATTTACTGCAGAGCTATCATGACCTGCTTTGGATACATTTTCTTCTACCAATTATGGTGAAGATTTAACTTTCAAGGATGTTTGGATGCATCTTTTTTTTAAAAAATGTTTCAAGAGAAACCTAATTTGTCTGTATTTTGATTGGAAATGATGACATCAGTTTTAAAAAGAAAAATCACTGTTTATGTCTTCCGGGAATGTTGCTGGGAAATTGCATGCAATAATAAACAGGTGCAATCAAATACAATGCAAGGAAATAGGCAGAGTGAGCAATGTAACCTGCTTTTTGAGCAGACTGATAATCGTGCCTTTTTATATGAGTAAAACTATGAATGCCTTGAGATAGATAGCAGTATTAACCTCTTTTAACTGGTGGGCTCCATTTCATTTAAACTGTCATCCATGCAGAGGAATCTTTCTGAGGGCTATAAATACTTTATATGCGCTGTTAACTACTTTAACCTTTTAAGAGCTTTGTATGAGGGCATTGATAATGCCAGCTGACCTTGAATTGCTGCTAGAACCCTTGCCACATTAGAGCAAAGAGCTGTTCCAGCAGCAAACTAATCAGACAGCCTTGACAGGGTTTAAATTATTAATAGGCCGTGCATATTGTCTAGAGTTCTGAATGTAAACCATGTAATTGTTGAATTGAAATCAGGCTGCCACAGACGCTATCATCATAGTCTACCAATACAGTTGGCACTGTGTACCCAAAGTCCAATTCAAAGAACAGTTCCTACATTTGCCCAGTTGTGTGTGTTATTTCCATATCCCAGTGCTGTCCTGCTGTTAGCAACTCTAAAATGTAATGACTTATCTCATGCATGCTACAAAGTTTAGTTGGATATTTAAAGGCACAATCGCTTGATAAGATGTTAAGAGCTCAATGCAGATAGTTGCTGCTCACTCTCTTTTATGCCACCTGTCATTGATTAAGCACCCACATTATAATCATTTTGCCAGTAACAGAGGATGAGCTATATCTGTTTCAATAGGTGATACTTTAATTATTTTATCTTTCTTTGCCTGTGTAATTGGGGGAGTATTGGCCCTTCTGATACCCAGTAAATGGCTCATTACTAAAGCCATTTCAAAATGAAATAAACTCTGTGTTGGATAAAGGTCTTCATGTCACAGTGCAAATAACACAATTTAAGGGAAAACTTTTAATGTTATTGTAACGGGGAGATTGGTGCTGACTGTCTGGCGCATGCATGGTTCTGCAGGAAGAGGGCAGCAGCCTCGTAAGATCTGCCTGTCAGTCATGGCAATGACACGGAGAGGTTGGGAAAAGTGTGTTGGCTTTCCCTCTCTCTGAGTGGTTGAGGGGCGGACCTTGGGGGATTGCTCGGCCCATAAGCACTGCGCTTAGTTATGCATTCGGGTGGCCATTACCGAGGAAACCTAGTGACGCTAGCTGAGGAGGCGAGCGTAAACAAACATCATGCAAGCACGCCTTAGGAAGACAGCCAGCCTTAAATAAAGAGACCCGAGCTGACCGGCTTAGCGACAGTGGGGGCACTGCTTAAGCAGCACTTTTATTTTGTAGTTTTATTACTGTGTTTTATTTTCCCTTTTCATTTCGCCTTTGGTTTTCATTATTATTTTGATCACCTGTGAGTGCACCAGCATTAACCTGACTGTACCTGTGTTGGTAACCCTGTGGTCCTGATTACCGTTGCCGGTATTCAGGCCATGGGCAACAGCACCCCCCTGCAGGCTTAAATAAATCAGTGCACCTGAGAGGCATTTCCAATACAGTTCTGTCTCCTGTGTGTCATTGAATTGCCTAGCACCCTTCTACAGTTATAAACTTATAAAAAAAAAAAAAATAGATATTGGTATCCACGGCAAAGACATCTTGCATGAAATTTGGCAGACCTAATTCTGATGGTCCAAGTGAGATCTGCTAGCAGAATTGGAAAGGGGTATTGTACAAAAATAGTCTTGAGGGCATCTTGAACATTTCAGACACTTCCAAAACCATAAATTATGTCCTTACCCTTGGATTCAGAAGCAGAGCAGGGCTGTGCCTTAATAAAATATTTGCATTTGTTTATGAAACAGGGTAGTTTTGGAAGTGATTTTAAGGCACTTTTCCACTAGAAACAAAAGCATGGACACTGTACTAGAGTTACTCAGATTAACCTATTCAACTAAAATGAACACATTCATCCACTATCTCAAGGCAGTTACAGTACACTCTTCCAGTTTCACAACCAGAATATAAATATGCTTGCATAATGTGCCGTTTGAAATGTCTTGCGGCGAGTTAAATCTCAGTCGTAAACTATTCTTGTCAGTTGAGGAATGATCTAAACAGTGGTGGATCTAAATACCACCGCTCTTCTACTCCGTATTAACCCATTACTACATACGATAACAAAACGGTGAGCTCCAAACATGTACATATCTGCCCACACTTCATTGCTATATAACTTCATAGTAGGCTTCATTAACCTCAGAGGGGAATGCAGGTGCATGCTACACATGTTCATCTCTGGCAAAGGGTCGATCGCTCTGCTCTTTTCACAGTCTCGGTGCATTGGCAGCTGCTCCACTTCTGACCTTGTTTGGCATTTTACTTGAACATTCTCATCATGGGCAGAAACAACATAGGAGATTGCCTGTCAGGTGTGCTCAGTTTGACGTTGATTGTTACCATGCCGCTGCTCCCCAAGTGTGACTTCATGACTACTAATTTCAATGCTGGCACTGCTTAATATAAGTTTGGTTCGTTGTCAGCAATGATATTTCGGGGGGGGGGGGGGGGGGATTTTGTTTTTCACAGACAGATCTAGATTTCATTAAGGATGGTCACATTAAGAACCTTCGAGTCAGGCCTGCTTCATCATTCTCATGATTTTCCTTAAGAAGATTAAGCTGCAGTTAAAGCCCAGTACATTTGTACAAACAGAAGTATTGTCAAGTTGCACTGCAGTTGCCTCTACCATACTGAAATTATAACGTTATTGCATTGATTTCAAAGAATTTCAGTGTGGAAAAACTACTGCTTAGTATATATAGTGTATATGAATTCATTGATGTAACTGTTTTCTCTTGAAAAATGACATCTTGTTTTATGTGTTTTTTTTTTTTTTTTTTTTTTTTTTTTTGAGGGAGGGGTACCTTCCCTAGATAATAAAAATAATTGCTATTTATCGTAAAGGCTGTTTAATGGCCCACTCTTTCATCTCTGTGCAAGAGAGCATGCTCTTGATGGCTGGCTAATGGTCTAGTTATAGCATCAATCAAACATGTGCGACATGGATTTCTGAACCATCTGAACCAGGGGACTCTCAACTGGTAATGCCATAAAGGGACCGATAACAGAAAAAGAAAGTATTTATCTATTCCGGGTTAAAACTACAAAAGTCAAGACAAACTTTAGTCTAGTACTCTGCACAAGTCACAAGCCAAAATGTTTGTCTACTTGTCTTAATTTCGTACATTCTGTGTTTTTGAAGTTATGAATAATCAGTCCTTGTGCAATGCTGAAGTCAGTCTATTCTGGGGTATGTAGTTTTAGAGACTATTCATGCCCCTTACCCAGTCATTGGTTATTCCTAAAATAAATGTATAAATTTTGGCAAGCCACTGGCTCTTTTAGTTTTTGGTATGCCAGGGTAAATATTTAGTAGCAGAAATCAAACTGTGGTCTTATGAATTATTGACATGACCTACTGACTGTGGTATTGATTCAGCGATGGAAAACTATGTGTCTGCTCCCTTTCTTGTTTTTTCAGGTCGTTTATTTCCACACCTCTCTCATCCACCCGAACATCGTGGCCGTCGTGGAGGTGGTGGCCGTGGCACAGAAGCAGAACGGTTCTCAACATGCGCTGTCCTGTGGCTTTGGGATTCTGCGCCTCTTCATCGGCCAGACGGAGCCTGTGGAATCTTCCGACGCCAAGCTGGACAAGAGGTGCCAATCTGTCACAGAACACTTCCCGAAATAAATCAAGCACAGGGCTGTTGAGTTGTGGAATTAGAATTCGATCCTCCTGTTTTACTCTGGAAAAGATGATTTAGTAAAGTGACCGACTCTCACTACATTACTGTACCTGTAAGATAACTAACATTAAAAGTGACTAAACTAAGTTACACTGAGATCTATTGCATGTACCTGTGTGATATTGACCATTGATTTATCCCATTTGAGATCTCTGTTTTCTCTTTGCCTGTGGTCCACCTGGATAGGCGTTAACTACTAGATTTTTGCAGATGGTAGCATTGGAGACATAACTTTAAACAAAACCTTGTCCTACCTAACAAGCAAAGGCTAATTGAAAAGTTCTGCTAGACTATAAGCTAAATCAACTGCATTAAGGTACAGGAGATGTTGGATACTTTGTAATTCCCATTTGATCCGGATGTCAAAATGGTTACCCAAGCCTGTTATTGTTGTACATTTGGATGTCTTGAGTGCACCATTGTGGTTATTCTGCTTTCCAAGTAGTCAATTGTATTGATCAGCAATTTGTGAAGTGACTAAAACGGCATGCATGGCAGATAACTGCAGATGAAGGGACATTAAGCACACTTACAATCATTCTAGCTGTTCTTGCACTCACTCAGTGATTACTCATCTTTCAGAGCACAGTGTTCTTAGAAACAGACTTCTGCTTTTTGCTTTTATGTAGACTGAAATTAGAAGCATTAAAAAAAGCTATACTGGTTACATCTTTCTTTCTTTCTCTTTCTGAACGTTCATTAAAATACACTAACAAAACATAATGAAAATGAAATAATTACATTGGGACAAGCCTCAATAAATTTCCTGGTTGTAGAATTTTTTATTTTTTTTCCTGGTGGGGGAAGAAAAAACGAAATGCTAAATGCATCGCAACCTGAAATCAGTGTCATTGTCTGGATTTAGCAATTATAGTTTATGTTAAACATGGTGAAATAACTAATTTCCCAGTCTATTCCTTTCATCATTTCAGATTACATCTCTACCATGGGACACCCAGAGCCTTGCTGAGCCCAGAACTGCAAGACCCCATTGAAAGTGAGCATGCTTGAAAGTTCTTGCATTTAATTTCCATATTTCCTCACCACTTATTGCTAGATACTGATGGTATATAGTTAACATTTCAATTTGCTTAATGTCGGCTTTTTTCAATTTGTAACAGCTGAGAGGATGCATGCAGCGTGATGTCTTTTGTCTTCTGGAACCCTCATGTAAATGCTATGTAAATTGCAGTAGGTTATTCTCTTGGTAAAATATGCAATAATATAACATGGTAAAAAAAACAAAACACACACACAGACACACTGGGCATTATTTTAAAGAATGTGACAAAGCAAAGACACATTTTCTGAAAAGAATAAAACAATTTGAACGGTATGAAACTAGAATAGTAAATAACCGCTCTTACCTCCGGCTAAGCTGTTTTTTTTTCTAGCTTTATACTTAGTAAGTTTAAATGCTGTTATTGTTGCCATTTTTAACATATCCTGTAAGAGGAACATGTAATGGAAGTGGGAGCTGTAATCATTGTGACTCACCTGAATTCATGTCTTTGTAAACCTATAGATATACACAGACAGTAGTAGGCTAGTGTCATATTTTCCTTTCTCACTTCTGGCATGAACAGCAGGGAAAGGAAATTACCGTCCTTGTATAAGTGCACCCTGTCAAATTAGTTTAGCATTAGAAGACCTTCTGTGATGCTTTTATGGTGACATTTGCACACAGCTTGGTCTGTTTCCACTGGGGGTGTTTAGTAGGACTGATATTAGAAGCAAATAGTAGACAATATTTTGACCATGCTCAGATCACTATAAAGAAATCTTAAGTCAATCCATTTGTGAGAACACCTGACAGTCTAAAGATCTACCCAGAGATTCAATTTAATCTCCACAGTGACTCAGATCCAAGTAACCAAGCCTTCGATATTGTAATGTTTCAAGTAAATGTTGTTCCTTAGCTGAGTCAAAGCCTTTCTATTACACAAACACAATTTACCCATCTTCAAAAAGATGTATGCATGCTGTGCTTTTAGAGTGGGCTGCTGGAAGAACAGGCTTGTGGTTGTTGAGCCTGTTGCTAAGGAAAGGACGCATTGACGTTCCTTGCGTATTCAAATGGGACGGGGCATTATTGGATTTCATTTAATTACCCGGACAATGGTTCTTATAAAAGGACACTGCTAATACAGGATAATCAAAATGTTTTACAGATTTTATATCTCTGATGGCTGTCCTGGAAATCGCTAGCTTTGTAGCTAGTTTTTTGACAACAAATCTTGCCAAGTCAGCCCTTAGTCACTAGATTTGGCGAGAAATTCGCTAAATTGGCAACTCTGCTTGAAGGCGCAGAATAAACAATTTGATTTCCGCACGTCTTATTATTGTCTTGACACAACAAGGAAAAGGGATCGCTTTATCGGTGCCCAGGCACTGAAATTAGAGCGGTTGTGTGCCATTTAAGCATTTTCATAACACACCGGGTGAATATTCTTTAATTCTTAAGTCAAGGATCTGCCTATAGAAAAAAGTACCAGAGAATTTGCTGTGCACGATTATATGATCACTAACCTACACGTTAGATACCAGTTTTATAGTAGTTAAGTAACTGTACAAATAAGGTACAATGAAAATACGATGTGTTTGAAGTAACCTGCATATCCTGTGTCAGTTATTATTTATAACTCTAAGCTCATGCATGGTGGTAGAATCCATTGATCATAAATATTGTCATTATAGAGCTGACAGTAGATGTCACTGCCGTTTTGTAACCAGAGTGATGATTGTATAGAGTTGTGTGATGATGTAAAAAACAAAAAACAAACATAATCTGGTGTACAATAATTTGCTTATACGTTGATATATATATATATATATATATATATATATATATATATATATATATATATATATATCAATGTATTATATATATCTATGTATTATATATATATATATATATATATATATACATATATATATATATATATATATATACAATTTTAAAAAAAGAGTGGAAAGGGAGGGCAGCAAAATTGCGTTTGCCAAGGGCGGCAAAAATCATTGCGCTGGCCCTGACAGTGACAGTACTTCTTTAGGATCAGGTACTAGATTCAGATCGCCTTTCTTTCCAATTTGGGCGTCCAGACATAGTTCTTCCATTAAACTTTTGTTTGCTACCTTGGTATTAACTAAGAGGCTTCACACTTCGCCCTGTATTTTGGTATAGTACCTTTTAAAAGAAAGAATCTGCAGGCGTGAACGATGTAGAGATGTCTTCTAAAGTTTTATCATTTTGAGATGTTTTTTCAGAAAGAGACAGAGCAGAGCTATTGTACAGCAATATGCAATTACGTTTTTAAAAAGACTGTCAAAACACAGCATGCCTATTCATCAGAACGTATCTGTTCCAAACGCAGTGAAGACAAACTGGTTTACAGACAGAACAGAAATACGTAACATTTCAAATTTCAGCAGCATGCTGCCTTTACACACCTTTGAGACATCAAAAAATGGCAATCACTGACGTTATATTTGATCCCTTTCTTTCTTTCTTTCTAAAAAAAAAACTGATGCTTATACAAAGATTTAGGTCAGCTTTCTGATTTTAGGTTATTTCTATTCCCTATTTCCAATTTGTTAGTCCCTTTCTGCAACCAAACATCTGTGAAACACTGTGATCAATAAAGGCGATGACGATTCACGCTGTACAGTGGGATTCATCGGTTCTGTTATTGGTGGAAGCTGGGTCAGAATCAGAGCCTCACAATGTCCCGTAATACCCGATCGATAGCGCTGATTGAAAGGTGCTAACAATGGGGTGACAGACACTCATCCTTTCCTGGCAGGCCATTACTCGGCTGCTCATCACCTGTCAGTCAGCCCGACGACAGGGCTGGATATAAACTAGACTTCTGCACGTAAAGCTAGCGTCTCAGCAAGGTATTGGAGGGAATGACCTACAAAGTTTTATCGACAGATTTTCATGTACAAGTCGGTTGTACAAGGTTGATACAATATCAGTATCTTAAACTCTTTCCATAGGGTAGCAACACTGAGTTCTTCTCAATGCACCCTCTATATAGCTAACAAAATAATTCCATTAAATCTAATATGTATCATTTCTTAGATCTCAGAGGAAAATCTGAGACCAAGGAAATTAGAGCAATTTTGTTAGCACCATGCACCTTAAGGCACAAACTAAATTAGATACCTGGGTGTTTGCTGGGAGCTATTCAGAATTCTAAGAATGCATGCTTTACCCAGGAAGCAGCTTTCCAGTCAACAATGGGCATGTTTGTTTTCACAGTCTTTTCAGATAGACGTTATAATCCTGAGTAGGGTTTTAACAAGTGCTCTGCCAGGCAGGTCTCACGTGCGAATGATTGGAACTAATGTTAGATGTAAATACTGACTTTTCATTTGGAAACGCTCTTTAGAAGAGCCTAAAACTGTCGTTCTGCTTTATGTTTTCTAGAGAATGAGTTCATGACACTGATCGAAGGGGCTCATATTCAGTGCTCCCTGCGGCCCCATCCTGCCTTGGAAAGGGTCATGCATCTTCTCCCTCAGAACATGCTGGTGTCTGGAGCAGAGACCATTCCAGGGGTGGTGCCTCCAACAGAAGAAGTTGGTAAGAAACATCTTATTTAACAGAAATCGGCCAGTTTACTGTTTCTGATGTGAACTTGGATGCCACAGCAGGTGTAGAGCTTCAGGCACACCAGTTCCATGAGTGTGCAGGTTATACTTTCTCTGTACTATCTGGCTGCAATAACAATAGTTGCTCACTGGTGGCACTGTGTGCTATAGAAATATGCTGTAGATATGCTCAGCATTTGGACCTAGCTATTTTTTTTTTGTTGGCAGCTAGTCAGTGGATCCCCAACTCTGGCCCTCCATTCCAATCCATATGTTTGTCCAAAAAAGCTATTAAATTAGTTAATCGAACAGGCTAGGGCCAATTAACTCATTAAGTACTTGATAGGAACAAAGTCCCGAAAATCTGCACAGCTTAAAACCTGACAAGCAGTTTCACGGGGCGGAGCTATGCCACCTGGTAGTGTTTATTGTAAACATATACACATGGAGAGAGGGGCTCCGCCTCTTCCAGGCCCAACATTTACTTGATCGATAGACACGATAAACAGGAGGGGGGCCACCGTCTTTGAGGTGACCCGACATACGAGAGGGGCACCGTCTCTGAGGTTACCCGACATATGAAGAGGCTCGCGAACCAGAAAGAAAACATGAATTAGTATTGATAACACAAAAGAGGTTCCGGCTCTTCCTGAGCCAACATATACAGTAGGGGGGTTCCGTCGCTGAGGAGACCCGACAAACAGGAGGGGGGTCACCGTCTTTGAGGTGACCCGACATACCAAGAGGGGCACCGTCTCTGAGGTTACCCGACATACGAAGAGGCTCGCGAACCGGAAAGAAAACATAAAGTTAGTATTTGTTAAAACATATAATGCGTGGTGTTCCACCTCTTTGAAGCCCAACATAATAGAAGGGGGGTTCCGTCGCTGAGGAGACCCGACAAACAGGAGAGGGGCCATCGTCTTTGAGGAGACCCAACAAACACGAGGGATGCCACCGCTTGGGGATCCTCACATAGAGGCATCAGACCTGAAAGAAGAATCCCAAAAGAAACATACATGCAGATGGAAGGGTTTGGCCGGGGGTCCCCTCTGACTCATGGAGAACCCTCCTCTATGCGGTAAATGAAGCGGAGCTTAACAAAGGGTTGGAGAAAGTGGAATCACTAACCCCCCAGAGGAGACCGATGCAAAGGCGGTTGAGATGCTAGAGGAGGAGGAGGGAGGAGGAGGAAACGAAAAAACACAAGACAGCGAGGTAGAGGTGACTAATGTTTAAATAAGGTAGATTTAATTGATGACAGCAGATGATAGGTTGTTGGTGCCTAGCTCCGCCCCCCTGAACCCCACCTATAGGTTAACATTTAAAGGCTGCTAATTTCAGTAATGTTTAAAAGTTGTTACCCAGCTTTACATTGTTGGGCAAGACAAACCATGCTGCCAATTAAATGCCAAAATAAATGCTAAAGATGCTTGAAATATATACTATTTAGCTTTTTTTCAGCAGATATTGCAAAGAGGCTGGCTAGCACTTCTTCAAGGTTTGTGAAACGAATATGCGTGTGTGTGCATATTAATTATAGTGGCAGATCTGCCTGGAGGTGGATGAGTTTATACTGTATGTCTTTTCTGCTGCTTTTGTAGAGAAATCTTCTAAAAGGAATTCTAACCCTGCAGATCTCTCTGAGTGGAATTAATCATCAAACCCCCTCATGTTCCCTGAGCTGGAGTGATTGATATCTGTGTGCCTCTGATGATTTAAACACAATGCGAAAGTCTTATGATGCACAGCTTTTCATGTAGGAGCAAAAAGGCCACTGCGCTAAAGCAGGGGAAGAGAAAAAGCACTGAAGACTGAAATTACGCACAACAGCCTATAAAGTCGACATACTGCATACATGGAGATGTTTGTATGTACAGGGTAATACAGCAGCACTTGCAAAGGGATTAAAAAAGGGCCTGTATTCAGAACACGCTGTTGCAAGCACTGATGTACATCTTTAGCATTAAAATATTTTATGGGATGCTTTTCAAAAGACTATTCTTTGACTCTTTTTTTAAAAAAACTCTAACTTTCTGAGTAAGGAGGATGTCGTACAGCATTAACGATGCTGGATTTCATGTAATGTCTTATTTTTCCTTCCCATATAATAAAAAAAGAAGTTTATTACCAGATATAATGAAATGGCTACATGCTCTTTATTGGTTTCTAGTTGAGTTTTGAAACCTCATTAATTCGATGGTGTCATTGCTGTCTAAGCAGCCAGATTGTGAATTTATCTGCCGACACACAACTTTCCTATTTGCTTTCCGTTCGTTATAATAAAAGCTGTCTCAATAATACGATATGAATCAATAAAAGTGTATAGCAGTGGTCCAGAATGATTGGTCATTTTGATGTGCATTTGCTTTCCTCTCTCTAAACAATATTGGTATTAGCATTAAACAAAAAACAATACTCCAAGATATAGTAGGATATATGTAACACCATGCTGTCTGTTTTAAGATGCTTCTGCTATTGTAAGTCATGCCGTGATTAACATATTGTCTCATTGGAACCACTGTGATATAAACCGGACTTGCAGCCTGCTTGTAATTGGATTCATTTTGCAGAAAAAAAAACAAAATCAAGTTTATCTCAGTTTTGCATGAGTTAATATTGATCTTTTTTTTTCCAAAGCAACAGAAATTGCACATGAACATTATGCACTGTTAATCAAATCAATCATCTCTCGCCTTCTGCTCCTGTAAGAACACTAATGCTCGTAAAAACCTCTAATAAAACGCTAGGAAACGGACCCCCTTGCCCGGTCTATCGATTTTGTAGTGCGCTACGACTGTAACTTGAAACCTTAACAGCCAACAGAGCCTCGCAGCCCCGTAAGAGAAATACAAGTTTGAAAAACGTCTTTCAAAATCGTCAAGCTGTCAAATCGGCACACAAATTGAGAAATTGGGATCAAAAACTGGCATGCGGAAAATATATATATAAAGACGCTTATATATTTCAAGTTCTCCTTACAGTGGGTACGGTGAGATTTTTCAACTAACGACTACAGTAGTCAATCAATTGTCAGGATCTGTTCTAGTAATATCCAGAAACTATATGAGTGTACCTAGCAAGAGCTGACGAGCTGTCAAGCAGTATTTTCTATTCTGTTCTTTTGGTTACTTGGCTAGATCTGTTGGTTTCTCTTCTGATTGTAGTGGACTGCTTGCAGAAGCCACGGCTCTTTAAGACAGTTACCTGCTACCTGGATAAGGTATCTCTCAGCCTGTATCCCTCGCTTGAGAGGTTTGAAGAAGAACTACTGGAACTTCTGAACACAGACAGGCTTAACAGGGTAAGTGACTCACCACCTAACAACCCTCCCCCCCCCCAATTCAGACCCTGGGTGTAGGAAATATGAGCTTAAATTGCAGTCTAACGATAGATACACACACATGCATGGCATATCTGTTGACTGTTTATTAAATGGTTAATTGCATATTCATGAAATACTTATTTATGACACTCAAAATAAAGTGTTACCAACATTTCAATCCCATATATCTATCATGCTTGTGTAACCCCCTATAAAATAATACATTATTTTATTATTATTTTATAGTGTATGTTACCAACAAAGAACTAGAGTTGTTTTATTACTGTTAAAAAGTTCATTAAATCAAAATACGACTTTATTAATATTTAGTCGGCAGACTTATTTTAATTTGGCAACACTTACCTAAAATAAAATATTGAGAACTAAAATATTCCTAGCCCTCTCTGCTACTTCAGGTCTTTTATTAAGGATTTGATCCTAATATCACAGACACATCACAGCCTGGCGGCGTCCATCTTAGTTTTCTATATTCACTGGAGAGCACGTTGTATTAAGGGCTCTTAAAGGTACGGTGCCAAATTAAAATAAGTCTGCCGACTAAATATTAATAAAGTCGTATTTTGATTTAATGAACTTTTTAACAGTAATAAAACAACTCTAGTTCTTTGTTGGTAACATACACTATAAAATAATAATAAAATAATGTATTATTTTATAGGGGGTTACACTTGCATGCATAGCAGTGCAGTTGCAAAAAGTAGCATCCATTGCCTGCTTTCAAACTCCAGTGTAACAAAGCTGACTTTATGAAACACTAATTCATGTAGATGTAAGATGCTGTTGCCAGAGACTGAGTGAACATTGCATGCCTGTTTGAGAGTGCATAATTCACCTAACCTTCAGTTAACAAGCCCACCTGTCTACTACAGTTATACTCCTCAACATGTCATGTCAAAACTAGCCACACAACACGCCACTTAACCAGCTGCTATAGCAGCAGGGAGTTTACTCATCAGGGGAACCATTCATAGCAATTTTTCATAGCAATAGGTAGTACCCCTTGAGGTTTCAAATATTAGTTTTCCCAGCATGGATGACATGATAGGTGCCATGCTGCGCATAGTCGCTTTATTATATATAATAAGAGCCATTCTTAATAAATTTAAAAGAACATTTAAGGGATCTTAGCGACTTTAAGGACTATTTTAAGGAAGGTTTTTTTTTTTTTTTTTACAGATTTATTATTTTTAGAGAAGTTTATTCTCATTTTGCAAAGCAATGTTAAACCTAAGAGAATGTTCTTCAAAAACAGTCCTTATAATTTAGAGCATATTCAATAATGGTTATTTCCTCTTTAGCAAATATTGTATCTTAAGAATAAACGGAATAGGATCCATTCCACTGACCAATACGAGAAAAAGGCTAACTGTTGCAGTTACATTGTGTTTCAGCCAGATGTCAGTCAGTTTTGAACAAAGATTTCTCTTTGATTTCTCTCCGTTTTCTGACAAGGTCAGGATCTGAGAGCATCGCTGGTAAGATATACTGTATGTTCGTGAAAGATCAAGAGCATTCACTCTTCCTTTTTTCTCTCTTTTTGATACCTTTCTAAGTGAGAACTCTTCCAGCGTTGAATATGCCAGTGCATTTTTAATTAGACCCCTGCCAAGCCGGTGACCTTTAAAAGTGTGACTCTCCTTGCACGATATTGCTTGTTGTCGTGACAGGGACACTCACACCTGCCATGTCATCACACCTCAGTGATCTGTCAGGAGTGAAAAGACAGCCAGCTCCCCTCCTCTCGCCCAATGAAAGCATGCGTGTAAAAAAAAAAAAAAGGTGAACATTCTGGTAGGAAACTATGAGTCACATCACAGTCAAATTCAGCCTTGGGATGCCTTTAATTTAAATGAACATCATTAAATCCTAAATCTAATTCCGCACTGCGTACTGTGTGAACATGTGGTGTGCTGCATGGTTTAACTTCTGGATTCAATTTTAAAGCTACAGCATTCATTATAATGAATACCTTCCATTTATATTATGTTTCCATCCACTGGGGCATCTTGTAGCACTGAAGATAGGAAGAGATCAATACATATATACTATGTACCAGGGGTGTCCAGTCACGGTCCTGGATGGCTGTTCCACTCCAGGTTTTACAGGTAAAATGACATAATCAACTACTTCAGGGTCTGGATGGAGGTTTAATTGCTTCAGTTAAGCAATTTAGAACAGGGTTGGAACAAAGACAAGGAGTGGAAGGGCCAGCTTTAGCCACACCTGCTGTATACTGTACTAATACAGTCAGTGCAGCCTAATCTGATAATCGGGATTTCTGCTTAAATGGGATACAACTCTGGCTATTCAGGATATTTTTTACTTCTCCCGGTAAAGTGGCGCTGACTGTATTACTGATGGAGCAAAGTGTTGTGACAGCATTTGGAAACCCCCCAGCTTTATACCCTTAGGAACATAAGCACAGCCAGCAGTGGGGTTGGGGAAGCATTTCACAGTTGCACCTATGAGCTTCCATGCTTAGAACAATGCTCATATTCTGCCCTTCCTCATTTCAGAAAAAGGGAGTCTTTTCAGAAGCATGTTTTTCTGGAATAGTTAGGAAGCATGGCAAATAATTACTAGTATCTAAGCTGAAACTGCAATATAGGACCACCCAGGACACACAAAATAAGGTAATAAACAGGTATGAAATGAAATATTAGGAAAATGTAGGTGGTGTAAAGTAGCCGTTTAAGGATGTATTCATACTGAGCTCTAAAGCTGCATGCCTACTGTGCATACCTTTCCCAATGAGCTTAAGCACCAGATGAATATCAGTCATTTGGATAGCACTGTTTTTAACAGTAGGGATTATGCCCATGTGACAAAGACGGCCGGAGTGGGTGGCGTCAGACCAGATGCAGGAAATAAATAAACAGAGAGATGTGGTTTGGTATAAGCTGGGCGCGTGATCGCGCTCAGCATTTAATAAACCATACAGAAAATAAAAAGGTTTGCAACAAAACACAGGACACGGCACTTGAGCCAAAATAAACAGAACAAACAAAACGGACTACACAGACAAACACGGTGAGCTTCTTTTACTACTTAGTTTACGTTTCCAATTCCCTCCGTCTCCTAACCCGTTCTCCACTCACCGAACACCAACCCCCCAGTGAGTGAAAACATGCAGCTTTTATGCAGTTGTACCGAGATTCGATTGCTAGTCAATCATTCAATTGGAATCTCGGTACAACTGCACGTGAATTAATTAAAGTGCAATTCCCCGTGCTCACATATTACTTTTTACTTGCACGTGATGTGATGTGCCATCCCCGTGCCTAAATACAAATATACAATTTACACACACGTGAAACACAGACTGCTTATATCCCGTGTACCAATGCCTATACACCAACATTTACACACAACACGTAACATATAACATACACGGGGGGGCACTTTGCCACATATACCCCCCCTTGTGCAACGCACACATGGCCTCAATGGCCACCTCCCCCCTCAGTCCCAAAGTCCCGGAAGAGGGGGAAGCAAGTTGTTTCTGGGGGTGGCCATGGTGGAATGTCTGGCACCCCCCAATTCTTCGTGGCTGGCAGCTCCCTCTTCCGGGGCTTCAGCCACACTATCTCCTGCCGCGAAAGAGCAGCTGGGGGAGCTGGTCTCCTGACCTCCCCCCCCTTCTTCATGGCCGGCAGTTCCCCTCCGTGGGGCTCCGGCCACCCAATTTCCAGCAGCGAAACTGCTGCGGGGAAAGCTGGTCTCCTGACCTCCCCCCCTTTCTTTATGGCCGGCAGCTCCCCTTCATGGAGCTCCGGCCACAGTGTAGCGACCCGAGGCAAAGCAGGATCCCTGGCGACCCCAGGCGACGGCAGCAGCAGCGGACCCTCGGGAGGCAGAGGCAGCTCCTGCTCCTCTCCCTCGGGTGGTGGTGGTGGAGGCAGAGGCAGCTCCTGCTCCTCTCCCTCGGGTGGTGGAGGCAGAGGCAGCTCCTGCTCCTCTCCCTCGGGTGGTGGCGGCAGAGGCAGAGGCAGCTCCTGCTCCTCTCCCTCGGGTGGTGGTGGTGGAGGCAGAGGCAGCTCCTGCTCCTCTCCCTCGGGTGGTGGAGGCAGAGGCAGCTCCTGCTCCTCTCCCTCGGGTGGTGGCGGTGGAGGCAGAGGCAGCTCCTGCTCCTCTCCCTCGGGTGGTGGAGGCAGAGGCAGCTCCTGCTCCTCTCCCTCGGGTGGTGGCGGTGGAGGCAGAGGCAGCTCCTGCTCCTCTCCCTCGGGTGGTGGAAGCAGAGGCAGCTCCTGCTCCTCTCCCTCGGGTGGTGCTGCTGGCTCCTTCGCCAGCGGGGTTAGAGCTGTTGGCGCTGCCGGCTCCTCCGACAGCGGGGTTAGGGCTGGTGGCGCTGCCGGCTCTTCCGACAGCGGGGTTAGGGCTGGTGGCGCTGCCGGCTCCTCCGACAGCGGGGTTAGGGCTGGTGGCGGGCGTCTCCGCTGGGCTCCCTTCAGCAGCAAAAACAGCGGCTGCTGTGGAGCCTGAGCTTCACGCCCTCGTCCCTCCCAAAAAAAAATAGGGGTTTGGGCCTTCAGCTCCTCCCCTCCGGACACAGGACGCACCGGCTCCTCCCTCTCGGGCCGTGGACGCACCGACTCCTCCCTCTCGGGCCGTGGACGCACCGACTCCTCCCTCTCGGGCCGTGGACGCACCGACTCCTCCCTCTCGGGCCGTGGACGCACCGACTCCTCCCTCTCGGGCCGTGGACGCACCGACTCCTCCCTTTTGGGCCGTGGACGCACCGACTCCTCCCTCTTGGGCCGTGGACGCACCGACTCCTCCCTCTTGGGCTGTGGACGTTCGGGCTCCTCCCACTCGGGCTGTGGACGTTCGGGCTCCTCCCACTCAGGCGCAGGACGTTCAGGCTCCTCCCACTCAGGCGCAGGACGTTCGGGCTTCTCCCACTCAGGCGCAGGACGTTCGGGCTCCTCCCACTCAGGCGCAGGACGTTCGGGCTCCTCCCACTCAGGCTGTGGACGCTCGGGCTCCTCCCACTTGGGCTGTGGACGCTCAGGCTCCTCCCACTTGGGCTGTGGACGCTCAGGCTCCTCCCACTTGGGCTGTGGACGCTCAGGCTCCTCCCCTTCAGGCATAGGACGTGGCAACAAGGGCTCCTCTTCTTCATCCTGCATGGGGCATAGGGCCACCGTGTGCCCATATGCCCCACAGCCAGGGCACCACTCCCCCCATCCCAGTCTTTGGGCCATTGCCTGTAGGGTCCTGTGGACGGAGCAGGGTATGGTGGTGTGGCTAGTTTGGCCACAGTCGAAACACCACAGCCCTGCTTCTGCCTTTCTCCCTTTGCCCTCCTGTGCTCTTCTCCAGCCTCTTCTCCCCATTTCTTCTCCTTTTGTTTTTTTTTTTTTTTTTTTTTCCCAAAAAAAAACTGCGGTTCCCGCTCTGGCCTGAGCCCTGGAGGCGCTGTCGTCCCGGTTCTGACACCACGTGTGACAAAGACGGCCGGAGTGGGTGGCGTCAGACCAGATGCAGGAAATAAATAAACAGAGAGATGTGGTTTGGTATAAGCTGGGCGCGTGATCGCGCTCAGCATTTAATAAACCATACAGAAAATAAAAAGGTTTGCAACAAAACACAGGACACGGCACTTGAGCCAAAATAAACAGAACAAACAAAACGGACTACACAGACAAACACGGTGAGCTTCTTTTACTACTTAGTTTACGTTTCCAATTCCCTCCGTCTCCTAACCCGTTCTCCACTCACCGAACACCAACCCCCCAGTGAGTGAAAACATGCAGCTTTTATGCAGTTGTACCGAGATTCGATTGCTAGTCAATCATTCAATTGGAATCTCGGTACAACTGCACGTGAATTAATTAAAGTGCAATTCCCCGTGCTCACATATTACTTTTTACTTGCACGTGATGTGATGTGCCATCCCCGTGCCTAAATACAAATATACAATTTACACACACGTGAAACACAGACTGCTTATATCCCGTGTACCAATGCCTATACACCAACATTTACACACAACACGTAACATATAACATACACGGGGGGGCACTTTGCCAAGCCCAGCATCTCAAGGAGACAAACATCATTACCTTTCTTTTTAGTTTTATCCACGTATGCACCAATTACCGGCAGCAGCAGAGCGTGTCTCGATTTATCAGATCTGTCTGAATAACACATGCCGTTGTTGATCCTGCTTTTAACCTAGGTGTCTTGTGAGGCAGACAGGGGAACGGAAACCATTTCCATTCCAGTGCTGTAAAAACCTGACAGAAAGTCAGTCGGAGCTAATCGCAGATCGATCCACTCTCGCCGCTGTTGTTTACCTGAGTTTATATTAAGAAACCAGACCGTTTGGATGTAATCCTCTTTGTAATAACATAAATGACACAGCGGGGGACCTTGCTTGCTGGGAACCTGGAAACTCTGTGGAGCCCTGACTTAATCATAAACTGCCTGCGGGATACTCGTTTACTAGTTAAGGTTTGAGTCCAATCTGTCAAGGACCGTCACGCAGTCAGTTGCCTACAAAGGGTACTTGTTGCAGTGAGTGGAAGAGGTATAGTAATTAATTTAATAAGTACATTTTGCATTCCACATAGGTTATAGAACAATATCATGAGACTTTTACAACCAAACCCCTCGTTCTGTTTTAGGAACTAATTTGCTTTATCAAAAATATGTTCTTGGCAATGGCCTAGAGCTTATTCGCCACTGTGTTAGCGAAACAGCTGATTTGTACTGAATGACTGCCCTTATCTGCGAGACTGACAGTATACACACAGCATGAAGGCTGGTAACGCGCTATATCTACGCGTGAGCTTCGGGGACATTTCTGTAGTGGTTCCTTCCTTCTAGTTGCTTCTCTGTCTGATAAGCTTTGTATGGTTTGAAAGGCTGCAGATGACAGACTACACGATGAGAATGCAATTTCTATGATTTATAATAGGGGGCTGATTTTTTCTTTTTTTTATGCCCTTTTTCATCTCAAGGTGACTGTGAATAAAACTGATGTGAACTTAATACAGTCGCAACCAGAAAACTCACAACTCCGGTCTGAGCTGAACTGGGACAAACCTAATCTTTTAGCAGGCTCCTCTCTAGAGGTGTGCATACTGTATGGTTTAGAGGTGTTGATCTTTGGATAAGAGGTGTAATGAATCATGTAAATAAAGTTCTGTTTTCACCATGAACTCACTCAGACACCAACGTGATGACCTTCCACATCACAAGACTTGAGTTCAGATCCCAGAGCCATAACAGAGGCAGATGGCTTAAAACCACTGAGATAGACACTGCCAGATGACCCAGAAATGTGCAATTCTTGGTGGTGACCTTTGTGTGAACTGATTGGTGCCTCCCTATTTCCTTCAGAGATGGTACAACAATTTAAAACCTAATACCATTTGCATCTGACATTTGCAAATTAAATTACTAAAAAAAAAGCCCTTTATTAAAAAAAAAAATAGAAGCTGTCGATGCTTTCAGTTTTATTACAGGTGGACGTGTAATTATTAGAACTCCTGTGAGGATCTGGGGAAGGCTGCGAGTGGTTATCTATTTAAGTATTATACTAATTACCCATTCCTGAAGAGGACATTTGTGTGTGAAGCCTCAGTAATTGCCACTACAAGGGGTTTATCCAGATTTTGGTTGCATTACAGGTGATCACAGAGGCACGTTTTGATTTAAAAGTCTTTAATGATCTTCTAAACGTGACAGGGGTTTTCTACTAAGTAGAGTTTTTCATTTCCAATCTGACGGACCGGTTTGCTTATGTGTGCGGGGGCTTTCTATATTCTTGAAATACAGCAGGGTTCACCACCTTCATGCCAAGTGAAAGAATAAAAGATGCATTGATCCTGGTGCCCTGGCCAAATAGCATTCAAAACAGAATAAAACCCCCACCTCCAACATGCAATGCTTCAAAGATAAGCTACCTCTATTCAAGGGTCGGAAACATAGAAATCCAGTTTCTGTTGAAAGGATGCATGGAAATTATTCATGGAGAATAAAGCAAGGGATTTATCTCTTTACAATCACGTTTAATCCTTTTATATTATAGGATCTCTTTTCAGTATATTATTTTCTCCCTATGCAATGACGTTTGCAGTTATGTGTTTTTTTTTCCTATTCATTGAAGCCATGACTAACACTTTCCTGTCTCAATTGTGTAAGCGCACACACAAAGGGAACAAGACCCATTAAAGAATATAAGGAATGAGGTGTAAATAAATTTTATAATGGTGTTTGAAAACTATAAACGGGTAAAAAACAAACAAACAAAAAAAAAAAACATTACCATGACAATCCATCCAAGTACCGCATCCATTGAAGGAACACCTTTGTGAAAAGAAAACCTTAACAATCTTATAATTGTAAATTTGGGCTGAAACTGAAATTTCAAATGTGAATTCTAACTATTCTATATTTTAAGCGCTGCTGCATTCACAATGCTTTCTGCGGTGTCTATACTTCACCTAAGGCTCAAGGGTACAGACAGAGTAAATAGACAGTGAAGCTTCCCGCATCAAAGGTCAAATCAATCCGACCAGCGCCATAGCAATGGTATTTCCTGTGGTTTAGGAATATAAAGGCAAACGTCAATCAAAAATGATCCTCTGTGGGTGGCTGTGCGGTGCTGTTAGATAATCTAAGTGGTGCAGAGCACGAGACCCACAGGATTTCATCATCAGATGCCTTCTCCATGATAAAACCTAATTATAATTATGAGAAACAATGGTGGGTCTAATTATCTACAGTTCCTGCGGCTGGCCGTGCAGCAGCAGTAACTTTATGTAGTGACGTTTTTGCAAAGCTGATGTCAACGACTAGAAGCAGTCGAGGCTTTCAAGCACTTAACCTCCTGCTGGCTTTGACACATTTGTCTGCGCAGAAGTAATAAAATTTCGACTACATTGCACCGCGTTTTGTATGCATTAATGCTGATGACAGTGCTTTTAAAGGAACCATATCAGACACTTACGGAAGGGGAATGCCATGCTGCACTGGAGGTATTGGAAATGCTGCTTGTAAAGGTTACCATATGTGGATTGCTGTCTGTTTTTAGCCCTTTGAGCAAGCCAGCTAGAGCAGCCCCCTGAGATCTGGCTATCTTAATGGGGATCTATTTAGAATCACAGGTGGTGTGTTTTTTTTTTAATTAATGAAGTTGTCAGTTTAAAGCTGTTTAGTGACGAGAGAGAGTAGGAGGGTGAGAATAAAGGAGCAATAATTCTCACTCCACTTAAGGGTTACTTTCCTTTATGGGTGACTCATCGCAGTGTGTCTTCGGGAATGGTGTGGGTGTGTGCGTTTGTGTCTGTAGAAACATTGTTTGTCCCTAATGTACAGTATTTGTATAGCTGGTGGACCCCCCTACACCTCTCCCACCACATTTAATTGAAAGATCCGGCACATAGCCTTGTGTCTGAAATTCAAGACTGCATTAATGTTCTGTTCTTTTTTTCTTATACTTTGGCCTTTCATTTTCTAGTTAACATGTATTCTTCTTCTTTGCTTTAAAGTTTGCAGATCATTACAGTATACAGTGCAGTAATGATATACAGTGCTGTAACAAACCATGTACCTCTGTCCAGTTTTAATGGACACAGGAACTGTGCAATGCTAAAAATCACCACTTAGCTTGGTCTGTTTTTTATAATTTCCACAAAATCTCAGTTCTGATCATAAACTGCCTAATCGAGCCATTTTCACAGAAAGATAGTATTCTGTATCTACAGCATAAACCAATATTATACCCTTCCATGCACTATATGGACTTCCAACAAGTTGGTGCAACAAGTTAGTGCCTGAACCAAGGTTTAAAAGGGTCCAGTCCTCCGCACCAACCATTAGACCAAATCCTACTAGGTACATTAGATACTGCATAATGGTAGTATGTAGTGGTACTGCATAAGAAAATTACAGCTGTTATTTTTCTGCTGCTTTTATTGTGGCAGCAATTAGAGCTCTAGGTTGAAATCTGTTACGTTGCCACTGTTTTGACAGATGGTGCTTAATGGTGCTGTTTTATTTTGTAGTTCTCCGTGAAGTGATCCATGCACTGTAGCAAGCAGGATGGGGAAAAATACAATCCAGAATTGGACCCCAAAGTCCGCAAGTCACTTTGATTGCAACATCCTTTTATTTTTGACAATGTGATTAAAAAACATCTCCCAGACAACTTATTGAGTGCTTTTATCCCTTCTGCTCATCAGTTAGTGCGAACACAAAGAAACTGCCTTCAGCAACCAATTTTGTTCTCTTATGAAAATTCATTTCTTGAAACTGAACTGGTAATCCTTTCACTGCTATATTTCTTTCAGTTGCCAGACGTTTTTTTCAAATTTAGTGCATGTGACATCCTGACATTTTTACAGCTACAAAATAATTCCTCTAATTACTATAATACTGTTTTTGGAATAATATAATCTTTCATTTTGTGTAAGAGTAGATAATCTTATGGTATAATTCAAAATTGTTATTCAAATAATTAAGTGCACTGGACCATAGCCTATAGAAATGATTACACCCCTATCTTTCTGCATTACATCTAAGCATTTTTCCAATATAATATAGAGAAAGGATCCATATTTTTCCAATTTATAGGAATTAGGTGCTTGGGTTTATCCCTATTCATTTTATAAAGCTTATCTTACCAGCTCTGAGAAATGTAATGCAACATGTCTAAAGAGGTCACGGAATGGATCTTGTTAAATTGGGACTTGAATTGAGACTTAAAGCAACCTTAATATTACATCTGCAATTTTACATAAATAATACATTTATGGAAACATAATAAAGCGATTATTTTGCTTCAGGCCATTGACGGATTACAAGCAGACACAGTGCAAGACTATAACATTTTAAAGACTTTTTTTATTGAGCTGTTTGACTTCCTCAGAGCAGCAGCCACTTTCAGTTCTGCAGTAAGCAGCTTTGGCTGTAGTGGGATTGGTACATACAGTAAAACCCATTACAACTTATTGCAGAGCATTTTCCCATTGTCTTTTATTGCAAGCTATGTTTCCTCACATTTCCTTTGTCACAAACCTCCTGTGAATGCATAGCAGTTGCACATCAGTAATGATGAGATTTGGGAATATCTTCATGGCTTCTGACTGAGATAGATTTAAAAACTGTATTATTTTTTGATAAGTAAAGTCACAGAACATATTATGGGAGAATTGTACAGTGCATCAGTGCCTAATGCCCACTTCATATGTGTGATTATCGTATAGGGGTATCAACACAGTCAGTTGAGCGGCAGTATGAATTTTATTTTAGTGGATGTCATGTTCTCTCGAAGCTTTTTAATTATAAAATATTCATACAGTATCCATGGCAGTGTCTGCTATAGAAGGTGGAATGATGTGGGATGCACTGTAAATAAAAAAACATTCTACCTGCAAAACCCAAACGATAAATATTCAAAGAGAACTGAAATCTGTTACCGTGCATGCCTTTCAAAGTTGCTGCATGCATGATACTGTTATGAAGAATGCGGGCCAACTTTAAACATTAAATGACAACTAGGGGAGTGCACCAGTAATTCTGTTCTCAGCTAAATCTATGAATTTGTTTGCAATGGAAAATCTCGAACAAAATCACTGTTTCAGGGAGGAAGAAATTACCCTTGCACACCCCATTTTCATAATGGCATTATTACAGAAATACAATATTATGCACATTCAGAAGGTGTCAAGTATTTATGTCGTGTTTATTTGTAGCAGTAGGTTGTGGGTGGGCTCACAGATTCAAAAAGAACATTTTTACCTCTATGCAAAGTGGGACTTTTAAAAAATAATCTAGTTCATATTTCTGGGAGCATACATGACAAATGATCATCAGAATTATATCTCAGCCTCAGAGCTGGTAGATTGGGCTTATAATGTGGTGCGGTGCCGCTTTGGATAAGCTTGGTGGAGAGCCACAGGGAAATATCAAAAAGCATAATGTGATTTGGAGCCCTTCTTTGCTTGTAAATACTGATGCATAATGTATTTACAAATTAGATTGGGAAATGTGCTCTGATTGCTGTGCCTCTCAGGCCAGACTTACCAGAAAGCCAATTAAATACAGAATTAAAGAAGAAGTTAATATATATTGGTATTGATGGACCAGAACACAAAGTTTACAGTATACTCTCTTACTGCTGGCCTGCATTGTTAATTAAAAACTACATTCTTAATATCTCCTAATCATCCAAGGTTCTTTCCAGACTCCACTTTGGGGAGATAGAAAGCTTGAAATAATTATAGGCATGCACATTCACTATAGTCAAATGTATTATATTTTTCTCATCTGCACCTAACCTACCAAAAACCTTGGCACAATTCTAACTGCTCTAAGAGGATTTGATGGATTTGATTTGATTAACCTTGCATTGTAACCCTGTACTGCTCTGTAACACCTGTAAGTCGCTTTGGATAAATAATAATAATAATAATAATAATACTAATACTAATAACAATGATAATGAAATAGCAATGCAGGAGCTGACGAGGAGTCTGTCCCTTGCCCGCAGGAGGACTCGGGTCCGGATGGGAACTCGGTTGTAATCCAGGAACGGCGGCTGCACATCGCTGTTCACAACGGCTGGGGCTTCGTGGACAAACCCCAGGTGGTGGTGGTGGAACCCGAGGCTGAGGGGGCGAGGGGGAGGACGGGGAGCTTCATCAAGAGACAGGGCTCTCTAACCAGACTCGGGTAATACCACAAATCCCACTGGTCCTGAAGCATGTTTCAAGAGGCGATTATGAACAGCCACACATTACAAGCAGTAATAATGCAGTTACAGTGGAGCAAACTGCCAGCTCAGCTTCCACATTGGATTCCATTTGTTTACTTGTTAGACAGACTAGAAACATATTATTATTACATTAGTTTATTACCTTGTATGTGTCTGATAGTGCCTGTAGATGATTCGTTGAAAGTTCATGTAAAAAATGCATGATTTGTATTTCATGCTTATTTACATAGAGTTTCCTAGAAGACATCTAGTGGTGGCAGCATTACTAACATGTAGTGTTAATATTAACAATAACCTTAACTGTTTTATCAATGATCTGTCATTTCAGTTGAATGCATTCGTTTTTTTATTAACCTACAAGATAGTTTTATGTTTGAATGTAAGGCTGATTTGTCGGATTCCTCATTTTCTATTCCCGCTGGCCTTTCCTCTCTCACAGCTCCTCTGCACAGCACGTGCTGGTCCTAAGAAGCCGTTTGCAGCTGAAGGAGATGGTGAATCACCCTGCCTTCGTCATCACCTTCCAGCTGGAATATGTCTTCTCAGCACCGACGGGCGGGGAAGGCAAGGTAGGAGAAACACTACTGTTAGTTTGATAACCTGGTTATAGAGCTGGCATGAAATAGATCCTGGCATTGAAATCCTCAATGTGCGTCTTTGTGCAAGTCATCTTGCTCTTTAGTTACAGCCAACTGGGTAGATCCTTATAGAAGTTTCCAACGTAAAAGCAAAGTGTAATAAAGCATAATGGTATATTAATGAACATTGCAAACCAGGGCGAAGTATGGTAAATGCATAGTATAACTGTAGTAAAACTGCAATACCATGGTACACTTTTATAAGGGGAGGAACTAAGTATGGGAAAGTGCCTCTTCATTGGGCTATCGTCAGTCAGCAAGAACTAGAAAATGAAATACTCTAAACGGCAGTCACTTAGCATAGCCTGCTGTACAGAAAAAAGGTTTATCTGCAGAAGACAATGTTCAAGAGGCTTATGTTAGGGGTGGAATGGTAGGAAGAGAGCCTTAGGAAATCATGTGAAAAAATGTAAAACGTTTTGTACTCCCCCCGCCTTTTACATTGTCAGTCCATTGTACTTGTAATGGAAGGTTCCCACTGAACTTTCTTGTATTGCCTGATGATCACGGAAAAACAAAAAGCTTAATCTTCTAAAATGATTTCTTTGACTGACCACGTAGACTGTGCTGAAAGTTTAAGAACCCCATCATGCCAGAGAAACGTATTCCCCTCTCTCAGACTGTTTGTTTAAACTGAGCGGCTAGGGCCTTTGGGTGCTTGGATCTCTTTGGAATGAACAGTCATACATTGTTGGTCGGTCTACTGTCATTCATATTTAGATGATTTGCAGAAATTCAAAAACGGATAGACCCTTAAAAACCATGAATGATTTATTATGTAAGTTTCTGAAAAAGCTTTGTTTTATTCCTTGGAGTATTGCGAGTGAGTTGTGAATGACAGCGTCTGTCAGTGTTTGATGAGCACTGCGTTGCATCTCTGGTACCAACGTAGATAGGAATGCTTTGGGAAGTGAATAGGTTGCCCTAAAAATTACTGGAATATTGATTTCATGACTTCTACTTTACATGCATGGTAATGGAGAACTGGGTCTTGATATAAGAAAAAAAAGATTCTGCATATACAGTAGTACATAGTATACAAATGCCAATTCATCAACATAATAGTAAGTGCAAAAACTGAATTAAACTGCGGTACTGTCCTATTAAAACTGTCTTTAACAAATTAGTCAGAGAGGTTGTTTATGATCTCATAACTCATTATACCCTACATCTTATTGTTTTTTTAACTATATACAGTCCATCGTTAAGGATAATTTGATCATATTCCTGGATATTGTCGAATATTGCGATATGCATTCTTAGTTTGATCAGATAGACTTTCCAAAAGTAAATTCTAGTGATTTTTTTTTTGGTTTGTTTTATGGAGGTTATTTAACATGCACTTTAATTCTTTGGACTTTGAATACCCCCTGACTTTCCCAAAAATATCACAACAGAGTTTCTACAAATGGAGGTGACCTGGGGAAAATAAATGGCTTTTTATGTGTCTCTTCACATGATCATTCTTGATGATTCTCAGAATTGGGATTCATCATTACTCTTTCTGAAAGCTGCTCTTTTATAATCTCCTGCACTTATATCCATAAGGCAGGACTACGTCAGTAAGTTTTTCAAGTATTTTTGGTAGTGTTGTTATCTCTTGTGATTTGTTAAAAGTACTTAAAAAGAAGAAAAGCTGTGCCTTATACATTTTCTACACAGAGCCCCTGTTTTGCCTGTAGTTTTTGCAGAGGAAATCATTGTGACAGCCTCTCAGAAATGGGATGGGTGTCTAACTTGCCTGGAAAGGTCTTTCATTCTTAGAGGCTTATCAGTACTCTGGGATCTTAAGAGATAACAGTGTCATGACAAAGTTATCACCAACATATACATAATTGGGAGTGGAGGATGAACTGAACTAAGGAGATCTGAATCAAGACATCATTTATGTCAGAAACACTAGGTTGCACCCCACATCCACTCTGAAGTTGACCTAGCCTTGCAAAGCTAAAAGAACCAACGTAGACCTCCTGTCTACCAAGCACAACCCTGAATTTACTTATCACTTATTTTATTCTAAAGCCACAAGCCTCTTTAGGCTAGAACAAGGCATTAGACTTTTTGTAATCTTCTCACCTTTGGGAAGTATTAAAATGAGATCATTATTTTCTGTAGTCTGCTGCTACTGTAGAGTTTTCTTGCAATGTTTCAGAAGCTGCTCATTTACATGCAACCACAGATGAATCATGGTGATATATGAAAGCCCTGTAGGTGGTGCTGTAGAACTTGAAATTAAGGCAAAAAGCTGAATATCTAATCTACTATAGTCCACATGGCTAAAGAGAGAGTATTGAAGTTGAGTGTATAAAGGGGTAGTTTAGTGTGCCACAGTTTCAGAAGGTCAGTCAAAATTCTCGGAGAATCTTGGAGAGTCTTAATGTTCTAGAACTTGCAGAACAAGCTGTGATTGGTCTCTAGGTCTTTTCCCCTCGTTTGTCATACCATTAAAACATGTTACACATGCCTGAGTTGTCAGCATGCACAGGAATGCAATCTTGAGGCAGGGAATGCAATTTAAATATTTTAAAAAGTGGTCAAAATGTAAAAAAGCATTGCCTTGCTCAGGGAGTCACATTCAAATGCATGACATATGCATAGATGTTAGATGGGGAGTATGAATTGAGAACATCAAAGGCTCAAAAATAATGCAAGATAGAAAATCACTGCCTTCATGCACTATTGAAATTAATTTCAATTGTTGTAATACCCTGCCATTTCTTTTAACATTAACTCCAACCGGTTTTGACGTAGACCAAGAAAAAGCAAGCAAGCAAAAACAATAAAATATAATCTCCATAGCGTATTGAATTTGCACCAATTCAAATTAATTACAGCAGGCATCTATTGTACAGCGCTGGTTGAGCCGAATGCACAGCATCACACATAAGGACTTAATTCTTCAGCTAGCTTCAGCATCATCTCTGGAAGCTGTTTGCATGTTAATGAAGCTTTTAACCTAAACTTGAGCCTGAATTCACTATCAGGGCAAAGTGTTTGTTTGATTACGCCACATCTTAAAAGGTGAGGAGATTAATAGATGATACTTCTGAAGCCGCTGTTTAGCAGTGAACTAAACCCAGAGTTCGCCCTTTAAAAAGCTATCCCACAGCCCTGAATCCCAGGTTAGCCCTGACCTTCGTCAGCTATGTGTCACCAACGCTTTGTTAACACCACTGCACTCACCAAAAGGTGACCTCATCATTCGTGTGTCTTCAGGCAGGTGGTTGCAATCAGCTTTTTACTTGGTCTGATGCAAATTAATGACTACAATAATTCTCTGTCAAACCCGGGAGTGGGGAAAAAGCACAAGCAGGCAGATGAAAATGAAATGGAAAATAAAACACAGGAAAGGTTTGTTTGTTTTAATGTGTTGTGAGGCTGCCCACTAAGCGTGCATTTTGTTAACTCTTGACAGGGGTTCATTAATTCTAGCTCAGGCCTGAATTTTCCCATCATGCATTTTTCTTATTCGTTTCCTCCTCTGCCAGTCTGAATTGGACAGGCTAAATGGAGCTTGTTTTGATAGTGATCTACCTGGAGATGTTTAAGGCATCTTTTCTGTAGATTTCATTTAGTTGCAAGTAAACTTATTTAGGGGGTGTTTTATCTGATCACTTTATTGTTAATTCTGCAGTATATTGAAATGGATTGAATTATTTATTTTAAAATGTACAGTATTCCCCTATGATGGGTTTGAATGCTCACTAACTGATTGCTGATTGTATTGAGTATGACTTGTCTCTGTTTTAAAAGTATTTTATTTTTGTATTTGTATGTTTGTATTGTAATATGTTTTATTGTACTGCTGCTACCTTTCTTGGCTAGGTCTCGCTTGAAAAGAGGTTTTAATCTCAATGTGATTTGTTAGTAAAATAATAATAATTAGCAGCCACGTACCCACCGCCATCTCACCTAGCATTTAGACACTGTTACAAAAGTACTTGTCCAATTAAAACGAATGTCAACTCCCCCATTGGCAAGTTCACAAATCTCCCAGGTTTTAAGTTTCATCCTGTCAGCAATCACTCTCTCGCTGAACTCAAGATCTGCCGGCTGGGAATCGATTCCTTTCGCAGCACTGTTCATGAATTATGTTCTTACGCAAGGGATGGTTCCTGACAGGGCAGAAAATGTGCTTGGCAGTGGTGAAAATCAGCATGTTGGGCCATGTCTTTTGAGGGTCAGAGTTTCTGGCTCTCTTCAACCCCTTCATCTACCACTCTGCCTAAATTCAGTATTTGAGTACATGTTGGATTTTTTTTCTCACTGCCGTGAGTGAACATTAATCAAGAGAACCTGATGGAATCTGGTAATCCTCCCATAAGATGTAGTTTCTCTATTTGCTCCAGGAATACAAATTACTCCCTAGGCAGAACTCTGCTGTCTGAATAAAACTAATGTACCACATATAATCCCGGATCTCCTGTATACATGATATTGATGTGCATTGGTTCTTCCCTGCTGAGGACTGCAATATAAAACTACAATAAAAAAGGAAAACAAATTTGCAGCATAACCAATATCGAAGCAACAAACTCGAAACTATAAAGAATTAATGTTACAGAAGGGACATTGATGCCGGATTATTAAATCCAGTTTACTTGAACTAATTGGAGAGTAAAATTGGTGTGTATGAAATTGCTATCAGCCTGTAACTGCTAATTGGACTGGCTTGCCTTTTCGGGAGGTTGTGCGGTCAAATGAATATTCATTGCAATGATTTAGCTAAAGTATGACTGTGGATGCTAAATGTAAGCAATGTTAGTTTCCATTTTCTTTAATGATCAACGCTGTGCATTTCATGGCAGTTATTGATATTTAAAGGGTACATAAGGATCTTTTTATTTTATTGTGTTACATGTTCCCATGTGTTGCTACAACTGTTTATGTAAGGTGTGTGTTGTTTTAATTTTTCTTTTTTTTTACATTTTGACCACTTTTTTAAACTTTTAAATTGCATTCCCTGCCTCAAGATGGCTTCCCATATACCTGCATGGACCTCTCAAAACTACATTTCCCATCATCCTCCTTCTCACATATGTAACTGAGATGGATTTACCAGTGAGCAGGAGGATGATGGGAAATGTATTTCTGAGAGGTCCATGCTGGCACAAAATAAAAAAAAGAAAAAATTAAAACAATGCACACACCTTACATAAACAGTTGTAGCAACACATGGGAACATGTAACACAATAAAATAAAGATCTTTATCTACCCTTTAAACTACTATTGACCGCTGGATTATTAACTTAAACGATAAAGCCTCGTGTCCATTTAACAGTTACTGACAGCTATTGACGTTGCCAAATAACAACCCTATCATGAAAGGGGGAACAAAAATCTGTCTAACATTTAAGTATATGGACCTGCCTGATTGGATCTAAAAATGGCAAATAATTAGTCATGTTTTTAATTGGAAACTGCAGAGAACTGAAGAAGTGGTAACAGTAACACATACATTACAAGTGATAATTAAGTTAATTGCTTTTTCTCAAATTTATGCAAGCCATTCTCTCACGTCTGCTACATCTGGTGCGATGCATTTTGGTTTCATGGTGTGGCATTTTGCAATTTATATCAACAGTCAGTGTTAGCACTGCTTATTTACTTGACCTTGAAAGGACTGCAGTGATTTTCTCTTGAGTATCTCTTCCAGATTGAATTATGAAACTAGTTTAGTGCATAAAGTGAAAGAACCCAAACACTGAACTAACTGAAACAGTGAATTTGTTAGATATTTTCCATAGTAAATCTTTAACAAAGTCAGTGATTCACAGGTGAAGAAATCACTAGTGGTCCATTCTATACTGATTACAAACGATCCATCTTTTAAACATGCTCATGAGTGCATAAACTGAAATAAATTATGATTTAAGAACACAAAGAATAATATATGTATTAAAACTCTCCAATCTGTTTCTCAGCACTTGACCACATTGACATGAAGCCTCTGTTACATGTCTATTAAATTTGGAGGACTGGTTTAACTGTAATTTCGATAAATTAAAACTGTCATATATTTGAGCCTTTTACACATTCGGTTGTTTTGGATGCCACTTGATTCTTCCAGGACTCGCATTTATAAACGCATTAGATCTAGAAACTTGATCAGAGCAGGGATTGACCTTGGGAATTGTGTGGCAAACACAATAGGGCTAAAGCTTTTTACGCACTTTGTATCAGCCAACAAATGAAAGTTTTTATCATGAAAAATAAATAAAGTTGGCGGTTCGCTGGGCCCCAGGGAAGAGATTTATCATTTAAAGAGTGATTTTATTTTATTCAGGCTGTAATAACCAGGGGCAGTGAGTAAAAAACTAAAGCAGTGGGACCAGAACTGCTTCCTCATGCCTCCATTGGCCAAATATCATGTTTTGAACCTGGGACCTTTTTATGAAAATGTATTTAGTTGGCAGCAGTATGGTATACCCACACCTTGCTTAAAATAATTGTGGCTACAGCCTCCCCATTTTGCACTTCCATGGGATACATTGGTCTCAAACGTTTTGTAAAAGGTAACACATGTTACAGCAAGCATGCATTCTCATTTTAAAACATGGTATCTGGTACACCATTAAGGTTAAAGAAATTTCCGTTTCCAAGCCATGCCTTCCAGGAAATCTGTTACTGCTTTATATGAAGCGTGGCATTCAGTATCGCTGTTGATTACGAATATGCAAAGGCACTCTTGTGTGTGAAGTTATTAATTCTCAAAGAAATATTGTATTTCAATGACCTTGTTGGCCTGCAGCTTTCGCAAACAAAGAATGCCTGACGTCAATCAGAATGCCCCCATTTTTTTAAATTCCTTTTTTTAAGTAATCACAATTATAAAATCCAATGGGTTTCAGTGTTAATTTAAAATGTAACATGCACTCCACTGAACACCTAAATACCGAAGAGACTTAATTTTATTTATTTTTTCGCTCAGTTATTTAGAAGACTGGAGAAACAAGATTGGGTCCATTTAGATTTTTATACTTCTAGCGCTTAGGTGGAATATAATACTACAGGGTCAGCCTCACCAACCTACATTCAGACTAACTGATAATCAGTGATGCACAGGTATGTCTCAGTAAATTACGTTAGGTTTGTGTTAAATGCTCAAGCTCTGTTTTTCCCTTTTTTTTTTGGAATCGTTACAGTATGTAATGCAATACAGTTTAATATCGGGGGCTAGCTAATTGCATTCAAGACATACCACAGATGCAAAGTTAATCAAGGTTTGTTTGCAAAATCACATGTGGGAATGTTAATCGGATCTAAATCATCATCCATGCAGCGTCCAGGAAACAGTGTAGCACCACCGTGGAGATGAAGCATCCCAGGCACCAAACCACGGCAGGTGTACATTAAAAGGGTTAGTAGTCTACAAACGGCTATGTGAAGACCCGGCCAAGGTTATTAACAATTATTTCCCAGAAGGTACAGTGAATACCACCTTGTTCTCCCCAAGTCAGTCCCATGCCTGTTGGAAACAGTCAGTGAGGAGGCCGGCTGCTATATCTATTTATTTTAATGAACTGGCTATTCCTAAGCCATGGTCAAAGATAACTGATCAGCACTCCCTTGAACTGGAACACCCCGTTGAGTGCTTTACTTCTAAGAAAGACGGAGGCGAGTATGTAATGAATGCTTTTATGACTCTGGTTGCTGATTTAATCTGGAGTTGTGCTCTCCTGGGGGCTGATGGAATGTGGGGTTCACCTGACACATGGGTGAGCCTCATAACTCACACATGCTGTAGGCAGTGCTGGGCCACACAGCTCCCATATCGAAAAATGTGTGTTAAAAAAAGGAGGAAATACTTCATCGTCACTGCATTTTTGCTTTCCAGGTTGAATGGTCAATAAATCAGCATCAGGATAGAAAAATTGAGGGCCACAAGGCATGAAGGAAACATACTTACTTGAGAATTTGGGTTGAACCTTTGTCAGACATTGATCTTTATGTCAAAATCAAATAAAGAAATATTCTGTTACAGTCTGCATACTGATGTGCTAAATATATGTATGAAGAGAAAAAGTGTGTAACTACAACAAATGGGAAAGGGTTGGCTTCAATTGTCTCCCGTTTGATCTTTGTGGTCCTTGTTTGTAGATAACACTTTAGCAGTACTAAAACACACAGATATACGTTCTGCCGAGATGTCTTTATCAATGTCTTCATTTTTTTTCTTTCTGCTATTTAAAAATATACCAAACGCCACTCTGAAATGTGTTCAGAGGGTATCCCAGGCAGTTCACTGTGCCACAGAGGCTAGCTAACCTCTGATGCCATATGCTTGCAGATTATTCCATTCTTCTTGTTGTTCATTTGTACGTTCCCGTGTGGAGTACATGTTATAAGAAGGAACAATCAGTCAGCCTTATAATTACCAGACCTGCCCGTATGCATTAGCAGTAATTGCATGTTGTGTTTGAGGCAGAGGAGCAAAGCAAAAAAATATGAACCCCTTAATTCACTGTGTCTCCTCCTGTTCTCATCCCATGGTTTTCTGAAATTGTGAACAGCCCATAGAAGAAGATATTTCTCTCTTCCTAAATCATTATGTCAGTCTAGGATTGCCGAGCCAATGTATGGGATCATTAGAATTATAATATCCTATCCTAAGGGAATATTTAAGATTGGTAACCCATGTGTTGTAGCCAGGTTTTGACTTTTCAACAAGGATGTGTATTCAGAATAAGCAGTAGCCTTACAGTATTTAACCAGGCTGCAAGCAAATAGTTTTGTTACCCTTCAAATTCCATCAGTCCGTAAAATGACCTAATTCCATGCTAAATGCTAAGCCATCATGCTGGCAGTTGAGTATATTTTCAAATATTTTGTCATGCGTTAGTCAAATTTGCTTGTGTGATGAAAAAGTAAAATCCACAAACTCAGCATTTTTAAACTTTAATGTTTAGAAAAAGTTGTGACAATTCCCAAGACGTTTTTACATGCATCAGTGGATTTACACAAAAAATAAAGTTCTATAAATGAAGCTATACTGTTCCTGAGGGCTTGCTCTCCTTGCTGTTAGAGCTGCATGATTTGAAACTTAAATCTGGTAAGAGAAGCGCCTGGGAGTGTTATTGCATTTCTCTACATTCCCAAGGACTGGTATTTCAGGGGTCACGGTCCACATCGAGGGTTCGAAGTGAAAGTAAAGAGTCGAGTGGCTATGCAAGCTTCTGTAGTTGTCTAATAACTTGCCTGGGACTATAATAATAGATAATTGAAAAACTGAGTGCACAGTAAATAAGAGAAGGGTATATATATATATATATATATATATATATATATATATATATATATATATATATATATACATATATATATATATATATATATATATATATATATATATATATACATACATATATATATATATATATATATATATATATATATATATATATATATATATATATATATATATATATATATATATATATATATATGTGTATATAGCTGTTAACCCAAGGGAATAACTTCCCCTAACAGTTGCAGTTGGTGTTTTTCCCCTTGTAATTTTCCAATAGAGCTCACAAGTATGGTAGTTTATCAATTACGGTTGGCCGTTTATTACCATACTGCCAAAACTCCAGCACTTTCTGAGATTTGAGATCTGTCAGTGTCAGTCTGGAAAGAGTGGCAGCTTTTGACATCTTGCAGGTAGGAGGCTGGCAGGAGGCTAAACAAATTAGGATCCCGTGACAGAGTGAGAGATGGTACGTTTTAACATGATAAGCGATAGCTTTTAAGTAAATGGCTGATAGTAGATTTATTCCCCTCTGCTGATTTTACAAGCTCTAAACATCAGCAAGTCCAGAATCCTTGTATTAAACATTGGAGCCATGATGTAGCCACAACTGTATAGGTTCTGTATGGGTTCAGCTCCTAAGAGTTTGATTGTATAGACAGTTCTGTTTAAATGATCTAAACGTTGGCAGATATAAAATGAATACACTGAACAGCTGAAAAGAACTCCATGGCCACCAGTGTATATTCAATCAGTCAATCAATCAATATATTGTCTTCATGGGATTTCTTAAGCTCTGATTCTGTAATTAGGGCAGAGAAGGGTGGTTGCCTTCTCCAACTTTGAAGATGCTTGCCTTATCAGGATCTGTGGTTGGGGGGGGGGGGGCTGGGTAGACAAAGAGCAATCCCAATACTTGTTGGAGGGTAGTGTACAACTGACAATTGAATTTAGCGATTCTGCTAATGCTGTGCATTGTAGAGCATTATTATTATTATTATTATTATTATTATTATTATTATTATTATTATTATATGATCTAAAATAAGAACCCCATTGATTTAATGGCATCCAAAATGTTACTGCATACATCATTCTAGATAATTGGCCACAGTGGTTTAGAGAAACAAAAAACCTTTATGAGGATCCATAGCAAGTTTGAATTTACAATTTCACAAGGGATGTGTCTGAGCAATAAACATATGTGCAAAATCTGTGGGCTACTAGTTTGCTTGATACTCTATGTAACTGTAAATAAGTATTTATCGGAGTGTGCAGACAATTTAGAAACAACATTTGGTACAATCCACTGTTAGAAGCTCAACTTTCTCCAAAGCCTTAAAAAACAGCTTCTGGTCTGTTTCCTTCCTCTTTCCCACTGCAATAGACACCCTTGGATTATCTGACACACGTCTTACACTTGATATGAATTCTGATTAATGGGTTCATCTCAATCTCCTTCATTGTATAATCAGCAAGTCTGGCTGCAACCATTGGCAACATGTAGAGATCCGTACCTTAGCAAAGCAAGGAACTTCCTTGTGTAAGTTTGAATATTTTCAAATATCTTTTAATAGGTTTTAGTTCAGCGTTTTGTACATTTTGCCTTGTGTATACCTTACGGACTGTTATAATTTATTTTAAAAAGGCATACAAATGAATGGCTTTATTACCTAGTCAGCTGTCAAAAATAATTAATGTTTCATTTAAAGAATTTAAAAGCTTTTGATTAAAATCTTTTCAAGCTTAAAGTATTCAATTTTGTGTTTTTGTGTAAGGATCAATAGGGTAGGGTAGGTGAACAGGCTTTGCTGTTTTTCAAGGGATGTTTGATTATTTTATGTTCATTTTAAAAGGTGGCTGTTAACCTATTTACTTTGAGTTTGCTCAGCTTTAAAGGATATGCTGTGTTTATAAGTGTGTAAGACTACTGCTCTTTATAGAATCTTGCTAATAGAATAGTTCTGAAAATGACGTTGAGCATCAGTATGAGAATTTGCATTTCAACATTAACATCCACTTTGCCAACACTTAATTCAGTACTCTTAATTAAAAGAGGTTTCTGTGCAGGTCAGTGAATTTAAGGATATAGGAATATGCTGGTGGGATTCGGCTCCAGAATTTTAAATAGATTTTAATGTTGGGCAGCCAGTTGAAAAATACTTTTTAAAACTAAATATACATTTTGTTGGCATTTTTATGCTGAATAATAGATAGCTGTCATAAAGCTGTTTGCTTTTTCTCCAAGGGCGTATAGGGACAGCTTGTGATATAAATAATAAAAACTGTCAGAGACATAAATGTTTTAAAAATACCCTTTGTTCAGATTTCTTTGTCACCAATAGTAAATAATGTGATTCGAAAGGTCGGCACATTTTTTTAGCTACCATATCACAGGATCAGTGAGTTCAAAGTATGGTCATTTAAAGAGCAATTTGTCTTCTAACAAGACAGGCTCCAGAATAAATCCTTCTAACATTTTTTTTTTTAAAACCGGCTCAAGAAGGCTACCAAAAGCCTGTCATGTTGAATAATCTGGAAACCGTCCCCTGTATAATAACAGTGACATGTATTAATTTGTGTATTCCTTTCCTCTAGATGTCCTCCACCACTTCTTTCTCCAAGACAGCCTACATGCAGTCTGTGCGCTGGGCCGTTTGGAACCCCTTTTTGGAAGCAGGCAGTTCTGAAGTCAGCCTGTCATTACAGGGAGGACCCCTACCAAACCCCAACAGCGTGATGGTGTACAAGGCGACCTCTACTGATATGAGCTCCCCTGAGGTAAGTAAGGGCACAAAACTCTGTGAAATGACCATGTGAATGCTTCAGTTCCAAAATCTGCAATGTGTTCCTCTGCATAAGGAATTGACAGTTTTCTAATCTGTTCACTGGTCTGTTATGCAAACTATCATCATCAGAGACTATTACTACCCGTATGTGAAACTAATTTTAGTTTAGTATTTTTTTTTGCAATTCCCTTTAATTATACTACCTTTATCGTGCCTGTAACAATTCAAATTCACAATTAAATCCCCCTCCATTCCTAAATTCATCTTTTATTTGCTTTGCAACTGTCATAACCTTGTTTATTTTGCATAATTTTTGATTCTCCTGCAACTTTGGAATAGTTTTACAGATGTGCGCAACACTTGGTGCTCTTATTAAAAGTTTTTTTTAGCAACTAAATTCATCATTTGCATTATTCAGAGGGAGTCTAAGCTGGCGTCAAGATACACAGCACACTAGTTTTTGAGAGAGAGGTTTGTTCGTGCCTCTGGTAGTACATTTTGACAGCCTGTCACTGACACCCTTGTAAGCCCCCCCTGCTATAATCAGCCTCCAACCTGCCACATTCTAAGAACAGCACTATTCCTAATCACATGAAAAACTTTTGATCTGTTTATTATAATAAGCATGTGAATGGGTGAGGAGTAGCTCACTAAGTTCAAGCAAATATACGAACGAGAAGAGGCCACTCTGCCCATCGGTGCTGGTCTGGTTCCTACTAGCTGATATCAGAACTATGGAGCAATTATTTCGCTTCAGGAACATGACTAGGAAACCAGTTCCATACTTTCACCACTCTGTCCTAGCTCTGTCTCCACTTGATGTCTTATAGTCCTAGTTTCTGCACAACGCTTAAGGTATTGTCAACTCCTTTTCAAGATTTTAGCATCAAACATCATTGACTGTGGTTACATTTTGTAGCACTGATAACACAAATGGCACAACTATTGAGTGTGTTTGCTTGCCAGATGAATGCCAGTCCTTTTTCTGTAGTCCAGTTATGAAAAAAAAAATAACTTGCGCAGACGTTATTATATTCAATTTGCGTGTTGCACTCACAGGCACGATGTAGCTCTGTCGTTTCCATGGCAAACTCCCACATACATGCCTACATCCCACCTAATTGTTACTGAGGAATGATATATAGCTGGATGTTTTGAGGGTGCATTAAAGTTGCTTCAGTCCTGAAATACAACGATCTTCAGTTGTTGCTGGAATGCACTGAAGATAAGTGCTATATAATTACTGGTTCTTACAATGACTTATGTAATAAAAAGCTAAATGAGTTTCCATCTGTGGCAAATTTGCTACTTAAAATAAATAACATTACTTGCTTTGAAAAGCATTTAGTTACTGGATCAATATAAGAGTGTGTTGGTGTGTGCTGCCCCCAGGTGAAGGAGCTTGAGCGCGGCACTCTGAGGGTTCGATTCTCATCCCGCCAGGAGGGACGCCCCCCCAGCCCAGCCCCAGAAAGGAAACCCCCGCCTTCTGCACTGCGTAAGTCTCTCTTTCCGGCTAACCTACAGCAGTACTGAACCCTGTAACTAAGCATTGTTTTCTCAGACATAATGAGATGGTAAAATGGGAGGCTTGATGTTCCAGTAGTTAAAGAAAGGGTCTCGTTACCAGGAGGTTCCATTTCAGCCACTGACTCACTGTGTGTGACCCTGAGTAAGTCACTTAACCTCCTTCTGCTCCGTCCTTCGGATTAGATGTAAAACTGAGGTCCTATTGTAAGTGACTGCATAGTTCACCCCCAAGTCTCTGTAAGTCGCTTTGGATAAAAGCGTCTGCTAAATGACTAAATAATAATAATGATGTGTCCTACTTTCAGTTGTATCTGTCTAAATACTTATTGTATACAAGGCAATACAAGCCTCCTTGGACAGTGCATTGAATTTATTATTTCTGAAGGGATGTAAAATAAATGCAAATCATGCTGTTATAAGTCAAAGTTAAAATGGAGACATAAGTGCTGTTCACAATTGTGTACTAAATAGGGAAATGTCAATGGGTGTGTGTTAAAACATCCAGAATATTGTTATCAACCACGTTTGGAGAATAGAAGCAATCTTTGAAATGAAAACAGGGCTAGGGCAATGTGATATTGTTTCAGACAAAAGATAGAAGCCAGTTGCAAAACACAAAATTGGAAGCTGTCTAAATATTCTTCAGCTTTATCTTCCTACTTTGCTATACAAAGCCTTTGCAATTGCAAACTCTCAAATAGGCTTCAGGAGCCATATCTATTGAATTAAACATTAATTACACAGATTCAGTTAAATTAGCATTCACGTTCCAATCTTTTTGAGTGCATAATGAAACCGGTCAGGAAACAGTCTGCCATTAAAAAAACTAACTGAAGAAAAGTGATGCTTAATTTATGCTTTCAGTATATGTATCTGTTGTTTAAGTAACTGCATGCGGTTAAAAGCTCCTTGCTTTAATGGATGCTCACTGGGAACATCAGAGAAAATGAATGTTGTACATGAATGCGTTGAATGTAGCTATCCATTTGTAGTTTAGCCAGTCTTAATGGGTTGTTTTCAGGCTTCCTGCAAATTGCATTAACAAAGCAAAGAAACTACATAATTAAACTGTGGTGCAACATTCTTACCTTTTGAATTGTGTACTTTAAAAATAGAAAAGGCATTGTGAAAGCATCAGCCCGAATAGCAGTGCCCTCCCAGGATAGCAAAATGCAGTAAAACCTGGCTAATTTATTATCAATTAGGTTTATATGCGTTACGGGTGCCCTTTTTGGCAGAAGGTCAGACTCTGTGTGTGTCATGTGGGATCAGATTTTCCCATGTGATTTGCTAACTGTGAAGTTTAATGTTAACTCACTTGGCTTGACACCACGGTTCACTTCCCAGGTGTCATTTGATTTGTTTACCTGTTTCCTGAAAAAATAAAACACAGCTCAGATTGTTATTCCAATAGGGCGCATGGCCTTGAATTACTCAGCTGAGGTTTGGTTTAGATCAGAAATTAGATTAGTGAAGCACATTGGCTTCGCTTTAGGAGACAGAGGGGCATTTTAAGAATAGAGGTTGAGATAGCTATAGGAAGGGCATTCCAACGTATAGTATCTTGTAACCTATTTCTTATGACAGCAAGCATGTGTGCAGCAGTTGATAGAGCCAGGTGCCTAAGACATTCAAAGTGATTTCAAGTTCTAATTTTGTAATCAACCAGCCTGCGCTCGGCCCTGTGTCTGGATTTGAATGAAAGGCTGAGAAATTCAGCTGAAACAGAGTCGTTTTTGACAAAGACTCTTGGGGGTAGAGCAGATTGATTTGAGGAGTAATAGCATGTCGCTGAAATTGAATCCACAGACTTTCCACCGCTCCGTCTGTAATGCTTTATGTAGAAGCAGAATGCTACTGATTTAGCGATTTTCTTCCCTTTCTTTATCTACGATCGAATTCAGGTTTTCGCCATCCAATAGGTGAATAGGTGAATTATTAAAAGGCAAGAAACTTCAGGGATTCGCACGGTTATTAAGTTATCAGAGGGGCTTGATCTGCCAAATGCATTATTGGAATTGTTGACTTTCACATGTGCAAACTGAGATCTGAGAAAACAATGGCACCTTTAGTTGAAAAGTCAGACTAGAATTGATGCATGTTATGAGTTTAGCCTCTCACTGATGAGATACAGATTCCACATTGATTTAACAGTAAAATAAAACCTGTTCTTTGGGCATTACATTCGCCTGTAACTGTTTTAGTATTGGAAAGTTAGTATAAGAAAAGCAATAGAGCTCCTTTATTTGAGTCACGTCCATTCAACCCACAGCCTCTTGAACTATGATCACTGGGTTTGCAGAATTACATGCCGGTTTTGATGCGGATAACAGTTACTAAAGTACTGAGCTGAGGTAAGCAGCTGCATTCATTTGTGTACCCAGCTCATTCTGGACATGAGATTTCAAAAGGTTAAACTCAAGGGCTTTCTCGTTCCGCACTCACTTAGTTCACATACAAATCCACGCATTGAAGAATAATGTGTATTCCTCTGAAAGCACTGCCTTAATCTAACATTTCACATTGAACTGCACTGCTGGTATTCAATCCCTTTTGACTCGTAGGGCCCCTACACAGACGTTGCAATGAGGAAAGCTATCCCTCAGGATGTGGTTAAAATCACGAAGCGAGCACCAATTTCAGGGCAAGCTGCTATAAAAAAAAAAAAAATCCTAAGAAAAAGAGCTTTTCAATCAAAATTCTCGAGCCGTGTATTTTTCTGGATCTCTGCTTTTTCTTGATAGAAAGAAAAGAAAATCTGTTTATCACATTAGTCACTCATAGCAAGGCAGCAGTGTATGTTACCCAGAGAAACATTAAGTGTTGGGGATATTTCAGTTAGCCCAGGGGCCCTGCGGTGAGAGTTACTGCTGTAATATTGTATATTAACTTCATGATGGAGTCAATAAAAGGGTAGGGAAGTCAGCTGGATTCTTGGCATCCCAGACAGCACAGGGAATGAGACCAACTATTGATTGGGGTTGGAAGATGCCCAGGGACCTCTGAAACTGTGGGAGATACGGCATGAACTCTGAAATATCTTGGCAAAACGGTGTGGCACAGAACACTTCTCATAAAAATTCTTGGCACAGAGAGAGTGCACTTGCTTCCTTTCAAATCTGACAAGGGACTATAGGATCATATCCAGATATACCTGTGTAGTATAGTACCTTTTCTGAGTTTCATTCTTTTCAGAGGCTTCCTTCAATTGAAAGTGGCTACCACCGACCCATAAGGAGAAATCCTGTCACATAGTTTTGATAGATTGAATAAAGATCTGCAAGCTTGTAATGTTTTTTGCTCTTAAATAAGAGAGTCTGGAATGGTTTCATAATAAATATTATATAATCCAAAAAAACAATTATTATTATTATATAATCCAAACAAAAAAACTTTGAAGCTTTGTGACAAAGGTCCTGATAAATCCCATTTATTTATTGCAGCTGTTGTCTTGAATCAGTAGTCTCTTGATATTTCTATTAAAATGTCGTCTTCTTTAACAACTTTCTTCTATAATGTACTGCCGAGACATCATTGGTTTTCATGAAGAGGGCTGTTTTCCTGTGTGATCCTGGATTTGCCGTGACTCTCTGTGTTATTGATCTGTTTAGGTGGGAGTGTTTCCCAAGTCCAGGATTCCCCTCCCAAATCTCCACCTGGCCCTGGTGTAAGTATTTTATTTTTAAATGGACTGAGCCAAGGCTTTAAACCCCATTGTCTTACCTGTTTTTAGCATCAGCAAAATTAAAACTCGTTGTTTCTTGTGCTGATGATATTTCGGTTTTTATGCTGATATTTCAGATACAATGTTACGAGAATGCAAAAGTTACGAGAATGCAAAAGTTTCTTAAATAATAGATTGAGCAGATATGTCAGTGTCGAAGCATCAAGCAATGATTGATGTAACTTTGATGGCAAATTTTTAATCTCAGTCTCTCGCCTACTTGAAATGCAGAAAGACGGCATTCATTTAATAAAAAAATGCCTTGGAATGGAACATGCATATAAAATATCACACAACCCTTGTAATATTGCAGATCAGTGCATCAAAACTTAACAAGCCTTGTATTTTAATGTAATGCTTGGACTAACTAAACAATAATTAAGCACATGCTTTCAAGACCTCAAAGGTCTCTACTTCAGGTGAAAGTAGGAAAGAGAGATTGATGTTTTTGTAATGTAATGCTAGAAACCCAAAACACTGTTCTAAAAATGTTTCAATACACTGATAAAATTCAGCTAGCGCTCTATAGACGAAGGCAGCCGCGTTACATTTTTAAATAGATAATGTCTAAATTGATTTGGATCACAAGAAACAACAGACTTAGACAACTAGATCACACGGTATTCGTACTGTACATACCATTGAATATAACAAAGCACAAAACTGCATTTTCTAAGAATAATATTCCAGCTCTGGTAACTTGCTAACAAATAAGTAAAAGATTGAAAAAGTCAATGTCCCACACACGCACCATACTGGAGGGTTTGCTAGATACTGTCTATGCACAGGTTATCCTTGGGTATGCTATGCGCTTCTGACCTTGCTTCTATTGAGGCAAGTGTGTTACCCATCAGTCTACGGGTACTGCGTTAAATTAAAAAGAAAATGGTATTCTTATTTCCTCTTTCAGCTGTCTATATCCCAGCTCTCTGTGTCCCCCCGCTACCCAACAATCAGCCACTCCACTGCATCTCCATGGCAACAGCAGTTTCCCTCCCAGCTATACCCATCCCAAATGGCAGGATCCTACCAGCTGTCGCATGCTGTAAGTACCCACTCCTCTACATGCTACACATCTGTGCTTCCCCTGGCCTTCAGGGGTCATTGTGGTTTGCATTGTGCCTGTACTCCTGTGTTACAAATGTTTAAAGGCAAAACATAGCAAGGTTGTGACTGTGAAATATATTTGGAGTTAATTTTCACATTTTACAGGTCTGCGTAACCTGGGCAGACTTGGCGGTTGGTCCAAAATGTTTAATGGCAATATGTTTGTAGACCATGTCATTATATTTCCTACATTTTAAAGGTACCCGATTATACAGTTTGATTCAAAGACAAAGTCTTGGAAGTGTTGCTCACAGATTAAGTTAATAACATTTCTATGTTGTGTTTTTTTATTTTTAGAAAGGCAAAATAACACGTTTGCATTCTTTTAGCTGAGTCATCTGTCACCTGCAATGTTTCAACAGTCTGCTCACGCATTATTAAAGTAACCCTTAGTAATAACTGGGTATAGATATAGAATAATACAGAAATGTTAGCATAATAAGAAAACAGTTTTTGAGAGCCGCCCCCCACCTCCCTCCAACACCTTTACACACACACACACACACACACACACACACACACACACACCATAATGGCTGCAGTTTGAACACTCCATTGATTTGTATAACTTGTAGCATCTCAGCGTGTTGACAGCTGTCTACAAACCACTGATTTCCCAAGGGTCGGCATCCATTAGTGAGCAGACTGGATACTGAAGTGGAACCGAAAGAAGAAAGAGAGAAAAACGAAGGAGCTCGCTGGCAGCTAACCTTTAATTGCGAGAGCGAAATCCACTTAAAATGATCAATGAAGAAGATGATATTCCACTTAATACAATCAATCCCCCTTGAAACCAAACCCTTAACGATAACACACGGGTAGATTAACCTGTTGGAATGGTCACATGAATTGGTATTTGGGTGGAAGGACCTCATCAATATATGCATTGGAATTATTTGCATTTAATGACATTGCGCTTCTGGCGTACCAGATAAAGGTAAAAGCCAGTACAGTAGTTGTTTTAAAAGTTGCTACTTTAAGAAAAGGTTTCTTCTACCCACTCATTTGCCTCACAACGTCATAACAAATTTAGGAAAGCTGAACCATGTGCTGCTGTGCTAATAATAGTGAGAGTTTCTGGGTTTAAATTGGTGACTGAGTGACTAATCACCACTGGGTCTTCTTTTTGTAATGTGGTGTAATGAAGTGATTAAGCCCGCTTTTCTGTGTGGATGAGCAGGAGTTGCCGTTCGCCAGCAGTATCGCCCACCTGGAGGCTGACCTGAGCTGCTCAGCTGCGCAGTCCTACTCCCCCGGCGCAGAACAGCTGCAGGAGCTGCCGTTCAACCCTGTGCACGCGCCCATCATCGCCTTGGGAACCCAGGTGTCCAGGTGAGAATCATCACAGAGGCACCGTTCTGCTCACAATCCCACAGGTTAATAAAGAGGCAGTCGATACCAGCCAAATGAATGTGAAATCTTAAAAAAAAAATATATCACTGCCTGATACAGTAACTGGGGTATTACTTACATTACAACTTCTCCAGTCCAGTGGCAAGTGAAACAATAAGACAATAGCCCTGTACGTTACATGCATATCATGTCTCGCATGGGGTTGAACAATTATTTGGCCTAGCATTTTACAATTTTCAAAATATTGAACATAATAGCACAATGTGGAGCCGCCATGCTTGCTTGCAATTCTGCAGCACGCATTGGCATATTCAGAGAAGAATATAATATCTTGGTATCCCCTTCTGTCCAGGGATCACCTTCCAGCATTATCAAGCAAGACACACTCCCTGGCCAGAGATTTGATGTGATTGTAGCAGTAGTTTTAGACCTCCACTTACTTAAGCTCTTGGCACTGCAGTGTAATTGTGGGTCAAAGCACCTCATCACTTTCACTTGATACTTTCCAATGTAGGCTTTTCTCTGGCTCTATGTGGGAGTAAATTACAGGCAGGAGTAAAATAAATTAGAGAATAGACACACACACACCTGCCAGCTATATTTAGTACGAGAATCGACCTATTTTCATTAATGGGTCAGAATATACAGGTGAATATCTCAGTACTGGAATTAAAGATTTACTATCCATTTTGTAAATGTGCAAATTTTATTTAAAGAAATGGAACGTAAAAGTACACTGCCTGTAATAAATGTATGCTTTTCAAAAACAGTTCAAACCCCAGTGTTTAAATAACAGATGAAGTCAGTTTATCGAAAAAAAAAAAAAAAAAAAAAAAAAAGGATTTATATTTCACTGTGAGTGATAAATATCCCAGGCTACAGGGAGATTGTGGAGGTGCTCAAGCGTATATCACCCTTCATTTTTTACTTCTATCTCAAGAACCACTCATCCAATTGCGATGAAACTTGGTACAGGCATTCTTAGTTGTCAGGATTGATAAATATATGCTGGTTGTGTTAATGATGCTTATATCTTGAAAACCATTTGCATGAAAACAGTTTACAGTACAGTCACTCTATTGGCTGAGCTATTGAAAGCTATACTGTACATCTGGGTCCACTTGTATTATTAAAATATGCATGAGCATTTGTTATGCTATACCATGATATACAACTCTTCTATACTGTATCTGCAATAATGGTGACCTACTGTTTCTGTTTCTTTGCCTCCTAACTCGTATTTGGTGATGAATGTTGCTTTATTGTACTTTGAAGTGGTAAATGTAGTATTCTATTCAATCTAGGTTAAAGCTGGCTTTTCCTGTGTCCCTGTTTCTTTCCAGCACCAGTGCTACTATCTCACGAAGCTCACTTGTTCGACTCCACTCCTCTGGTTTTCCTGAGATCGTAGACTGTAACAACCAAGCAGCTGAGGTCGTTGATCCTGCTGACCCAGTCAACTTCAGCCCCAACAGAGAAGAGTCTGACTATCTCCAGTGCAATGAGATCATCCTCCAGTTCCTTGCATTTACCAGGTATCCAGAAGTAGGGCATGGTTAGAGGTGTGCCCACTAGCATTGGAAAAGTAGATTTTACTTCTCCCTCAAACATGATCTTATATGTTTGCCTGAAGACGTTTATGATTCATGTGCGCGCAGAAATGTTGCGTTGATCCTAGAATCGGAAAGTTTTAAATCTACATAAATACGTTAATAAAAAACAAAACAAAACAAAAAAAACCAAACAATTTGTATCCAGCATTTCTAGACCCAGTTTATGCACTAATGTGTGCCTGATGCATTATCCTGAACTCACAGTCACTCATCATCAGCACAGCTTTCTGAAACATATGTCTGTACTGGCACATAATAGTAACAGTGTGTATCGGCCTTAGCTATAATAAATGCCCCCTTTCAGTCTAAATTACCCTCCTCTTAATCCAGTTGCTAAGATGCAGCTGCCACAAGTTAAGCTTCCTTTGTAGGTATCTTCAGTGACCAAGGAACAAAAGCTGGATCAAAGAGATTTTTTCCTCTCCTACCTCTGTAACAGATCCAGGTTTCTCTTTCCTAACGCAGCAAACTACACAGCTGTTTGTTCTTTAGCTTGTCTATTGGCCAGAGGCAATGCATCTGGACCCGAGATGAAAATAGCATTCCGTGGCGATAGATTAGTACGTTTTACTAATCCTGTTTGACAGTCTTTTCAATAGTTATTTTGAGCAAACATTCCTTATTTAAATAATTAATTACTAATATGAGGGATTGATTTTGGTAAACTGTTATGCCAAAGTGCATTTACTTTTCTGGAGAATCTAAGTTAGGTTCTAAAATGACTACTATTCAACAAAAAAAACAAAACACAAACTCTATATTCTTTATAAATAGCTAGATACTTCCAGATGCATAGAAGCAGGAATATTAGAGATTCTGAAATTTTCAAATTGTAAGCAGCACTTTCCTTCTGGGGATGAGATTCTGTCGTGCTGCTCACTGCCATGTTTCAAAGCTGATTGGAACAGGATTTAATGTAAGCTGCAAGCTCAGGTTAAACAAGTTTGCATCAGTGACTGTTCTTACACAGTGATCAGGAGACAAAGAAGCAGCCATCAGCGTGCAGCAAACTGTTATACTGTGAAGAGTTCTGCCCTGCAAGAAACTTTTCATAACAATAGTTTAATAACACCACGTTTGAATGGTCGTTGTTGCTAACAAAAAATGTATTTATAAAAGTATTAGATTTGTGATTTTGCAGCACATTTGTTATGTACTTGTCCCCCTGTCTAATGTTACAGTAATGCTTTATTCTGTGCACTAACAAACAAGAAATATGAGCAATTAATCATGGCACTATATAAACAAATTGGTAACCTTTCATTGTGCCTGTTATTAAGTTTAACTAAAGCTCCGGCGATCAGGTTCACTTTGATATTTAAGTAAGATTCATTGATGTCTGATTACATTCCATAGCCGCTGACTGCCCAGTTAGTTTACATTCTCCAGGGTGGTTTCTGTTTAAGCGGGTTTGTTTGACATTCATGTCAGAATCATTTATTTGACAGCTAGGACTGCTAATTCGGTGACCAATGTTTGTGTCAACTTCCCATTGTACACCTTTCAGATGTTTGCCTGTGGCAGGGTTTTAAGCATTAAAGCCCTTTTCGTTTGTATGATTAAGAAGAATGCCCCTCGTCTGGTATCCGTCATGTTAACCAGTCAGCAAACATACTTTGAAAATTAATTACCTAATGAACAAGACGCTGAGCCTGCACAAGGACACTGCTCATTGTGTGCACAGTATAATTATGGTGTAATTTCTGGGTCTCTCTAAGGCACTGTAATTATAAATCGTGTCTGTTTACTGAGTGGCTGTTAATGGAAGTCTCTGCACCTTGGAGGGCTCCACTTGCTGAGGGATATAAGCAATTGGATTTACTCTTGAGGACGTGTGAGCTCAAGACTTATAATGAGATGTTTTCCTTTCAGTTTAGGGCCATTGTAATTAAATATTTGTATTTAGTTTTAAAAAGCAGCTATGCTGTTGGGTTATGAATCATATTAGTGTCTTTGTTAATATCAGATATCTGTGAAACTGCACGGTAACATCATTATATAGTGAAAGAGTATCGATGAATGAATAACAAAGTTTGGCTTATATTTCATCACAAGAAGCCTGTAATTCATTCCAGTTAAAACTCCAGCTAAGCTAAAAAATATATCACATATATCACATTGTTCTCTACAAATATTAAATTAAATAGATAATACCATCATATATATATATATATATATATATATATATATATATATATATATATATATATATATATATATATACATATACCTAGATTTCTAAAATAAACTTTTTTTTATGAGAATGTAAGTTGAAGTTGTTATAGAAATAAATTAAACACCAGGAAAAGGGAATTATCACAAGGTAGCAGAGCTTTACTGTAGCTCATTCACACACACTGTATTAGATACCTGAATATCTGAATACATGAGTGTGAAATTGTTGTCACCTTCTCAGACGTCTGATGAGAAATGTAACAAGAATATCACTTACATGTTTTAACACGTTATTCCTATTTCTTTAATGCTGACTAAGTTTGTTGCCCTGGTTATCATTTTATTTTGTTTTATGTTTTCACTAAACTCTTTCCTAGAACTCCTCAGGAAGGGATGGAGACAGACTGGCCGAAGTCTGTTTATTTCACGTTCCAGCTGTATCGCTTCCCTCCAGTCACCTCTCAGCGGCTGCTGCTGGTGAACACAGACAGGTCTGCAAGCAGATCGAGGGACCCAGCTCCCTGCATCCTGGTCCAGGTTAACAAAGATGGAACAGTTAACTCCGGTGAGGAATCCTGCGTGATAAACTGCATTGTGCATCCTCACTCTCACACGTTTTAATGTGAAACACATATTATACTATTCTCATTTAACCTGAGATAGAGGGTCACTTGATATCAATAATCTTTGAAGTTCTCCTAAACACTTTCTATAAATTAAGATCGCAATGCAATGCTTTTTACTCCGAGTCATCATTAGAACATTTTTAAGAATCCACTGCAGACCAATCAAAAGCCACACAATTTAAATGTCTGATTAGTTTTTCTTTTGGTTTCGTATCTTTATTAGGTGCATGTTTACGATGTGAAATTCAATCTTACTAATGTCAATTTATAGTTAAAAGCTTGAGAACCCAGCCCAATATGTGTCTTAAAGATGGAGCAGTAAAGCATGCTAGTATAGTTGTGGTTATAATCGAGATTATGCCTGTATTCAATGGCTACCTTTGCACTGCAGACAGTTTTGTTCATTCCTCAGCTGTAGCATTTTCTTTGCATACATTTTCATTTGATTCCTTCACTGTGCAGGGTCTCCAGGGTTACAGCTGAAGTACATGGTGGACCCCGGCTTCCTGAAGCTAGGTGAACAGCGCTGGTTTATCCGCTACCTCGCCCTTCAGACTCTGCAGATTGATGTATGGGACGCAGAATCTTTGCTTCTCATTGGTTCCTCAGCTGTGGAACTCAAGGTAGTGGTTCGTTCATTGTACTTCAAACCTACTCCGTCTGCCAGCTGACAGGCTGTATACTGTACAGTGTGTGGGTTTGTTGAGCTGCAACCAGGGAACCAGGGCCTTGCTTTGGCTTGCTCTCCTAAAAATCTTTTTTTTTTTTAATTCTGCAGCATTTACTGCGTCAGGGAAGGGCTGCAGTTCAAGTGATCCATGAATTGGAGGTCATCACAACAGAATATGTCCAGGACTCTGTGGGTATCTCTCATCACCGCCGTGTGAATGCCATTGGTGTGTCCACCATCGTGAAGGGGACACTGCATCTACGCATGGGCAACGTTGGTAAGCCGAAGAACACAAACACATATATATGTTTCAGCCAAGTTACATATTCCCAATAGATTGAGCTCCTGTTCTTCTTACATCGAAATAGTAACCCATAAGTGTAAGTACATTTAAGAAAAAGTTTTGCCCATACAGTATTAATGGGATTTTAGCACAATAGAGCCTATGCTGCTCTCCTTTTGGCAAACTGTATACATCAATTAACATTTTGACTTGGTGTTGTCATTTCTAAAGCAGCCTCTTTTTATTTCTTAATTTGTTTTACTTCCTATTTGTCGCTGAAAGAAATAAAGCTGTCAGTCAGTTGGACTGAGAGCTCACAAATTTGCCTGTAAAGTGGGAGATTACTGTCTTGTTCTGTAAAGCGTTGGCTGGTTTTTGGCTCTCTCACAGTGTCGGTTCTGGTCGCGATCATGCTTATAGACGATGTGCTTACATAACAGCAAGCACACTGCTGATGGGCTGTACCTTTGTGAGTGGACACTTTTCAACTTTCCAGCGCACACGCTTTATTCTAGACCTGCTAGAAACAAATTGTTCACAAGTGATCTATCAATAATCAATAATATGGGAGTTTTAATCTGCGGATAGTAAAGGTAAAATAACACAGATCAATAGGATTCTGATTGTACTCAGTGAAAGGCTGGACCATTGTAAATGATGGTCATGCTTTTTCTAAGCGATAATTAAAATATTTATAATATTCATAATATGTTACCAATAAGGTTTTGTTTTATTGACCTTACCTTTATTAACATGTATGTATTGGGATATAAATGGCAAGTTATTGCACTGGTAATTGTTCTGTACTTATTGGGAGACAAGAATGCTTACGCTGTATTCAGTGTACAGCCCTAATATATCAATATGAACCAGAGAGAATGTCCTTTACATGCATCATCAAGTCTCTGTCAGGCTTCTATAGCAGTAACATACATTATCCTATGCCCCCATTAAAGCTTTGTCCTTGGGAATATTTTGAGCTGTGTAACAGAGTTGTGCTGCAGTTTGTATTACTGTAGGTGTCCAGGAGACACAATCCCTGGTGAAGTCAACATAAATCAAAGGCAGCATTTTAACAGGGGGATGTATAATTTCAGCAGACTTTTAAGATTGAAAAAGTTTTCTGTATTCTTTACGTACAGCTACTTGCCCAAACTTTAGCTTGTATGATAAGTTGTATGTGTGGTCCAGTGGTTAAAGAAAAGGGCTTGTAACCAGGAGGTCCCCGGTTCAAATCCCTCCTCAGCCACTGACTCGTTGTGTGACGCTGAGCAAGTCACTTAACCTCCTTGTGCTCCGTCTTTCGGGTGAGACGTAGTTGTAAGTGACTCTGCAGCTGATGCATAGTTCACACACCCTAGTCTCTGTAAGTCGCCTTGGATAAAGGCGTCTGCTAAATAAACAAATAATAATAATGAATATGATGGTGGTCTCCCTACAAAGCTGTAGGGAGACCACCATATCCCTATGGGTAGATCAAGCCCTAAATTAGGTCATTTAGCCTTATCATGTTCAAGTAACTTATTTAGAACCTGGTTGAAATACAGACTTGGACTGGAATAGATTTCGAGGGCTAGGGTTTTACACTACTGAGCACTGGAGGGATACACATATACTTAATCTCTCACCCTTCACGTTGTTTTTAAGAATGTTTTAAAAATGTAAAGATAGATTCATGTTGTGTCAGGTTTGGTAATGCAAATTCACCGAAGCCTCCCTGTTCCAGCACACCACGCACACAAACACACACACACACACACACACACATATATATACACACACATGCATGCACACACACACGCACACACACACACACATATACACACACGCACACGCACACACACATATATACACACACACACACACGCACGCACACACGCGCACACACACACACACACATATACACACACACACGCACACACACATATATACACACACACACACACACACACATATATTGTGAGACAGCAGGGAGGGGGTTAAAACCTCTCTGCAGTAAAAACATGTGCGGAATGTTTTCTGTTAATTGTTTTATTGTTAATTATCACCTGCACCTGGCTATGATTGTAAATTAGAGCCAGGTGCAGGGTTTATAAGGAGAGCAGTCAGTCTGCTCTACGCTGCTGAGTAGAAGGAGGCAGGAGAGGTGCTCTGTCTCCGAGTAGCCAGAGAAGAAGTAAGTGCATTGTGACACCAGTGTGTTTTGTAAGGACGGGAAAACAGCTTAGCTGTCCCGTGTTAGGAAGGGTGTTCCTGGAAGTTGAGTTAGTGCTCCAAGAGGAGCTAGGTGTTTATTTTGCTTTTGTATTTTGTGTGTTTTGTTTACTTTTGTGTTTATTAAAAATAGCGCACCAGCGCTTAAAAATCCATTTCATTGTTCTGGGTCGTATTTTTAAAGGGGCAACGAACCCGAGTGAGTTGTGCTTTGTCACATATGGTGGAGAATGCGGGCAGAGAGTGTGGGCACCCCTACGACCCAGAAAATGGATTTTAAAGAATTGATCGCAATGATCAATCGTAACACCGCTGCTCAGAAAGAGCAGACAAAGAAGTGGAGACAGGAGTGGGGGCTACCGGATCCGGAGCTGACAGAGCTAGACCTGCTACTCCAAAAGTGGGAGCAAGCAAGAGGTACCCCGCTGACTCCAGCTCCAGAGCCCAGAGGGGAGGAGCCACCGCTTCCAGAGCCCAGAGGGGAGGAGCCGCCGCTTCCGGAGCCCAGAGGGGAGGAGCCGCCGCTTCCGGAGCCCAGAGGGGAGGAGCTGCCGCTTCCGGAGCCCAGAGGGGAGGAGCCGCCGCTTCCGGAGCCCAGAGGGGAGGAGCCGCCGCTTCCGGAGCCCAGAGGGGAGGAGCCGCCGCTTCCGGAGCCCAGAGGGAAGGAGCCGCCGCTTCCGGAGCCCAGAGGGGAGCAGCCGCCGCTCCCGGAGCCCAGAGGGGAGGAGGTGAAAAGCATACCTCCACCACAGCCCCGACCACCACCCCTACAGTCCAGTTCGGCGCCGCTGCGTCCAGTCCCTCACCCCTTGCTCCTGGACACCCTGCCGGTCTTCCTGGACCTCCCTGTGCTGGACCTGGAGCCCAGGAGTCTGCAGCACTGGCCACAGCTCTGCCCCTGGTTACCTGCTCCGCTCTCCCCGAGCACCCAGACGTCGCTGGGCTGCTGCCAGATGTCGCTGTTGCTCCCCCTGTTAGCTGCTTCGCTCCCCCTGGGTGATCGGACATCACTGCGCCAGTTCCCAGGGGAAGACCTGTGTCCACTGCGGCGTCCTCCAGTGCCCCGGCCTACGCTTCGGTCGGCCCTGTTAGCCCTGTGGGGTCCCGTGTCGCCGGTTTGCGGTCCCTTCCTGGCAGCGCCGGAAGGACCAACCCATCCTCAAGCCCGCCCGTGGAAGAGGGCGGCAATGGACATTGCTGGACTTGAGGCTGGGTGGTCTTTTAAGGGTGGAGGGAGGTGGCCGTGGTATGGCCGGTGTCTTGAAAAGACATGGGGGGGGGGATGTGTGAGACAGCAGGGAGGGGGTTAAAACCTCTCTGCAGTAAAAACATGTGCGGAATGTTTTCTGTTAATTGTTTTATTGTTAATTATCACCTGCACCTGGCTATGATTGTAAATTAGAGCCAGGTGCAGGGTTTATAAGGAGAGCAGTCAGTCTGCTCTACGCTGCTGAGTAGAAGGAGGCAGGAGAGGTGCTCTGTCTCCGAGTAGCCAGAGAAGAAGTAAGTGCGGTGTGACACCAGTGTGTTTTGTAAGGACGGGAAAACAGCTTAGCTGTCCCGTGTTAGGAAGGGTGTTCCTGGAAGTTGAGTTAGTGCTCCAAGAGGAGCTAGGTGTTTATTTTGCTTTTGTATTTTGTGTGTTTTGTTTACTTTTGTGTTTATTAAAAATAGCGCACCAGCGCTTAAAAATCCATTTCATTGTTCTGGGTCGTATTTTTAAAGGGGCAACGAACCCGAGTGAGTTGTGCTTTGTCACAATATATACACACGCACACACACACACACACACATATATATACACACGCACGCACACACACACGCGCACACACACACACACATATACACACACACATGCACACGCACACACATACACACACGCACACACAGCGCCTGTTCCGAAAGAATAAAGATTAAGGCTATTATGCTTTTATCTCCAGCTCTCTTTAGCAGCTCTTGCCTGCAGAAGCCAGATAAGCTGTGGGAAGAGAGAGAGAGCGATGACAAAGCCAAGTCTATGTCAAAGAAAGAAAGAAAGAAATGAAATTGTTTAACAAATAGAGAAAGCGGTATCTTGTTCTTTGGCTGTCAACAGGAAGAAATACCTATTGAATGATGTTATTCATAATATTTCTCATTATTATAATTATTTTTTTTTTTTTTAGGTACTTGTATGTGAATGTTAAACCTGCTCCAAGGAGAATTGATTTTTAAAGTGTGTTTAAGTCGTAAGATCTATTCAAACAAGGACAAGACAAATAATAGGTAGATGGCATCGTCAACCACTAAATATGCTTTTGACAGCCTAAAAATGGATGTTGGTTCTAAAAGGCAATTCATGATCAATTCAATTGTATGGAAACAGGATAAAAGTGCATTTTTCTATCAATCTGTTTTTTTTTTTGTTTTTTTTTTCAAGGAGGTGGTGGCAGTAAGACTGCAGTAATATACAATAGTGAAAATACGCAAAACCAATCATACACTTATACAAAAAAACATATTCTTCTTCTTGTTTAGATTTACTGTGCATGTCATTTTCTGTATAAGTCGTTTCAGACATTTAAAGCACACCTGGGGCTTTAAAAAGAGCTCTCACACTTGACTTGTTCTTAGGTACAGCTGGTATACCAGTCACCGCGATGTAAGGACTAAAACAGAACATTTTATACAGTACTGACTGATTCTAAACAAGAATGCACACGTTAAGATAATTGTGATATGTCATGCCTGAGACATGCTGCTCTTTAAAATCTATTCTTTCTTAGAAGGTTTATACATTTAATGACTTAAGATACTGTCACAGAAGCTTGAAGCAAAACTCCTGAAATACTGTGAGGTGTTTGCTTGGCACACAAAGGATCTTACTCTATTGTCATATTGAGTCTGTTGCTTTAGGTACATGTAGAAGGATTACATCTAAGCACCTAAGTGGGATTTCTGTTAAAAGGTGGTATTTGCTGTGGCATATTTTCCAGCAGGAAAGGCTTATATTGTAAACGGTACAAAAGCAATTGAAATCGGAAAGAAATTTCAGTTCAACACCTTCATGGACAGCACTGCAGTTTCCATGCCAACCGTGTCTGTGTATATAGTGGTAGAAAGTATGTTTTGTCCTGTCTTAAAAAAACAAACATTAACGAAAATGAATTTAAACAATTCAGTTTGTGAATAATGGGTTGTCTAGTCCACTCCCATACACGTTGAACGCATTCCATAATCATGCAAAACTAATTCTCCTGGGGCATTCCTTTCTGAGCTCAGACACTCCGCTGAGCGATACTTTCATTTAAAGATATATTCTTATTCAGGGCTGTTTATTTTAAGGTTGATCTTACAGATGATGCCTGGCTGCAGTACAATGGTGTGTAAGTAATCTCTGGTAAAGAAAAACTAAAACATCCACAAGGTTTACTTCAAGTCTTGATTGAACCTGTTAAAATTTCGACCCTTAAACTTCAACACAGTCAAGTTTAGCAGTCAGTTCAATTGAGTAGACAGTGCTGGTTGGAAACATTGTTATATGATTTTCTGGTGTTAAAGCCCTTTGAAAAAAAAACAAAAAACATGTAGGACACTTGATGCAATACCGTTGCCCTGACCCGAACCCTAACCTTAGCTCCAGCCCTAACCCTAACCTTAGCTCCAGCCCTAACCCTAGCTCCAGCCCTAACCCTAACCCTAGCTCCAGCCCTAACCCTAGCTCCAGCCCTAACCCTAACCCTAGCTCCAGCCCTAACCCTAGCTCCAGCCCTAACCCTAACCCTAGCTCCAGCCCTAACCCTAACCCTAGCTCCAGGCCTAACCCTAGCTCCAGCCCTAACCCTAACCTTAGCTCCAGCCCTAACCCTAACCCTAGCTCCAGCCCTAACCCTAGCTCCAGCCCTAACCCTAACCCTAGCTCCAGCCCTAACCCTAGCTCCAGCCCTAACCCTAACCCTAGCTCCAGGCCTAACCCTAGCTCCAGCCCTAACCCTAACCTTAGCTCCAGCCCTAACCCTAGCTCCAAACCCAACTGTAAACCCTAACCGAGTACTGTAGATTTTACTATTTACACTTTTTTTATGTATGATTGTCTAATATTGTTACAGTATTACATAAAATTCAGTACAGTCAATTCAGTGAAATGAAATGTTCCTAAAAGATTCACTGTATACTGAAAAACAAGATTGTACACAATATTGGTCTTCTAGAAGTAAGGTTTTCAGACTCTTCTTGCTTAAACTGCCTGCTGTTGGACCCAGCCTTTCAGTGCTTCAGTAGTTCACAACAGTTTTGTGCTAAGATTTTGAACGTGACTCCCTCATTTTTGTTGAACAGGTCAGTTGAAAAGCGAATACCAGAAAATGGAGTAGCGTTCAGCTAGGATCTCAATCCTGTCCTGACTTGCCAAATCCCTCCTGACCTATCTGTTGAAACTTTTTTTTTCCAGCCCCTTTGTGTTGGTTTCTGTTTCAGAGTCACATCCTCTGTTCCTCATTACTGCCCCTGAGTCAGCTGGAAAACCCTAGCATAGTACCACAGGGATCCTAAAGAGAGAGTCTGCAAACAGAACAGATGACAGCTCTTATGATACACACAGCACAGGCAAAGCTGAACAACCCTTCTCAGCACCTCCGGAGAGCTACAAGAAAGCAAACTTACATAGAGTTTTCTACATTCATTCTGATTTTAAATCTGCCTTGTAGATCTTTTTTTTATTTTTTTTATTATTGTATTTTCTATCATTTTACATTTATTAATAATTACAATGTTTTTTTTTTTTTTTAAAAAGCCTCTTTAAGAAAGGTATGTTAATCATACCAAACATCGGGAAGCAAACATATCTATTTGGCACTTCTTAAAACACATTAAAACACAGATCCAACCTGTCAGTACATTTTAAACCATGTCACATTGCGCCTCATTGCAAAAACAAGAAAGTTAACATAATTTTATTTGTGGGACATATATGTCCCTTGTACCTTAAAAGGTTAAGTATAAACCTCCTGTCTGGATCTCTTTTGCCAGTGTCTCTATTAGCAATGCTGTTGCCTTATAAATACAATTGCTCTTAGTCCTCCCTGTGTGACACACTGTAAGCCATAGCCTAAATCCCCAGGGACACATGGACATGACAGAGACGTGCATTTTAACTCCCTGTATCTTGTTCTGCATGTGTTGACTGAAAACGAGTCACGCTGTGTACAGCTGACAGGCACCACGAAACACAGTAGATTAATCATATTTTTTTCCGTGGTTGCCAAGGACACTGACCGAGCCAGTTCCTTTATTTTCCTTTTTCTTTTATTTCCAGTGTGTCGGTGGCTTGGATACCGAGTGCTATTCAAATCCCCAGCAATTCACATCATTCAAACAGGAAATTAGAAACATACAGTATAAGATGAGCCCACACTATGACTTGATAATGACTTTGCTGGGATATTTCTATTACTGCAGTGTTGCGAGTGAGTTACGTAATTCAGTGAATGCAGAGAGGATGTTGAACTTCTACTAAGTGATAATACATGAAAGAGGCTTCTGGTATTAACAGTTGTTAGCAGCTACTACATTGTTAAGGTTTAAGGATGGAAAACTGTAATATAAGTATAAAAGAAAAATTCACACCATACTAGACAAAGTTGGTGTAGCCTTGGGGAACATTTCTTGAGCTTTTTCAATTAATACAGAAAAGGTATCAGAAATAAAGAATTATATTGCAACATTAACAACATGGGTACTGGAAAGATGGCTTAGTATAAATAATATTTATTCTATTTCCTATTTAACTCTAATTATAGTAGTTGGCAGTAAGTTTTTCATGAATTCATTTCAGTTTAATTTCAATACGATAACTTGTAGAGGCCGTGTTCGTTGCTTACTAGGCTTACTTTCATGTGTAAAACCAAAGTACACGTGTACAGCTGTTTGTGTGTGATCTCCTCGTTTTGTCCTGGTGTGGTCCAGCAGAGCCGCCAGCAGAGTGTGTTTGTGGGTCAGGACCCTGTAAGGCCGTGTGTTTGTGGGTCAGGACCCTGTAAGGCTGTATGTTTGTGGGTCAGGACCCTGTAAGTCTGTGTTTTTGTGGGTCAGGACCCTGTAAGGCCGTGTGTTTGTGGGACAGGACCCTGTAAGCCTGTGTGTTTGCTGCTCTTTCAGGACACCTCTCGGAGCACAGACTGAAGCACGCAGACTCTCTGCCCCCATCTCTCTCGCGGGTCGTCTCCTCCCATGACAGCACCAGCAGCTTCACCGGAGGCAGCCTGTCCTCTACAAGCATCTCCAACCTTAACGGTCAGCACTGCCTCCCCTCCACACACACACACACCTTTCTGTCTATATCTCTATATTTAAATCTTGATATATGTACGTATAGATTATTGAATTAGTGTGCTGTCAGATTCCACAGAGCTAGACAAATGAAATAACAGGATTGGAGATGACAGACTATTTTGTGTCTATATTCAATTGAAGTGTCTAGATTGCATTACAGATTGAGAGTGTGAACCCGGAGCCCTGTTACTGAGTCCCTGAGTAATGAAGCAATGCTGTACTTTGTCACGTCACAGGTGGAGAAAAGGATAAATATTAAAGAGTGACAGATGTTATTGTCTTAATAACGATCGCGTTTCCTCATTGTGACCTTTGAGGCTTCAACCAAAGAAGTCATTTAAAAAGACATGCTGTCGAAAAATGGATCATCATGACTGCTTCCCTCAGTCTGCTTATTGATTTGCGTACTGCACAGTATATTCTGGTGTGTGCCAATGGTTAGTTGCATACACATTACATACTAGTGTGAGTTTCTATGTGTAAGATATAATTAAGATTTTTCATATCTCAGGGGAAGGGAATCAGTCCTTTCCAACATGACACCTCTTTTCTCCCATGTGTCTCCAACAAGGCTAATTTGCAGTTCCATCAGAGCTGTCAGAGGCGCTGAAAGCCAAAGTGAAATCTTTTAAGGGAAAGGATTGACAGGGGAAAGATGAATCTGTCTTGCAGAAGAGAGAAGCAGGGAGCTCTGATAGAACTAGATTAGAGAGCGATAGGCTAGCACTTAAAAAGTGAAGCTCAGCCAGAACCTAGTGTGGTTTTAATTTATCTTTGTAGTATTGTTTTCTGGTGGATATTTATGTTACGGTTTCTGTAGCATGACATGCTAAATTTGGATTTCTTCACCCGAAAGCACTCCTTCTTCATGACTTCATCTGCAAGTTTACTTTATAGACTGCGGCCAACTAGGAAGAAAATGGGTCTCACCTGATACCTTGAACTGAACGTGATGATGTTTAGAAGGTGTGCTCCAGATGAGGTCTGGCTCACTGAATCGCACACTCCTACAGCACAGGTGTTCACATGGCTCTTTTACTCTGTATCAAACTGCAGCGAAGAACGCCTCGCGTGCCCGACGCCTGCCCGATATCGACGGGGAGCTGGCGTCCATGCTGTGCAGCCGAATGAAGGAGGCCAGCATCGCCCTGCAGCACGCCAGTGGGGAGACGGGTAGCACGCACCAGCGCAAACTGGAGAGGATGATGGCAGTGCGGCAGTACGAGGCAAAGGAGGGTGACACAATGCCCTACATCATGGTGAGATACTGCAAGATAAAGAGCCTTGAGTCATAGAGCTGTCTAAAGCAAGAGAGCCACGTGGCTCTTTATTTCATTTATTTAATACTGTATGTATGATACTGAAGACTACTAAATGTTAAACCTGACATTATTATTATTATTATTATTATTTATTTCTTAGCAGACGCCCTTATCCAGGGCGACTTACAATTGTTAGCAGATATCACATTATTTTTACATACAATACCCATTTTTACAGTTGGGTTTTTACTGGAGCAATGTAGGTAAAGTACCTTGCTCAAGGGTACAGCAGCAGTGTCCCCACCGGGGATTGAACCCACGACCCTCCGGTCAAGAGTCCAGAGCCCTAACCACTACCCCACACTGCTGCCTGCTGCTCACAGCATAGTAATAGACATAAACGACATGGAATCCTTGGTGCTCCCTAAGCGTGCAATTGTGTTACATGTTATAAAACTCTATTCTTTATCAAGATGAAGTGTGTCTCGTCTTACTGGTGTCATTATAATGTTATATGTGGAGTGAGGCTTTCTTTCTGGTGTGACTGTCTCAGATTATTCCACCTAACACAACACCAGACGTGTCTGCTGACACTAAATAATTCTGTGTGATTTTGATTCATCTAGAGATCATCTTATACCCTAGTTGGTAACCGTGGTTTAGGGAGAGCTTGAGAATTGAAGTAGTTAATGTGATTGAGTTGTATTGTCAGTGAAAAAAAAGATGAACTGTCAAATGCAAAGATTCCCATGTGACCAGGCTGACAGAATCTTCCTCTGTGTTCTCTTTAGGTCCGTCGGGTGGAGCGGATCCAGCACTCTCGGGACCTGCAGATAATCGAAGCTTACAGGGAGCGCAGCAAAGCAGAGAGCATCACCAAGATGCTGAGTCTGGCCATCACTGCCCAGCACACTGTCTACGCCACCCTGGGCACAGCAGAGTTCTTTGAGTTTGCCCTGAAAAACCCCTCCAACACTCAGCACACTGTCACCATTGAGTGCGAGGATCCAGAGCTTAGGTAGGACTGCAGTAGCTCACAGCTTTTAACACTATAGAGGCGTGCGGGTGTGTCAGAAGACAATGTTTAATAATAAGATCTTGCATTAAATGTCCTTTTTGATTCCTGAACCAAGGGCAGAGGGAAGCTGTTACAGTTATTTACAGTAAGATATTCCCTTGTGGTTGGTGTAACAGTGATTTCTTCAGCACTGCAGATATGTTTCATTGCAATCCCAACAAACACCAGCAGGAACAAAAGGTTTTGCATACAGTATGCACTGACTGGCGGTTGACAAGTGATAATTATGTTTCAGATGTTCAATGAATTGAAACGAAATTCCAGGTGTGTATTAAAATGGGTTTGGTTCTGAGCGTGGTTGGTTATGTTCATATTTGAAACACGTGTCATTCATACTTAAGTTTATAGTTACCCAGTATCAAGTAGAAGGGTTGGTAAGTGTTGTTCATATGTCAAGATATGTCTTCAGTGTTCTGTAATTTCATTTCAATCAAGAATTAAAATAATGTCCTACATGCAGTTTTCCCCTGAGCTGCTGACAGTATCAAGTCCTCGACGGTCGTAAATAAACAAGAATAACTCTATTCCTTTTGATTTTATTTAAGTAATCTCAATTTGTACTTTTCTTTTCTATCACCTCGTGTTCTTCTCAAAGGCTGCTAGATATTGCAAAGTGAGTGGGAAGTTGATTCCAACAGTCAAGCATACTCTGGTGTTTTAGTTTGCTCTTTCAGTGGCTGCCTCAGTAGATTATCTATTTATAAGACGTGGAGCAGAGATAACCTTAACACAAAGGAACGCTGCTGCAAGCTGGTGAAACGTCAGCAACATCACAGTAACCGGTTCCGTTTATCAATCAGCTATCTCCAACAGGCTGCTGACAGTACATATTCCACTGAGGCCACTTTTGTTTGCTAAATTATATGTTTTTGCCTCTGTTGCGATACCTAATTCAAAGTAAGCCGACAACATAATATTGACCGTTGAGAACTCCACTATCTCTGTCAAGTGCATGCTTCGGGCGAGGAAGCTTTTTACTAATGAGGTCAATGGGATGAAGGGATCAACTGCTAGGTTCCCCTCTGCAGTCAGTACCAGCTGGGAACGATCATTGAAACATGCTACTGTCTTTGACTTGAAAACATGAATATTTTTGAGCTTGTTAGTCGAAAAAAACAATTCCAGGTTCCTAATTCGCCTGATGATTATTGCGTATTTGCCGAAGATACTTCATCTTGCTAAATACCCAACAGTATTTAAATCAGATATATCACTACGGCATTAAGATGACCCTGCAGGTCTCTCCGAAGGGCAGGCAGAGATCAGAAGAAAGCCAACAGTAGATTAAAGGCAGGTTCACTGTGATGCCACAGAGCTCTGTTTTAGTATAACATTTCCCACCAACATTAAGATGATCACTCGCTGACATCCCTATCCAAAGTAATAAGAACAGGGAGATCTCCCCTTATGATATGGAAGCCTGTGTTTTATATTTTACAATCAGGTCTCTAGGTGCCCAGATTTGTCATGGAGGACGTTGTTCTTGGATTTGGTAAAGTCCCTGAATATTATCTGTGCTGTGAACTCAATTAGCTCAACTAATCGCTGATAGCCTTTTTCGTAATTGATGTTCATAACATTTTTTAACTGGAGTGTATTCTGAAGGATACATCGACTGTAGCTTCTAAATCTGAGCTTCATCTTAGCTGCTGTTAATTAAAAAATCTATATAGAACGTAAGAACATAAGGTTAGAGAGATATAACAATACATTTATAGATACATTTATACACAGATAGGACCATAGAAAATGTCAATGATGAATGGGGATCTGATGCTTCATTGTAGTCAGATGGCATCATCTGTGTGTCTTCAGACTGTTTCCCACCTCTCTGCCCATCTGTTCCATTGAATCTTGCATACCTACGGTCCAGGATGCACCAGGTGCTGTGGGACTGAGTGACAAACAGTGGTGCCCATGGGAAGATCTTAAGATTAGGGAGGACTGACCTCACCCCTGGAGCACTTCTTGTATCCCTGCGCCTGAGCTGAAACACTCTGGGTTCATAACCGTGATCACTCCCAATCCTCCAGTGAATACACTTGCTGTAGTTCCACTGATTTTCACGTACTGTGAAAATCACAGTACGTGAAAATACGTACTCTTTACACAGAGAAACGTATTTTCATGGTTCAAAAAAAAAAAAGGTTTAGCTTTGCAAAGTACCTTGAAGTGAAGCAGATAAAGGAATCAGTTATTTTTTCCCGCACTGGGATCTGTCCTTGAAACGCATGCTTTCCTTTCAAGCATTTTCATTACGAAATAATTTATGTGAAAACACTGAGGGCTTCAATATGTTCTTTTTTAAGCCCCCTTTTTGTGTCATGTGAGTAAAGCATTCTGTGCTTCAAAGTTATAAGAAAAAGCTTATTTTGACATTCAGGATGCATGCCAAGGAAGAGAAAATATTAAAAATGAGCTTGTGCAAATCTTAAAGGAACGCTTCTGCAGTGCAAACGGATTCAGCAGCTTTGGCTAACTGAAAAATAATGCAAAACAACCTACTTGGAATCAAAATGAAAGAAATCAATGCAATGTAATAAAAATACAATTTTGTACTAAAATAAATCTTTCTATAATAAAAAAGAAAAATGCTATTTGCTGCAGGGATTGTTTGTCCCAGCCCTGATGTATGTCTTTGTTGCAGTGTCATTGTGGACACACGGGAATGGAGACACTTCAAGGAGCTGTCGAAGACTCTCACCCCTTTGGAAGAGGACATGTTCCACCTGGAAGGAAACACACTGAGACCCCAAGTCTATCTCCGTCCGAAAGAAACCGTCTACATCCCTTTCAAATACCAAACCTTCAATGCAGACCATGCAGTCATGACACAGGTAAGGATGAACAGCTTTCCAATGCAAGATATAAATCCATATATGCATGCATATACAGCGTGGTTAGTGTATAAAGACATGGTAGAATTACAATATACCTCCATGTGGGGGTGCTAGGTTAAAAGCAAGAAACTGCAGTTCAAATGTTTGGCCAGTGGTGGCACTCGGCAATCGAAAAGGTCCAAGATATGAGTGCCAAAAGGAGAATAAATATGAGTTACTTATTAAATAATTATGTTTATTATAAATTGATTGTTTATTCCCACAGGGACCAACCGATCTGCGATTGAGCAGGAGTGCTAACGTCATAGACAGACATCAATCCAAAACTGTCCAGGCTAAGATCATCCGAGTATGTATATAATAAATCAACCTGCAGTATGGGATGCATAGAACCATGTGTTACAATGCTCTGGAGTTTACATAGCGGTGTATTTAGAGGTTTGTACATAAGACAGTGGCATTGGAACTCAACTCTGCCAGGAAAATTCTGTTCACAGATTGAATCACTAAAACATGCAAAACACGCAGCTGCTTGTGGTTTTCATTAAGCTTCAGGGTAATAAGGTTACGAGTGAAGCATAAACCCTGACCCTAACCTTGACTGTTTTAACAATGTAGTACTGAACACGTACCAGCCTAATTGAGGTTATAACCACCAGCAGGCAATCGCAGTCATGCATTGAACTTTGCCAACGACTTTCATTCAGGTCTCATTCAGGGCGGAGGACGGAAAGCCTCTGGCTATCTGCCAGGTTAACGTGGAACCCACGCCGCACGTTATTGATCAGACGTTTCGGTTTTACCATCCCGAGCTCACCTTCCTAAAGAAATCCATTCGGCTGCCTCCGTGGCACATCCTACCAGGTAACAATAGCAACTGATAAGAAGGTCCAAGGTGGTAGAGGCAACCCTTATAGAAGTGTCTCATAGCAAAAGCACAGCAAAGTGTAATAAAGCATACATAAAGCATAAGCAAGCATATTACAGCTCAGCGAGGTATAGTAAAACATATTAACAAGCATGGCCACCCATGCTAAACTGTGGTAAATGCATAGTACAACCATGGGAAAAGCATGGGAAATCTGCACAGTTAGCATGCAAAATGACTGTGGTCAACCTTTATAAGTGAATGTTTGCATGTTATAAGTTTTACCTTATATAATGATTCGTTGGTTTGAAGTTATGGATGAATGACAATAGCAGCTGAAAATTATTGTAACTGTAGTTTTGTACCTCGAGTTTCAGTAGAAACCTTTTTGTAATATTTGCCTGTCTCTCTTATTGCACAGCTGAATTACTTTTGATGCAAGTTATTGCCTATCTAAAGTAAGAACACCTACGAACAAAATAGATTTAAATTGGTTTATTGAATAATTGTGACCTGCAGTGTCATCTCTCAGCTGGTATAATAAAAAAATATAATAAACAGAAGACAGGTAATAACATCAATAAAAAAAAATACCAGCAGACAGGACACGTGGCTACCTTCCTTTGAATGAGCAGGGTAGCTGGGGGGCTGATAAGGAAAACACCATCGGGACTTTTGGGAAGACTCTAAAAGGACTGATGACGTCCCATATAAGGGGTGTTTCTGTCTTTTTTTTTTATCTGCTTTTTGTTTCTAGGAACACCAGTTGGAGTGCCAAGTGGGGAGCCCCAAATTTATGTCCGATGCAGTGACCCCAATGTTATCTGTGAAACCAAGAAGATGGTATGCATGTCCAAATCATTGTTAAAAAAAATTAAAAGAAATGTAGTTTAGGCTGTATATTTTTTATAGTTTAGTAATACTACTACTACGACTACTACTACTACTACTAGTTAGCATCAACAACACAAATAAAACACTTTAATTGAACGTGGACACAGTTACTTTTTTCTTTTCTTTCATTCTACAACTCCAGGCTCCAGGAGAACCCCAGGATGTGTTTCTGAAAGTAGCTGGTGGTCCGAGCCCGCAGATTAAGAAATTTTTCATCACAATTTTCATGTACGTACCTGAACTTGTGCTGTTCCATGAATAAACATATCTGCATATATGTTCAACCATTGTGTGGGGGCAGACCTGTTAGAAGAATGACTCAAAGCTGGATATAGGAAATAGATTTTAATGTAAAAAAAAAAAAAAACATGTGTGCGGCACCCTTTGATTTAATTATCTTTTAAAAAATCAATTTGCTTTCAATCTCATGATCATGTATGTAGCTCCCTTGTTGCCCATTACAATAATTAAACACATGCTTCTGAACCAGATTTCTGAATGAAAAGAAGACTGATAGCTTCTGTATGAGCTTTGTGGAGTGCCTGTGGAATAATGCTTTGTATTATTTTGTGTGGGCTCAGGGATCCGTGGCTGGCTGCGCCCATTCAGATCTGGCAGTTCTACATTCACTGCCTGCAGCGCGTGGATGTGAGCTGTCTGACTGGTCAGCTGACCCACCTGTCGCTGGTCCTACGAGGCACACAGACTGTCAGGAAGGTCAAGTGTTACTCCTCTCACCCACACCTGCTGCAGGTATTATTGGAGATGTTTATGTCAGTTTATTATTGCTTTTTTCCTTTAAGAGAAGAACTGACATGCTGTCATCTTTAAAAGAAGAAAAAATACATGTTTTAAATACATTTTCTTAGACCTTAGTTAGACCCTAGTGTGCCTATAGAATTTGCTACAATATTGTTCCTTGTGTGATTTTGATTGATATATTTACAACCCTGGCCAAAAGTTCTGCATCCCCCTCTATAGAATTAATTAATTTAGCTTCATAAAGTCAAATGAAACCTGCTGAAGAATGTTACGTTAGCATATTAGATTACATACCGCTTTGTAGTTTTCTATATACTTAACGAAAAACTGACAAAAAGTGAAAAATGTGACATTTCAAAATCCAACATGAAATACTGTACTACTATTATGGCTTCCGGTAGACTTTTGCGATATCATTGTGTAGTTTCTTTGAGTCATGATGTTAAATAAAAGATCTAAAATATGTTCATATAGTTATTTTTTTAACCTAAAATTCTAGGTGTTGGTCATTGCTGTGTGTATGTGTGTGTGTATATATATATATATATATATATATATATATATGTATATATGATGAGTTTTTGCTCATTCAGGAAATCTTTGAAAGGTATCACAGAAAAGTATTTGATTGTTTCTTTTTGTATTTCTTTTTTCCAGATTGACCCGGCAGACGTGTTTGTCCTTCCTCCAAATGCAGTCCAGGATCTCCACATTGGAGTGCGGCCCCAGAAGGCAGGCAGTAAATTCCTCTACCTGAACGTGGTTGACGTCGACTACCACCAGCTCGTGTCCTCGTGGCTGGTCTGTGTGTCTTGCAAGCAGCCGCTTATATCCAAGGTAATGAGGCTTACCGGTCCCTTCTGAAACATTCTCAGAGTAAACCCTGCACTGGTGAAAGCAGATGTCTTTTAATTCCCCTCCATCTAGGCCTTTGAAATCTCGCTCGCAGTAGGGAAGGGCAGCAACAAGAAAATTACCTACACCAATCCGTATCCCACCAGGAGAGCACACTTCCTCTGCACAAACCGGACGGACCTGCTGCAGTTCAAAGAGGACGCCTTCGAGGTGAGCTTAGCACTGGCAAGGACCAGCTGGCTTGGTATGGTTCAATCCAGCAGGAAGAACAGCACTGGAATGCAATGGGGATGAATGGTGGCAGCTTATTTAAACACAGAAAAATATGCTGGTATTTCACCAATTTAGCATAATTTCTCACATGTTGAATGTTTGTGCCTCGTACACTTATAAGATGATAAATAAAACATGCACAATGAATTAAGATCATTTGCTATTGCATGCTAGTTGTGTCCAGGTGCATTTTTAGATCAGTGTCATGAGTCTACCTTTATCGTCCAGTCTCTTTCAACAAAACCTTTTCTGAGTCTGATGCAAGCATGATAATACATACGAATAAGATGAAACTAAGAAAAAAAATATATAGAGACTTTCCGGTATTTAACCTTTAGCTAAAATGAAAATGTAGATGATCTGCATCTATCTCTCATGCATTTACAAAAATCCGAAATGATTGCCAGACATTTGGATACAAAGCATCCCATTCCATCGAGTGTCCGTCTGTTTAATCTGGTTTTACATTGCCTGTCGACCGGGAGGGGAAACGTTAAACTTGCACGGTAATTTTCCGTGCATGGGAGAGCCGTAATTGAGCAGTTGGATAAATGACAGGTAAATGATTAACTGTGAGGTCCTCACTGCCACCAAGCTAATATTGTTAGCTGCCAGAGAAATTGCTTGGCTAGGAAACTGTATAGGAAGAATAATCTCTTCTTTTTCTCCCTCCAGTAAGTATCCACCTCAGATGCATCATTTTGTTTTTTAAATATTTTAAACAGCTGACAGAGACTTGCTTTGCAGATCTATTGCCCACACATGCAAACGGTCATAAAACTGTCCCTTTAAGCTGAAACACCAGCTAGACAATAATGATTTAGAATGGCATGCTGAAAATCCCCTTTAGGATCCATGCCGCCATTATATTGGGTCAGCGTGTGGCACTGACTGTTCAGTTAAATGCGCAAATATATAACCCTGGTACTGACATTAGGGAGACATCTTATTGACTTTAATATACTGTGAAGTGTTCAAACTGCATTATCTGAATAATCTTTGTGAAGCATGGCAACACATGCCCCCTACAACTACTTGCTTATGAAGTTTGGAAATTTGCCTGGCTTTAGGCAGACTGTGGTCCTATTCTGTGCTTGGAAGTGATATAAAATGGCATTCAGGAAGCCTGCCAAGGAAGAACAAACATGAAAAATTAGCTTGCATAAATATTACATGAATGCAGTTAGTCATTTACCGGGGAGACACCAAGTTTTTCATTCCCACCCCAATGCATTTCTACCTCTGCAGTGTTGATAAAATAAGTTATTTGGTCATTTTTTAAACTGTAACACAATGTGTTGTGTCAGATCGGAGGGGGAGAGACGTACACCATCGGCCTGCGATTTGCACCCAGCCAGAGCACAGGTGAGGAGGAGATTCTCATTTACATCAACGACCAGGAGCACAAGAACGAGGAGACTTTCTGTGTCAAGGTTGTGTACAGTTAAGCTGGTGGAAAGATGACATCTGCCAGAGTCTCCTGCAACAGTACTGTTCACTGAAACCATGAGTGGTTACTGCAGCTGGGGGTCACAAGTTAGTATTTCCTTGTTGTTCTAAAATAAAATTTGAGTAACCCTTTAAACATTAAGCTGAGGGAACACGAAGACACTTTTTCAGGAACCTAGTTTGAGGTACTTTGCTGTATCAAACCCCAAGTCTTATTTGGTGTGCCATGCAGTGGCCTGAAACCTAGTCTCCTGAAGTTTCAAGCCACAAAGGGGCTTTGTGTTCCCTCAGCTTTAGATGTGGGACACTTCATAGCAATTTTACAGACAGCCTGACCAAATCAGGTTGGTGGGGCAGTAAATCAGACCCCAAATTACTGAAAATACCTGTTCAGCAGATATCTGGTATTTTATACAGTTAAGGGCCACCAATGTGGAGTTTTTAGTTTTTAAGTTAGACTCTACAGTGTAGGGCTGCATTCAGTTCAGTTTGATTAGAGACCTTAAAACATCTATAAATTTGGAACCACTACAGTATGTATTGAATAATTGTGAGCTTATTTCTAGTGAAGTAAAAAAAGGGAACCTTTTCATTCTAATAATAATAATAATAATAAAAATTGTAACTGACAGATATTTACTGTAGAAAATAAATGTTTATATATAGGAGATAACAAACACAAAAAATGAATATAACCCTACATCTTTTGAAACATAATTGCCTGGCTGTAATGAGAGAGGATTTTCAGTGGGGAAATACAGGCTCTTCAGACAGCTGTCATTGCCATCCCTGCACTCTGAAGATTGCCATTTCCAATACATTTCTACTGGCGCCTAGGCAGCAACTGCTGTCTACAAACCCCAGGTTTATAGAACTGAGAGTTATACAACTACTCTTATTAAGATGCATGAGATGAAAGTAAATGTGGTGTTGGAATTATATATTTAAAAACAGAAGCCATTTTCAATCAGAACCTTAAAAAAAAGTTTGACTTTCTGTGCTGAAAGAGCTTCTCTCTCTGCTTTCAGGGGAGGCTTTTGTGTTGCAGGATTGCTCTGCTCTGGCACACAGCCAGCCCACAGATACACTTTTTAAATGCTTCCCACAGCTGTACATGCATGCTCAGTGTAAACTGTAGTCATCTTCTATCTTCATGCAAAACCAGTCTAACTAAAGCACTGCGCTCGCACTGCAGTTTATTTGCAGGTCTGGTTCATACAGGGGACTTCTGAGGTTGCCTTTAATTATTTATGCTGACCTACATTGTGCTCTGCAGAGGTAACTTAAGAGGTCCCTTAGTGCAGAGTTTAACCAAAGGTTTTCATCAGCGCTTGACTTGCCATTCAAGATATTGGTCACCCTAGCAACCGTCAGGGATGCTGGAGAAAAGCGTTCTATTACCTCCGAGAGCCTGATTAGATTATCCTCTAGGTTTAAAGGCAGAAAACAATACGCCGCGATTTACTCATACTGGAGAACTAGCTGACACAGGCATTCATTTCTTTATGAAGCTTCCTTGCAGGGATATAGGAGATGTACAGTATAACATATGTAGAATAATCATCTACTTGCTTTATTAAAAGTCCTGATTTCCATAAATGAGATTTACATAATGATCTCTAAAAATGTAATCAGTAGTGTTGTACTGTACTTTTGCACTAAAATTGTAAATGCATTTAATGTGTAAATGCATTTAATGTGTGATGTGTAACATGAACCAAGCCTCAACCATGAGTGCCAGGCTGTGAGTGCTTATGCTGTGGAAATGTACTTTCATGCAGAATGATTTGTAAGGCTTTTGCTGCTATTTTGGCCCAGCAGGTGGCACTGTGGTGTTGGAAACGATGTCACAGTAAACCCCAGTTACAGATAGAGAATTACATATAAATATTTAAATGGTTTGTCACAAAATGGATGATGATTGCCTTTCAATTTATTTTTTATAGCATAACTAGAACATATAAATGGTATTTCACATACACAAATATTTATTATTGTAATAAACCAGTAATATTGTTTGCACAAATGTCTTTTTACTGAAATGTACTAGGGATGTGTATATATGATTATTTTTTATATGTATCTGTTTGTGTAGCTTTTTTACACATTTTTTCTTTTTTAAATTTCACATGGGATTTTGTAAATTTGATAAATAAAGATATTCTTTAAAATGAATTCTACTTGTGTTAAAATGCAATGTAGTTATTACCCTGAAACGATTAAGTACTGAATGGAAAAAAAAAGTCTTTCTCAAGAGCAATAACACCTTCATTCTGCTTTGAAACACAGAGCTGAACCAATATACAAACTGTTCTCTATTTTACCAAACCTGTGTTCATTCCATCCATTCCCAGGGACTTCACAATACACAGCATGAACAAAACGATTTTATTGTAACCATTTCCATCTTCAGAAAACAAACCTTACAATTAAAGCAAACCCTCACTCTTGTAATAGTAGTAACACAAATAAGGTATTTGCAGACCGTAAAGTGCTTCTCTAGAAGCATCATGAGTCATATTTGTAGACAGGTTGATGTACATTGATGCAGGGGCACCCCACAGATATATTTATTGGGCTTTCAGACAGCACCACTGTGCAGTCTGGCTGACACAAATCATTATGGTCAAGTTACCAGGCACATAACAAACAGGGGAGTACAGCTTGTGTGAGTATTCAACTCTAGCATTAACCACATGCTATTGTCTCTATGCTTAAAGCCCTGCAGTAACACTGTAAAGGGTAATGTCATTTAAATACACAACTTAACAATCAGTGTGCTCTGGACATTAGGCCTAGCTAACGCCAGGGTTAGGGTTCAGGTGTCTATTATTTCTTCATTACTGTTGGGCAACCGCTACTGGGTTCATTATTGACTCATGCCAACTGATTCCCATTCCTAATTACTCTCCTAGCAGAGTCTGTGGGTCTCCAAGGGTTTTGGCTACGGGCACATTGGTGTATTTGCTATAAGGTTGAGGACCTGGTTGATCTTTTCTCTCTCTTGACTTTAACGGCCTATTCAAAATTGCGAAATAAAGGGACATTAGAATCCAGCTTTATCTAAGCATTGCTAAAGAGGAGTCTTCCATTGCTAGTCCCAGCATGTAAAATAATGTAATTCGCAGACCCAGTCAGACAATGACATGCCTACAGTACAGTATTGCAGTGTATTGAGTCGTTTGCGAAACTATCAAAGGTGTGTGGAAAACACAACAGGGGGGACTGGGGAACTGTGTGACATCTGCCAGACCTTATCAAACAAGCTGTCTGATTGGTTGTTGCCTCAGTTAATTGCGGTCTTCTTGTTTTGAAGTTGTGAGGGAAAGCGTCTTGCTGTATTATCTCGACACCACCAGTGAAGTGGCACTGAAACACACGCCTCTCCTTTCTCTCTAAAGCAATTTGACAAGCAGACAGAGGAATTCTATTTCAGTGAATATGAACTGCTAATAAAATCCAGCTGTGCAGTTGGTGTACTTTCAGCCATGTGTGTAATAGAAAACTGCATGGGGGCCACAGTGGAGTGGGGGGGGGGGGAGAGCAGCATGTCACCTGACTCCCCCTGCAGCCAGGATGTGAAGCGTCTTCATTGTGTACAGCAGCACCAAGACCCTATTCGGTAACACTTTACATTGAGTGTCTCTAATTACTGTGTATTTACATAGTAGTCCCTTAGTAAATACATGTGTACTTGCACGGTTGGAATCCCTGGGTGTTTATTTTAAATCCTAAATGTGCAGCGCAAGACATTTTCTCTTTAGATTTGGAAGGATTCACTAGCTTGCAGTATTGTGTGCTCTGATTGGAAATTGAATTTATTAAAATATATAAATACAATACGCTGTTGCATACCGCTATAACGATAATAGCATATTTGACTTAGAAATAATATTCACACCATGGTAAAAGAGTGTTTTAAAAAATTAAGTTTTTAACCATAGATAAGAACTACAAAATTACCATGCAGAATGACATTTTATTATGGGTGGAAATATCAGTAAATTTGTGTAGATTTTGGTATCACGTGGGTTCTGAATTTCAGTGAGTGCTGCAGTTACAACATTTGTCCACCTGGTGGCACTGAGTGTCATGCAAAAAAGAACATTCTAAACCGTACTTCTATATTTAATAAGGTTGTTTAGCCCTCAGCCTCTATTTTCCCTATTGTTTGAGGGCAGCGCAGTATAGAACAGCATCACCCTCTCAATTAGCATCTGTTTGTACCACTACAGTCTATCATTAAGTCTCAGAACATTTTGAGCAACTTGCTTATATTTACAGTGTCAAGAGTGAAGAGGGGGGGAGAGAGAGAGGGTTGGTGGATCCAGGGCTGATTCACCTTGAAATGGGGTTATTATTGCATTAAAAGTCAAGCTCCTGAAGACTCAGCCAAACAGTTTCATGCTGGATTGAATGTATATACTAATTCAAGCTAAGTTCCTTTATAAGATTGCCAAACCGTGGGGGGGAGGGGAGCTTTGTAACTCAAGTTAGATTTCTTGTTTGATGACATTGACATCATCAGGCTAATTTTTGCTGTACAACTATTATTGCTCCTCACTTTTTTTTACTGTTGGTTTCTTATTAATTCAAAGGGGGATAGGCAAAATGCATATATTTTTAATAGAAGCGGGAGCTAAGTGCATATTGATCAGAGGTGATGAGGCGTTTATAATGCTCTGTATGCACAATGCCTAACAAAAATAAATAATAAATAAATAGAAAACAAAATAAAAGCAAATCATGTTTTTTAGATTTCCCTGTAGCCCTGTGTGGAACGATGGTTAGATTAAATTCAGTTTTCCTCAAATTGTTCTCATGTAGAACAGAATCGGAGAAACAGCGGGGAAATAACTGCTACATTTTATTCTATGCAGCCATCACGCTGGCAGGACGAGGGTCGTAAAAACCAAATCAGCTTTGCGAAAAATGATAGGCCTCAAAGTTTATTACAGGTTTCATGTCATTGCGTGGATTTCAATTTTAAAACTGTGGTAATTTGTGAAAAAAAGATTGGTCTTACAACCTGTACGCTCAGAGGCATTTCATCATAATGATCCCATTTATATGCTGCTGAAACATAAAGAGAGCAGGGCTCCTTATTCGTCTATTGCTTTAGCAGTGAGCACAGTTTCATTTGCCTTCTTTCAGTGGGTTTATGCAGCCGGGACACCTCTCTCCTCTACAGTACCTACTGGGTGTGGGGACTATGGGATGCATATTATGGGACAGTGGAGCAGAGTAAGACGTCACGTGGCATCTTCTTGACATCATGTTTTAAGATTAATTTACAGAAGGACACACACCTTGAGATCAGATCACTGAATGACACACTTGAGATGTTCCGAAAGTGGCAACTCGGTTGGTATCGTTAAATTCATCCATTTAAATCCTGTACCTCACACGTCCTCTTGAGTTTTCAGGTTTCAACCATTCCGAGTACTATTAGATGTCCTCGTCAGAGCAGAAATCTGTTAACTCCTTATTAAAATCACAGCCCGTCAGAAAACAGCGGTACTAGTCTTTGCGATCTGAACCATCATTGCTTTAAAATTCAGCACGGAAACCAGGACCAGAGGACACAGTTGGAAATGAAGTGGAGACAGACTTAGGAAAGGGTAGGAGGCATGGGCTAGAGAGCTACCTTGTTGATGCTGAATCACTGAGATCCTTTAAGACCTGACTTGGCATGAATCTACCAATTCTGAATCCTTTTAAAGCTTCACTAACTATAAAGTGGCCAGACACCGTTTTGCTTCCTTATCTATGACAAAGCTTGCAGGATAATAATGCTGCAGGTAGGCAAGTAGTATCATGACCCTGCCTCTTTGGCTCACCGTTAGACAGTAGTGTCAAGCAGTTTTCAAGAGGAGGGGGAAGAGGCTTGCTTTGAAACTTTCATCCTTTGCCACGCATCCATGTCGAGCAACGCATCTGTCCTGTTCATCACAGTCATGCTGTGTACCATCGGAAGCCCGCTCTTTGAGCCTCGGACTGTGCAGCACTTCAAGGGGTTCCCCCTGTCCTCCACGCTGCAGCCCCGGAGGTGAAGCAGCAGCAGAGCCTGTTTGAAGACCTCATTTCCTAAGCCCAGGGTCCTGTTTTCCTGGCAGCGCTGCTCCTTCTTAATAGGAAGACCTACATGCTCAGCAAACAGATGGAGCACTGTTCAATTAATATCCGATCCCGGCAGTGGCAATTTGCTGCATCTCTGCAGGCCATAGTCATTTGGCACTGCTTTCAATGTCCTTTTTTCCCCTGCCTTTCCCATTTTTGTTTCTATTCTCTTATCCTGCTAGCCTTTCTTTTGCTTTTAGCCCACCTAATTATTTCTCAACTTTAAAGTGATCTCCCTGGTGCAATCAAGATTGCTGGACAATACCCCTAAGTCATGTTTTCATACTTTCACATCTAATAGGATTTCTGCAAAGCATGCGGTGCCACCAGTTAACCAACGTGATGACTGCAGTTTGTCTGCTTTGCTTCTAGATCTACAACATTGCTTTGTAGTGCTCAGCCCTTGCAAGTAATAGCAGATGCATGTCTATTTTAATCATTCCAAATGTGCTGCTTTATTGTTTGTAAAAATATATCTCCAATGACACCTTACTGGAAGTTTTAAATGGAGGGGAAATCTAAATGGGATAGTGATGTAAAACACTTGCATTCAAACATTAAAAGGATGGATTGAAGCAGAACTTGAGGCCAAGGAATCAGGAGTTGTTTGTGTCCGATATGTTTGGCTGCTTAACAAAATGAGTAAAGCCCCTCTATTCTCTGTGGGAATAGCAACACAGGGAATCTAGTTTAAACAGTGATAAACACATTTTTATTCCATTACTGACAAGTGGTGAAAACTGCAAAAGGTCAGCAACTGGAAGCACACTAATGAATGCAGGCATGAATATGCAATACGTATGTGAGAACACATCTCTTGTCTCCTCTCCTTCTGCACATCTGCCAGCAACAAGCACGCCACACAAATGAAGTTAATAAAACCCCAATTAGGATCTCTAATGAAGCCCACTTCCATTAATACAGGGTGCTGCAATGTTCATTTCAGACAAGTAGCAGCATTCCAATTAATGCAGCCTTGTAATTTCAATTCGTTTTCACAAATGTTACTGGTACAAAGACAGGACAGCACCACATCTTGTTAAAAAAGGAGGCTTCTAGTTTATACAGAACACCCCCTCGGTACACTGATTACACCTGCCTGTTCAATTGCTGCAACTTTCTCAGACTTGACAGAAAAGCAGATTCATTTGTTCCGGCATGATAGACTCCGACAAGGGAAATACTTAGAATTCAATATTTGTTTGCCTTACAGAGCAATCTGGATTGTTCAGAAGTCAGAACCAATGCCCCATTATGATACATTGATGACAGGGAAACTCAGGAATACTGTTTGTAATTCCTGGTAACCCATGACAGAAACTGGAAGTAAAATACCAATTCAAATCTCCTTAGTAAGAATTACCAAAATACGAGTAAGTATCAGCATTGTAACTTCAGTTTTTAACTGGATATTTAACTTAGAAAGCAGGGCAATCGTGTAGCACAATATTGTAACTGGATTTAAAAAAAAAAAAGTGGATACTAGCTTTCGAAAACCTGCAGCTTACTGGAATACATGAATTGAATATTTCCGATTGTGAAAAACATACACACCGACACTAAAGGGTTAACCAGGTATGCTATGTTGAGATTATTCTATAAGTATTCAGAGAGACTCTATTCAGCACTGCAGGAGTCAGCACTCCAGAGACACACAGTACTTGTACAGACAGATTGTACATTACATTACGTTATATAGAAAAAGCAATTAAAACAGACACAAGGAGAGTATATAAATAATAAAACAACAGAGATTTGAATGAGCTAAGGTTGACAGTGGATATAATCAAACTTGCCAACGCGTTCCAAGAAGCCGTAGCCTTATATTCAATCGATGACATACCTGTGTCACTCCTTCAGTTGCAACAGCTCGGGGCTTGGCTAAACAAGGCATTATTATCATCATCATCGTCATCATCAATCTGCGCGGCCAAATAATGAACGAGCTGTTACAGAACTAGACTATTAATGTACAAAAGATAAATTAACAAAATGAAAATACAAGAGCCAGATTGTCCTCTTTCATTTTCATGCACTGTCTTGCTGATAGCTAATTTGCTATTGGGCCAGGCTTCCTTCCTTGTCTGTTGAGTTCAGCCTGGCTTTGTGATGTATTACATACAATATGCATTAGTTAAAGGAATTATAAATGACCCTACAGCACGAACTGATGCATTTTGAAATAGGACTGAGTGTTTGCTATGCACATTCTGGAAACCTCGAGAGAGAATCTCTGCCGTTATGATTATTAAAGATGGATTAACTTTTACTGATTATAATGTGGCAAGTACAGGGGAAAGTTTTGTTTGTTTTTGTAATTAGGCTATTTTGGGTTTGCATTCATTTGTTTGTGATTCTTATATAGCGCAGTGGGGAAAATATGACTCACGTGTTAAGTGACTTCCTATTGAAGTTTATCTCTTTTTTAGGGTCATCTTCCTGAGTGAACTTTGATTTAATTGATACATCAATAGAAGTCATTAGTTGCGTTCCCCGTGGATCTTTCTGGATCAGTCCTCTTAGGGATACACAGTACTCTAGTTATACTTTCAGTTTGCTTTCTCAATGGCTTTGTTTTCAACACCGCCCGTCTGGGATATATATCAGGGCTACTGCATACCACATCTCATTAAGCGATCCCAATCTGCTAGAAATGTGGTAAGTCTAACAGCTATCAACAACCCAGGCACAATGAACAAATTCATTTAAAAAACACAGTACGAGGATTATTAATGGGGCAGAGTTTATTAATGCAGTAAGTGGGGGAGGGGGATAAAACTGCAAGTTATTGAATGATTACTAATTTTAAAAAATGCAAGACTCAACAGGGTGTTTCTAGTACACATCAAGGTTAGGCAGCCTCTGATGCTTTATCTTCACAAATGCAACAATCAATCATTACGTTTGTGATGACAATCCTCGGAATAGCATTTTAGAATGATGTAGACTGAATAGACAGTCTTAAGAATAAAACAATAGATTGGGAGTCCAATAAAACTGAACGGCAGGGCTTCAGGTGTGTGACGGAACGTTCCTTGGAATCTTTATTTTTTTAAGTATGTAAGTGAAGTAAGCTTTCCCATATTCCTGCATAGCTCTGTTCTGAGTAAGATCAGATAAAGAACAGTCTTCTCAGCTAAGAAACCTTGTACATTGTGGTAAGTGTGGGAAGACCAATGCAACTGATTTAAATACCCTGATTAAAAAAATATAAAGAAGCCTGTAAAATGATCAATTATATTCCTCACAGAAGCTTGCATTACTATGAAAAGGTCAGCGGTACGTCTTAGGCTGGCTGAACTGTTCCATGCATTAATAGATAAGAACAAGATATCCAGTCAGTTAAATTATCTTTTTGTATCTTTGTATGTAAAGATTTGAAAAACGTCACTTAAATAAATACATAAAATCAATGCATTTTTTAAATATAAAAAATACCTACAGCTGTCTGTTTTTTTTTGTTTTCTCTAGCAAACTTATAATGATAGGCTGCCCAACCTAGATGTATTGAAATGGAAATAATTATGAAACCCTTCTTTTCAGTGCAATATTCATTAACATATTAAAATAAATCCTTAAAGAATGCATTTGGCACCCCTGAATAAAAATGGAATTACTGCACTATCTTTGAACTGTAGTCTGGTTTAAAGAGGTCATACATGTTCCGCAATATAACAGCCAAGTGATAAAAGCTGACATTTGTATGTATTATTATGTATTTCATTGTAAAATGAGTGCAATATTACATGCTCACAACTACAACTGCATACAGCACTTGGCAGTTTTCCTTTTTTTTTTTAATAAGGAGCGTTTAGACAGCAGACACAGAAGATACAGTAATAAACAGGGTAATTAGCAGGAGCTCGGCTGTTCTAATTGTTCAGTCTTTATTGCCATGCATACCTGCCATGGCAGTGCCTGGCACAAATTAAACAGAATGAACTCTTTATCACATCCATCGCTTTGAAATAGAGGAGATGCCACGAATGTTAATGGACTACTCTAATTATTCCTCATGAGCGAAACATAATTAAAGTGTTTTCAGAGTTATTGTTTTAATTTGTTTTTATTTGGTGCTTGTGAATTTAGTTTTCATGAAAGCTAAGGAACAACGGGACTACAGTAGGCCCAGCCACTACCCTTCCCTCATACAGCACCTCTATAGACACTGCTTGTTCTTGACCCAACCCCCCCACCATTCAGTACTGGGCAGAACCAATTGTGCTGAATTCTGTGGTGGTTCTGTGATGTGAACCACTTGATGCTAGCCCATTATCAACTGGACCCTGATTACTTTTCATAAAACCAATCAGCAAAATAATTGTCACCAAAAATGAGCTAATTAACTTTAAAGAAAAGGTAGCACAAACTTTTTTTTTTTAAGACCCTCCCCACACTGATAATCACCTGTGATCTGCTTCCGCCAACCATGCAGTAAATAGCCGGATTGGAGGCCATTTTGAATTCACAACACAAGCGATACCAGCAGGGTTTTTTACTTAGCTTTTCAAGCGCATTCCTATTTTTACCCACTGAAGTCTCAGCTAAACCTCTTAAAGCTCTCAGTATGTGTGCCTGCGAGTGTCAGGCTCCTGTAGGATGGGACCCAGAGGCCTCCACAGCACACACACTAATGCTAAAGAGAGCCTCCTCAACACAAGCACATGTTTGCTCTGCTGCAGTGGGGGCTCAGCTTGCATGATCATCTGTAAGATTAATGTCCTTAATCAGTGCCGTTCCCATGCTGACAGCCTGACTAGGATCAGGGGTTTTCATTCTATAGGGCAAACCTATATGCAGTAGCTGTATTAACACTTACGGCAATTGCAAGAATTACCGACTGTGGGTTTCATTATCATTATCATTTGCTCTTCCTTTCCACCGGCTACCCCAGGGGTTTACAACAAGGGCCGTCACAGGTGTGTCCTACTTACCTTGGCAAGAGTCTGCAAATCTACTTCGCTGTCGCCATCATAGTTAAGCATCATTATTCTGCACCTCACAGATCATCGGAAGTAGGGCGTTCAGCCAGCTTGAGAGTTTGAACAGTACCATTGCTTTCACAGAGCTTTTTTAAAGCAGGCAGTTGCCGTTGTTCGTGGTCGAGTGCTTCGATGCTGACTTTTGATAGTTAATTTTTAACAACTAGTACATTAAAACATTACCAAATATTATACATGTTGTGTTAATATTTATTAACCCATTTAACAAATAAAACCTGATATAATCTGCTAAACAGTGCTACATTTCTTACAGTTGATAATTCCAAAGTAAGTCTCTGATGTTTGAGCTGTCCTTTTTTTATACATAGGTTACAATATTTACCTAACTGTTAACAAACAAATGCAAACCATTTCTTAACATGTTAGTAAGTTAGTTATTAACAGTTTATTAACCAAAGTGATCCTTAAAAAGTGTTCTGACTCTCATGCAGAAAAGAGCAGAGTTGAACCGTGTTGTCAAAACGAACACAATCTCAATATAACAATAGCAGAAATACAATCCAAAACAACCCTCTCCTGCTGATCTAAAAACATTAAAAAAAAGAAAAATCCTATATAATAACACTACAGTAAAAAAAAATAAATAAATAAATATTATATATTATATATAAAGTAGCATTGAAACAAGGTGACGTTTGTTCACAAATGTCTTTTTTTTACTCTTAAATAGGTCACAGCTTGAGCCTTTCTGTTTCATCAAGAGACAGGAGAGGGCATGTTCTCACTGTCCAAACTATTTTTAAGTAACTGTTCTCCATATCTCATTATTATTAGAATTAACATGGGCTTTTGATGTACCCGGATGTCTGCTAAATTGCCAAGCTAAGATTTATGTGACATGACTATAAAAAAAAAAAAATAATATATATATATATATATATATATATATATATATATATATATATATATATATATATACATATATATATATATATATATATATATATATAAAAGGATCAGCGTGAAGCCTGATTGACTGAGATTGTCCTAACTGTAGTGGTTATAGCTAGACATAGGTGACCTCAGGATCCTGGATTTCCACTCACATAAATGAATGTTAACTCGATCTGGATCCTTTCATCTCGTTGGATCTTGTACCTTATTATTATGCAACTGAATGTAACGGGCAGCAGTGTGGAGTAGTGGTTAGTGCTCTGGACTCTTGACCGGAGGGTTGTGGGTTCAATCCCCAGTGGGGGACACTGCTGTTGTACCCTTGAGCAAGGTACTTTACCTAGATTGCTCCAGTAAAAACCCAACTGTATAAATGGGTAATTGTATGTAAAAATAATGTGATATCTGTATAATGTGAAATCTTGTAACAATTGTAAGTCGCCCTGGATAAGGGCGTCTGCTAAGAAATAAATAATAATAATAATAATAATAATAATAATAACTTACATGCTGGCTGCTGTTGCTGGTAACAATAACGCAATCATGAAACTGATGTCTTTGTTCAGTTTTCCACGAAAAGGTTATTGGTACGTAATACCTACAACACAGACATTTCAGTCAGCATGCCTGCTTACTTTTCTGCTTACAGTGTTGATGTCATTGACTAACCCAAAAGCAAGCGTCAGATCAGCATCATGCAAGCTGTCTAAACACAGCGCCTGGAAGTGGTGAATGTGCTGTTTTGAAGCCTCTCACACTCTCACCAGCGGAAATCATTGTTACACCCCTTGAAGCGTTCCTTATCTTCTATCTTGACAAGAATGGTGTGAATTGTTTGATTAGTTTCCGTACAGCAAAGATTCATAATTAATAGCAGTATCTCTGCCACCTGCAGCTTCTAAAAGTGTTGTTTGTGCTGTTACAACAACGTACTGATGATGCCAATGCCAATGAGATTGTTTTAGCATCTTGGTTCAGTCAACTTAGAGCAGTTTAGCAGATGTCAAAAGGCTCAATCTTTGCACCAACAGCGCCCTTGCAAACGTCACTAAAAGTGTTCACTTGGGAATAGTTTCCATGTTTCTATGGTTACATTCATTCAAGTGTTTCAGAGGGAGCTGTCAAACAGATTTTAACATGAGGCGTTCTGCTATTGCATGAGTGTTTCCTGGACATGTCTTCCTGTGTATGGATGTTCTGTTCAATAGCCCCATACAGCAGAGAAATATCATGGGTCTGGTTTGGCCCTCTTATAGACTAATGATACTATCTGATCTACAAATACCTTTCAGAGTTATGAGAAACAGCCTTGAATCGCCATCAAAAACTATTTGCTTAACAAACATTGAACTCACTATAACAGATAGATAAAAATGTTCTTCTATCAAGTTGTAACCAGAATGGCGTTTGCCCGAACATTAGCTACTGTTTAGGGATTGTCATAGTACTAGGATTTATAACTGGTGTCGAAACAGAGTAAATAAATAGGTCAATGTCAACTGACTCCTTCCAATAAACCTTAAGTCCCCTTTCATTAATAAAAAGTGCCAGAGATTAACAAAGAGACCTATTTTGTGCACCGTGACACCATTTAGCTTCAAACGAGCGGTAAAGATTGATGTACCTAATCACTGTTTTCCACTCAGGCTGCTACTCAGTCTTGTACCTTTAGGCCTCACTAGGCCTTGAGGCCTTGGCTGCTCAATGTGCACATCTGTTTACTTTCATAAGTGATTGTGACAAAGATGGCTGCAGGGAGGAACTCAGACCAGAGAGAGAAACACACAGACAGAGACGGTGGTGATGCTGAGCTGAGTGCAATGGCTGCACTCAGCGTTTATTAACAAAATAAAAAGGTTTACCAAACAGAACACAAAACAGGACACGGCACTTGACGCCAAAATAAACAGACATACAAAACGGACTAACACTAAACAAACGGTGCACGGACAGACAAACAAACACGGTGAGAACAAACACTTATATTTATGATCTTTACTTCTTTTAACTCTCCTCTCTCTCTCACCCGTTCTCCTCTTCCGAACACCCAACCACCACTGAGTGAAAATGTGCATCTATATATACTGTTGTGCTGGGATTCAATTACTAATTAATTACTCACTTGAATCCCAGCACGTGAATTCATTACGTGAAACCCCGTGTTCACATATTATATTTTAAATGCACGTGCGTGATGTGCAATCCCGTGCCTAAATACAAATATACACTTTTTAAATACACGTGAAACACAGACCCGTTTATATCCCGTGTACCAATGACTATACACCAACATTAACATACGCACGCATATACACAACACAGAACACACAAATGCACACAGGGGCGGGGCACTTTGCCACATATACCCCCCCTTGTGCGCAGCACACATGGCCTCAACGGCCACCTCCCCCCTTAAATACCCAGCAGTCCCGGCCAAAGTCTCGGGCTGGGAAGGGAGGCTTTAGTGGGCCCATGGCTGGACATGCTGTCAGCTCCCCTGCCGGTAGTGGCACGGCTGACAGCATGCTGGTCCCGTCCTGCAGCGAAAAAGCTGCGGGGGCAGGTGGTCCCCCGACCTCCCCCTTCTTCATAGCCGGCAGCTCCCTCCTGTGGGGCTCCGGCCACAAGAACTCCTGCAGCGAAACTGCTGCTGGGGAAAGTGGTCTCCAGACCTCATCCCCCTTCTTCGTGGCCGGCAGCTCCCCTTTCTGGGGCTCCGGCCACCGTACTCCCTGCGGAGGTACGGGCAGCAGAGGCAGCTCCAGCTCCTCTGCTCCAGGCGGTGGCGGAGGCAGAGGCAGCTCCAGCTCCTCTGCTCCTGGCGGTGGTGGAGGCAGAGGCAGCTCCAGCTCCTCTGCTCCTGGCGGTGGTGGTGGCGGAGGCAGAGGCAGCTCCTGCTCCTCTGCTCCTGGCGGTGGTGGAGGCAGAGGCAGCTCCAGCTCCTCTGCTCCTGGCGGTGGTGGAGGCAGAGGCAGCTCCTGCTCCTCTGCTCCTTGCGGTGGTGGTGGCGGAGGCAGAGGCAGCTCCTGCTCCTCTGCTCCTTGCGGTGGTGGTGGCGGAGGCAGAGGCAGCTCCTGCTCCTCTGCTCCTTGCGGTGGTGGTGGCGGAGGCAGAGGCAGCTCCTGCTCCTCTGCTCCTGGCGGTGCTGGCTCCCTCTGCTGTGGCGGCTGGGCATGTGCGCGCCGTGCTGCCTTCAGCAGCATAGCGAGAGGCTGCTGGGGGACACCAGCATCCTGCCCTTCTCCCCCCCAAAAATTTTCAGGGGGTTGAGCCTGTAACCCCTCCCCTTCCGGCTCTTGGGGCTGAACCAGCAGGCATTTTCCCTCTGCTGGTGGCTTGGGTCCCAGGGCTGTGGAAACCCCGACTTGCCTCCCTTTGGGCTGTGGACGCACCGACTCCTCCCTTTTGGGCTGTGGACGCACCGACTCCTCCCTTTTGGGCTGTGGACGCACCGACTCCTCCCTTTTGGGCTGTGGACGCACCGACTCCTCCCTTTTGGGCTGTGGACGCACCGACTCCTCCCTTTTGGGCTGTGGACGCACCGACTCCCCCCTCTTGGGCTGTGGACGTTCGGGCTCCCCCCACTCAGGCGTAGGACGTTCGGGCTCCTCCCACTCAGGCGTAGGACGTTCGGGCTCCTCCCACTCAGGCGTAGGACGTTCGGGCTCCTCCCACTCAGGCGTAGGATGTTCGGGCTCCTCCCACTCAGGCGTAGGACGTTCAGGCTCCTCCCGCTTGGGCTGTGGACGCTCAGGCTCCTCCCATTTGGGCTGTGGACGCTCAGGCTCCTCCCATTTGGGCTGTGGAGGCAAAACCAGCAGGCATTCACCCTCTGCTGGTGGAGATGGGGACAGCAGGTACTCACCCTCTGCTGGTGGAGATGGGGACAGCAGGCATTCACCCTCTGCTGGTGGGCCTGCTACCTGGGCTGCTGTTCCTTTTATCGTTGCCTCCAGGTAGCTGAGGAGAAACTCCACACCTTCCTCCAAGGTGTTTGGGGTGTGTTCCTCCTGATAGGCCTCCCATCTCTCACTGTCCATCATCCACAGGGCCCGGACGATTATGGGCAGAGACTGGGCCTCCAGCCCAGCATTTTCTAGGAACCAGCCCCGCAGTTTGATGGCGTCTTCTGCCATTGACCTTTTTTTTTTTTTTTTTTTTTTTTTCCAGACCCCTCCTGGTCTGACGCTTGGAGGCGCGGCTATCCCACGATGACACCACGTGTCACAAAGACGGCCAGAGTGGGTGGCGTCAGACCAGAAGCAGGAAGTAAATAAACAGAGAGATGTGGTTTGTTTAAGCTGAGCGCGTGATCGCGCTCAGCATTTAATAATTAACAGCACAGAAAATAAAAGGTTTGAACAAACAGAACACAAAACAGGACACGGCACTTGACGCCAAAATAAACAGACATACAAAACGGACTAACACTAAACAAACGGTGCACGGACAGACAAACAAACACGGTGAGAACAAACACTTATATTTATGATCTTTACTTCTTTTAACTCTCCTCTCTCTCTCACCCGTTCTCCTCTTCCGAACACCCAACCACCACTGAGTGAAAATGTGCATCTATATATACTGTTGTGCTGGGATTCAATTACTAATTAATTACTCACTTGAATCCCAGCACGTGAATTCATTACGTGAAACCCCGTGTTCACATATTATATTTTAAATGCACGTGCGTGATGTGCAATCCCGTGCCTAAATACAAATATACACTTTTTAAATACACGTGAAACACAGACCCGTTTATATCCCGTGTACCAATGACTATACACCAACATTAACATACGCACGCATATACACAACACAGAACACACAAATGCACACAGGGGCGGGGCACTTTGCCACAGTGATACATTTCTTTTGTGAGGTGTCTGTGTTGAGAGGAGGAAACTACCTTAGTGGGAGTTTGTGTCCTTCAAGAACAGGTTTCTGTTGGCTGTTTCTGCAGAGGTTACAGATTTGACTTTGCGAGAAAGTCTGCAGGCTGTAAGACAAATAAACCCTGGGAGAATACTCTTGTTTGAGATACGTTGACATGTTGCAATAAAGAATATCTTACACAAGTATTATAATAAAGATAAGCCTCAAGGGCGTCCAAACCTGACACTTCCCAGAAATCACTTGATGGTTGATTATGTAAGGCCTGGAGCATCCATCACTATAAAACACTTAATGCTCCTAAATCTAGAAATACTAAAAGAAACTAAATACATTCTGGGAACAAATGTTAGTCTAGAAGTGGTTTACAATGTCTTCAATGCTGAAATGAGTTTTGATTCCTATACTTACATCCAGGGGTTAATTTGTGCCGGATTGCACTGGATCTCAGAAAAAAAAAAAACTTTTACTGTAATGATATGCTTCAAGATGTAACATCTACGAATATGAAAATGACGAAAATGATGCAGGTTTTATTACAACTGCTTTTAACAACAACAGTGTCGTCGATCCTGTTCATCAGATTGGTTAGCCCGCTGCTGGTACTGTTCAAACCTGAAGATTATGTAAAAACACGGCTAGGCAAAGGTGGGCATGCAGCTACTGACATCAACAATGAGGCACGAAACCCGCATGAGAACTTGAAGCAGATGTGGAAGCTACTGTAAATCAAGGTCAGTACATTAGGTCTAGAAACAAAAATGCTCTCCCTCTTCCTTAATGACAAGATGCAGAACCTATAGTTTACAAATGATCCCCTGCTTACATCAAGTGGTAATGTGGATTCCACTACCAAGTGGAAGGTTAAAGAAACCATTGACATTTCAAAAACATTAAGTCAAGGGATTTGACTTTTTTCCCTCTTTTTCTCTAAATAAGGCGCTTGTTTGACAGGAGAGCTTGCTCAGTGTGAAGTCATCCCCATTGTTATCTCATTAGCACAATATAAATGTGTGGCATCCCACTGTGCCTGGCTTTGATCCCTGCCGCTGCATGCGTCTTAGAAGAATTAAAATAACAATTAACATATACAAAATCAAACGACAATCCGAACGTCCCATTTTACTGTAAGCGTCGCCTTGTGCACCAAAAAATCTGTTAGATTTGCATGACATTTTTAATTGTTGACTCGCCTATGGAATCCCCAGAGAAGATTCATAGCCAAGACGTCAACTTCCACCCTGACTATAAGACTCACCCTGCATACCAACACATCCAGGGGAGCCACTCTTGCTACCAGGACCTTGTTTATCTCACCCAACTGATTATAGGAAGCTTCACTCTCTGGTCATTAAGCAACATGAAATCCTCCATTCTCTTCATCCTATTGAACCCGACAGCTCCGATCTGTATCAATATTTCACTGAAAGGCTCCAAAGCTGGGTTATTAAAGATGATTAAAAGGGTTATTTTCACTTTATGTTTGTGTTAATAGCATCTCATCAGCAAGAACATGGATGTGTGCACTCCTTTGATAAATTAGACATTACTTAGAGGAGGTGAGGAAATTAATTCTATTTTTGTGAAAGTATACTGGTAAATACATGTGTATTCATCTGAATTAAAAGGGGAATAAAACAAATATGCAATTGCTCTCAGGTGGACATAATGCATTATGAAGACATCGATGACATATGTTTTATGATACAAATAGGGTTGAAAGATTAAGTGTTGGCAAGAATCTATCTTGCAAATAACACTGCATTGCTCATCAGACTTGATCTAAGGAAAGTACATTTCAGAATTCAGCGTACTCTGAAACATGTTCCTGCCAATCCGTCATTTTTCGCACTGCAGATCCACAGCAGATCCACAGTGAAGCCACCAGACCTATAGTGCCGGAGGACAATACAGATCTGAATGGCTCTACTGCATACCTGCTGGCGCCCTATCAGCCACAGGGTTCGCTGGTGCGCGGTGAACCATGGATTGCCCTGCCGACCTAAGACCTCCTTACCTGGGCCCTCCTTATTGTGAGCCACCCCCTAGGAACCCCCAGTCACGTTCGGCAGTGAAATAGCCTGGATTCGGACTTGCGATCTCCAGGCTATAGGGCGCATCCTGCACTCCACGCGGAGGGCCTTTGCTGGATGCGTCACTCGGGAGCCCGAAACTTGTCTTTAAGTGGGTCAGCCAGAGCTGGAGTGCAAAATTGTTTGGTTTTCATACTACATTAGAGATTGGCAGCATTCCACAGGGGAGCCATTGGTGTCCTCATTTCTAAAGCAGGGCACAGTGGAAATGCACTATTCTAGCAAATGAGCCCCAACACACGCCCTTAAAAGAGTGCATTAAGGCTTGAAGTCTCACATGGAGTCCCTCGACAGACAGATAGCATTTATAATCAGCGAGGATTGTGACAGGAGAGAAAGCAGGTTTGCATTCCCGTTTGTAAATAGCCCCAGCCCCCTAATTTACGACTCCTTATTTCTTTGTCTTTCTTTCTATGATTAAACACTTCATCATTGTGCCTGGCCTTGGCATGCATTTATCAGTTTCCAAAGAGAACTGAGCACTTCATTGTTAATCATGATCTTTTCTTGTCTTCTAGACCTACTTGGCCAGTGTACAGAATGCATTTTTTAAAACAATTATTGGATAAAGGTATGTCCAAGACAGGCAGACTGCTCACAGACTTTAGGAAACACAAATGTACATTTAGTGACTCATCACCTAGATTAAAAAAAAAATAATAATTACATAACGGTAGTTGCTGTGTATGAGTAATGGTACTTAACATAGGACTTAAGTGAAAAAAAAGTTACTTTAATGTATGGATTTGTTATAAATAATTTACAACATGTTAAATATTCCAATAGATGGTTTTTTAGTAATATATTATCACAATGCTATGTTATAACACATGTAACTAATACCTAGTAACTTTAATTACACTCCTTTAGAAGTTTTAGAAATGGATTGACCAAAGTAGGATAAAAAGTTGCCCCCTTCATTTACTACTTTTAAAGGCTGAATACTCCAAAGGCCCTATCCATGACGCAGTATCATGCCACTACCATTTATGCAGTGGGGTCCTACATATTGACTGGCACATTAACGTATTTCACATGACCAGGAACAATTCTCCTATTCCGATTTTTAAATAAAAGTTCCTTTTTAAAACATCCCATGAACCCACACATTTAGTCCGTTATTACACTTCTATCTGCTGCCTATTAAAATGTAAAGTCCTGGAAGAAGCGATTGTATCTTTATTTTGTTCAGGGCACTTAACGAAGTTGTCTCTGTTAATGACACTAAAACTCCTATCACTCGACATTTACTGCAGTCCTTATTATCCTCCTTCCATTCTATGCTCGTCAGGAGGAAAATTGGATTCCAGTAATGATCAAATTAATTTGCTTTCATCTCTCTCCCTTTCGTTCTAATCTGATACAGGAGGAATGAAAATGAGTTTTTGTTCATATTTCCATTATAACAATTGTTTTTTTTATCTTTCTGTAACAGTTTCTATTTATATACTTTTTAAAAAAACCAGAACAGCAAACTTTTAAAAGATGTAGAAACTGAATGATCATGAGGCAAAAATTGTATCATTGAAGTCTAACCCAATACAATTTAAATCCCTTAAATTAGTAAACATGCATCCCTATCATCAAGCCAACCTGCTTCCAGTAGAAGTCAGCTTGGTCAGCTTTCTTGTTCTTCGGACACCACCTCAATACAGCTTAAACAATCTTTAATTGGGCAAGACATATGGACATCTTGCCTTGAGGGTAGCTTCTTTTTATATAATCTATAGAACCATCACATCACCGTGGCAACCTATTGGCAAAGTACAAGTGGCTCAGTCAGGTAGCTGTTGGCTCATCTAGTTAATATTAAATAAATAAAATAAATAAAAGCCCATTTTGTGACACAAAAGAACTGTCAAGTGCACTTAGCTTTCCGTGTGGTCTTTTTATTTATTTATTTTTTTTATTTTTTATTTTTTTGATTAACTGGTCAGTAATGTGTAGGCCTTCCTTTTTTACATTGATAATGATTCTTATACATCAGCACGATTTTACAAGATATCAATACACTCCAGTAAGGAAACAGCACTTGATGATTTCTCCATGAATGCTACTGCAGGCATTCTGGGGGTGATGAGGACAGAGCATGTCTGTGGACGTGTTTGAACTCACCCATATCCTACAGGCATCTCTGGATCTAGGTAGGTACAGCACAGCTTTTGAAATCCACCAGCCCTTATCATCTGACAAGATCTCCAGTGTAAAACAATAGTTTTCTACTAAAGGAGCAATGCTAGTGCAAGGGCAGCTACAATGGTATGAGCCACTGGCAGAACAGTTGCACAATGATTTTATATTTTGATATTCTATTGCAGCACATTGCGTTGCCATTGCTAGATTTTGCCAATCTGAAATCTCCCTTGAACCGCAGTCACAGATGCGCATGCTCTAAGAAGCTGGAACTTGCAACGGCGCCATAGTGACAGACTGACTGCATTTCCAGCTGACCTTGCACGTTTTTGAAGTTTGTTCCCAGCCTTCAAGCTGTGTCATTGTATTCTTCAATGGTTAACAAAACACCAATCCCAAAAACTGAGAACCCTTCCCAGAGAGAGGGAGCGAAAACAAGGGCAGTAAAATCCTTTGCAATCTTCTTTTTATGACAGTATTTTTTGTACTCTCCAATGAGTGCTACAGATGCATAGACCTACAGTGAAGTGCATTAATTCACCAACTGTCAAGCACAATTACCAGATACCAGAACATTGTGCAGTAATTATTTTATTGAGGTGTTCAAAAGCCTTCCTGTGCAAGTATTCTCTTGAGACCAAAACAAAAAGAAAAACAACAATTCAACTATAAATCAAGGCAAAGTTTCTAAGGCAGTTAACTCTCTAAATACCATTACAGAAGTGAGACTAGACTAGGGAGGTGACTCCCACTTTCATATCAAACATCAATCAATTGGTACCTGCCAATAATACATGAACATTTAAACATCTCTTTGCAGTCTCTTACTTTTTACCTCTTCAAACTCTGAAGTAGCTTTGGCTGCCACCAGTAAAATGCAAGGTAAGATTTCACTTAGTATCTCTGACTACACAGTAATTACATTGTAATTACATGTGTGATTTCGCAGTAATTGCATTGTAAATACACAACTGCAAATACAATGTAATAACAAAAAACAAGTGCAATAACAACTGCTAATAGTTTTCATTTTGTAATTAAATACATAGTTGCATTGTAACTACGCAACACTATGTGTAATTACTGTGGTACTACAGTGTAATTACAGTGTTGGATAAAGGGAAAAAGTACTGTGGAAGGAATCAGAATGCATTAAAACAGAGATGAAGGCTGCAGTGGCACATCTATTAGTAATGGATGCCTTTGATGCTGTGAAATAGTTAATATATAAGTTTCCCTTCCCTGCTGTGGCCTTGGTTTCCAATTCTTTTAATACTCTTTGTGTGCACAGATTTTACTGAAAGATATCACAGCTCTTTAAGAAGACACGTCTTGGCATCTGAATCCTGTTTTCTCAAAGAAGCCTTGTGATGTGTGAACAGCAGTTCTTTGGCTCAAACGAGGAAAGACGGAAGTTGTCCTTGCTTTCTCTTGTCTGGGATAACCAGATGTCCTGGAAGGCAATGAAAAGAGTGTGTACCTGCATCTTGCCATCGTTCCAACTTGGTTTTATCAACAAACACATGACTGTGACGACCACGCTCTCACCGTCTTCCCTCCATCGGTCCAGTGTTCTGTAGTGAGCTGCTCTTTTAAAACAGGGTCACAGGGGCTAAAGCTGGTGCAGCGGAGCCATCCGCTTGCCTTGCACATAAACTGGTTAGAATCTGGTCAAAAATGAAATTAATTTAGCAGATTTTCGATTAAAAAAAACACATAGAGCTATGGTCAAAAAGTTTTGCATCGCCCTATAGGAGTAACACATTTTTCTTCCTAAAGTCAAATGAAACCTGCTGAATAATGTTACGTTAACATATTTAATTATATACCACTTTGTAGTTTTTCATATACTCAACGAAAATCTATTTCGAAATCTAACGTGAAATACTGTACTACTATTATGGCTTCCGATAGACTTTTACGACGTCATTGTGTAGTTTCTTTGATTACATGACGTTAAATAAAAATCAAAATTATGTTTTTATAGTTTAAAATATATATATATATATATATGTCTCAATCCTAAAATGCTTGCAAAATTTTTGACCATAGCTGTATCACAGATGAATAACTTTGATCTTTGCAATGCTTTTAGGATGCAGTTAAGATTATCAAAAAAGGTGACAAAAAATACATATATCTAAAAGCCAGCAGGATAGCTTTAAAAATGTAGGTCATGAATAATTTCATATACGCTTTTAGTTTTACAGTGCAGATCAATTATTACAGACCATTAAACCCAGTTATTGTCATGCTACTGTTTTAGGTTCATCGCTGTATGTGACACCACTATGAAATCAAATACGCTGTCTGTTTTGTTTTCTATTAATCATGCTGTAAATTTAATAACCCAACATTAAGAAAAGTTGTTATGCAGTGACACGCTTCTTGTTGAAATGGCTGTATTCTAGTGCTGTTCAGACTGTGCCCAGCCAGCATTAGGTGTGAATGCGAGGGTCAGTGCATTAGAACATAAACCTGTCTATCCGCAGACTCACTTTGCTTTTGATATGGCACTCTTTCGACTTTGCAAAAACAACTGAGGATTGGTCTTCATAAGAAATGTTGCCAATACTGCCATTGCGATGTTTTTTGGTTCTTAAAATCGACTGCAGTCAAAATCCACTTCTGCATACTGTTTTATAGTGCCCATTGACATTGCAATTGTGGATGCATTGAAAGTTGTGCATAGCTCTATTTTGAGTGTCTATATGGGATTTCCTAAAAGAGTTTAGAAGACCAGGGTTAAGTAGCTTTTACAACACATGCATAATAAGGCAATTAAAAAAAACTCTCCCATCCTGGGCCACAAGCACAGATACTGTACACAGACCTATTCCTGTGTGTTTAGGTGGGAACCTAAAGGCTGTGTACTGCTATATCTTAGTTTTGTGGATTCCCCTACAGAGCATTCACGATTATAAGAGCAAAGAAGAGCTTATTAAGCATGCTTCAGCTCCACATTATGTGAGCCAGGAGGAAATAAGTTGACAAGACTAAGACTAGAGACTGCAAGAAGCCTGTTCTGTTCATTTTCTACCCAATTCAGCTAAGTTGAACAATGTATAGGTGTTTAAATAGCCTTCCATAATAAGTGTTTCCAGTTGATTTAATTGTGGGTGGGGGTGGGGTTGGGGTTGTGTTCCTGCAGCCAGAACTACCTTTGGGAACTACCTAGTGGAGAAAGCGATACGGTGGAAGAATGTAGTAAGGAAAAGAATTTAAACTGTTACATTTTAATATGTTTGGGGGACAATGCAATTTTAAAATACAAAAAAGAAGTGTGAATCAGCAGTGAAATGTCATATTTGTTTATGTGTTTATGAATGTACAAGTACAAACAAAAACATTGTAAAGACAGTATACAGCATTCTACAGGATTTGCCAACACTTGGCTTGCTGCTGGGCTGTTCTTATTGTAGCTGGAATTATACCAACCGTGTAATGATTGACCTCAATACAGTGAAGGCTGGGCTTTTGAATCAACAATGATAAACATAAATCTGTTTGCAAATTATTAGAAGAGCTTTTGGTTGTGCTGGTTTACAGTGCAAGGTCATTTCATTATGCTAAATCCTTTTTGTGTTTCACACTAGCATTTTTTTCATTTGAATGGATGCCTAGATATACAGATTATGGAGAAAAAAAGTATTGCACATTACTTTGTCCTTCACCTGACTTAATATATATATATATATATATATATATATATATATATATATATATATATATATATATATACTGCAGTGTACAAAATTGAAGGCATATGAAAGAAAAGGTTTTTAAAAAATGTACATAAATAGTTTAAAAGATTAAAACATCTTTTATTTTCAGGACGTTTCTTTAGCTGTTTAAAAAGAAAAGTAAACACAGTGCAGTAAACTTGTTATTCAAGAATTGTAATTGTACATAAATTCTGTGGATGGTGTCATGATTATTAGAATAGAATGTTCATTCCCAGAGGCTCCAAAGTTCCCCATTTGAAGATAAACTCTCGTTCCTTTTGTTTCCAAGCAACATTTGTTCCATAGCACTGATTGATCACACGGACTGTGATGTCTTCAGCAGTGTGATCATCACTGTTGATGTGACGGGCTGCTGGAAATGCAGTGATGTTAATGTGAATGCTTCTGCAAACCGGTCTTCTAAATGCCTTTTAGTTTCCCCAATATACAATTTGCATTTCTTGCAGATAATGCAGTAGACTATTCCTTTAGAGGAAAATGTTCATGAATGTTGAATGAAGATTTAATGCCTCTAATCTCTATTTCAGAATGAATGTATTTACAGGTATTACATCATGGTCTATTACATGGATATGTGTGAAGGATCTAGTTCGAAGAACAAATTAAGTCACCTAAATACCCGCTGAAATCAAGTTCAGATGCACGCAGTCTGTCTTAAAGCACTCTGCAAAACAGCCAATGTTGAAGCCCCAGGAAAGGCGTTCTTTTCATAGATGGACACAAATTAGCATAACCTTTGTTAAAGTAAAATACAACACAGCTTTTTTTAAATGTTATCTACCTAATGTCATCAGCATTTCAGTTTATGAACAACATAAGCTGGCATTGTGTCTGGACTGTGGGTGACATTTGTTTTGTTGGTGGCTGATACTGCGAAATCAATATCACTTTGTGTCACCAAGCTCTTGACCTGACCTTTTATGTATGTTCATGCTGGGTTATATTTGATTTCTGTCTGAGATAGAGTACACACGGAAAGTGTCATTCTCAAAGTCACAGATGTTGTGATCTCTGTTTGTTGGTTTAAATGTATGAGACAATGAAATACCATCAGACATTGCTGTACCAGTGCTGAATATAAATGTTGCTCTGTGTTCTTACTTACCTGTCGTGGGCTGCTAAGGGATTGATTCAATCAAAACAATACTGTATCCCAGAGTGGCTCACCTGGAAAAGGAGTGCTGGCTGTGCGAAGCAACTCATCTTCGCTAGCCGTAGCATTGGTTCTGGAGCGCCCGAGAGTCAGGGAGTCATCTTACTGACCTACAGTGCCCAGTGAGCTCAAGCGGACACCTGCAGGGCAGGACTTTGTACTCCGACATCTGCTCGCAAGCTCCTGGGTGTAAACAGGCGATTGGCTGGGCTGGAAGGCAAGGAATCCTCATTAAATTTGGATCGAATCCCATTCTACAGGTTCACAGACCAATGTGCTGTATGCTCATTGCAGTTATAAAAAAATACAGTCATGCAAGCCCTTAAGTGAAAATGTACCAATCTGGGAAATCTGAATACATGTCTCGATAGAGCAGTGAAATAATTTGGGTGTCTGCTTAATAAATATAAAGGATTTTCCAATTCATTTTTAATGTTTGTGCCGTTTCAACCTAATTTCCAAACAGGATTATGAGTCCATCTCTTTTCTGGGATCAATTATGGGCTTGAACCGCCATCCATTTTAAATGGCACAAGTCGTAAAAAACGATAAAGAAAAATGCTATGTTTTAAGATGTGCTTTTGCCGTACTCGTTGTCAGACCAATGAAAACACCGCAATGTGGGTCAAGACTCCTGATTGCATTCTCTTGTCCCTCTCAGTTGTAAGATTACAGTTGGGATGAAATGTCTCCAAACAACTGTAATTCTTCTCATTATGAAAGACATTCAATCCCACAGGCTTATTCGTTAGCTGCTTTGTTCCTGCCGACAATTTGCTATAGTGCTCCTCTGGTGTGGATAATTACATCTTAAAACTACCTGATATTTTGGTCATGATGTAAAATCCATGATCATAGTGTAGTTTTAACCTGTGGGAAAGGGCCTGGAGAGTTTCACTACATCAAAACGTCAGCATGTTTTTCTCCCTCTCTCACTTTCTCTCTGAGTCATGATGATTGGCACAATAGGGAGGATGAGAGATTACCCTACCAGGCTCAGTTAGCCTTGATGGATAGCAATAAGATGCAATATTCCTTGACTTTATGTTCATTATTTTAAAAGGGAAAGCTCAGTAAGGTACTTGGTGCACATGTATTACTGTATGTGATTTATACCACATCTGATGGGAAGGAATAATGCAACATTACCATGCTGAAATGACTTGAGAAAGACCCTTGAATGTAGTATATATCATCACAATCATCTTTATTTGCAATTGTCCATCCAGATGTGGTCCTACACATTTTTAAAACGGGATGCTTCATATTTCTGTACATTGATTCATTGCCAGGACCCCCTTGCAAAAGATATATATATATATATATATATATATATATATATATATATATATATATATATATATATAGATAGATAGATAGATAGATAGATAGATAGATAGATAGATCTCAAAGGTTCTGCTGGTTAAATAAATACATTTGAATTTAACATTTACTCTAAAGGTGGAGAATGCCCAACAATTAAAGTTAAAAGAGTCAATATCTTTATTTCCAGGATGAAAGAATACAACACAGTTGGTACCAAACCTTGTGTTTTACCACTCTCTTGATGCCTATTATGTAGGTAGACACAGAACTGCATTGAAGGCAGTGGAATGGTCAGAATCACTGTACATACCTGTACATTTCCTCCTAATTCAGAAACTGACTGGTTTTTCAGTGGCTTATTGACAGCTTTCTTCACATAGCCATTGCACCAGCTGTGCAGCGAGAATATTGGTTGGACAGATCTGTACTTTTGAATATGTGAAAAAATACACACAAATATCCCCATAAATGTTAATTCAAATTAATCTAATGACAATAAGAGGCGTTTAATGCTTGGAAGATTCTTTCATCATTTAATGTTTGGAGCCTGACCTTGGACCTTGCAATAGATATGTGATCATCTGTTTTCACATCATACTTGAAATACCTCTCGACATTGAGAGTTAAGTGAAGGATGTAGAAGGAGGCTGTGATCATAATGGAAATAAATGAACTAAGCTGTGTGAGAGAGAGAGAGAGAGAGAGAGAGAGAGAGAGAGAGAGAGAGACACAGAGAGAGAGAGAGAGAGAGAGAGAGAGACACAGAGAGAGAGAGAGAGAGACACAGAGAGAGAGAGGCGTTAAACCAAGGTAATCAACCAGTTCTCCAGTCAGTTTCATTCCCCGATTTCCATTGGAATCTTCTTACAACTGCATTCATATGGACATGCTCTTGCTACTACTGTCGACAGTACTTGGTTCTACTGTAAATGGCATATCCAAGCTCTGTTATAGAAAGCAAACAGAAACTGTACAACAATAAAATACGTTTTCAAAGTTATTACAGTAAATATAAATCTGATGCAGTATCTTGCCTAAAAGTTTCATTCTGGACTTGATAAGCATGGTGTTTGCCTATATTTACTTTGTTATTAACTATATTGAACACAAAAGACTATTACGTACTTGCATCTTATAAAAAAAACTATAAATAACTTTAATTAGCATTACTGGTGCAGTTTTGTAATTAGTTCTAAACTTCTTAGCCTGATACAGCACCTAACTCTAGAATTTAAATAAGGCTATTAGTCCAAGGTGGCTACAAAACAGACAAAATATAGTAAAAAGCTTTTTTTTTCAATTACAAAGAATGAAGTGTCCTTGTTGTTACACAGCCAACACGACGCTAAGACAGATAGTCTAGTGCGTGTCTCTATGGCATTTGCAGTGTCAAATCCATCACTGCTCTCATTGGCATTCTGGAAAGCTGCTTTATCCAGAATTTGTTTTACTCTAATTACAAGGATTTTCACTGTCATTCTATGAGAACTCAAACATCTTCAGAATGAAATCCATGGATGCTGCATTCATTGCAGAGACGTCGATGTGCACAATCCCCAAAAATAATAACACACCAATCATTTGTCTGGCTTTAACTTGACATGTGTTTAAGTTTCATCTTTGAAACTTCTAAAGACAAATACATAATTTATTTAAGGCATTTATACTCTGGTCAGTGATTAGTTCTCCCACAGACAAATCAAGAACACTAAAGACAACTGAGTGTCTTTTAAACAATGTCTTACTGGAATAGTTTAGCCCTGTAATGCCCAAACATTTTTTTTTAATGAGAAAAGTTACTTTATTTATGCAACTAGATTCCGTTACTTGTTCAAAACATAATAATTATTTCCCTGTCTGGCAACACACAACACAGTGCATATGAAAAATTGTGGCTTGTGTGTAAAAAATAATAATATAGAAGGGTGGTTAAGCATTACATCATATATGATACAGAAATAGGCATTATAGGGTTAATAACGCCAGGGTAAATGTTTAAGACTACAGCATATGGAAAGTTAATATGGTTTGCTCCTCTGCTGGTGGACGACACTAGTGAACACTATTAGGATCTGATTTAATATGATTTGTAGGTAAAATGATAAAAAAAACAGTTCAAAATGAAAGCAATGCTGCAGCTGCACACCCCAGCAGCCTCCTCAGTAGTTACTGTAATTAAAATTGAGATTTTTTTTTGTTATTTTTCCTTTTGTGAAATAGGTTAATGATTTCTTGAACATGTGCTGTTTGTCATCTAAAATATATTACCTGAATGAGCTCTAATCTGTAAATGATACATGCTTGTTCAGACTCTAGCCAAGGTTTTATTAGTTAGACTCTAATTACAATAATTATTGTCCCCCCCCCCCCCCCCCCAGGCATTATAAAATGAAATCAATAAACCTATTTGAGAAAACTTGACTGTAAGGAAAGCCTCTCAGACTCTCACCTTGTAATCATACTCCCTTGGTGATAACCTGACACTAGACAATAGGCAGAGAAACACATAACACAGGAGGGTTAGTCAAGCAAATTCACTTTTACATAAACTTGGGTTTGATAAACTAATAGATATATTAAGAACAGTTTGAGAGCTAGATTCTAAAAAACTTTTCACTTCATATTGTTACTTGCACTTTGTATTTCGCAAGGAAAAAATCACCAATCATAATTCTTTAAAAAAAAAAAAAAAGATTCTGGGGTGCTAACTTTGTTGTGTGCATTTTTCTTTTCTGAAAATAACATGCGTTAAAGACGATTTGGAGAGCATAGCTTGGAGATTCTAGTCTTTACATATTACCTACATTACGTTTTCTGTATGCAGAGAAAACCCATGAATCATATGACTTGAATTGTGGCCCCAGGGTTTGAAAGGGTTGTACAGGAATAGACTTTTAGAAAGAGGTCAAAGTGCCTCATTCATATTCTGTCTGCATCTGGAGATACAAAGTGATTGAATGAAAAAAATAATTCGATATTTCCTTAAAATATGCAGTTGGTCTAGGTGTATCATGAAATCTAGCCATCAGTTTTTCATATATCTGACGATAACCAGCAGGCAGGAGAGAGGTCTTGCCTAGCCTGAAGAGAAAGAAAAAACACATACCACTAAAAAAGAGGAGGAAACCTCTGGGGATACCCCCGCTAATCTCTATAACTTTTTATTTTAGAATAAAGTTTCAATACATTTCTTCATTGCAACAGTTATTTTAGAATGTCCCATTAATTACCAGTATATACAGTATTCAGTGGATACACATGTCACATGGCATTAAAATACATATGTTTGGCCATGTTTGTTGTTCTTGAGAATTCTGTCCTGTCACATTTACCTATGTTGGATGCTAAATGTTCAGGCAGACAAACAGGCCGTTGGTGAAACAATTCAGCAAGTCTGCTGGTACAAGGTACATAGAGATGATGAGTGTTGTGTGGGGTATGGGGAGATTTGTATTGTTAATGTCTTTCAGATCTGAATTATACAGTATGGTCTTGGATAGCAGAGCCTGATAGCTCAACCTACTAGGATAGACAAAATGTGGGTTTGATAACTGAAAAACAGAAACCTTTTAAAGCATACTCGAACATTGACTAATTAACTATGGACCATTTTCACCTGAATAATCCAGATGCAAAAGACCTCTATAGTTGCTTTCCCTTGGAATGCCAAAAAAAATAAATAACAGGAGAGAAAATGTAAAAGAACATAAATAAATATATTCCCTGACAGGTGCGAAAAAGATGGGATTTGCAGAGTCCAAAATAGCTTGTCTAATAATGATAAATATTTAAAGTGTATTCATCATGTCTAGCAGGTAAATGATTACACTGTGACTAAGCAATGACTAGAGATACAGAGTGAGACAGTGATGCCAGAATAACAACACCGGGACATTAGAAGGACAAAAGCACTGGCGCATGTAATCCCATTCAAGAGAAGTAGGAAACCCAATGAATGCATCATCAAGGTGGGATTACCGCTCACATCCATCGTTTACTGCAACATCTAAAGTAGCATTTGCAATGAGACAGTTATTTATTGATATAGCATAACATACAGTATGTATGGAGAATAACTAGCTGCTGTAGCCATTGCCTAGCATGAAGTAAAAATAAATACATAAACACATACTTTTTTATCGCCTTTTTCAACAAAATGACTCATGCCCTGCCTTAAATTACAATAGGCATTAACTGCTGAGCCAGGGGCAGTCTGGTTTAGGTACTAGGGCTTATTTACTGTTAAGTTGGTCTGGTGGAGCTGGCACTGGTGTTAAGAGTCATACCCCAGGGGTGGCAGAGTATTCTTGCCTAGTCAAACCACAAGGTCATGCATTTCAGAGCACACAACATCTCAGATTTAGTGTAGGACCTCTTAGCTCAGGCAGCCTGTTACAGGGTCTGAAGCTGCAGACACTTCTGAAAGTTCCATCTGGTTGATCTATGGCATTGCAGAAGGCTACTAGACAATCATTTTTTCCACATCTAATGGGTTATGTCTTGTCCTGTACACCTCATCCCTCACACCTCCTTATTCTGCTGTAAAACCATTTGTTTTGATGCCAAGATGATTGGCTAATGCCTCAGAGAGATGTTACAGTTATTTTAAAGCTCTGCTGATAACACAGTAATGGCTTAATATCTGCTTAAATGACATTAATATGAAGTCACCTTGATTTAATGATGCATTCCACTTTTTATTAATATCGAACCCTAAACCTAACATGAACTCATCATTGAAGAAGGGCAGCTGTACCACAGAGACACGAAGGCTTGCTGATGTGACTAAGCTTTGATTAATGTTTACTTATTCTGAATTCAATCTGAATTAGGTAACACTTTACATGAAGTGTCTCTAATTGCTGTGTATTTACCTAGTAGTTACTTTGTAAATCCATTGTGTATTTGCACATAATCACAATATTATTATGCATAGTTACAATGTACTTAAGGTGTAAATCTTTTTGCACGATATATGTAAGTACATAATTGTATCAGAAAAGGGTTAGGGTTAGGATTATGTTTAGAGTCAGGGTTTTACACAGTAAGTACACATGTATTTACAAAGTAACTACTATGTAATTACACAGTAATTAGAGACACTTAATGTAAAGTGTTACCCTGAAGACTCGAGAAGGAAACCTTGTGTTAGTTCATTTATTTGTACACTGTTTTTTTTCCTGTCTTGTTTCCCTTGGTAATAAGTGGCAGCAACAGAAGAAACAAACCGAACCCCATGTATGTAGGTTGTCACCTGGCTATCTTGCTGATAATCCCAGGGATTAGACACACGTCAGCTTTGTAAATCACATAAGGTCCAGATCTAATTTGCCAGACTCCAATTACAATAATTTTCGCTCTCCACCAGAAGTGGTTCTCAAGAAGATGAATACAATCAATAACCTCATCAGTACCTCAGAGATACAAATAGAGGCTGGAAAAAATAAATAGATAAACCAATGGCTATAAATTACAAGGAATCTAAAGAAGCATTTGAGTGATATCTGCATGGCTGACTGAAATAGACATCAGCTAGTGCTTTTGTTATTGACTGGCATGTGTATGCAGAATAGCACATTGTTTTCCAATATCTCAGATTTATTTCTTGTAAATCACAGATAGTTAACCTTCTGAGGTAAAGCATGAAGATGTCTGTCCATACTTTATTTGAACATACAGCACTAACAGTTTAAATGAGTGATGCATTAAGCACTAACCATTTGATATCCATTTAAAATAACATTTAGTGATAGATGGCCAGAGGACTTTTATATATGATCTTAAGCCCCTGTCTTTTTTAACCTGTTATAGCCCAACTGGAAGCAACATCCTATATTCTGTAGTGTGTTGCTCATTTCAAATCTGAGGCATAAGGCTTTTGGAGACAGTCACAATACCAGTCAAACTAAATTCAATAGATGGTTGCCCATGGTTTAGCAGCAAATTATCTCAACATCCTTGTGGCTGTGTACAATCTAGTCAATGCCCTCAGTTGACTGGTGTTAACTGGCTTACTGGTGTGTCTTATTTTGTAATTGAACCCAGAATGATTCGCTCAATACAGCAGTTAGTCAGTTTACTATTACTGCTTCATTAAACTTCAATATCAGCTTGCAATATGAAAAAGGCATTAATGTGCATGATTACCAATTTAGGAGACAGCTACAGAGTGTAGCAGTCTTCTTTTCTTCCTCTGGTCTAACAAAGAGCTCTACATAAGCCTTTTAATAACTAACCTGTGGTTACATCATTCTTCAACACTGCTTTCTTTTTGTAACTGTTCGCAAGTATAGCTTGGTATCCGCCCATACCTTTTCTCTCTTGGTCCTTCTAATAATAAAAAATGTCACAATTCTGACACACACACACCCTGCTGATGAGATATATCAATACAAGACATTACAAGACACCAACAACCTCCATAAATCATACCCAAAGAAGGAATGTCCTTTTCAGTAACTTTCCACACGCTTGCCTTTACATTGATAACTTACAATTGAAGAACAAGAAGTAAATACACAGCCCAAGCATATAAAATCTAAAATAGAGACAAACAACACAGAAACAACACCTTTTTCTTCATTCTGGGCCATCTATCAGGTTGCAGCGGATGGTTTTTGTTACTTTGTTACATTGTGGAGCTGGCTTGCTAAAGGCGTTTACTGACCCAAGCTGTTTTACAGACTACTAAAAACAGCACGTAGTTCACTGACTTGTATGTACCAGTAGTTTTCCTTTTGTAGTCCAGCCCTTAAGGGTTAGACTGTCTGACATGGCTTATACCTGTCTAAATGTTTTTGTAGTAGGAATAAACACAATACATGACAGAACTAGGCCAGTTGCAACCGTTTAACCTTTAGGGTATAGCTCCACCGGGTCCAAATTAAAATGAGAAGATGAAATACAGTAGAAAAATAATAGAAAATGGACAAAAATACAGTTAAAATGTTCAAACATGTATACAGTATAACGTATTGTAATACAAGTGAACTGTTTAAACAAGAAATAGTTTCAGTAGTTTGGGTTAAACTTTACATTAAGTAACTTTGACTACTGTTCAGTGTTGCTACATTAACCCTTTGTGGTCCATTGTCGGACTGGGTCCGACATTGCAATTATTCCTCACAGGTCCTTTGTCGGACTGGGTCCGACATCATTATAGCAACGCAATAAACGGGTGTTTAGTCGTTTTTTTCTCCGGAAAAAGCCGAGAAAACCATTCAATTGCCGAGTGGGAGCGACAGGAGCCGAGACAAGTCGAAAAAAAAAAAAAAAAAAAGGCGTATCTCATGAATAGTCATACATGGTATCAGGTATCAGATAACGGGGGCGGTCTGAAGTAAACAAGTTGGCTGACTGAATCAGCGCACAGAAAACATGGACATTTGCAGAGCTTTTTTGAGATGTTATAGTAATAAAATAATGACTTGGATCGCATTATTGAGGAGTTTGGTGATAAAACGAGTGATCAGGAGATGATCAATCGGTATGTACGATTATTATTATTATTATTATTATTATTTATTTCTTACATAGGTGAACACTATAGCAAACGAAAGGGTGGGGCGGAGCTGGAGATGCCTAGTGAGTGCTTTGTTGATATGCAGGGCCATTTAAACCCGTTTGACTGTGAAAAAAAATACTTTTAAACAGCGCGTCTAAAATTAACTGCGCGTGTGAAAATTAATTAGACCTGGCGTGCCTGACGCGCAATTAATAAATGGACCGCAAAGGGTTAATTGCATATGTAGGGAGAGGATTCATTTCTTACAACTACAACAATGATTTTACCATTGTCATTATCAATTCTAATTAATAAACTATAATTAAGACTCAGAGGACTTAAGCAGATTACATTTATTGATTCCAATGCACAGGCTTACAAGCAATTATATTGTACATGCAGTGTAATTAAATAGAAAACACTGTAATGAAGCATGTTATTGCATTGTAACTACACAACCATGTGTGTCATCCGTGTGTTATTACAATGTAATTACAGTCTACTAGAGACACTTCACATTAAGTATATACTGCACATTGTTAACAGAAGCAAAACACCTGATAAAAGAATCCTTCACTGCACACAGAGCATACACAAGTAAAGCCATCCATGTTACGGCCTGCCCTTACCCCAGTGATAATCATTATCAATTTTGTTTCCCTTCTTCTTGTCTGGCAATACTTATTATTTATTCTGCGCTTGTATCGGCTACATATTGAGTGGTTTCAGACAATGCCATAAATCAATTTGGAAATGATTGGAGTCTGTTTTGGACTCACAGGCTGGGTTTTACGGTTTGATAGATGTGTATAAGATGTACCTTATCGATTGCAGGGCCTGTCACAGCCCATAATTTATAGCCGCAGGCGTAGCCTGTGTCTTACAAGCAATTAGGCAGGCTTTCTCTCATATTGAAAAGTTGGTTAATATGTCGACTTGACGAGGGTGGCATTCAGCGAAATTTAAAATATAAAACACAGTACTCAAGAAGATTTCTGTCTATTTATATACAAGATTTGTAACCCTTACAGGGTTTCGCAGAATGGCCATACTAATTTGTTCAGTTATTACAGCTTTTTCAGGATGATAAAACAATATAACAAATTAAAGTGTCCTAACATATTTATTCACTAACCAGTAAAATCAGTGTTCATTTTGACCTGTTTTAATACATGATTACTAGAAACAGAGAATGATAGTAGTGAAAATGCATAGGATTGCAATGGACGTTCAGCTTTGAAAAGGTTTATAAATACCACTATAGATCATGATGCGGTTTGTTGCCATATCATATGGTGCTTTCAGAATATCTAATGAATATGTTTTATTAATTTGTTATATAATACATACGTTTTATGTCGAACTTGATAAGGAAAGATGTCAATACAGCTTTTAATTATTATTCTTAAATTAAACAAAAAACGAATGTATAATCCACCCCACATGATCCATTCCACTAATTAATGCTATAAATTGAAGATAAATTACATATGACACCAATTGTAAACCAGTTAACATTTTTAGCATGAATAGAAATCAATTGGGTGTTTTAAGTGTTCACGTAATAGCATTTGAATACCACACAAGATGGCCAAACAATTAAGTGCTGACGAGAGAAACATATCATGTGAAATAAATCAATTCGATGATGTTGTAAAGAGTATAAACTCTTAAATGGAAACCCCCATATGCACTAGTACATGGGAAACCATTCAAATGAGTCTACTGTACAATCTTGCTATAATTGCAATCATCATAAATGGACCCTTATCCTAGCAGAACCTGAAGATCTCAGCAATATAACAATTACCAAAAGCACTGAATAGGACAGCAGGGCGGTAATGCCTGGTCAAGTCATATTTGTTTATTTCAAGTGGTACTAAAAGCATTCTGTACGGTCTGTGTAATCCTATTTAACCAGACACAGCACTTAAGATCGTGCAATATTGCCGTGTAAATTATTTCCTGTGTGAGTTCTGTCTGTTCAGTAAAGTGTCACAATTGTATGCAACCTGTGCTTTCTTGTTAAGTATTTTTTTCACTCCACCATTTTAAATGGTTTGATTATGCCAGCTCATTGATCTCAATTCTGATAAAGGTAATTTCCTGGTGTGCTTTAATATACCTTACCCCCACCATCTGTAGGGCTCTTGTCCTGCCTGAGACCCTTTGTTTACTGACAGGGGGCAGATATTGCATGTTCAAGGGTGAAAAAACTACAGCTTCATAATCATGCTTTCTGATTTTTTTTTTGTATAGTCATTAGGTGCATACAGTATTGTGCACATGTATTAGAACACCCCATTGCTTCTGTAATCTGAATTATATGATTAATTATATTTATCATGAATAAATAAAATATAAAATATAATAATTACATAAAACAAAAGGCCAAAGTGAAATGGAAAAAAAGTATTTTTTTTTCTTTAATTCTGTGATTATGCCACACTTCTGCAGCGAACAAACTCTCTTCTATTCTCTGGTTTATTAATACAGGAAATATCCTTTGAAGTTACCAAATGCACCAGGACCGTGCCCGATCCCACCATGATTGTGAAAGCCGACAGAAAACTCATCCTTACCTGCCGTCAATCCAGACAGACACCCTTCAAAATCCAGTGACACTTTACATGAAATGTCTCTAAGTACTGTGTATTTACATAGTAGTTACATAGTTACGTACTTACATATAATTGCAATGTTATTATGCATAGTTACAAAGTACTCAGCATGTAAATCATTGTGCACGATATATGCAAGTACACAATTGTATCACAAAAGAGTTAGTGTTTAGAGTTAGGGTTATATCAAGCAAAAAACTATGCATGTATTTACTAAGTAACAACTATGTAAATACACATTAACAATGAGCCACTCAATGTAAAGTGTTACCCAGAATTCATAACTGGTGCCAGCAGGGCATTTCTAAACTGTGTTTTGATAATCATATGAAAACGTTCCACTCTGCTCTCTGTACCAATTATCAGTTTTTACAAAAATTTAATCTCTGGCAGGGTTTCCCATCTCCTTGAGCCTTTTACTGATTACCTGCCTCTGAGCTTAAACTGTGCTGAAAGAGGAGGTAGAACCTGTGCACAGTGCTGGGTGGAAGTTTGGCAGGAGTAGATACCAGCACAGCAAGTAGAAAATTGATCTTGACACCATCTGCCTGTGCCTGTCAGGCATCAGTTCCCTTCCTGTCTCCACCTGCGGATAGCAACAACCAGACCATTGCAAGCCCAGACACACTGCTTGAATCTGCTGTCCAACAGTCAGAAATAAAACTGACATGTGCAAATAGTATCTGACTGTACCTTTAAATAAAACATTGACCATTTTTTATTAAAAATGCACACCAAAGGAACATGCAATTGCAGTTTTTGAGAAACATTCCCATTGTAATTATAGGTAAACATAAAACCTTCCAAGGGGAAGCAATTTTGTTTTGCTACAATATTTGTCATTTTTTTCATATCTGTTAAAAACTAATGTACAAAATTCTGCTGCAAAATGCTAGCACAGAGATATACTGTTAGTCTGGCATATTTTTAGAATAGAAATCTGTTGTTGTTACAGCTATGCAATCTACAGCTCAGCTCAATCACAGGTGACGGGATCTGTTTTATCTCTGCAAAAATGATTGAAGTCTAAATTAAAATGTAATATCTTACATTCAGCATCCTACCATTCTGGTATTAATGCCTTGGTCTATAGTAAGTCCAATTCTCGTGCCTCTCACACATTTAGCAAAGGAAAAATCTACATTCCATTCGCTCCTTCCTTGCACCAGTACACCACTTGAGTTTTTAGTCCTTCTTCAAAATGAGGAGCATTGCTGTGCTTGGTCGAGTGTATTTATAGTGCACTTGAGCAAACAAGTGCTTTCCATAATGTCCAGACTTCTCTTTCTTTTGAAAAATGCATGCTTATGAAACCAGCTGTGTATTTTAATAAGTCTGTCTATATAAAAGACTCAAGAAGTTAGAGGGGCATGCCCATAAACCCTCTTCTCCATCCCACACAGCCCAGCCTGGATATATCTGTCTAATTTCCTCAGCTTCTAACTCAAGAACACCCACACTTGCTGTCAATGCCTTCATATGAAATGAAATTCCCCCCATGCTCAAATTCTGTGCATGCAAGGTATACATGTGTGCTGTACCAGCGTACAGTTCTGAAGTGGGACAGTTTGTTTTACAATGATACAGTGGCTCACTTTCAGGATCAATAAGGGTGCCTGAGCCAAGATCCAAAAGCCAGTGTCTCCTTGCTGCTACCATGAACCTTCCTTTAACCAACCCCATTCATCTATTTATCCATCAGAATCAATAATTAGCCTGCCCGACTACATAATTAAGTGGCTTGCAGAATAATCAATTACCTTCACATTGCATTTTTCTCCTGCGCTGTGGTACTGAGGAGTTCCTGGTTGGGATTTCAAACTTATTAGCGACCTTCAAAACCTTGTGTGTCAGTCTTACCTCGGCTAGATTCCAGCAGTGCGTAGAGCTCTGCAGACACAGTGCACCACCTTGGTTTGCCTTAAACAATGCCTGTAGAAAACTATGTTCCGACTCAGCTACACCACTGATGCTCACTGTGCAATGCTCTCCAACTGCTGAATTTCAGATTTAAAGGTGGCTAACGAAGATTGGTTTTTAATTTCAGAGCTGTCAACTTAGTAGAAGTATCACACCACAGTGGTCACAGACCTTGAAATCAGTTGTTTTAGTGGAGGGTACTGTTCTGTGCTCTGAAGAGCCTATGCTATGCATGGCGATTAAAGGGAAGGTATTCTGAGTTAAAAGCCAGCAGCCTGAAGCCAAGTATAACATCCATAATCAAATTAAACTAGCCTAATGCATTTAGTATTGAAGTCATCTGGTTGGGCTTTGTCCAAACATCTGTGTGTAATGGAAGTCTTCAGATGCCTTTGGAAACTTTTAATTACAGGTTGAAGAACATTAAGAAAGAGTTGCATGCTAATGATTAAACATGTTGCAGTCCAGCTAAGCTTTGTATCTTCACCCCACACAAGTTTAATTAAATCCGAAACATGTAAAGCTACGGAAATGTTCAGTACACCTGCACAAATGATTATTTGATTGGCAGGAAAATCCCTGCTACAATCACCAAAAGTCAAGCAGAATGAAAGAGGTGAATCCTACATGCATGTCATCCTTCAGTCAGTGGCAGATACTGCTTGTATTAAAGGAAGGTACATTAAAACACACCTCTGCAGTTTGTACCATGCTTGGAGTTAACCTCTTCCTCAAATTCCACTTCGTTTTGGCCTTGTCAGGTAGTCAAACTGAGAGATGTCAATCAAAATTTGGAGGCAGATCCAAGCAAGATATGTGCTTATACCCATTCATTCTCTGATAAAAATAAATATATTTTTAAATCACAACAAGTACCGACTGAAACAATAACATCATGTGCAGTATTACAGTTCACTACTAAAGTATATATCAAATTCAGACCATTGGAAACCTTTTCAAAGCAAAAGGGACTTCAGTGATCTCCTCTTTCTCATTCTCATAAGAAAAACTAACACATAATTGTCAACTCAATTTCCCCAAACTGTTAGTTTATGTTGTCCCTGAATTAAGCATACGATTAGAAGGTTTCTGGTAGAGCAGTTTCAATTTGTTTCAGCTTGTGACAAGTTAATTGCAGTAAACTTTTGGAGCATTTTTTATGTGTTTTATTGTGGAAAAAAAAAGATTCATAGCTGTTTACGCAGAACTAATGTTTAGAGAATGGATTTATGATGCCGTAAACTCCTTCATCTAGACATTCAATCAATCATTCAGTCATCCCATGTTAAACCTCCCTTGTTTTCTGTTTTGTTTGTATTGAAACGTGTCATTCCTGTTATACACAAGAGTGATGTTGTCAATGTCTTCATTGGATTTATTTTAAAAGCAATTATAGAGGGAGCACAACACATGACAACAGATACTGATGCTTTTTCATGTAATTTATAGTTGGCAAATCATGTGGTTTCTTTGTAAAGTTGATTAAAAGTTCTGTATTAAAATGCTTCAAACCAGAAATTTGAAAACCATTATATAAGAATATGTGCTGCTAATGGAACCCCACCATATATTGTTCATTGAACTTTTTCTCTTACTGTAAATGTTGTTAGTTTAAGGAGTCTTGTTTACAAACCCTTATTAGTCATGATTAGCATATGCAATGAGGTTAATTAGAACACCCCATCCCCCCTTACTGATAATAAGTTTCAAATCAAATATAAAAAATTAAGCAACTCACAAATGCCAGCAGGGAACCATTGTCGATAAACAAGAACGCACTGGCCTTGATTTACAAACAGCACTGAAAACAGAATGTATAATAAAAAGATGGAGGAACTGAACTGAAAGAAACTTAGAAGTGTGCAGTGTAATATAATACATGCACTGACCCGTTTAGATACTGTACTGTAGGTTTACTTTGTGGTTTACTTGCTAACGAGGTACAAGGTCAGATAATGTGCCTGTAATGGTTTATTCCTGTTCTGCTTTCCAATACATAGCTCTTTATCAGTATCACTCGAAAGTGGACAGTAGGTTTACATTGAAATATATTATTTATGTCCCAAAGGGGCCAAATAGGGAATAGCTATGGGTCGGCTAGCATAGAGAGACATTAATAATGGAGAGCGATTCTTGTCATGTCAGTTTCCAGAACACATAATAAAACATGCATGTTGGCTCACTTAACCTGAGTCTTCTCTCGGGGTTCCTAGGTCAGCTGACCTGTTTGTTGTCACTTAAAGCTACAGTAACCTGCATTGGTGTTCATTTGATAAAACACAACTGGCAACGCCATTAATTAATTTTCCCTGTTTTTTTTTTTTTGGCGTTCATCAAATATTTATTGCCTCTTGCTGAAGGCTTTGAAGTTTATCCTTATGTTTAAAAACACCACCTAACCTTAAATTATTTTTAAAAGCACTTTTTAACACTAGCAAGAAAAAAAAACAGTCTATTAAATAAACAATGAGTTTATCCACAAAACATTTTGTGAATACCAAATATTACCAGTCCAGGTATTACATTGATTAAAATCTGCAATTTTAATCATCTAATTACTAACTTGGTTTCTTAATGCACAATGTTCGGTGCACTTGCAATAATAACTGTCTACTCTATAGTCCTTTACCACTAAAGGGATTTGCTCTAATTTTGAACTCTCTAATGTTGCCCTAGGCAAGGCCATTCTAGATCTCTAAGGTTTGTGAATAGGCTCTATTTTATTGGCACCACTACTCTGTCATCCCTCAGTTGTCTCAGTTGGACTTTAATGAATGACCTCTGCCTGTTTCAATCTTGCTGTCCTTACTCATTAGAGCCAGCCTTGCTAATCTTTACAGCTCAACTGCTTTGGCAAGAAGGTGTCTTAATGTGATGTGTGAACATTGTTCCAGTTGAGAAGCATATACTCTTAAGCACTCTATGGTTATATCATTTAAAGCTAACCGTTTTAGTATACATACTGAACAGTGCAGACTATCTTAATACTGCAGTGTTTATACAGCATAGTACAAAGCTATTGCATTTTTTTTATCAGCAATCCAGTTTATCGGTACAGGAACATCCAAGTTTGGGATACTTCTTAAATTCTGCTGACCACACTATCTGGTTGTTATCCCTCATTTTTGCATATCTTCATTTTTTTGGCTGCATTACATTGCTTCTCTAATTTGCTACTGCATACGTATGCTAATGGCGCTAGGTCCCATTTTCTAACTCATACAAATATTAATCGTATTAATAGCATTCATAATACATTCATTTTACAGTCTATTTGAGGTCTATCTGGGGTTTGGTTTAGCATCTAAATTGATTATTTTGCAAAATAAGATGTGATTCAAAGCAGCTTCTTAGTGGATTCTTTTTAAATAAACTGCCCCCAAAAAAAGTCAATTGCCGCTTGCCTTGGAATGCATTTTGAATGTTTAAAGGACACTTTACATCTATTTCTAGTCCAGATGCAATAATGGATCCAAAGTCCCTGGCATCTGGTAATCTGGATTGAGTGCTTCTCTCCATGGGTAATTATGATTTATTTAATTCAGTTGTAATGCATATAATGGCCAGTAGATGGCAATGGTGTATATACTTATGGTTGTTTCTGGGCAAGTCACCTGAGCTGTCTTTTGATCATTTAGTTGAGTGATATGAGACATTGATTAAATCCAAGCTCAAGGGAGGTATTTATAATTACATGTAGTTGGTAAAAAAAGACAAAACATAAGTGATATTAAAATGATAAATTAAATTTAAAGTAAATTAATAGTTACAATATCAGAACACGCAGGCCACAGTTTGAGTGAATTTATTAATATTAAATCGTGCTTCCTTTCCATTTAAAACCAATTAAAAATGAATGCATCAGTTAATTCCTAATTTAATTCTGGCGGTTTTCATTCTTCAGTATTACTTAGAGCAGGTATTCAAATAGGTCTGATTTGGGTAACATGAAGGTACAGGTTTGTTTTGGTGTATATAAATGCTAAGACTTCAGTGTCATACACTTATTGGGCTGCATTGTAATTACTGTGCTGTGTTTGTGCTATAGTAAGGGGCTGTTTATTTACACATGCTGAAATTCTCCAGCTCTATACTGAAAAGTTAGATTACGGGTAGCAGTGTGGCGTAGTGGTTAGGGCTCTGGACTCTTGACTGTAGGGTCGTGGGTTCAATCCCAGGTAGGGGGATACTGCTGCTGAGCAAGGTACTTTACCTAGATTGCTCCAGTAAAAACCCACCTGTATAAATTGGTAATTGTATGTAAAAATAATGTGTCAAAAATAATGTAATTGTATGTAAAAATAATGTGATATCTCGTAACAATTGTAAGTTGCCCTGGATAAGGGTGTCTGCTAAGAAATAAATAATAATTACAGATCTGTATGGTTTGTAATTCAAAAGCCCCTATTCAAATCATTTGGAAACCTAAAAAGGAACAATATTTGTTATCTACAGTATTTTACCATCTTCCATTATCTTAGCTCGAGTGGTTTTAGAATCCCTTTTCCCACTGAGAAAAGCCCTTTTTAGCGTTGAATTTGTATTACAGAAGAAGCAGAAGCTTTGCCTTTCAAATTACCTGCAGAAGATTCCCTGAATGCTCCTGTGTGCTGACGCAGATGCAACTGAAGAAGGTATTTGTTTTAATGAAAAGAAGGGAACGTCTGTGGAAGACCCTGTTAAGCTGATTGGAATTGAAATTGAGAAAAATCAAACAGCTCTATCCCCTGAGCTTAAATAGACATCAGGAGAGCCAATCCCTGTCTCTTTTGGAGATAGAAGCCTTACAAAATCACAACCTACTTTATCGGAACTGTCTTATAATGAAGGCGAGCCTGTGTGTGTATGTGCATGCACTTAATAACCCAATAGTTCTTGCTATCACTTGTGAATTAGCCTACATTTGTTTTATTACTTATTTTGTGCCGTACTGGAACATCTTTATGTTACAATACACTGTATAACAGAAACAATCTCAAACCTTTCCAGGGGGTTGTGATTTGTATAATAATAATAATTAAAAAAAATGTAGTTTCTTTTTTTTCTTTTAAAGCAACACACAACCTCTTTGTCATTTGAAGACGTTTACATATTTATTGTATAGGACAATATTCACATTGCAACAGATCAAAGATGCATTGGACAAGTACTAAAGTTTAGCAGTCAGTGAAGTTTGGACATCAGTGACAAAGCGACTAGGGGCAGTAAGGTTTATCAACGACAAATGCTGTGAGTTAATAGGAGCCATCTTCTAGTGCAAGAAAGTGTACACAACTGTATCATTTTGTGAGGATATTTTCTAATGAAAAGGGTCAAGTAGAGCCTCTCCTATTCTGCTATGTGTAATAAATTACTTTCAACTAAGCCAACATCATTTGCTTGACAGCCTTTAACGCATTACAGTGTGTGTGGTATGCTCCTAACTGTTGAAGGAAATTGGTGCTATACCCTATCTAGATGGTCTGCTTATTTTATGTTATTTCTATGACAGGTAACGTTTCCAGCATCACAGTTGTGAAGAGTGGTTTACTGTTGCTGTTGAAAGAAACCTCCAGTCATTCAAACTTTCCTTTAACCCAATTTAGCCACCTGCTTTCTTTCAATTATCTGATCTTCAATGGACCTCTTTCTCGTCTGTTGCATCGCCTGAATAAGCATCTCCAATGAAATAATTCAAGGATCCAGTGGGTTGCCGTGGCGATTAAAACAGATTTATTGTAGCACTGAATGGAGCAAGGTTTAATATGCCATTTGAAGAGGCTAAAATAAAGACCTTAAATAAAATAGTTTGACCTGTTGAAGCAGAGGTGCCCATATACACAGGAATCTTCCAATTTAATGGTAGGTTGTTTGAACAGAGGTGACTACGTGTCTGTGTAGGGACACTTTCAGCATTGAGCGAGCAGGCAAATGTGGATGCTTTAACTGAAACCACTGGACCAGAAGAGAGGCTGACAGGAGATGTGGAAGAGTGGAGTCCCATGGAAGAAGCAGCTGAAGGGGCAGAAAGAGGGCTGCTGTAGTTGAGTAGAAAATAAGACAACCTGAGGAGATAATGAAGCAAAGGATGAACAACAGTTCAGGCCAGTGGATGTAAAAGAAAAATATCCTGGTTTGGGTAACACTTTATATAGAGTGTCTCTAATTACTGTGTATTTACTTAGTAAATATATGTGTACTTTCACATAATTACAATGTTATTATGCATAGTTACAATATACTTAATGTGTACATTTCTATGCACGACACAACCCTAACCCTAACTCAAAACCTAACCCTAACCCTTTGCTGATACAATTGTGTACTTGCATATATCATGCAAAAAGATTTACAGATTAAGTACATTGTAACTATGCATAATAACATTGTAATTATTTGTAAGTATGCATATCTTTACTAAGTAACTACTATGTAAATACACAGTAATTAGAGACACAATGTAAAGTGTTACCCTGATTTGTTTTGCAGGCAGGCTATTTTTTAGGGGCGCAATAAAGTTCACCATGGTAAAGACTACTTATAAAATTCCCCCTTTACTAAAATATTACCCTGCCATTAAAAAAAAAACCAAACAAACATGGAAAACACTCCCAAATCCACTTGTTATTGTTAGCAAATGTATCTATGTATTTGGGCACTGTGGTTTTAGGTCGGCAAAGTAGTTCACGTGCAGACTGTGCCACGGCCAGACTGAATGATTAGCAATCGAGTCCCGGCACAGCTGCATAAAAGAGTCACGGATCTCAGGGTTGGGTGTTCAGGGAGAAAGAAAGTGTGCATAACAGAAACAAAAAAAGAAAATATAACAATTGCTATAACAATTGAAAGTAATTTTTATAATGCAATTCATTGCAAATGCAAAACTAATGTAATCTTCTGTGAAACCAATGAAAAAAGTTTCTGTTATTTCAACAGCTCACAAGTTTTTTTCCTCTCAATTAGTTGTTTGAAGTTTCTTTGGTGTAGAGCCAGCTTTGCAAACTTGCTTAACAGAGTAAAACATCCATCCATTGAATAGTTTCCAATACCCCTCTTGTTTGTTTTTTCACTGGGCTTATTTCTCCTGATTTATCCACATCATTCAACAGTTTCCCGGTTAATTTAGCTCCTTTCTTTATTTTGCTTTTAGGTCTCACATTGCATTATCTGAAAGACAAAGCTGCTTCATTTCTTTAATATTAGTCTTTTTGTTGGACAATTATCCTCTGAAAGCCAGCCATTGCCGCAAGGTCAGGCTTTTATATTGAACCAGCCCTGTTAATTTGTATCAGCAGCGCTGTGTTATTGATGGACATTTCTCCTCCAGCTGTAAAAACTGATTAATTAACCTAGCGACAGAGATGAGAGTCTGGTTTTAATTAGAATGAAGGAATTAAGGCCATAGAAGTTTGCTTTAGGAAAGTTGAAGGAAACAAATTGCTTTCAGGGTAGGGAATGTGAAATAAACAATAGGTTTTGAAAGAAAGAATAATTTTTTAAAAAGCCTCTGATTTTGTCCTTTGATGCACCGTAATGGCTTTTCCGGGTCATAATTATCACATTTCACAAATTGTAAGTTTTGACACCCTCCATAAGGTTCCAAATGAACCTGAAGTACTGTTAAAACCTGTTAAAACCCCAGCCCCTCACAGGCAATTTCCGCCTGGGGGGCTGTGCCCTTAAATAATTCACAATATCTTCCAAAGTATAGACAGCACAGGCATGGTTCAGGGCTTGAATTCAAGGTAACCCCTTGGGCATCAAGACTAAAACCTCAGGTGTGATAAAAGTCTTACTCAGTACCACACTGGAAGGAGATAGCCAGAAAAAATACATAAAAAAACAACAAACGCTTTTCATTTTTTTATTTTCTATAGTCATTTTTTCAATTTGTAGCATAAGAAAATTTGGAACTGTTTGAACAAAGGGATCAAATTCTACAGGAGTTTTTACAAAGCTAAGCCCAAGGGTCCCCAAACCTCTCCAAAAATAAACATTGTGTAAATCTTTATGTCCAGTGATACACTAAGTTCTAAAAGGGATGTTAACTTCTGGCACCTCGCATGCTATCCATTGCCACATGCATTAGCTTTTGTAAGCCTTTTTTTTTTTCCCTTATCTCATTCAAAAGGTGGGCGTTTTCTTTGACATCGATTACTCTGTAATGGATTGGGCTACAAACAAAGTCAAGGTATCATTGGACAGCTTGTGACCTCCCCTACAACGTGATCAGGGAGACTTCACCGTCATTAAGGTTGTAAGACCAGAGCAGCAAAACGCAAGCTAGTCGATCGCAATTGTTTTGGAAGCATGGGGGTACTAGACACATTGCGAATGGGATATTTCAGTGGTGAAATGACGGAATCGAAAAATTCCTTCGCGATTTGACGGTAGGAAAACAACGATTTTGATATTCATCAGCTTTTTTTCTCTTATGCTTTTGTAATAATATTACAAATGATTTATGAAATATAATGTGTAATTGCAGTACCGTGTCCCGGCCGCGGGACAAGAGGGAACAAGACGTTAATCTAAATGGATGAAGAATTAGTTTTAATTCCTAGAAAAGATATGAGATTCTGCCATTGTTGTGACTATACAGATCATTCGAATCCTGCTCCTTCACGAATACTCCTACAGATTGTAACAGACGTCAAAGTCACAGGATATCATAGATTTGGGAAAAAGACAACTGTGGGAAAAACTCTGCCCAGCAGAAAGATCCTGAGGTGCTACCTCCATAGAGATATGTAATAGATGCTATTCCTAGGTTGAAAATTAAATACTTGATGCAGTTTATTACAGTGCAACATTAGTCATTAAAAAAAAGCAAATAAAACTAAATTTCAGGCTGAAATGTAGCTTTGAAGGAAATACCGTATTCCTTTGAATTTAAGATGCACTTTTTGCACAATTTTTTGCTCCTCAAAAATAGCTTGCGTCTTAAATTCGAGTACAGTATAGTGAAGCGTGTATTAAAATCACCAACAAAAGACGTGACTACCCGAGTACACAAACAGCAACATGACTGACTGCTGAGAAAAGATAAACAAAGATGTCATTGCCCGAATACACAAGCAGCAACGTGACTTACTGATGAGAAAAGATGAACCAAAACGTTACTGCCTGATCTCGAATCATCCATGACATACAGGCAGCCATTTTCAAAGAAGAGTCATTAGCTTCCTGAGGAATTCAAAGAGCAGCTATTACAATGTTAGTATTTCTAACAAATAGTACCAGCTTGGACACCATATTTTTCGACATGCCAAGCAATACCACAGTTCACAAATTGGGGGAAAAACAGGTGTGAGTAATCACGGCTGGAAATGAGAAGCTGCACATAACTGTAATGCTCTGTGTGATAGCAGACGGTCGCAAACTGCCTCCATATAAGTTATTGAGGTTGTATATTTGTAAATGCATATTTCTTAATTTTTTTCTTAAATTGAGGGTGGGAAATTTGGGCTGTGTCTCAAATTCGAAAGCGTCTTAAATTCTAAAGAATACAGCAATTAAATTCTAATGGACAAACACTGACCTGGCTCTCATAATCTGGGATATGCACTCTTCTGACTGGCTGATTTAGGAAAAACATGCTGGAATAGAAACTGCCTGGTGGAGGCAGGGCTGAAGCAGGATGCCGGCAGGTGTCAGGGATGGAGATTTATAAGATAATCAATTAACAAATGAGAGGTTTTAATTAGCATGATGGTTGTCATGGTGCTTTTAGAACACTGTGACGTCCATGTTTCTAATATTAACATCTCTATATAGATAGAGAATGTGATATTATAATCATTAGGGGGATGTCTAGGCCATCTCTGTCCATTCAGCTATTTATCTCCTTGAGCTACTATGGTAGAATGCTTGCAAAGACACCGTCCCAAATGATAACATTGTATTGTGTGGTATGTATATAGAGTAGATGACAGGCAGAAGGTAAGCTGGATAACCCTATTTTTTTTTTTACAATGCTTACCTACGCTTTACCATGCTTTTGCTATGCTTTATTACACTCTGCTATGCTTTTACTATGATAAACTTTTATAAGGGATGATAGTGGATGTCGGATTAATCCGAACTTTTGCAGCTGCAACTGTGAAACCAAAGCCCACTGTTACATACGTACAGTAGACAACTTCCGGTTGATCTATGTGAGGTTTCTAAGTAATATGTCACTAATAGAGGAAGGTGACAGTTGCAGAGGATAAAAAACTCAATAGCTCCAGTAAATAGCTGCATCTGCCACAAGAATGCACAGAGAGTTTCACCAAGCACCCCGTCTAATACAACACATGTTACTTAGAAGGAATCGGGTTAGTGTCTTGAGAGAAAAGATACAGAGCACGTTTTAAATAATGCGTGTTTTCTAGGATGGAAAGTGGAAAAAAAAACTATAATCCTCCCTCAAGGGTCCAACAACACTGCTTCCCAACTCTCCAAACAGCACAATTTAGACTTAAAATGAAACCTATTTTGTAAAAAGATAAATACCACAGAACAGGGAAGCCCCTTGGTAGCTGTTTGGTGATAGAGCTGTAGTGTGCATTCATATTTAAAATGCTCTGGTATTTGGTAAAAGGAATGCTGCATATTTAACTACTTCTCAAGGGAACCAAGTCAAGCAATGAGTGTGAAAAAGTCCCAGTCATTACCTTTACAAGATCTAACCCTGGCTATAGCTCATTGTGGATTTGTCTACTGAATAATTCATGACACAGGGCCTTACATCAAGTCCTCCATTAAATATTTAGCAAACCTAGGGATATTTTTTCCTCTTTGTGGTCATTGTCAATGGACAGATGTCAGTGAAGGTGGCAAGTGCAATTCTCTGATATTTAGTTGATAACTGAAAGAGCAGAATAGAGTCAGTGTGCTGGCGCATGGAATTACTTCAGGTTCTTTACTATAGAAATAATAGCAGTTTATATATGTATCAAACAGCTGCTGTGTAAGAGCAGCAAAACAAACGAAAAGAAAACACATCAGAGGTTATGTGCTGGCAGCTTTGTAAGCTGTCCGAATTTTTTAACATCAGGTCGACTTATGGGTTATAATTTTTTTTCATCTAAACAGAAAAAAAGGGTTTAAGAAAGAGTGTTGTGTTTTGTAGTTGAGAGAATTATCACGGGGAACTACATAATACACGAGAATGGGTATATTTTTCGCAGAAATTGTTAAATCAGTGAAAACCGTGAAATAAATACAGCCTTATCCATAATTCATCAATGCAGTGCCAAAAAGTCACAGTTAATTTTTCAGTTTTTAACGTATCATACAAATAGAATTACGGAACTTACTTACATAAAGTACAGTCACTTACTCTACTTAAAATGAAGTGTTATCTTCTGCATGAGGAGATGCATTCGAAGTCTTATGTCTTGACGGTTTTTCTGAAACTTGCATCATGCAGTGAACATTAAGAAGGGAATAAGCATGCATAATAAACTCTGACAGCGGAGTGTGCGAGTGCATTGGACTGCAGTGTCTCTTGTGTGATATTCAATATTAGCTTTCCCTTATCCCAGGAGTGCTTTTTCACAGTAACCCAATTGATGTTCTTGTAACTGCAGGCTGTATCCTGCTGTGGCAGTGAGCTACGAGCAGCACAGCACAGACCTGTTTTCTTCATTTAGGGTGACTCTGAGAGCTGTCTAAACTAGCAGGAGTCTGTTTAGAGCTTGTGTTCAGCTCCAAGGCATAACCCTGGAGACATAACGCTTTTTCTCTGTTATCAAATGAACATGGGAAGTAAGCACCTTGCTATATATCATGGTTATGCCTTTTGCACCTTTTAGTCCACAGCTGTGATTAATGTAACAGAAACTCCACATACCGCATCTTTTACGATAGTTTAATTTAGTTTAGAAGACATATTGCATGAGGAATTCTTACACGGCAACGAACCTTAGAAATAACAGCACATTACTCATGAATAACAACCGAGATCCATCAAGGCTACCTGTGTTTGCTCCTTTGGAGTTGCCCATGGGATTTGAAAGAAAAAAAAGGCATGTTTTTATCTGGTGCTATCCCTTGTCCCAAGTCCCTCAGCAGGTTATTTTATTATTTATTTTAGGTAGCATTGTGATATTCTAGTTGGTTTTCGAGGCACAATTTCAAATCCAGTAAACCCATTACATCTAAGAATGTATGCCAACATCATAAACTAATTATATATACAACGTACGTCATTGGTCCTAGTCACATTAGGAGCCAGCAGCATATCAATTCTCAGTTTCTATGTAGCACCATGGATTACTGTCGGACTGAAATCCCACCCCATCAAATAACACTGCTATTTTAATAGGTTCCAGCCATATCCCCAGACAATGCTCTAATCCTGCTCAGACATTTTGCAAGCCATACTGTATATCCTTTTTAAGACACCAGTTTTTTTTTTCTTATCGATGCGGCACGTGATTCACTTTGTAATGTCAGTTAACAAGCACTCCTTGTTTAAAAGATTGTGCACAATAATACGGTAACACTTTAGTTTACGGATCCATTATATAAGATTACAAACAATATTAAACAAAAACAATGGCAAAAGTGTATAATAACTGTATTGCAAAAACAAAGCAGCCCCATTCAATTGGTGAGACAGACATATAAAGACAAACAGACTATATCTGTTATAACTGATTATAAACAATAGCAAAAAAAAAAAACAATGCCAAAAGTTTATAATAATAGCCGAATTATTTATAATCATATTCTATAATTGTTAACAGCATAACATGTTTATAGATTATTTATAATCACTTATAACGTATCCCTAAATTAAGTGTTACCAACAATACCGCATACACTAGACTGCAACACCTGCCAAAAACTAGTCTAGGGTCACCTTGCTTTGAGACATCAGTCAAGTTCATCCCAGAAGACCTTATTTGGACCGAGTTCCAGCGGTTGTGCATGGGGAAGCGGGTGAAGTCTCTGCCGTGCTGTTCTCTGACATGACCCCTCTGGATTGATGGAGAGTGGCACATCAACTTGGTCCTGCCCAACCCTGACAGGAAAGAGGTGATGGATTGCAGGCAAGTACGACTGCTGCATTCTCTTGTCATGCCTGATCACCAAAGCTCAATGTAATTGAGACCCTGTGGACGGTGGTCTTGACAAGCTTATCTTGACAAGGTGACCCCCCAACCCAGAATACTGTACACAGGGTAGAATTCACAAGGCTATTTACTCCAATGTGTCAAATAGACCCATTTTTTTTCTAAATGGAATGGATACCACAGACAAAGTAGGGAACCATTAATGTTACAAAATATATTCACAAGGCTTGTGATTAACTTAGTCTTATAGTCATAGTCTTATAGTCATAGTCTTCATGCCCTGGCAATACCCAATATTTACTGAACTCTGAACCAGAGGGGGCACTGTTCTCCAGAATACCCCAGTATTTGATAACCATTAAAGAATATTTGTTCAAGAATAAAATAATACAGTATAGTTCTACATTTCAATTGGCATGCGACAACACTTTTTTTTAGACTGATTTATTGTCAACTGACAAACGCCAGGGTGTAATTACTGAAAAAATGTATGTGTCTGTCAGTAACGTTTCCCAACAGTCGCAGTTAATCAGCCTGCTATTCTGCTAATAAAAGCCATTAAGTCCAGATGTTTTTATATTGTTGGATACAATGTTAATTAGCTCTTAATTACGTAGCAGTGCAAGCTTAGCTGGCAAGCAGCGACCGCTGAAACCATGCCAAATTGGTTAGGAGCCTCTGTCAAATAGATTGAAAATAGGGAACTCTTTTGCAAAGGACATTGTCTGTCTAATTACCTCATATCTCCACAGTGTCTCAAGCAATGAAAAACAAATTTATAGTTTGTCCTCACAGTCAGAGGTTTCCAGTAACTGTCTTGATTGATTTCTTTGTATTCACAAATAACATGGACAAATGTTTTTATATTCGGGGTGGCGATTTTTACGCAGGAAAACATGTTCTGAAGAAACTGATGAAGTTATTCTTACCAGGAGATTATGGCAAACATATATGTGCTCTTCAAGAGATATTTAAAAAGTTATGATATAAGAATGTATCTGTATGACTGCATAATTTCATCAAATAATAAAACATGCATTTCATAACATGAATCAAGATGATTTACATGCTGGTAATGCCAGTTCCAGTTAATCTGCTTTAACGTCAAGCTAGCTTTTTAGGGCACGGTACCGTAATTTTCACTATTTGGCATGCACGCTTGTATATACACAGTTAGCATGTGGGTGTTTTATTTTTCATAGATTTCAATAGCCAGATTGTAGCAATATTGACAGATGCCTCGAATTCAGAGCTCACCTCAGCAACTGCAAGTACTTAATTAAATCATGATAAACTGAAAACACGATTGGTTTATCATCTGTAACTCAGAAATAATTGTTTTAAAGAACCCCATGTGGGCAGATTCCTCTCTCTGTATTGCATGCATTTTCACTGCCTGTGTGCCACAGAAATGTTGTTAACTTTGGACCTAAACAATGGGATTAAATGCAGAGCTTACCATCATGTAATGAGGTGCACATTATAGACAGAGAATTATGGTAAAGTGTTTTTTGTTTTTTTTCCTTGTGGTTAAATGTAATAGTAATGTATTAAGTGCACCATGTTGCATGTATGATCGACAATCCAGCATTGTAGATTTCAATAAAGGAGCAGCACAGTTGGCTGCTATTTCAAGGCAGAAAAATATTTTAAGGCTGTCACTTAAATGCTCAATGCGAAACTTAATATACATAATATAAATTAGACTTTTTTTTTTTTTTGACAGACTTACAGCGCATTTATATTCTCAAAAACACATGTTTTTCACACTCCCACTCACTCACACAGTATGCACATAATCAGGTGTATAGTTCTGGTAATTACCATGTTGATTCTTATAATCCACTGGTATATAAGGCATTACTATATGTCTGCTTTGGCAGAGGAACATTTCCCCATTGCACCTGATATTGCTTTCACAGTTTGGATCTCCATTGATCTCGGTTTTATTTTAAAATGACGACACCAGGGAAAGCAACTAATCCATCAAAATGAACTGCAGACAGCTTACTTGTTCTGAAGTTCTGTCGCTAGTCTTGAAAGACACCGAAACATATTCTTCATAGCCTCTATCCCAAAATATTAACATATTGCATAACACAATCCTTTTGCTGCAATGCAATGTCTCAACTGTTTCTCTAAGGGACAAACAAGATCATTGCACATAGGATGAGTACAGTGAAAAGGCAGTAACATAATTTTTCATAGATTTTTCACTAGAGGATTTTAAGTTAAAAGAAGAACTTTCATCTTCCCAAGAACATGGTGCAGAGGCTATTAAGCAAAGCTAGGACAAGAGAGTGTTCTCAAATCAAAACAGTTGAAATCGCGACAAGGGTTACAAAGTTTGCATGGCGGATTAAGTAAAACCTGTCTAAACAGCAGACAAAGTTCAAATTGATTCTAAAAAAAAAAAAAGCATGGCATGGCAAATTACATGAAGTATTTTGAGACATAAACTATCTGTCTAAAACCTTCCAGGACCGAGGAATGAGAACATCATTATATTATGAGCCAGACACAAACGAACGAACCCCAAACACAGCAAATCTTTGAATCACCTTTTAAACTGAGTTTGTTAGCAATCGAAGCGTTCCCTCCAGTTAGGCAGAAGTGCTCTATTGGGAGAGTCACATTCAAAACTGACCAGCTGAGCTATCATTCAAGGGAGACACAGCTGTGCCCGTGAAAACACTGCACAGAGAACATTGTACAATGTGAATGTCTTTCTATTGTAATTGAAAGGCTAAAACCCGACAGAGACTAATTAGTAACACAAGCATTATTAGGCGACTTGGAGAACATTTTTTTGTTCCCATTGAGCTGAAATCACTCACCATAATTGGTATTCAAACCACATCTGCAAGCCACAATCTATTTAGGTTATGTAGGATTTCAGAGCTTGAGTTGCACATTTGTAATATTTTCATAGAGTGAAAGCTTTTAATTCTGTTTTGTCTCCAGGGTCATGGGCACACACACACCCACACACATGTAGATCATTATCGGATGATTTAACAGCTTAACATTTAATGAAAAACAGAATCTCTTTCTTAAGTGTAAAGGAAAAACACATCAATCCAGCAGTTAACCTGGTATGAGTATATGTATGTATGCATACCTATAACCAGGTGTTTTATAGAGTACCTACAATATACAGTAAGTTCTCTTTAGAAAAGCAGTCAGCAGCGAATCATCTTGATTCTATTCTTCGGAATCACAAGTCCCTTAGGGCAGTAACAGAAGTTCATACAGTATCCAGGCAGAACTGCTGAGGTGTCATAATACACTGGTGCTTTAGCTTGCTGATAAGCATTGGAAACATACTGGCAAGGAATTAAAACCGCTATTCATGAATGTGGTAACTCTGTTGCTTTGGAGTTTATATGAACGTTAGTAGTTATTGTTTTCTTTCCAATGCTTTAGAGGCAGACTCTGCTCTCATGACTCCAGTTTTCACCTCTGGCTGCATATGGAGGGAAAGTCCTTCAGAGAGGTAAACATCACTGAACCTTCACAAGCCAGGTTGGAATAAATCAAAGTCATGCTCATTGGAGGTGCTTGTATTACCTCATCACTCATCACCTAGTCCGTATTCTTACACGTAATACTGCGCTACGATACCATGACGTTCAAACAGGGCAACAACGAGACTATTAAATGTATTGCATTTTACTACAGCAATCACAAAAAAAACACACTCACACAGAGAAATGAACCTTTCATGCTTTTGCAGCGGCAAGGTCTGCAATTATGGCTGAATAATCCAGTTTTCTGCAAATCTGATGCATGATCGATATCAGCCCCAGTCCAGTCAAACGCTCCTGCGATATTGTAGAAAGTAAATATAGTTTTTGATTCATTTCATGTTCAGGCATGAAAAGCTTCTCTCCCCTGACGCTACCGTGACAGGCACAGTCAAAAGCAGACACAAGGCAATGCTGAGGTTAGGATGCAGGGCCAGCACATTTGCCTTGTTATTATTATTATTATTATTTCTTAGCTGATGCCCTTATCCAGGGCGACTTACAATTGTTACAAGATATCACATTATTTTTACGTACAATTACCCCTTTATACAGTTGGGTTTTTACTGGAGCAAGTTAGGTAAAGTACCTTGCTCAAGGGTACAGCAGCAGTGTCCCCACCAGGGATTGAACCCGAAGACCCTCCAGTCAAGAGTCCAGAGCCCTAACCACTACTCCACACTCCTGCCCACACTTCTGCCTTGTAGATGTAGTGGAGCATCGCAAGAGGCTGGGGCGATACATTGGCTGGAAATGCATTTATTTGAATGTGTTTCCAGGTTTATTGAAACAAGCAGCTCTGCAAGTGTGAGACACCTATACAAGTAGTCCGCTCAAATATGGAGCACTGATGGCACACGCAAGCAAACTTTGTTCATAGTGTGTGGAAATGAGTTCATTTTTACTGTTTTTATCTTAAATCATGGGGTACTTGATTACCCACACATAATGACATAAACTTACGCACAGCTTTAATCCCTTACACGTTGTGTGTTTTATATGTCGTATAGATAAAAATAACGATAGAATGGCTAATAAGTCATTCATTCTGGTGCAGACTTGAGGTGAATAAAAGTAACTGAGCCCTGACAACAGGGTCCCCTAGCTGCCTCGGGGACCCATGCAATTGCATGGGTTGCATGTGCCTAAAACTGATACTGGGAACAGCACCCTGGTCTTGTGTGCCTCCAAGGACCATTGTATTACTTGTTAAAAATGTACACAAGGACAGCATATCATACCGTTTCTTATGATCCCTGTTACTCATCTTATGAAGAACATCTAATGAAAGGTATACCCAAGAACATTACAGCAGCCGGAACATTTTCTTTGAAATCTCACAAATGATTTTACAGTTTCGTTACCAATATACAAAGTGGAAAGAAATATATTAAAATGTCAAGGAAGGGTGGTTTTTATTAATAATAAAAGTTCAGCTGACATTGATTTTTTTCCCCTCTTTTGCACAGAAGATGGATAAGAACATGTTTAATTAAAGACGTCTCAGACAAGTGATCCATGACTTTATTACAATACAAATCAATCAGCAGAAATGCACCGTGCGTTGCAAATATTAATCAGTGACGGCTACGTGTTCAAGAACAATGTACCTTGTTCTTTTCCCCCTACACAGATTTCATTTATATTAATAATATCTCTATAGAAAGGAAAACCAATACATTGGAAAATCAAACTGCTACAAACAAATGGTTGGCTCTACAATACACAGGCTTTATATTATCAGGCAAGGGTTGATATTTTAAAATAACTAGACAGCTGTTCAGAAGCCAGCAGTCCACAGCTTGTGCTTTCAGAAGAATTATGAGACATTGCAACAAACAGAAAAGTTCACTGATGTCTTGCTGAAAAGAAACACACAACAAATGCACAAAGAAGATTCAGATCTTGATAAAAACAATTATATTCCGTGCCATAGGTGTTTTAGCCTGTCTAGCAGTGTCCTTGGCATTAAAATCAAACCAGCATTAAGCAATTCTTAAAAGATATAAACACAAACATTCTGTAAGTTATATTTTGCATGAGTTATGCACTGAGATAATTTATTTGCAAAGTATGGATATGAAATGAAATTTTAAAACTATAGTGCACTGGCATTTTTCTCTCAGCAGGCACGGAGGCATGCAGCTTAAGTGAAACAAAATCTTTAGATACTAATCTATGGTAATACTGGAGCTGAATAAAAAGTCAAAACAGCATGAAGGCACATTGCTGAGAATCTATCAAATAGAGAGACAGAGGTGCTGATGTGATGCCCCACAGTGATGCATTTTATGAGTTATTATTCTAGACAGATGACACAAAGTTTGTGCTGCTGAAATGCCTGTCTCCAAGAATGAATCGAAGTTTCCTTTGGGATTTTAATGCGCTATCTTGCAAAAAACTTTACAAAAAATCTAAAGCCTCCTTTGTCTCACCCCAGCGGGATTGTCTGATTTTGGTTTTGCAAAAAATCCCCAGTTTTAGTCCAATCTGAATATCTTCTCTTAGCCCAGAGGACTATAAAAACTAGCCTTCAATGTATTGCTGTGAACATAATAATAAGGCAAAGAAATGTATACCTCCTTCAGTGAGTGACATAATGTTTAAATAATATGTGTATAACTTGATTAGTGTTTGGCCACAGGATGTAATCACATGTGTAATTACAGTGCACGTAATGAAGTGCTAGCACAGGTTTCCATACCCAAAACACATAGCATATAGCCCTGCAGAGAACAAAGAAAAAGTTGCATTTAAGCCCAAATCTGAAGAGAATACTGCTTGACACAAGTGATCGTTCCCTCAACGGAAGGCTAGCAAGTCTGGAAACATCTGTTAATACTGCCGACATAGATTTTCATCTGGTATAAATAAAGAACAAGGAACCAACCACTGATAGCTTTCATTTGCAATTTTGACCTGTGTGGAAAATGATCATTTTGCTTTGAAAACACGATGAATCAATTGGTAATTTTCAAGTTCATGAAGCAGTTAGCAACCCACTGATGACTATTCTCTCATTAAAATGTATGAGTTTCGCTCAACATAAATCAGTGGCCTTCCTCCCCTCCCTGCCTCCCTACAATATTTCAGCGCAGTTTTTTTAAATGATAAATCACCTCCTCTAAATAATCCTAGAAGCAATTTCCTTCACATTATATCTTTCCTCTTTCAATGCAAGTGTAAGGGTGGGTAAATGGCTGATACAGACTCAGATGGGTCAGAACAGGTACTGAATCACTGAAGAGCAGGTGGGTCGCTTTATATGCACAACTTGTGGGTAATAGACCATGGAGAGGTTTCAAATCCCCACCCTAAAGGCTTCTTACAGAGATTAGCTAAAATCATATTGACACTAAGTGCTTGCTGCAGTTCATCGACCTGCCTGTTTCTGGCGATAACAATATAAACTGAGGGCTAATGGCACTGTTATGAATGGCATGAGGTCACCTTTCAAAATTTGTTTTCCTAATACCTCCTCAAGGTAAGCAGCGTCAGTCCTGTGAACGGAGAGTTTAATTCTACAAACCTGGTGGTCTAGTTATTTGTACAACAGGACTACTTTTATTCTTGGCACAGAGGAAGTACAGTAGGGTGATCCCAAGCAGGGTTTCCATTCTGGCGAGTAGCGGTCATATCCTTTGAATTAAAGAAAAATCCTTTGAAAGGTGAGAAAAATCTGGGTGTATTTAACACAATGAGAAATGAACAACTGGAGAGTGCTGAAGAGACTTTAAATCGTATTACTTAGCAGTAAAGACTAGAGCAAACTGCATGCCCTTTGAAGTGTAGTCTGCACATTACTGAACCAGGTTTGAGGTTGATGTATAAACCCCTGACAGGCACAGTATGTATGTCTTCTATGCATGGAAAATAAGCCAGTTTCTTCAACACTTTGGAGGTTGTGCAACTATTAACCATGACCAGCGCAAACAATCCATAGCTTCTGTTGAATGGTCTTGACCTCATGTTTCTTTTTCTTTTTGGTTGAGTGACTTGCTGCCATTAATATAATTGTTATGGATTTACATGTATGAAGCAGGTTACATACAGTGGCATATACAGGCCAATCGCATGAAAAAGATTTCTAGTTCCCTTGTTCTGGACTGCATACAAGCACAGTCCTCTGGTTAAGAAGTCTCCGTGCATTAAAGCAGCACATTAATGCACCATCCCACTAGAACTGAGCTTGAATAGTTTGAACATTTGTATTGACTTGAGGATACATGGCACAGTATATATATATATATATATATATATATATATATATATATATATATATATATGAGCAGTAACATGATATAAGCAGATTAATTTATGCAGTTTGCTGCCGTTGCCGTTTCTTGTCAAAGTCACAGTATCATTATGCAAGTGAAAATCTGACATAACTTGCAGTGCTGGGAATTGATTTTTTGAGCCTAGCAATGGATTTTTTTGGGACTTGCTCAGATTACTGTATGAAACGACCCTTGGTAAAATAAATGGATATTTTAATTAAGGCCTTTCATGGCAGCTGATTACAACTGTTTTAACATCCATGACTAACATCGAACTATTCCAGAATCCTAATATGACAGGTTTGCTTCTGAGAGCTCAGTGGAATCTGCCTATTGCTACTCCATTGATTGCTTAAAGAACTGAACTTTCATGCTTAATGTGCATTTAAAAAAAAGAAGATACAAAGTAGACCAACATGCCAACATACAGTAAATTTATAATTTACATACAGGCAAAATAATAGTATGCTGGACAACTTGATCCTTTGAAATCTTTTCCATAATTACAAGATTCGCCACTGGGAGGCACTATGTGCTACACCAAAACCCCATTGTAAATAATGGTAAATAAAAACAGAATTATAGTTAGCCACAACATTAAAAAAAATGTGGGCATTGGCAGTAAAGTCTGAACACAGGGGATCAATCCAATCAAATGCATACAGAATAGAGATATCTGTATCATGTTTTAATTTTGTTTTGCTTAATTAAACTGTATCTGAAAATGTTTCTTCAACAGCTTTGCTGGTACCTCTCAACATACATTGCATCCCACTAAGTAACACATTAGAAGACCGGAACAAACTGATTCCTTCGAGCAGAATCATTTATACACATCTCCTCAGAGGTTCATCAAATACAGGGTTTTTGATGGGATTTTTCAAAATGACTGCTTGCATCAATAAATCCATTAAATGGCTTAATTACATTATGTAAGCCTGTAGATCAAAGAGCATATTGATAGCCGGCACTTACACACTGATTTTATTTCTATTTTTCAATCCTGTAATAAAATTGAACAGCACAAATCAGCAAAGACTGTCTTATTTTAACATTCCAGGATAATTTCCTAATCAAAATTCGGACGTGTACAAGATTCTACTGGTCACCAAATCCCACTTGCCTTTTGAAATGGTTCAATTACAACGGCTGTCTTTGTTCATCCCTGCTGGTCCTGTGCAAAGCAAAGGGAACTATTAAACATGGTATCTGCCAGAAGCAGCAGAATTCTAAAACTAAGGATTAGCCCTTGGAAAAAAAAGAGACGTAAGATCTCAAGATGTTTATCATGGAGGCTTCATTTTAAATAAAGAACAAGTCAAGCTAGGGGTCTCACTCTCCTTCATCAATACTTTCAGCAATCAATACAAAACAATGCATACTATTTATCAATGCATTTATCACATGCTATTCATAAAATATTTAAGGAATGTTTCAAGTAACGTTTTGACTAACCTATTGAAACTTGCAGTCCAGGGAGTAATTTAATAGGGGTCACCAGATGGACACCAAGCATCTTCAGCTGAGCACTGATCATTGCATAATATCCCACAGCAAGTGTATATGGAAAAGTCCAGTTATTGAAAAGGACAAAGATGACCCCATGTATCTGTAAAATCCAAAATCCAGACACAAAAATCCACGGTCAGCTTTAGCCTTGGGCACATTTAAAAGATTATAGATAGTGATGCTGGAGTCAGACAGGGGAAGGCGTGACTCACAGTGGTAAAAATAAAATGGTTCTGAGGAACTAGAAAGGGTTTGCTGTGCAAAATATTTTTGTATTCAGTTGTATTAACCCATGCAAGTTAGAGCTGTAAACAAAGATTAGTTTCTGCAAGACATTGATGCATGTGTGAACAATATTTCCTGCTGTTTTCTGTGTTTGTTCTAGCTCATCATTAAACAGAAATGAATACAATAGTCGTGCACAGCGGAGAGGTGGTTCGCAAACTACTATTCCAAATAGTACTTTTATATGTGTTAACAGACACAGATTACAATCCATCATACTGTAAATTCCCTGATATTATTTAGCCTTGTGTCTATACAGTACAGCTATATATGGATAAATCTGGATAAATGTAATTTCAGACACTAGTGGACCATTCATCAAAATAAAGGAGCGTGGATCAGTTGTTGGTGTTGTTGAAGTCCAAAGACAAAGGGTGACAAACTGAGAATGGTAGAAATAACCCTCTGCAGACATTTCACAAAAATACAACCATCATTTTCAATTGCTTTAGCTTCTTTCTCAATTGAAGCTGTGACAGAATGGCATTTTAATTGCATGTGTATAGCTAGGGATGCTTACAGGAAGGATAGATAGAAAGGGAGAGAAAAAGATAAACCATGTAAAAACGTTATTGCTCAATAAATATATTTTAAAATTTGGAGCAAGATATGTTTTTGCACAACACGGTGTTTTAAAACAGCAATATTTAGCCTTTTAGCACTTTAGTTATTTTGAGGTAAGCGAAATGGTAAGCAATGCCAAGCCTTCATTAAATTGCCTTATAAGGGCACTTTATTCAAAAAGGAATTGTTGGTAGCTGGCTGTGAAGTGGTCTTAATGTCCCTCACACTGACAGTAAGCCGACCAATGTTCTGCATGCCGAGTTCAGACTCCACTTATGATGCGTATCTCAAGAAGCTATGAAGAATAAATCAGGGGTACTGGTTATTGGGCTTAGAAAAGCATAAAGGCGAAGGGAAGCAAGCTTATTGAAGTCTTTAGAAAGCATTCTATTCACAGAACATTGGACTGTTGCACTGCTCCTGAAGTGTAGCCGTTTAACACAATTGGCAGAGCGGCATGCAAGACAATAAAGAGAGAGATAGCGAGCGAGAGAGAGAGAGAGAGAGAGAGAGAGAGAGAGAGAGAGAGAGAGAGAGAGAGAGAGAGAGAGAGAGGGGGGGGGGGGGGGTTTAAAGAAACTGCAATACACATTGGCATTATTTTACAATGAAAACCTTTGCTTGTGTTCTCCACAAATGACCAAAGTGAATAGTAACAGTTTGATTCGATGAACTGTACGTGTTCTCTTTATCGTTTATCACAAAATACACATGATTTCTTTACAGCCTTCACATATTCAATATATTTAAAAATATATATATATGAAGAATATATTTTCAAGTTATAAAAAGACATATACAGTATATATATATATATATATATATATATATATATATATATATATATATATATATACTGTATGTAAAAAGTAGGGGTATCACTTTACAGTAAGTGTCTCTAATTACTGTGTAATTGTATAGTTGTTAGTAAACACATGTGTACTTAAATATAATCATAATCATGTTATAATGTATAACTTTTCTTAATGTGTACATTTGTTTGCATGATATAACCCTATCCCTAAACCTAACCCACCTCTTTTCTGCTACAACTGTGTACTTACATATATTGTGCGTTAAGTGCTTTGTAACTATGCATAATAACATTGTAATTATGTGTAAGTACACGTATTTACTATGTAGATACAGTACCATGTAAATACACAGTAATTACAGACACTTAATTACTGTGTATTTATAGATACATATATATAATGCATGAACCGCATTGATTGTATATTAAAAATATATTGAAAGTCTATTTTCTTTCCAGAGAGGTCTTCCTGCCTCGTGATCCTCATAAGGTTATTGCTAGCTTTGCTTTGAAGTGAGCTGACAGTGTGGTGATGGGCAAAGCCCCCTCTCCCCAGAGGAGGCTTACGGGTTAAATGTTTTCTAATTGGATTCAGAACCCAGAAATGATTTGAAGTGGCAGAGAGAAGCAAAAGGAGCCTTTTCGAAGATAAAGAAAACAATTGTACCCGCTGTATTCACTCCCTAAGGACAGGTGAAGCTAATGCACTTCCTGAAATAAACTACAGGAACACAATCCCAGTGCCTTTAAAAAAAAAAAAAACTGCTGAATGAATGACATTTTCACGCACGCCTGAACAATACTCAACAATCATAAAGTTTGCCAGCAATTCAGGGCTGTCTTCCAAGTGAGACATCCCTCTATATTATTCACATACGTTTAATTGTTATGACATTTGTGTTGTTCTTCCAAAGTGCAATCTGCAGTCAAATGCTTTTCACAATGTGCTTTTTGAAATTGCATATGCTGATCAAATATGTCATTGTTTGTGCTGTTGTAGATTGCTTATGTCAGTGGCAGGCTGCCAGGCAAGACTATTCCTTTAAAAAAAAATCTAACACCTCAACAGTTTGCTACATAACCAAGATCCAAATGCCTTTGCATTGTTTTATCTTAACCCATTAAGTACCTAATTAATTTTATTTGAATCAGAACGCAAGCTGTATTTATGTAATTTGATACATTTTAAATTAATAGAACAGAAAAAAATGTAAATCCTTTTTTTTAGCTACAAACTGCTGCGTCCTATTTTGAAAACAGTCAGGTTAGTGAAGACCAGTGAAATTTCACGCCATCAAGATATGTATCCTTTTTAGGCTTTGGGTTCTTATTTTATGTTGAGACGTCATAAACGCACATTTAATTGCAGAATTGACTGTTCCATTTAGACTTAACTTTTTATTTTAACAAAATAAAAGTAAGTTACCATAACTATATAGTCAAAGAGAAAATTATAAAAACAGGTAGATGCCAGTTAAAGATGTTCCATTAAATTACAAAGGAGCCCGTCCTATAATGAGGGCAATGGCACTTAATGGATTAATGAAAGGCAAATAAATCAATGAAGCAACCTTTTCCTACGCTTGGCTGGAATATTGGTTCAGAAAGAATTCCAGGAGACCTGGATTGTTTTTTAAAATATAAGGATGGATTTTTGGCTTTAGCCTGCAGCTGAGAAATATTTTAATTGAGAAATCTGACCTGCTTGCCTTCCACTACCTTTTCTCCTACCAGCACCCAGCAGAACTGAACACGTGTCGCTCTGACGAAAAAACAAATGCAACAGCCTTATCAAACAAGCCAGGGGCCACTGGCAGAGAAAAGAGAATGCTCCATTAAACCACCGTGGAGGATTTCTGTGAAACGTCTTTGGAAATCTTAACTGTGTTTATACAGAGACATTTGTAGCAGGGATTCATGTACAGCTCTGCTGTGATAAGAACTGGAGGAAACCGGTGGTGCTGCTGTAATTTAAAAAAAATAATAATAATACAGATGCCAATTGAAGTGCAGCTTGGATGAGATGTCATTAGTACATATTACTTTGAATAACACATAGAATAGGGCTAGACATTTCTTTCTAAAGGATCTATTTACAAAGATTTAAGGACTGTTTTAAGGAATGTTTATTTGAAGAATGTTTCTAAAAATACGTTCTCTTTTAAATAAATAAAAAAATAACCTAATAACCCTCTCTAAAGAAAAAGGTTTCGTGAACTGCAAACTTGATTTAATGAATCAAAATTAGCTTAAAAAAAATTCCTTAAAACAGCCCTTAAAGTAATGTATCAATAACAGCATGTATTACACAGAACGATGTACTGTGTACACAATTTATGTATGTTAAAAAGTCCTCGAAGTAAACATGCATTTTTACACCAGCACCTAGAAAATGAAATGGTTAAATTGCGAATAAGCTGTGAATACTTTGCTGATAAAATATTTTAAAAAGTCTATTTTTTGATAAGCAATAACGAGAGCACATACAGTAGATCAATTTTACTAATATGTTGCCTTACTATTTTTAAAGGTTTCTAATAACTCACCTTGTTAGTGCAAAAACAACCTACTTACTTTAATCCAGGTGTTTTGAGCCCTGGTCCTTTCTAAAATGTCATATCTGAAGCACACTGAGCTTGAACTGAATCCACAGTTGATTTGGCAGAACCATCTCTCTTTTCAAGAGACCCAGGTGGTGTTTACAGAGCAGAGTATTCAATGTAATGCTCCCAGGGTGCTGTAGGCAGTATCATCCTTTGCATTTGGTTCCGGTATTGATTGAAAGCGATCTTACAATTGACATACAGAAAAACGCTAAATATGAAGGTGTTAACTGTAATGTTTTGCAAGCAACTTATGGATCACGCTGCAAATATATGCATACAGCATGGTTTGATTTACTGCAAATACATTGCATAGAGTCAAATAATGTATTTTTAATGTTGATGGTATAAATAATAGATAAAAGAGTATTATAAACCATGTTATTATCTGTTTATAAAGCACAGGGGTTGGACATTAGAAATACTGACCACAATACTGTCGATAGGGTGTATGAGCAAGGACAACTCCAGGACAGCACTGATACCTACAGTAATATCCACATAGTGTAGAATACAGACTTCTGTATATTGTGCAACACACTTCAATGTTATTTTAAATGGAAAACACAATAATCCCTCCCCAGAGAATACCCCCCCCCCCCCCCCATCATCTTTAATGGTAAAGCAATGCAAGTGGAAACTCTTCAATAGCTTCACAATCTCATTTGAATTTGCAGGTTGTTGAGTATGATGACTAGTGCTTTTAATAAAGTACATCGCTGGAACATGGTTTGGGCAGGGGGAGGGGGAAAAAAATGCACAATTGTATATTCTTATAACTAAGTGTCTCACCGAAACACTGAAAACACCCACTGGCTATTACAATAAACCCATTTGTGAGTGTACATTGGCATTAATTACTAGTACAATAAAGCAATTAAAAAGGGAACTGAAGCAAAAACGACATAGTCCTCTTTAAATGTGCATCTGAAAAAACTTAACTATGTTTGTGACTGTCACTTGGAGGGCTTGTGTGTGACGTCCGACCAGGAAGAGACAGACACTGTACTGCAAGGTGAAGCGCTGTGGCCAAAATTAACACACGAAACACCGAATCCAAACAAGCATTGTGCTGAGATCATTGAGCACGAGTAGCAATTGTTTTTCCTTTAAGTTCTCAGCTCTTTTCACTCACATTTCTGGTTCACTTACTTGCTGAACACCCCAGCAAGATGATTATGAACCCCAAAATGTTAGAGAACTACATTTGACAGTTTCCTCCACGAACAGCTTAGTGAAGGAAGGAATATAACTGTGACAATGCCTCTTTCAATTTTTTTTTTCTTTTTTTTTTTTGAATTCATGAAGAATCAAGTCCAAGTGAAACTGACAGAATGAAGGACTTCAAAAAAGGAACAGACCTTGACAAAATCATTCTCCTTCTAAAAAGGTCTCTCTTTAAGGATTTCAGACTATCTGAGCACTACTGAGTTCCACTGCAGATCAATATAATTGTAGAAAACTTTGAAAAGAGAAAAACAATGATGGTTGGTTACATTTCAGGGGATTTTAGGTCCCATTTACATGAGTACAGACTGCCGAGCCTCTGTGGCAGGGTGGTGAGCTTCTCCTGCCCCACAGCAGGAGATGTTGTTGGTGATGGGGAAGAATAGTGAGACAAAAAGTACAAACAAAAAAGACCAGGAGTGCTTGACCAGGAGTTTAGATAGCAAGCTGATTGAAGACCGGAAGGAGGAGAAGCCCTTGCTCCTGCCCTCTGAACCACACCATGGTTACAGTTAAAAATTTGAAAGAGACAGCTCAAGAATTTGATTTGAGTGAAGAGTACTAATGGAGTAAAAGTCTTGATGACAATGAAAAAAACAGTGGCAATACCAATTAGAATTTAAAAAAATGGGCAAGAGAATGCAAATAACCATTTGGCATGTGCAACTCAATTAATGACTTTTCAGTTTTGTATCTGTAAATAATGCATAGAAAACACAATTAAGGTATTTAAAAAGTCACATACTTTTTTACAGGCCTTTAGAGAGGCCCGGGAGTACACATTTACCAGCATTTTAGGTGAGGGGAGAGCTCTTTAATGTTGGAAGCTGTGCAGTGGTTTTCTCACCACCATTAATTGGTCATTATTTAAATCCTTAGAGCAATGAAGCTAAAAATAACTTACTGTTATTGTTTTGTGTGGGCTTCAGAATAAAATGCTACTGGAAATACATCATAGTTTACCAATAATGAATCCCCAAATCTTATTGGAGGGTTACAAAAATGGCATGCATTTCCACCAGCTACTATATGCAAAGAATATATTTAAACTAAACTACTTTTGCTTGCCACTCATGCAGTGCTTTTCTGTTTCCGGTTTATTCTTGCAGAGAAACCAGTTATTATCTGGTGTTCACCTGCTGTGGAGAATCTGAAACAGGATTGTGCATCTGTGGTAAATCAAGGTCTTGATGGCTTCTTTATGAGTTTGACCTTGGACCCAGTTATAACTAACGATGCCAGTACCATTCATCTTAGAGTCAACATATTAAACTACATACTAAGTTCACCCATCTATTCTTGAGGGCAAGGGTAATGCTCTATTGTATTTCAGATGTACACATTGTTATTAGCAAAGTGTGACAGTTGCTAAGTGTGCAATTCCTGCATATATTATGCAAACCAAAACCATCCTGTTCTCCAAGGAGATCTCCAGCCGGTGCTTAGGAATTTTTATTAGCCTGTGTTGACATTTCAATTTGAGTTAGTTAATTATTATCAAAAGGACTCCTGATTTATTAGTGCTCAGTAATATTTCAGTTAGCAGACTGCCTTCATCTGGTTAGTGCTATGAATCTTAACAAGAGGAGCTCCACCCTCAAAGAAAATAAAAGTTGAACTCACACAACGCAATATATCAATTATTTAAATATCTGCATTTTACTAACAGCCTAACGGTGCTTTGCTAGTTAATAATTAATCATTAACAAGTTCAGTACAGGGGTGACGTTGCATTTTCAGAATGGCACATACAGAGAAATGGCTGGAGGTTCACATCTCACACTATGCATGCACCATGTTTCATATGCGGCCATGTGAGGCTTTATTACTGTTGTTTGCACATGTTTTTTTTCACGTTTTAGTATCTTCCGTTTCTTCTACCTGGCTGAGATTCTTGAAAGCTTGCAAACGTTCTTTAAATAGTCATGATTAGGTCCGTATTTTTTTCACGGTCTACAAATAGCAAGATGTTTCACAATTAAACATAATATTTATTAAAGCACAAAGAAATTGCGTTGTCACATTATTATTATTTATTTCTTAGCAGACGCCCTTATCCAGGGCGACTTACAATTGTTACAAGATATCACATTATTTTTTACATACAATTACCCATTTATACAGTTGGGTTTTTACTGGAGCAATCTAGGTAAAGTACCTTGCTCAAGGGTACAGCAGTAGTGTCCCCCACTGGGGATTGAACCCACAACCCTCCGGTCAAGAGTCCAAAGCCCTAACCACTACTCCACACTGCTAACTATTTTTCTCTAGTTATTATACAACAAATGTCCCTAAAAAGGCTAAATTGTAGAATATTTAAATGGTATGTCCACCTTTTAAAGATTCTATTTCATCATCAAATGAAATTAAAAATTAAAAATAACAACAGACACGTGGAAATGTCTCCTTCTTGTACTGGACAGAACAATCTTTAGCAGAAATATTTTCAATCTTTAGTGCAGCTTTTCTATTGCAATTTTTTTTAAAGAAATCGTCAATAAGGCAAACATTTGTTGTATTTATTTTTAAGTGATAAAAACTATGTATATTTGCAAAATAATTTTACAATTAAAAACATGGACATAGGGGGGGAAATAAAATAATACTGTGTGAATCCATAGGCAGACTCTCAACATTGACCCTTTTATTTAGTTTGAAGTTCAAGTTCTCATCAACTATACTTCAAAAGTGCTCCATGTTTCATTTCTACCAGCTTGTGAAGTGTCCTTAGCACCTAGTTTGTTGCTAATAGACCACAAATGTATATTATTTGATGGAAACCATAGTTTTCTGAATGTTTCTGAAGGTTTGAGAAGAAACAAGCAACATTACAGTGATGCAATAAAATATTATTTTAATACAAAAATATATCGCCTCGGTCTCTGTATGTGATAAAGTAATTACATTTCCACAAGAAAATACCAAAACACATGGATTCCTACTTTACAGCAGCATCTGAATTCACAGGCCTAGTCAGCATAGTTTTTGTAATCATACAGCGCAGACGTTTTCGTACAGCAGCGCCTCTTAGTGAGGGCAGAACATATGGCCTGCTTTCACACAGCACATTTGTTTGTGCTTCGGGGTATGACATTTATGCTGCCCATTTTCTTCTTCTTCCTCTTTTATATAAAGGATTGTTTTTCTTCCAGAAGGCAGTTTGAACCCTGTGTCGCTCAACGCAAGGTTCCCCCCTAATGGAAATCACAGAGCCATTATTTTCCAATTAGCCTTTTTATTTTGATACTTTGGAAAAGTGCCATGGGGGGGGGGGGCACCTATTCAGATAGCTGTACCCATCATTTATTTCCAGTCTGGGTTTTTGCCTTTTAAACAGCTGTTAAAGTATGCTAGAGCACCCATGATGTGCTAAGGTTTGTATTCCTCTAAAGTTTAAAGGCACAGCACTTGTAGTAAGGAGAAATTAAATTAAATGTTCAGTAAGACAATTAAAAGCTTGCAATTTTCTCTATAAGCAATTGTAATAATAAATATGTTAGGCTATTTCATTGCATTAAAGGGGCTCAATGTGGGTCCCATTGCTAGTGAGAACTAAACAATACCCAAGTGTTTCCAACAGTCAGAATCCTTAACCAGACTTGTCAGCATGTTGAACCTCAACCTGCTAGCCTGTATGACATTTTGACCTGGAATTTATATTGATTTTCCACTGTCAGTAGTGTAGTGTCAAGGTTAGCTATGCTGGCTTCACAACTGTTTTAGCCAGTAGTTGCCACTCGGTTGTATAGCAAAGTTTCTTTTTTTGGATAACACTTTACATTAAGTATGCATGTAATTACTGTGTATTTACATATTAGTTACATAGTAAATGAATGTCTATTTACACAATTACAATGTTAATACACACAGTTACAATATACTTAACATGTAAACCTTTTTTGCACGATATATGTAAGTACACAATTGCATCAGCATGGTGGAGTTTTGGCTGAGTAACCGATAGCAACACAAACCCTGTGCTAACCCTGCGTTCACACAAGCAAAGAGATCCAACTTTGAAGTTCCTTTGACGTTAGTTTCTATAGCAACCACAAAAAAAATGGCTCCAGGAGTTCATTGCTTCAAAAATAAATACAAATAAATCAGTAGCACTTTACAACATGTCTCTAACTACACTATAAGTGTATAATTTAAAAACTGTAGACATGTTGTTGCATGGTAACTGCACAGCGATATGTGAAAGGTAACGTGTTACACAAAATCTGCTTTGTCTCTCGTTCATCTTTCACAAGCTGACAGCTCTTATTACATAATGAGATACTCTACACATAGCTTATTAACTAACACTATGTAACTCAAGAAGATGCAAAGGTTGTGATTGAAGGCCTTTAGCATATACACAGGATTAGAGGGCTCTCAACCCCAGTCAGTAGTTTTTGTTACCGGTTACTAATTAAGTAATCGGACCTGAAGAACAAGGCTTCATTAAAACAAATTTTCTTCCATCAAGTACAATAAAAGGGTACATGGATACTGTATTTGCATATTTTCCAGAGGGTTGATTTGGAACAGATTAAACATAGTTTGAAAGATAACATTAAAAGTCCTTAACCAGAGATTAGGGACCTCATATTAAAAATCTGTGATCTGTTTTCTAATAGGCTTCTCCTTACCTGCTTGATCACACAACAGGTTTTATAGTTCCACCGCTTGAAGGGAACACGTCCTGCTGTTAGAGCATGAATTAAACATTTGAAAACTGAACATAACAGCAGAGGCCACATACTGCGCCATTTACGGAAGAAACAAAAAAACAACATGTAAATTATGCAGATATTTATGTTACAATTATCTTGCATTTCATTGTAATGACCAATACAATTACACCATTTTTCTTCCTGTGTTCTTAAAAAAAGAATACCTGTTTTAATTTACTCCAGTGCTGTCTTTTAAATAATGGAATGCAAATTACACGTCAAATTTTAACCCTTTGCAGTCCATTTATTAAGTGCGCGTCAGGCACGTCAGGTCCAATTTATTTTCACACGCGCAGTTAATTTTAGACGCGCTGTTTAAAAGTATTTTTTTTTCACAGTCAAACGGGTTTAACTGCATATCAACAAAGCACTCACTAGGCATCTCCAGCCCCGCCCCACCCTTTCGTTCACTATCGCTTTCACGTATGCTAAGAAATAAATAATAATAATAGTCGTACATACCGATCAATCATCTGCTGATCACTCGTTTTATCACCAAACTCCTCAATAATGCGATCCAAGTCATTATTTTATTACTATAACATCTCAAAAAAGCTCTGCAAATGTCCGTGATAGTCTCTGTGTGCTGATACAGTAACATCCAGCTTGTTTCCTTATGACCGCCCATATGGGATGCCAATGGCAAGTATGACTATTCATGAGATACACCTTTTTTTTTTTTTTTTTATCGGCTTGTCTCGGCTCCTGTCGCTTCCACTCAGCCATTGAATGGTTTTCTTGGCTTTTTCCGGAGAAAAAACGACTAGAAACCCGTTTTTTTGCGTTTTTTTGATGATGACAATGGACCGCAAAGGGTTATTATTATTATTATTTATTTCTTAGCAGACGCCCTTATCCAGGGCGACTTACAATTGTTACAAGATATAACATTATTTTTACATACAATTACCCATTTATACAGTTGGGTTTTTACTGAAGCAATCTAGGTAAAGTACCTTGCTCAAGGGTACAACAGCAGTGTCCCCCACTGGGGATTGAACCCACAACCCTCCGGTCAAGAGTCCAGAGCCCTAACCACTACTCCACACTGCTGACCTTATTTCTGTACACCTATCCCCGGTTGCAGCTGTTATTGGATCGGAAATCAAGCAATACCATGTGCCATATAATTTATTATTTAAGATCATAAATACTGAACCTTTATCCTTTGGTAACTTCCCAAGTAAACTGACCCTTGGCTACCCTTGTACAGCTTTCTGCAGTATACTGTACGGTCGTTCCAGATCAAGAGGACCAAATTCTGGCAAATGACATCAGGGCAAGGTGTGGTATGCATGCAGAAAAGCAGCAGAGCCAGCGACATTACGTAATGGCACTAGTTTAATTTAATTTAATTTAATTTAATTTATTTATTTTAATTCCTTAGCAACCATAGATGATGATAGTTTCTCACTGGGTCTGAACTGTGTCGTGTGGAAAGTTGTGAGGTGTGTGGGGGGGCTTGATCAGGAAGGGTTTTGATAATTTAGCACCAGTAGGCTCTCTGGTGCTAAACTTTGAAAACAGTTCAGCACCCTTTTTCTTAATGATTTGCACCCCTGGTAACTCATGTCCCACGTGCTGAGAAAGTTATTCTCAATATTAGCATTTTCCAATAAAAAAGTAATTCTTTGACGTTAGTCGTTGATGTAAGTGTAGAAAAGTATGGCAATATTGTAATGACAGCACATTTGCCATGTCACCATTTTATAAGCCACCCTGATTAATTAACCGCCTCGCTAAATGAATAAATAAATATTAAAAGTAGGCTACGAGAGTAATGGCATTGGCAGCAAATGCAGCTTCCGCGATGGAAACAGAAAGAAAGCGTTTTAGCAAACAGCCTTTTTCTATAGATGTTTGCAAATCCGACTTTTTCACATATCCGCCTATACCCCAGTCCACAGGGGGTCGGATATGCGACGTTGTACTGTACTGGGCTTCACTGCAAATCTTCCAAATTAAATTGTATTTTTTTTTTTTATCACTAGCTGTACAGTCCTGTACTTCACAATTGTGGTTTTAATTTGGAATTAAACTAAAAACCTTGTCACCAGAAACCCCAAAAGTGTGTGTGATAAAACAAAACTTTGAGCTGATCAGGACTTGGTTAACCAAAGGCTTTGGATCTCCTGTATCCATTTATTTTGTGTTCAATACTTAAACATAGTGGCATACTTGAAGTGGACATTACCTGGGAACATTAAATGATTTTCAATATACAGTGAACAGGATAAGCTGATTTACTTGTATTATTATACAGTAAGTTCACAAAGAAACCTCTATTCATGTAATCCATTTAATAAAATATACATGGCTGCTGTAGCTTTTATTTCATTCAGATCCTTAATCCCTAAACAACAAGTTGTAATATAAGGAAATTTAAGACAGAGCTGCTTAAATCAATAAAACAAAGTTTCCTTTTTTTCACCTACTGCTTAGGAAATCCGTACAGGAGCTATGATAAAAAGGAGACAAAACAACAGCTTTTTCACTTGGGTAATAGGAGGCGAGCAACATTCCCTGAAGTAAAAGCTTGACTTGCAACACTTGTTCTCTGAAAATACACGTCTGGGAGAAGAAACTAAGGTTATAAACCCCACTAGGCCTAATTACATGAACAGTAGAAGACTGCAAATTTGTTGCAAACAGTTTCAAGTTTGCTGTAAACAGACATGATTATTGGTATAGTAGGTTTACAGAACATATATGTTTTCTTACTTAAAGGCATCCCTGTTACAGTGTTTTTTTTCCCTTTACATTTCAATATTCCTACTGTTTCAATATAACAGTATACCCTTCTCCTTGCTTTTCAAATTATTTCCATTGCTCACTATACTAGCAATGCCTTCTTCCAAGCTCTCCGGGATGCATGTGGTTCATTCCATCAGGCCAGCCTCACTTTGTCCTTTACCGCTCAGCAATTACACCCCAAGGGGTACGTATGTAGTGGTGGGCATGGATATCCACATCGCCAGGGCCATTGGAGAGTGCTTTAGGCAACTGATTGATTATTTTTAAATAAGGGAATTCTGCATGCAAAACAAACAGCGTGCCTATTGCAACTTTATCAGATGTGTTTTTCCAAGAGAAACTCTTTGTCTCGTTTTATGTAATATCTTGATTATCAACCAATCGAAGAACACATAAGGTCATGTTTATAAAGCATTAGTGAAATGCCTAGGGCTGTTTTCCAAGTTCAGAGTACCTTGTTAGACAAACACTAATCATCTACCTCTACCCTTTCTTGAGCCACTTCTAACTAATGAATATTCGTTTGTTCACACATTCACAACAACATGAAATAACAAGGTCTGTTACAAACACAGAAACATTTCCTTTCTCTATGCTAATACAGCAACAGCATGCAGCATGAGTAGGGATTCAGTATGTCATTGTTAAAATGATTGTGTTGAAATGATATCTAATAGCCTGTCATCAGCTCTACTATATAGCCCTGGTATTATACATGTACTTATTTGAATCTGCTGTCTCTCAGGATACTATTGCCAAACCCAATTCTTTTTGACTTCTACCGGGGTCTAAGGAGGCCGCTATCTAAGATCGTTCTTTGAATATTGCAAAACAGAGGAGAATCATGTAAGAGTTTCAGTACTCATGTATTAGTAATATAGGGCAATTACATTAGCCGAGTCTGACATCATGCCACAGAGATACCAGTGTCATCAAGGGATTCAAAACTGGAACACACAGACGGAGATGCTGCGAGAGAGTATGGTGTTGTATGATTGCACATTTGTAGACTAGACTAGTATCTTTTTGTAATTAGGGTCGGATTTCAGATTTCCAAAGCCTCACACTCAATGGGGTCCCCTGGTGCTCCTGCAGGAAAGGCAGTGGCACTCTAGAGTGCAGGGTTGCAATCAAGATCTTGCTGGTTTGAACCTTGGTCACGCTGATTTGCTGATCTTGGCTGGGAGGCCCACAGGGAGTTCTGTAATAGCTTTCATGCTCCTGTAGGTTGGGTGGGGGAAATTGGCTTAGCTTAGTTCATCTCATTGTGCTTCCTCAACCCCTAGTGATCATGCATCTTACAAGTCCTGGTGGACAATAACCAGGCCGCTCACTTGCCCAGTGGCATTTGTTAATTAGGTTTGGCGTGTGAAAAGAGGCGATTGGATTGACAGCCAGAACAGAAGTGTAGATTTTACTATTCAAAGTTCAAAACAGTTTCTGTCTTAAATCCTAAATCGTTAGGAGACAAGCAAAGGGTACTTCTCCGTATTAAGCCTTAATCTTTCCAACCAGATGGTATTCTACTTCGTGTCGGATGGTAATAAGCTAAGCATCGGAAAGCTTGGATGCAGAACACAGTGGAACGTGGTGAAGTAAATAACTAAGAAACCTTTTTCAATCCCTAAATAATTGTAGCTTCTACTGTAGTTGATGTATTTTAGCACATATGTGTGTGTTTGCTTTAAAAACAAAGCTGACAGCAAACCTCTGTGCTCAAATCTGGGTCACAGATGACACAGCCATCATGAAATGACTTCTCCAAAATCATGTTTGCCAAGTGGTGTAAAACAGGATACTGCAAAAAAAAAATAAAGGACTGGGTAGCAAAATATTTTTGCTGAGTGATAGAGGAACTCACCTCTGACAGCCAGGTCAGGTGCAAGCAAGATGAATCGAATTCCTTTGTGAAATTAAAAACAATTAAAGAAAAAAAAATACAGTCCCAGAAGTTGTCCCCTTGAGAACTAAACCCCTATATGGTATAAAGAGACTCAAGTAAGTCCATCCAATTTCTCCTCCATTGTAATTCCCATTACAATAACATGTAACTTATTGATCTCGTTGAAAATTGTTATATATGCATTGCTATTTTATACTTAAATAACACTGCTATAGAGAATAAAAGATCCTTACTCTTATAACAGCAGATGCAGTAATACTTTTAACCCTAAACCTTTTCCGGCTAGCAATAACCCTGTCATCACCAAAGGTCAGATTGATATAATCTACTGGTGTAATCTAAAGTAGCTTTATACACATGGGACTGTAAAAGAAAGCTGATCTTGAGTCCTTTGTTCAGTGTCGTAAAGGTTACATTGGATGTGTGATGTTGTTGTTTTTTATGGTAACACTTTAAAATAATGGCCTGCAAATTCATAATGAATTCTGGCTGTACCAAATGTATTTGTTTAGATTTCCCAAAGAGCAATGTCATTTTGCTCCTGTTTCACACTCTTGGAATAGTGCACATATGTGGCAATTGATTGGTGGATATAGACAACCATCTGCTTTTGAGAGAAGCACCTTTTAATTGGTTAAATATATCCTCCGAGCAACGCTTATTGCTCAAGACATGTGACATCAGGTCAAACAACGGTTTGCCGTACACTTCATTGGGCAGGCGAAGCCAATTAGGAAAATCTTAAGGCTCAAAGGACTTGGCTTTATTTTCATCCTTGTTTTTTTTTTCTTTTACCGCAGCAAGATGACAAATCAGATTGAATGGGTTTCAACTCTTTTACCTCCAGATTTTAAAAATGTTTGTCATCTTAAGCGGACCGTGTCCGTTTCACAGACCGCGGCTTCTATCGTATATATATTTCTTTTAAAGAAAAAAAAAACTTTTTAAACTCTTTAACTTTTTAAATATAAGTCTACTGTGGAAGGTTTGCCTGGTTGTCAGCGCAGGCACGTGACAGGAATAGCAAATGCAGGACTCAGGAGATGTGGTTAAGAGATGGGACGCTTACTTTTATTTTATTTTCCTGAATAAACAAAACAACAAGTACTGGCCGTTTAACATGGTCAGGGTTTGTAATGTTCAACCAAAAAAAATATCACAGCTACTACTCTCCTGGAGTCCCAGGATGAGCTGATGAACTGTCTGCCAGGCTTCTTTATACATGTGGTCAGCCTAAATTGGCAATCATTTATCCAATTTAGCATGACCACATTCTCACCCTGTCTTTGGTTCAGGGATAGGGAGTTTTTTCCCTATCTCTGATGAATACAAGATACATTATTTTTTTTACATGTGTCCTGCCCTGCCATATTCTCTCTTCTGAAATGTGGATATACTCAGGAAAGTATCTGCTGTCATAGAGCTGACTGCATTTGCAGATGTCAAAAGAGCTTGGACATTATTACTCATGACAGTGTGACTCAGGAGCTTTCTCTGTGCATTCTCAGTTTCCCAGAAACGCTTTGGTCAGTGAGTTCTTGAAAGCTTTGAGGAATATATCATCATATGGTTCTACAAACTCTATCAAATAAAATAAAATAAACCATTCAGCTAATGGAATCACAACCGAGCTGAAGACCTCTCTTGGCAAAGGGTTACATCTATTCTCTAAATTATTTTAATCAATCAACACATGTGTACCATGTGTTTTTCCTCAGATTGATTTTTTGATTAATTAAAAACAATGAAGAGATACTGTACATCTTATCAGAGGCTTGTCTTTTTCCCCAGTGAATCCCACATGCTAAGCCTTTGAAGTCAGATGATTCAGCTTATACACAGAGGCAATGCACACTGAAGGGTAACGTCCTTGCATAACACACGATTGATCATTCTTCTAGTGTTGTATTAAAGTAAGTGTTAAAGATATTTTGTTGCACTTACCATGGCTTCAAGTTAGATTCCGAAAGTCCTACTGAGAGAGACAAAGGGTTGGAACACTGCACGCATCACTGATGTTCTCTTCTTTATTAGCAATCAGCCATGCAAGGATGGGCTGTCTGGGTGAAATTTGCTGAGAATAGGTTGTGCAGGTTTATCAAATCCACGGTGGACTGGTCACACTCCTGCTGTGCCTGTTAGATACACTCTATGCAGAAATAATGAGCATGTCAATGGTGTATATTCCTCTGTTCATTTACCTTAAATATAACTCAGGTCTCTGCTTCTAATGATTTTCTGTCTATTCCATTCTTCCAAAGGATCTGGCAGAGCAGCATGGCTTGCCATAGCTACCAGTCTTTAGTCTTTAGCAAGTTTTACATCCACTACCAAGGATTTCCTGCAACTTACAGCAAATCGGACTCAGATGTACAGCTTTCATCTTTGGAAATGCAAAACTAATGCATAAGTATTTCTTTAATAGTGATTTAGAAGTTTGATTTGGGAGTGATTTGGGAGGATAACGCACATGTAGTGCAGAGTTGTACTCAGGGCGTGACAAATCAGAGTGCAGAGAGAGTACCGCCAGGTAAAGTAGAGGGGGCATTATTGAGATACGAAGAGGCAAAACCCTTTAAAGAGTAAGCAGCCAGGTAAGAGGGATTTGGAGAAAAATAATGATTCAATATTGACGTAACCAGACCTGTCGCCAGGCATAGGGAGACACAGACTGCGGACTCTAAACACATTCAAAAATTTCATCATGAAGTGAAAAGTTAAAGCTGGAAGTTTTTGAATTAAAATGTGTCAGTCTGTCATGCCTGTTAGTTACTGTGTGAAGACCTAATTTAAATGTGAGCTGTGTTTACAGATAAAAGCAATATGCCAATGATATTAAAAAAAAAAAAAATCAAATCAAAATAGAAACTGGAATAAGCAGTGAGCTGGGCAAAGCAGTCATCTCAAAAGATCATGCATACTAGCCATTACAGAATTAGTCACCTGGATTCAAAAAGGCGTTCGACTGGAATTAGATGCTTCTGTGCGCAGGTCACTCACATTTTGACAGGATATCTGTGTTATATATGTTCATTTGATACCACATTAATGTACTGGCTTCATTAAGGGTATATCTTTTTGAGTAGCTGTAATCAAATATTTAAATTGGAATTTGTTTCATTGAATTATTTATTTAAGCTTTGTGTTAATTCCACTGCATGCATCTTGTCAAATGTCAGAGTTGAAGCCACTGATTGGAAACTAAGCTACGGCAGGTGCCTCTCCTTTTCTGATTTAGAATAATGAGAATCTAATCAGAATGCATAATTAACAAGATTATGTCTGGGAGTGTTTCTTTTCTCTTTTTCGCAGTGTGCATCCTCTCAGCTGCCAGCTTCTTGTCTAGATCCAGTTCAAGATGTTAATTAAAATGATAGATATTGGCAATAAAAAAAGCCAAGAAGACAGAACCTGAAGAATAAAATGACACACATGATGTTTCAAATCGAAGCTTACAGCCAGACGAGGTTCAAAAAACAGCAACACTTTAATTTAGGTTTCCGTTATTAGTGATTATAAACCATAGCAACAACAAACAAAACAATCGTAAAGGACTATAATAAATGTATTGCAAAAACAAAGCAGCCCCATACAATTGGTGAGACAGACAGACAAGCACAGAAAGACAAACAGACCGACTATATGTGTTATAACTGATTATAAACAATAGCAAAAAAAAAGGCAAAAATGTATAAAAATAGTCTTATTATTTCAAATCATATTAACATATTGTTGATGGCATTATTAATAACATGTTTATAGATAGATTGCCAATCAGGAGCGTGAGCTGTGTTTTAAATGTATTTGTTTATTTAGCAGACACCTTTATCCAAGGCAACTTACAAAGACTAGGGTATGTGAACTATGCATCAGCTGCAGAGTCACTTACAACAACACCCGAAAGACGGAGCACAAGGAGGTTAAGTGACTTGCTCAGGGTCACGCAATGAGTCAGTGGCTCAAGGAGGGTCACACAATGAGTCAGTGGCTGAGCTGGGATTTGAACTGGGGACCTCTTGGGTACAAGCTCTTTTCCTTAACCACCGGACCACACAGCCTCCCGCACAGCAGGTAAACAGCAGTGAAAACCCTGGTGTTGAGGGACTAACTAAAAGAGGGTTTAGGTTAAATAACCTTTGATACTCAATTACCCCTTTTTGGGTCCATGGCAAAGGGTTACTTGAAACAATATAGATGTAAAATTTCTATAATGTGCAGGACTGACCCGTCTTGAGTTTTCTGTAACCTTTCAATTTAAATTATTACCTGTTGAGGAGAAAGTCAAGATCAAAAGCGTGCTGCACCAACCATTACTGAAGGGCCAAAAGCAACTGTTGAATTCATATAGGTTATTGCTTGAAGTGCGTTCATTTCACTATCGTCTTTCTCAACATGTTACTCCAGTGCTTAGGTCCTTAGGGCCATCCTATCTCCTAGAATTACTAACTCTGTGTATTCCTACACGTTCCTTGACATCAGAAAATGCACAACTTTTACTTGTTCCAAAAAATCATCTTAACGAAGCCAGAGCTTTTTGCTGTTGTGCTCCTCGTTTGTGTAACTCTATTCTGGTTGACATTAGGCAGGTTGAAACAATGGATTCTTTTAAGACTAAATACTTTTTTTGACTGTGCTTTTCTATATGTGGTTGTAGCCGGAGTGTATTGTACATATGAGCTTGTTTGGTTTCAAAGGCTAGGGTAGTTTCACCTTACAGTATAATATGTATTCACCATTGAACTTCAGGGTTACCAGCTCACACAGCATCAACAAGGAATACTAGCAGCCAAATAATGAGGTCTTTAAGTAGGGTTATGGGCTTAGGTCAGTATATTGCACTATTGACTTGCTGTTTAGTTTAGATTGAAATCCAGGTGGCCTTATTGACATTCTTTTAAAACTGCTTGACAACACCACCCGGTCTAGGTTACTCCCAGAACTAACCACAGGTATGCACACCATCCCCATCTGCTGGACCGATAATAGATAGCGGCTCAATGAAAATAGCCCTATATGGTGCTGTCTGATCTGAATAAACTGTGGGTCTCCTGCCACATTGCAAAAGCTGGTATTTTTATTTTTTTCGCCTCTACAATCTGCTGAAGCGGAAAATAGTGAATATGACAGATTAAGAAAACATGCTGATAAGCATGGATGTCTCCCATTTATTAATATTCCATGATGACTGCCAGAATAAAACGGAGGAACACCTGAGAAACATAATCAACTAATAGGTAGGTGCACCAGACGACATGATAGGAAGTTATGACAGCGACACAGTCAATATTAAAGGAGTTAAAAAGGTTCCATTACTATTCATGTATTCCGTAACTTAATGAGCGCAGTTGGAAAAAAAATTAAATATGCAAATGGTTTTTCATACTTCTCAGATAAGAAACACTCCAAAACAATGCCGTGCTGCATTCTGGCAAGCGGACGTAGTTAGCACTGGATTCTAGGCAGGGGGGCGGTCTAAAAAACAGAGATGAAAGACAACCACAAGTATAATTAATTTAACAGTGATCAGTCACACTTTATTTTAGAACTGCAATGCAAACTTAAAGCATTCCTTTTCCAATAAGACTCTGTGTCGACTGTTTGGAAATAGAGCAAGGATGTTCTGGCCAAATCACCAATCCAGTCTGAAAACATTGGGTCGTGTTTTAAGTTCCTGGTTTGAGAACAGGCCATTTGGCCCATCACGACTCGTCCATTCTGCCCAACTTGGGGGGTGGGGATCTAATTTAAAAGCACAGAGTCTTTTCTTATGTTTCCAGTGTTTTAGATCCTACTACTTCCATGCACTTATATAACTCTCTGTGTAAAAAAAGTGCTTCCTATCTGATGTTCTAAACTTACTTTTCCTTAGCTTCCATTCATGCCCTTTTGTTCTTCTCTCTGTGCTAACTTGTGAAGTAGTTTCTTGGGTTAACTTTATGTACCGGATTCTACCCCTACTGTACCTGTGATTAAGCAGGCCTTCATTAAAGACTGTGGAGGGTAAATGGTTAAATTATTGTGCACCAACATATTTTAGCGTGCTTATGTAACTATCATTACACCCCTATCCTCTATCTACCTTATTCATTTATATAATCTCATAAAAAATATATTTAAGCTCTTATCAGCAGGGTGCTTTGGCAATCCTGGCTCAGTTGCCTTGGAAACTAAACTCCCCACAAGTATGAAATGCCTGAAGCTGGGACTGTTGCAATATTGCTTTATATATATATATATATATAGGAGAATTTCAGATAGCTTCAAGGACATTTAAACAAAACAAAAACTAAAAAAAAAAAGATTTCAGAAACAAATTAAGAACATTAAGTACATCTTTTTTCATGATACATGTAAGAACACAATTTTATCAGAAAAGGGTTAGGTTTAGAGTTTGGGTTTAGGTGTAAAACAATCAACGTTTGTTTGAACTGTGCCTGGAGATGCACTTTATTATATACATACAGCATAGCCCACCTTAGAGACATAGAAAGATTGAACTCCATCCAGAAAAGCCATACAAAATTCCACTCAGTGCTTGTGTTTAGATTATAGCTCATGGGTTGTCTAAATATGTATCCATTTTAAATGTGCCATGATCACTATTAGGTTATTGTGACTAATAGAACTGAAGGCTTTCGTTTGTACTCGCTGTAGCACAAAATATATCAATAGAGCATTATCAATTTTCAAGCAATCCAAAAGAAAGATATTTTTGTTTAATGAGAAACTCCATGTCGATTCTGAGTAGAGGAGGAGCTTCAACTTGTAAACAATAAGTTTCATTTGAAGGAATTCTTGAAGGAAAACTGAGCAATTTTATTCTGTTTTCTATTCTAAACTACCAGATTCTTGATGCAGCTCTTTAAACATCACAATAATCAGTTACGTGGTTCAAGAACATGATAAAATGTATAAAATGATAAGTATAAAATGATAAAGTATTGATTTTACAACATACATTTGCAATCAATGTCAAAACATTCTACATGTCGACAGGGATGTCATTTAGTTGAGCATCTTTTGCATAGCAGTAGTTACAAATCAGTAACCGATGTTTAAATATGCAAGACAGCATATGCAGATTTGTATCCCTGTATCACCAAAATACTCTTCTCTCTGCCGCTGTATTACATTATGCATCGTATTTATGAAATGTTAATGATGCTGAGATGAGGGTTCCAGTTAGGTAATTTGAAAAAGGCAGAATACTCTACAGACATTACGTTTTAATGTAATCCCTAACCAGTCACAAATACTCTTCGTATCTGAAAAAACAGAAACCGAGTTCATAGGTTCAAATAGAGGGGGGAGGGAAGGGAGTGGATGAAGTGGGAGTGGGGGGGTACAGCGAGTGGGGGTGGAGGGATGACATGGGGGGAAGGGACAGGGGAGGAGGGCAATAGTTTTGGAAGTGGGTCTCTCTTGTTCTCCTCACAATTCTTTACAAATAAAAAGTAACAGAGACACGCAGACCCTTATTTTGAAATGAGAGGTTGAATCATCCTGAAAGGAGCTGCTGAACTGCATCTGTCTTACCTAAACTCTCTTCTTCATGTCATTAAAATGAATAAGGATCACGCTGGCTCTGAGGCACGCAGCTCAAAGGAAGAATACGGCAGACAAAAGCTACTTTGTGCAACAAAGACCGTGTCAATCTGCTAAATAAAAATAGATGCCAGGTTACAGAAGTGCAACCAATAGGAAACATTGCATTTAATGTGCTTTATTAAGTCAACACCTCTCTGCATAAATGAAGGATTTCCGATGAATTTATAAAGTAAAAAATGGGTGTTGGCTGTAAATATTTCAGCATTTCAAATCAAAGAGAATGTACATGAAATACTAATGATATAACCCTAACCCTAACCCTTTTCTAATACAATTGTGTACTTACAGTACATATATAGTGCAAAAAGATGTACATGTTAAGTACATTGTAATTATATGTAAGTGCACATGTGTTTACTATGCAACTACTATGTAAATACACAGTAAGCAAACATTAAACAATTCTGCAATAAGTTTGATGAAAGCAAACAGACGCTTTAAAATCAGGAAACAAAAGATACATTTAACAATGTAAGGATGCAACAATTGCATACATTTTTTTATTTTCTTTTAAAAGGGAGGAATGCTTTTTAAAGAACCAGCTACCTTGACAATAATGTCACATCATCATTGAATCCTTTTCTCTGCTTTAAAAACAAACAAACAAAACAACCGACAACTTCCAAGGAGGCTGATCTCCTCTTCCTGTAAATTCAGACTGAAAACAAGTTAATTCTCAGGTCCAATTACTCCAGAGAAAGGCGATTTCATGCTGCACTGACACAAGGCAAGGTTTTAATGACTGACAGAGACGCAAGCTGCACTGCACAAGCAATTTGCTGTCATCTGAAATTATGGTACCCATACTAGTGAGTCAACTGCATCAGCAGGTCCCAAGTGGGTACTGTTTTAACCAGGGAGAATGCATTAAAACTTATGGCATTCTGTGCTACTGAAGCTCTACAAATGTCATTACATGCAATACGCTCAAGGGATTTTTATTGTCAGGTTAAATTTACTCACAAAGTTATTGCGGATTTCAAAGGGCTTTTAAATGTTGTGCAGCTGTAACATACTGTACCGGCTTTGCTTGTTTGGACAACATGGCATAAGATTAATTTCATAAAGCACCTGTTTATCAGGGTATTCCCCAGATACCCGTGAATAGGTGAATGATGCATTGTGGGGCGATTCCCCGGTTCTGTTAAATGCTCTAATTAAATTCAGCAAGGTATAGGAAGGTATAGGTATGGCCCCTTAGAACTAGATTCATACCAATGATCTGCACCTGAATTAAGCTCTTCTCATATGGAGAAAGATCCAAGCTTATTAAAACCAAGCCCTAGAGTGCATTTTAAACGAGGCAATAAGCGGATTTCGTTTTCAGTATTAAGATTTAATTGCTATCTGAAATGGATGCTAATTGAAGGCCACTGTGTCTATCAAGTATGGCGTCAGATTTGGGGTTTACATTATATCATCCTCTTTAATTCTTTACAGGGTTAGTGTGGTCGTGGTTATTGGAGCTTGTTTCAATTAATTTCAGACTGAAAAAAGGTCAGAAAAGGTAAAAGCGCAGCAGAAGCACAGCTGTATTTTATTTTTCTTACAATGCGTTTAAACAAAACCTTTGGTACAGTAACTGGGGTGAACGCTTATTCATGAGGGACATCCTCTTTGCTTCAATTTAAGAAGGTCTAACACAGAGACGTTTCCACTGTGCCATGACAAACCTGCTGTGCAATTTGTAGCTCACTTGTTACAACCGTATCCCCAGATCCATGACCAGAAATCTTAGAAGGCCATACTGATGACGGTAGGGATGGAAAGCAGTAAATCTTTATGCAATAAATGCCTGTCTTTCACTGTGTTGAGAAAACACTTTGTACAGCTTAAGAAAGATATACTGTCATTGACAGACTAACTCTGTAACATTTATATTGATCACCTCTGATACCCAGCACGCTAACGGTTATCGAGGAAAAGAGCCTGCTTGAGCCAAGGAAACACTTCTGATGCTGTATAATATTCCATTACCCATAGGCTAAGAGTAGTGATATCAAAGCACCAATGTGGATGCTGACACACACATCACATCTGATCCTGTTTAGAGAAAGGAGGTCACATGTTGTAAGCGAGACTCTAAATTATTTCCTGCCAGGCACAATCCTTCTGCTACACCAGACAGGCTTTGCATTCTGTGTACAAGCTAGATGTTGGTACTCATTAATTTGAATATGTTGTCCCCCAGGTTTGGCATATTTTACCAGAACATGATAATAAGCTGATTAAAGCTTCTTTTTCCCTCTTAGTTTGTAATGCTGAGTGTTCAAGGATGATTGTTGCAACCAATGATGTTTAAGCATTGTGTCCCTGAGGTAGTGTTTCAAGTCTCATAGCTTTACATTCTTCTATAAAGGTAAACAATTATGCTATTTTTATACAGACAACTCTGCATCAGATTTGGATTAGATGAAAAATTACGGTGCAGTTCTTCAATCTAACTTGTACAAGTACAAACCTCCAAAACACAGACATTCAATCCCAGTAGGAACTGCTGTTACCCACCGCTGTCTGGCAACGTTAGCTGAACAAAAACGTTCTCTTTGATGTTGTATTAAAAAGTGACAGTGTGACCATTAAGATCATCGCCTATTGAACCTGTTTGGAACACAAATGACATTAGTGCTCTTTCATTCTAGACTTTTTCAAACTCATGCCAAAGAGTCTCAGAGTGAGTCAGTCAAATATTATGAACCCATCTTGCAAGGATGCCATATCTCTGTCGTGGTTTGATGATCAAAGCTAAGATTGAATCTGGATGTTTATTTTTGTTGAACAGTTAAAAACAATCAGGCATCTAATCTTTAAGCTTGGATATTTTTCTAAAGCTCCAAAAGTATTATTGGAATTAATTAGCAAGTTGCCTAAGGGTGATGGGCCAGCTTCATTGCTATCCTAGATGAAAGGGAAATGCATTGCATAGTTATTGCAGCTTCATGAAATATGTATGTAAAGCAATGCAACTCATGCAAGGAAAAAAATAAAACTGTGAAATCTCTTATATGTGGGGGAGCAGTGTGGAGTAGTGGTTAGGGCTCTGGACTCTTGACGGAGGGTCGTGTGTTCAATCCCTGGTGGGGACACTGCTGTTGTACCCTTGAGCAAGGTACTTTACCTAGATTGCTCCAGTAAAAACCCAACTGTATAAAATGGGTAATTGTATGTAAAAATTGTGATATCTTGTAACAATTGTAAGTCGCCCTGGATAAGGGCGTCTGCTAAGAAATAAATAATAATAATAATAATAATAATGTGTCTAAGTTGTGTGTGAGTTTATCACTGTACTAACTAAAGCTTTCCGAAACTTTTCGATGATTTACCATGCATTTTTATTTTTATTTGGCAGGTCCCGAGGTATCATCTACATTTGGTAGCCAATTTAGTGTCTGCTTATTAGTACTAATTTGGGCTTTCTATTGACTGATTCTTATAATTGTTAACTATATTCTGAACGGGCTGTATCATCTCTACTTACCGTAAAAACCTGTGTATAACTCGCCGCCTCCCTCTTTGAGACAACAATTTCAGGAAAAAGCCTATAGGTCACACCGGTGTATAAGTCGCTCCCCCCTTTTTAGGACCCCCTAAAATACCTCGAAAATACACTTATACAAAGGTTTTTACAGTATTTATGGTGCTGTTTTGTTTGTGGTGTATGGATGCACTGTGCTGTTATAATAACATTGATATTTGTATTTTATATGATGGATTCTAATTGTACATTGTCTTTGCTGCATTTGTAACCTTCTTGATCAAGTCACCATTGCAAATGAGAACTGTTGTTTTTATAAACCTGGTAAATGTAACACATTTCGAGACTGTTTAACCTCATTTTGACATCCCACTTGTTTCTTCTAATCATGCTGATAGCTGTTTTAGTTTGGCTTTAGACAGGAAAGATCACTTTGATTTGATTAATTAATGTAACTAAAATGTGTAATAATTTGTAACAGACCTCGCAATCCACCACAGCACTGCTGTGTATGGTAAAATGTGAGAGAGCTAAACAGTGGGTTCAATGTTATATAAAATCACCTGGTTAAGCAGTGATTACAGTAATGCAAATGAGACATTATAAATTGATCCTCTCATATTCTGCAAATGCACAATCATTATTTTTGACATATTTTTGCTATATGCAGATTTCTTCTAGCTACATGCAACACCAGAAGCAGCAACGTAGTGGCCTTAAACGACTGTACTGCTTATTCTAATGCCGTGCAATACTTGTGCAGGAATTACACATTTTGGGTTTAACATATTTCTAACAATCAATGCTTCATTCGTGATACCCGGCTGTCCTTTCTTAATACAGTTGTTTGGGATTTTAATATGCAAGGGATGCATTATGTTTGCATCACCCTTGGACACAATATGAATGCATTTTAAATGTTTTCCTTGGAGTACATTACAAGGAAATTCTGATTTCTTTCCCTATTTTTAATTTGTTTTTAAATGTATATGTGAAGTCTGTCAATAAATTTGGCTTATAATGCCAAGGATGAAGCACTTTTAAACCCCCTAAACCCCCAGCTGCCAAGCCTTAGTAGGTTCTGTTCTCATTGTAATGAAGTGAAAGCTCAGAAGTGTGCACTATTGAATCCACTGCTCTTGTGTTATTGTCTTCTATAGAAAAAAAAAAAAAAAGTTGGCAGCACTTTTCAAATGTTGGGTTTAGGCAAAACTGAGAATCCGGTATACAGAAAGCAAGGGTCCAATAAATCCACCAACACCCTTTAATTGCATAGTTTTCCTCTACTGTTGGCCATGTATTTTTAGCAGTGTACACAGGGTCAAATGCAGTAGCCTATCGCTAATCAGAACCCTGCATGTAGAATTTCAAATCTTAAAAGATTGGAATCTCTACCTTGATCTTGATTTCCATTTACTTGTGATATCACTCAGGTTCCTTCACTGATTCATAAATACTCCTGGGTTGAGAGGTATAAAAAAAAGGTTTTGCATTAATAAACCAAACAATACACCGTCCACCACAAGAATATGTAACAATTTAGTCTCAATTTCATGGAACTTATTCCGTGCATTATGTGCAAGTGCAAGTCGATTCAGAAGAAGGCAATTTGTTTGGGATAAAGACCTGGCCACAGTGGATATACTGTACGTGAGGAGCACACAGTAATTATCTGTTGACTTGTGAAACCTTAGGTTGCTCGACTCCACAGCCTGTAATGAGGTGTTCACCTTGCCTGGGACTTGAAAGGTCATGTCGGTTCAAATGGTTTTCACTGCAGGCGGGTTTCATGTCTGGTATGTCTGAAGGAGACAATGCCATTTTTGAACTCCAAGTACTAACTCCAAGACAATAAAGCAATCGCTAAAATTTGCCATGCTTTTGAATCTAGGAAAGAAAAAGCATTACCTGTTATCAAGATATTTTAATATTTGCCTACTGTAGCTCAGTGTGAAATTATTTGGCTACAGACGACATATACATTTTAAGGCAACCATGTCATATTTGCATCTGTCAAACACTTTCTGGAAAAATGCTGTGTTTCATTAATGAGGAAGCATGCATTTCAAACAGCATTAGCAATGAAAACTCTTAATATGCCACTGTAACCATGCACTTTAAACTATTAACAAAGGGACCTTAATTGAAAATTCTACCTTGCTCAGGCATTCTGAATTCACAATCACCTCTGGGAATAAGCACTATCTAGGATATGGGCTGTGCATTGAGTTTCCTGAGAGACGTCATTCTATTGAGGACAGTGGTATCTGCATTCTCAATTGGAAGTACTATAAAATGAACTTTGCGATGAGGTTCATTAGCATTTGCCATCAGCTTTCAATCCTGTCATAAGATTATTCTTCATTGTGCTTGTAGGTTTTTATGTCACTTCTTTGAAGAAAAAGAGAAAATAGGCACACAGTTATACAGGCTCACTAATTATGAGTCAGTCTGCGTTATTTGATTGGAGAATTATTCATTATTTTGGGGTGAGGGCGAGAGGGCCAGCGTTTATTTTATTTTAGGTTTGCTGCAGCATCCTTGGAGCACTGTAGAAAAAAGCCAACAAATAACAAACCATGGTGCTAGGACTGAACAATAAAGCCAGGGTGCCCATGGATGTCCTAGGAATGAAACAAGGTTAGAATCCAAGCTCCCAGGCTACCAGAATTTTATAAATCATCACTTTAGACATAAAGCCATGGTTCATTGAAGGCCAATCAGGGTGATACAATAACACATAGAAAATGACTTCTTTTTGAGTCTGGCACTGAGGGTGGTCAGTACCTTATCTATAGATATTTCGCTTCTATTATGGGGGAGGGGGGGTTAGATTGTACGCTATGAGTTTGAATTTACACAGCTGTCTTTCTTTTTTTTATATGAAAAGGCACAACGCTTAGTTTTTTTCAAGGCTCATTTATTTCTGATGCTCAAAGATTGCACATGGCCTCCAAACTGAGGGGCAGACTCATTATTATGAGATGGATTCTTATTAAACCACCACGAGCACCTTCAAAAATCCTTAGAAGAAAAATCCTGCCTTTCAGCTTGATGGATGTTTAACCAAAAACCATTAACGACAACCGTGTCTACTGTATTACTGTACATTACAGGGCATGAATAGCCAAGTAATTACAGTGCACTAACTGTTCTTACACAGTACTGTGCTCTTACATCGAAATGGAATGAATGGTAAAACTTGACATTGTGTGGCTAATTACTGTGTATTTACATATCAGTTACTTAGTAAATGCGTCTGTACTTACACATCATTACAATGCTATTATGCATTGTATTGTATGTATGCTTTGTATGCATCATGCCTGGACCTTCTTATTAAAGTTCCATATGTTATGCTGAAACCAACCAAGACAATTGGCCATAGTCTGAACTTTGATCTTTGAATAAAAAATCAGTTCAGCACTATGGTATTGCAAGGGTTTTACAGCAAGTGTTCCAGGGATTTTAAGAATGGTTGATGTATGGTCCCAAGGAATCAGAATATAATGTAAAGACATGACATACTGAAGCGTCTATCTGTGCTGATGCATCTGTTTTCCACCTGACGTTGCCAAAGCACAATTAAGCTGCTGTACTAATTACATTTCTATTTCCGATTCAATTAAACTCCTTTCATTTATAAAATAATCAATTACATTGATGTGCTGTTCCATCAGGGGTTGGAGTCTTCAATGCAAGGAACACACTGATAATCCGAAATGCAGAGTTATATAATTTGCTATCGCTACTAGTATGGTACCAGTACAAGGAATTAGAGAATGTGAAAACACCCTTCTCTATTAAAAGGGACCATGGTCTCTATTCTCCAATTATAACTTTACAAAATTAGAACCAAACTACTGAGCATTTTAATTTAGGTCTTTTAAGCAATTGACATAGCTGTTTGAGAACAGGGCTCTATACCTTATACAGTAAGGTGTGATACTACTGTATATCAATGACGTACTTTTCTATTAAAAACATATTGTGTATCATCTGATTAAAACTTTTATTCTTGGGACCTGTTCATTAGGATCAATGTTCCCTTGTTATATGACGACCCTTTGTACTGTAAACCCTAATAGCGTGGCTTCTGTGCTTCCCAAGTGTCTCCACAAGAAAGTCACGAAATGTATATATTTTAACAAAGGATTAAACACTCTGTTGCACTAATGTATTATTAGTGAATCCTATGCATCATCATTGAGGAAGTAAGCACACAAGTATCTAAAAAAATGCTTTTCATCATAATTCTTTATATAAAACAAAAACAAGCACTTCTCTCTGTTAAATCAAACAAGAAAGCAAACTGACCTGACTGCTATAAGTGGCATGTCATACAATCCTCATCTCACCTGTCTTGTATATTATGCCTCGCAATTATCAGCCTAATAGCTTGTCCTAGTAGCACTCCAAAACACATTACCCTTTTATACCAAACAGCAAACTATGTCAAGCAAATATATAGATATATGTAAATTAAAGCAAAGCACTGAGATTGTATTTTAACATTAAACAATTCTTGAGGAAAACGAAGTGGCAGCTTAATTAGGTTCAACGACACTGCAAGAAATGGACAACAGCACATTCTTATTAATAAAGGGGAAATGAAACAGACAAATGATCGAATTTAGAGGAGTGGAACAGACACAGCACATGCTTTTACAGTATGTTACCATTGTTAATTACAATTAAAACGATTAAAACAAGTATTGAGTTACCACTTCATACATGGACAGTCAGGTACTAACTAAATATTTTTTTAAAAACACAGCCTAATGCAAGGTTTAAAAATGCATTAAAGTTTGGAGCTTTTTGTCTGTCTTTTTTGAAGTGCACAGTAATTTGATTTGAAAGGATTTAACTTGATTAAAGAGCACTGATTTCAGACTCTGAAATTATACCCATTCATCAAAAGTGAGACGCCTGTATGGGGTTACTGCAGTAGAATCAACTGCATGGGTATTCAATATAGAGCTATAACGGCAAGGGCCATCATCAGAGGAACTAGCTGGTAAAGCAATCTAGAAACACAAGTAGGGGAACAAAATCCCAAAGAAGTATTGGAGACTTTGAGTAGTGTCAGTAATGGATTTTGTTAACAGTATCGTTTGTTCCAAATGCTAGTTTCAAACCTACCAGAATGGCCAGGATCCAACATGAACAGAGAAAACGTTTTCAACAGTGTTATCATTTTCTAATACCTGTTATTTTCAAGCAGTTACAGAGATGGAGGGGAGGAACTAACATGTGGCACAGAATATTAAATGAATGTGAAATAAACCCCATACGGCGCATCTATTCATATTAAACCTGTAATCAACATGGATGGGTACTTATTTAGCAAATGAGCCACTTAAATCAATAGCCGTAATTAAACTATGAGACAGTCGAAAGTGGCATGCATGCGATTCGTTTCAGTTTATACCGAGTACAGTAGGTGGCAAAACCACGCCTTGTCTGGATCACTTTTAAGCTATAAGTCTTTGCTGCTTGGCCACCTCCTGACTTTATTCTGACCATTTTTTGTTTGAAAGGAAAAACACGAGTCTGTCACCGGAACCCTCTAAGCTTCAACTTGCCCTGTCTGTCTTGGTACCTCACAACATCATGTACTGTACTTGTGCATGTCCATTAAACGATCTATTGCTGCTCAGTCCATGAGTGCGTCCTCGTAGGACATGAATACAGCCCACAAGAACAAGGAGTAACCTTCACATTAAGTGTCTTTAATTACTATGTATTTACATATTAGTTAAATAGTAAATACATGTGGGCTTACACATAATTACAATGCTATAATGCATAGTTACAATGGACTTTATGTGTGCATGTTTTTGCACAATATATGTAAGTACACAGTATCAGAGAAGGGTTAGGGTTAGGTTTAGGGTTAGTGGGGATAGAGTTAGGGTTAGGGTTAGGGTTAGAGTTAGGTTTAGAGATAGGGTTAGGGATAGGGTTAGGGTTATATCATGCACAAAATTACACATTAGGTACATTGTAACTATGCATAATTACATTGTAATTATGTGTAGGTACACATGTATTTAACTAGTAACTACTATGTAAATATACAGTAATTAGAGACACTTCATGTAAAGTGTTACCCATGAAGGCTGTTAAATATACAGGGACAGGTCTGTTAAACACCAGTTGTAACTAGTTCCAGTGAAAAGATGACTTATTTTATTTTGGCAATGGTGGAATATATAGTTTTTGTGCTTCAGGGTTAGGTTAAAAGTTGTATTACCAGCATCAGAAATGCAGCACCAAGTACATATGCACTTACTCTATGCATCTTTTAACAGTGATCCGATTGCAAAATTGGTAGTTTAGATAGGAACTGTTTGGAAAATGAAAAATGTGTGTTATTAAATAAAACGTAATGGTGCACAGCAAAATATATCTGAACATCAGGTCAATTACAATATCTTTCTTATCTTACACCCTTCCAGCCAGTCATCCAGAAAAAAAACCTTCCAAAACCAAGGCATGACTATCAAAAAAGACTCTGCTAGGACAGCTACATGCATATGCTCCCATGGTAGTTTCGTGAAGCTGCAACTAAATATTTATTTATGGATGTTTCAAAGGTTGGGATTATCATTAAAAAAAAACCTTGAAGGAGAATGCTTGTACTGGAAATAGTGGAGAATGATGTGAATACCATGAATGGTGCAGCTTATTATCTACGGTAGGGTGAAGGGAAGAACATGAAGGGGTAACCTTTACATTAAGACTTAAACAATGGCCTTAACATTCCTGGATTTGAATTCTGAATTGAAAATACAGAACATTTAGACAGGGGATATTTTTACTTCAAAAAGTGCTTCTTCAAGACTATGTAGACACACTGGAATAAAGGGCATTGCTTTTACACTTCACAATTTGCACAATTTAGGCATTTCAACTAAATCCAAAGTGTGCCTTTGATGTACTTATCTGCCTAGTGAAAAAGGAATATACTGCATAATTTGATCAGACTTTTAATAATTTGCTGTACTGTTTCCACCATCTCAAAATGAAACAATGAAAGCCTCATATTTGATTAACTATATTTAATTAACTTATTTCAAGACCAACTTGGGGTAATCAATGCAGTTTTAATGAGATTGAGTGTTTCGAAATAGCATTGAATAATGCTATTTTGACAAGCATAAAATAACATAGATGGGGATCAATTTTTAGGTTTGAGAAAAAGAGTGAGTTTGAATGCACATACTGTAATGGAATTGGAAGAATAATGAAAAGGAAATGAGTGAATTCATTCAGAATGAATACTAGTCTGAAGGTCTAAGATACCAATTCCATGATGATCAAATTGAAAAGTGTATCCTTTCTTCTCTGGAGATCAGTTAGTCTCAAATCGTATGGCTGCAATCACCAGTTTATTTTATAACAAGCAACAAGTCTCCAATGCTAATTCACTATTAATTCCCCTGTATGTCGCAAGACATATACAGAAATCATATTCCTGGACTACTTAATCAACATTTTAAATATTCATTTGTATGCATGTCAACACCATATAATTCCATTAAAATTGGAGGTTACATTATTTGACAATAACAACAGGACTACAGATTGATTCTCTAGATGTGTTTACCAATAACAGTGCTTTAAAACGTATATTACATTTTGCCCCCCCCCCCAAAAAAAAATACCTAATTATAGATATTTTAGAATTATAGAATATCTATTGCAGCCTAATGCATTTTGTTCTGCATGATAAATATCTGTTATATAAGTCTATAATAATTGTAAACTAAAACATTTGAGGAACAAGAAAAACTGATTTAATTTTTGTTCCAGGGCCACAAAAAATAAATCAATTTGCTTGCATTGTTGACTTGAGTAATTAGGTTGTTCCACTTGGCTTGTCCATAATCTATACAAAATCTAAAGTCTGGTATTTGGTAGCTATCAAATGGCACTTCAGAAACCACACATATTTGAATAAAGTGCATCTATTTCAAATGCTGATTGGACCCAGTATTGTCTGTTTTTTTTAAGAGAACAGGACAAACAATTGATTTGAAGATGCAATCCCTTCTAATATCCAGTTAGAAGCCTGCAGGCCATTATATTTTCTTAGTGGGATTAAACTGTGCATTGCTGACCTGTCTTATTTTCCTAAACACTTTTATCACATCACAACCTAACATTGGCATACCAATCAGTGAAATTATTCCAAACTCACCAGGCGAGAAGAACCAGGAGATTTAGATGCTTGGGGACAGCTTTGTAGAACTGTCATGCAACAGGACCACTGAACTGGAAATCACTGGGGGAGAATAATTAGACAAAACAAAATTGATTCTTCTTTTCCAACATCATAAAAACGGTAAAGCTTTACATTGAGCTAGTCTAATTACTGTGTATTTACATAGTAGTTATATAGTAAATACATGGGTACTCCTACATAATTACAATGTTATTATACATAGTTACAATGTGCTTAACGTGTGCATCTATTTGCACGAGATATGTTAGTACACAATTCAGAAAGGGGTTAGGGTTATTGTTAGGATTAGGGTTACATCATGCACAAAGATGTACAGATTAAGTACACTGTAAGTATGCATAATAACATTGTATCAAATAAACAACCCAAATGTAGCAGCTAAATGTAGAACAATGACTAAGATTACATTTATCTGAATGAGTCGGTTCCAAGAATTCTCAAAGTGTGAATGTTTCTGATCCCAGATTGAATGTATGATGTTGTCTTTTGTAGAGTGATGTTGTTTTTCATGATGTACTGCTGTCTGTTGCTGGTCCTCTTGCCAGGACACTGTTGTAAATGAAGCCTCCGTCTCAATGGATGTATTCCTGGCTAAAGAATGAATAAATAAATTGTGTCTTGTTTAAATTAGCCACTATTGCATTACACCTTTTTTGCAGATAACCTTGCCCCTTTTGTAGATATCACATATTTTACAGCATGTGGTAAAATGCTTATAAAATGGTAAAACTCATAAATGCTAGCCGTGAACTTTAACATGTTCAGTAAAACTGCGGATCACTTGGGTATGACGATTTGAACCTAAAGCAATATGAATGATGAATTTGGTTTTCAGAGGAAGGCAGGATTGCCTGCTTGACACACCACTGTCATCCACTCCCCGTCTGTGTGTAATGAAGAGACACTGATTCTATTAGAGCCAAACACTTGTATTAGACCAGAAAAAACTAGAGATGCAGTCAAATATTAAAGCAGCTGTTTGATTAAAATACAGCGATATCGCTTCCAGGAGGCTTTTTGACACCCACATTTCTCATGCATTATTTATGTTCTTTACAGAGCAGAGCCACAGGTTTTCCATTGAATCTTTACCATTGAAAGCATGCACTCTTTGTGTACACCTGCTAATGCACAAAAGCTTATACTGAGCTTATGTAAGTGGCACACATACAGTAATATTTATGTTAACTTTGGTTAAAACATATGTTTTTGATGTTTATTTTTCCAGATTATAGTCATTTTCTGTGTTATATGAGGATGGATGATTGCCTCACAGTATATTAAAACCCATTACTTTTGATTTAATCAATTAGTGTTACGTTCCAGCTACAGTCACTAACCACCTGCCACAACGACCCTTTCCAAATAAACCTCACAACACATCATTAGAAATAATCTGTGATCTAGTGCTGTGTTTGAGGTTGTATAGCCCAGGTCCACAAGTAAGTATTTCACCTTTATTATTTTCTGATTAGGGCATCTGTAGAATGCAATGATTTGAACCTGTGTTTAGATGTCACACTAAACGCTATTATAGTAAGACTGAGAAACAATTGCATTAAGTAATATAGTACAGTTTTTTTGCAGATATTATGAAAAATACACACTTAATACATTTGTTTGTAATATTGTAATATTTTGCAGATACACAAATACAGCTCATTAAGGAATGTAAAAGTGCCTGTTTATGTAAGATCAGATGTAATTGTTAAAAGTACATATATGTTGTTTTTTTATGTTTTTTAAAGCTAAGATTAATAACAGCAATCACATGCAAAATGTATGAAGTATTCATTCTGTACACAGTAAAAGTGAAGTATGGTGCTGAATGGACAGCTCCTTTCAGAAGCTATTGTAATTTTGATCTCACCAGCAGAGGTCAGAGTGAAACTTTGCAGAACTTTTTGGAGCACTTAAGAGAACTGCTCATATATCATAATCATAAGCTTCATATACAGCAGCTTACTTGTTGCACAGTTTGCACTGAAGAAAAAGAAGGGAAAAAATGAAGTTACACAACACTGGAAAATTATGCTTAGAGAATGTGCAAAACATACAATGCTGTAATCACTTAATCTAAAACAGCAAAATAACATATCATCAAGTCAATATGCCACTCGATCATAAAACAAATACAACTACAAACCTGACTTGATACTTCTCTCCTGCAGAGATGTACTATTATACGTTACACATGGATCAGATAATGCTTAGGTCTAATGCATCAGGAGTCTTTAAGGCCAATCCCATTGGTCTCTGTGTTGATAAAAGGGTAAGAAGGAGGCTTGGAATGGCTTGCTTTCAGTTCCTCCCACTTTTAAAAAGGCAGCAGAGACATTCAGTGAATGGCTTAGTCGTGCACAATACATTTCATGTGTATTACATTTGTCAAGGGAAGGTGTGTTTGAAAACAAACAGTGGAGGTACTTACAGGATTTTGATGCCATGGTAACCATGCTAACTTATTTTTATTGAGCTCTATGAATGTGCTTGTAATGTAATTTGCTGCATAGTTAATGATGTAAGAATCTTTTATTGCGTTCTATTGAAACCTTCAGGCATCATGGTATTGAATCTCCATGCATTTGTCTTTATTCCTCTGCATTGTGCATTATCTAATTTTATTTCTTCTAAAACTACAAATTGTAGGTCTTCCACGTTAGGTTCATTTTTTGTAAAGTGTTGAACTATTGATTAATTAACTTTTTTAATATATCTTTCCTTCTTGTTCAATGGATTTTACTTCTTGAGCCAAATATATGTTACTGTATACATACACACAGGATTCTTATGATTTTAATGACACAAGCATTGAACCATATTACTGCAAGCAGCACTGATCCCAAGTTTGTAAGTTCTTAAAAATGGGCAAGCCCTTGTAAATTTGATAAAAATGTATCCTGACACAGGGCTCTTTTCCCTTGACTTGAGGATGCCCCTGTCACTTCTAATATAACAGGGAGTGAGATAAACCAAAAGAACACTGATGCCCACCAATTTTTTGAAAAGCTAAACGTATCCTCAAGCTGTCTCTTTAAAAACATATCCCTTCCCTAATGGCCGTATCCCCTTAGCAGCACAGAATCAGCACATTTAAATGAGTTGGCATCTATACCTATCTTTATCTCCCTCCAAACAAAACAAACAAACCCTGGTGTATTCAACACATAGACATTCAGTAACAACATTTCAATTAGGTCACAGAGAACAGCCGTTTCTGTTTTTTTTATTTGTATTTTTTATACCCTGCAGGAAAATAAGAATAAACTTAAAGGTCTATTAAAGGAGGTCCTTTCCAGTTTGACAGAGAAGTTCATGTGTTTGTATTGTTTTTGTCAGTGTATAGGTGGAATTAATCTTTTTCTTTTGTGGGTTAGAATTGTATTGATTTTCTCACATAGAGTTTTACATCAGCGGGAAGGAGGCCCCAGGAAACGATACTGAACCACAGAGGTGCAACTCAGAGGTCCACAAACAAGCAAAGAGCCTTACAAACTTTTTAAAAACATGGTTAGCCGGGGGGAATCGACTGTGCATGCCCATATTGGTGTTGGATACGGAGGCTGAAGAGTTATCTGTAACACTTTACATGAAGTGTCTGTAATTACTATGTATTTACATAGTAGATGCATGTGTCCTTACACATAATCACAATGTTATTATGCACAGTTACAATGTACCTAAGGTGTAAATCTTTTTGCACAATATATGTAAGTACACAATTTTATCAGAAAAGGGTTAGGGTTAGGTTTAGAGTTAGGGTTAGGGGGTTAGTTTGTTGTAAGTTTGCATAATAACATTGTAATTATGTGGAAGTACTAAGTAACTGCTATGTAAATACACAGTAATTAGAGACACCATGTAAAGTGTTACCCAGTTATCATAGAAGGATTATACACATACAGGACTGGGTTAGTGTAAATGAATACAGCGATTTATTCAATCAATCCAAATAAAGTAACTTATTTAACCACAAAGCATTTCCTTTTCCAATAAGAATAAACGTCTTTACTGTTTACTGTAAACCCTCAGGGGCAGTTATAATTGTATCCAACAGCAGTGGATTGTAAAACTGGAAACATTTATATTGCAAAAAAAAAAAAGCATTACGGCACTATCAGTTAAATGCAATGAAAAGTGCCAAGTGCAGCAAAGGACTAATGTTGCAGCCTTCTGAATGCCACTAGAGTGACTGACAGCTAGCTTTCAATAAGAATAAATGAAAACTGCCCTTCCAGGTTTCTGAGCTTTCAGAGAGATAAAACGGCACCCAAAAGCAAATGAACCGATGGGATTTAATGGAAACGCACAGCACTGTCCTCTCATGATTCATTGTAAGGATCACCTCAAGCAAACCCATAGTATGCTATAAAATACCAGACTTTGCAGTACACGTGTGTCTATTTGGACCGAAAACAATATCATAGTGTACCTTGCCTAGGGTTGCAGTATGGGCTGATGTACATTTCAGCTGCTGTCAGTTAACCTTGGAACTTTATACATATGCTTACGATTGTTTCAATATAATTGTTTGCCATAGGCATTGTAAGTAAGAGTAAGAAAGATCTCTACAGCTATGCTCCCAACTGTGGTCTCCATGCATTCTGATTCTTATTCTGATGTGTATGTGTATTTGTACAATGGTATTTTACAATTCAGAGTGCCTACTACTGGTCTCCAGACTGTGTAATTATATCACTGTAATTTTGTTATAAACTTATAAAGCAGCAGGGAGACCAGAATAAAAAAAGTCACTTAACAATAAATGGTTTATAGTTTTCCCTTCCAGGCAAAAAAACAAAAAGGATTTAAAATATTACATATTGTAAGGTGGGCAGTAATAGGTGTTACAGAACTTGGCTTATTAAAAAAGTAGCAGTAGTTACAAACTTTGACGTTAGCGATTCTATATACGTTGGCCAGACATGAAAATCCTGTCTGCTGTGTTAATAAACCAACACTGCTGTACATTGTGGCAATATTGACCCAGATTCCTGAGCTGTTTTTCCCAATAAAGGTCACACATACCGATCCACCAGAAAGGTAGATACGATTGCAAAGCCTCCAATGGAAATCATTTGCCTAAAGAGCTCTCCTGTGTAAATCATCCTTTATACTTTTATAACAGAAGGCTACCAGTATTGACAGTGACCCCCTATCAACCCCAGCGATCCATTAAAACATGCTGCTGTACATTTCCGCCTTTCAGCATGTTTGCATTCGCATATATTCCAAATGAAGAGTTCCATGTTTTTTAACTGAATGTTAAACTTTGAAAGCATGGTGTTCCTCAATGGATTTTTTTCCCCTGTTGTTCTATGCGTTTATAACTTTTTCATATTCCAATTTTTTCTATTGGATATAGGACCAAGGTGTTGGGCCAGACATACATCAGGAGTTTGATTTTTAATATTGTTAAATGCCCACGATTGTAATAAAGTGGATTCCCCTGTACAGCTTTATTTTCCACCAGTTTATGACTTATTCTCAATAAACTCAATATGGTATTAGTTGTTAACAGTTAAAATACTAAAATCGTTGCCTCTTGAAGCCAGACCAGTGATTGTGATTTTAAAACTCATATATGTGTGTATGTGTTTTTATAGTATATTTTACATTAGCATGCTATACTATCTTCAAATTCCAAATAGTACTTGACAAAACCCACACATATCTTATTTATATCTTGTAAACACATTAACCACCTCCCCTAGCTCTATTTGATGTTGTAGCATACTATAATCTCTCTTAAATGGGTGGGTTAATCTGTTATAAATCATTTGTTTATTGAAGTGATTGCAATCGAACCATCGCTCTCTCTCTCTCTCTCTCTCTCTCTCTCTCTCTCTCTCTCTCTCTCTCTCTCTCTCTATATATATATATATATATATATATATATATATATATATATATATATATATACTGTGTAATGTCATTTGGATTCTGCAGTATATAAAGGTTTTAGCACCATCCAAATAAGTTAGTTCTTTATTTGGAGTGACATTACTGTTATTATGTTCTTTTCAGTTTTATTGTTCTGTGTTCATCAAAATCATATAAAACAATTCTTATGAAAAAAAATAATATGAGTAGTTATTGCCCCCAAATGAGATGAAAAGCGTTATTTATATCCACGTATAATGCCTATATAATATCTGCAGCTAGTATCTTAGTTCCTTAAAGAAGAGAGACATGGCACACATATATAACGCATCCCCTTTCTGTGTACCACACAGACAGCTTGGCGCTACTGTGCCTAATGAGGTTTATACAGTTTTGCATTGTGCTGAGTAGTTTTACATGGTTTCTACATTATGCTAATGCACATCTGTTGACAAACAAAGAGTTGCCTATTGTTTGTTATGAGCTACGATGAGTGCAGCTGGATTGAAAAAGACCACCTCTATCCATCTAAACAGTTACAGACACAATTATAATAAATGCAATTTACCCTAATTACAACGCTGTCCTTGCAAAGCAGGTGTTCGGATTGGTATGGTGAAGGGATTGAGGTGTTGATGGAAATTCAAGCAGACCATAGCTGATTTTAAAATGAACACTGCATCCAGGACTATTTTGAGTGTTCAGTCCTTCAGTGTGCTTTTTAACCTCTATTACTGTACATTACAAGCTAAATCTCCATTTTGTACCATGGTTCCAGATGGGTGAGAAAGTTAGCAGCTATGGTTTTAAGATCATTAGGTTTGTTTTGACTAGGTTTAGTATGCTTTGTATTTCACTACAGTTATTATTATAAGTGTTAATGTTAACTTTAAATCTCTAATACGTCTTCTTAAAAAGGTTTGCATTATCCAATTAACATTTTCTGAATATGTATTGCACCTGTTTAATAAATATCCTATGTGATTGTATGTTTCCCTATTGCTGTTTTTGCTTAGATCATGACAGGATGAGTTTCTGAAGAGAGGTGGTTTTGGAAATTACCACTTCAGCAGGGACAATTTCCCTGGACAAACTCAATACAAAACCACTACTAGAGCACAGAGGGGACTGAAATTACAGTGTACAGGCCTCTTGAGATGTTGCAAGAGTTTGTAAACTAGAAAATAAGCGCTGTGAATATGTAAAGGATTACATTATTATTTTGATTTGTAATGGGAATTTGAAGGTGCCATTTCACAACTTCTCTCTTTTAATTGAGTTTATTCACATGCTAGTAAGATGACCCATATATTCATTCAGTCATTCAAGCAATGGGTGTTGTTAGTGATCCAAAGTCTTAATACAATTTATACTGAACATTTTATTTTTCTGATCCTTGAGCATTATTGTATATAGAGTACAGCAGCAGAACAATCATTAGGATATCTTCTACAGAAAGCACTTAATGCATCACTGATACTACCACTGAGAGAAGGGAGTGTTTAGAAGACAGAAACAGACAAGCCTCTTTGGTAAATAATGATTTTTTTATCTGTTTGTCTGTATCTCATGCACTCTCACTATCTTCATGAAGTCAGAAGAAAGCACGTTTGTGCCGACACAAACAATAACATTTAAACGTTGTAATCTTGTTTTATTGCTAGCTGAAGATTAAAATGCTAATTACCCTGTGAAATTCCCATAATGATCTCCTATAAATATCGCAGCCTTTGAAATATGAACAGCTATAATGTATGAGGCGCTAAGGACTTAATAAAATTTCACCTACTGAGCTTTCCTGATGTGGACAGTGCATTGGATCATCCATTGCTAACGGTATATTTAAAAACATCTTTCTACAGTTTGGATCAAGTGTATTGGTTCACCCTGTCTTTGGCTTCTGTGTTGTTTTTATTTATTTAATCAATGAACAAAGATAGGTTGAAGGGAATTTAGGTAGCGTAGAACAAAGAATGGGGGGGGGGAGGGGGGCTTTAAGTGCTGCACAGAAACCAAACCAGTGGAGATTGCATTGGGACAGAGGGTAGGAATCGGTTACCTAGCCATGATGTTGATGCTAAATCACTGGGATCCTTTAAGACCCAGCTGGACAAAGTTGGGAGATTAATCAGCTACTAGGAATCGGATAAGCACTGATGTGCCAAATGGCCTCCTCTCATTCATAAAATTGTTTTTTTTATGTTCTTGTGTACAGTACAAACTATTTCTATGTCCACAGAGCAGTTCAGATAAGACGGGTTCTACTGTATGTTGAATGTAGAGTTCTTTCTTGAATGCAAAATACAGTGTCCCTGAACTGAACTGTATAATAACCCAGATGGTTAAACACTACAGTTTATGGATTTGGAAAACAAATACACATTTTACTTTTTATTCAAGCAGTGTCAACCTAAAACCTCTGTATAGTTTAACACAATATTTTAGCTAGTAGGATCTAAAACACTGGGGACATTAAAAAAAAGACTAGATTCTGTGCTTCTAAATTAGACCCAGTAGGGGAGAATGGTGTTCTAACAAGGGACCAGCCGTGATGGTCCGAATGGTCCTTTATCACTGCAGCTTCTCTGAACTTTGGTAGAGCTGATGGTCAGAAACAGTTTTAATGTCCAGCACTTTTTCTCATTTGGTAATTGAGGCTCTGCTCTGTATGCTTTTGTAATAAATAACTAGAAAGTGGCAAGCAGGGCTGTCCTGTCTTTGTGAAGCCGACTAAACTGCACTTAGCGTATGACAGAAGCTCCCTCGAGCATGCTCTGGGGAGAATGTACAACACTGGTTTCGAAATAAGAGTACAACATGTGCTTATCATTTTAGCGGTTGTTGGTGTTTGTCTGATTAATCTAAGCTCAACGGAATAAACAAAGGGTAAAAGTAGATTTGCGAACGACCAGAATCAGTGTGCCCATCTGGTAATGTACATGGTTTAGATTTAGTTAACATGCAATTGCATTACAGAGCAGAGTGAGGAGATGAGCCCTCCTCAGGCACTGTTGTTTACCTTGAGGAATGACTGAAAGCTAAAGCCTAGCATGTCAATAACCACCTGAGTTTTATTGGCTCATTTAGTTCCATCATTGACACTGATTCGTCATGGCTCATAGGGAGCTAGCCAATAATATTGACCTGATTTATACGGAATGTAAGAATAAACACATGTGCCTGTATTCATGGGGTGAGCATAGAGTGGGTGGCATTGAAAAATGATATTCACAAAACCTTAAGGGATGTTTAAAGGACTGTTTTTTAAGTCTTAGATTAAACAATGACTTGAGGATAAACTTTTAATTCCTATCTGCAAACAAAACAGACCCTAAGAAAACATTAATTATTAAACATAATAAATTGTCATTAAAAAATGAAACTGTAAAAATTGTCTTATTTATATTTCTACTGTCTACCAGTTCTGTGTTTAATTAGCACTGTTACTGTGATATATTGGCAATGGTCTGGAAAATACGCTAGTGAAAGGATGCACAGGACATTAATATGATCCTCACTTTGTTATATCCTCATTAATATGAATGGATCTGAGACTGTAGTGGAATTATAAACAAAACAAAATATGAGTTCTATGAACCAATGGTATTGCCATAGTAACACGGTGATCAGAACAGATAGCTGTATTTGCTTAGTATCAAAATTCAAACATAAAACTTACTATAGTTTAACTAGAGGGTGGGACATAAAGGAAATTAATTAAGGTTTGCAATTATGGTTTTAAAAGCCCAGTATCTAGTGCTGTATGATTTCATGGCAACCTTTAATTTGCACCACAAAGCCTCCTACACATGACAAACATGACTGGGTAAGGTTTATGAGCCTCAGTAAATGAACCAAAACTCCAAATGTAATGAGGTGAGTAGATTCCCCAACCTCTATAATTTAGATGGCACCTCCCTAATTGCTATAGCTGTTCATTTTTATTAGAAGTGCTTTATTACATTGAGTATAATCCCTAGGTTTAGGTGAAACCATTAATATTTCAATTTAAAATGTAGGAATGAGAAATTAAATCATGACCTGGGTCTTCATTTGAATGCCATGCTTGGCACTATACTTCTTAAACTTTAATATGGGGCAGGTGGTTGTTTGTCTTTAACTTTGAGTGCCCTACTTAATGTTTGCTGGTACGTTCAAAAACCTTCGATATTGAGGTTTTAACTAATTTGAGTTTAACAGTAAAAGCATTTTGTATTACAGAAGGAGCAGGATGTTGTGACATTTAGTAACTTTACAAAGTGCCTGCTGTCCAGCACAGTGGAGACAGCAAGATGTTAAAACTGTTCATTTTTAAAAAAAAATTTTTTATACAATTTGGAATCTGACTCAGTTGCCTCAAACAGTTTATCCACAAGGAACACCACATGAGTTGTGCAAAAAGGTTTTGATTTATCCTGAACTGTCTATAAGCAAGGATAATAACAAAACTGAGATAACAACAGCACTTGTTCAGAGAAAATGTGACGAATCCAAGCTTGAATCCAAACCCAAGCTCTTCAAAGCATGCCCACATTGATGAAATTCTTGTGCTGGTTGCTGCTCCAATATATTAAAAAAACACATGCAAACACAATGTAATATATGCAGCGATATTGCAACAGCACCTACTTAGGAGAGGAAGCATAAGAGGGATGTAAATAAAATAAAAGTCTATATTTAAATGTGACTTTAGAGTAAACAAACACACAGTTAGCCTAACCCCCCCCCCCCCCCCCCAACCCCAACCCCAACCCCAACCCAACCCCAACCCCAACCCCAACCCTTTTCTGATACAATTGTGTACTTGCATACATCTTGCAAAAAGACACTTTAAGTACATTGTAACTATGCATAATCACATTGTAATTATGTGTAAGGACACATGTATTTACTAAGTAGTGACTATGTAAATACACAGTAATTAGAGACCATGTAAAACCCAATAATTGTGGCCATTGGAGAGGTCAAAGAGGTCCCATTAATACCACCAAGCCCACAAGAACCTATGGGTTTCTCTGGGGACATGTTGGTTTTGTTTGTGCATCAATGGCACATTTTATTTGATGTCTCAATGGCTGTGTTTTGTGTACTCAATCCATTACATATTATTTCCATATTTTTTCTAAACCACCTGGCTCAACAATAAAAGGTTAGAAAGATGTGTGCAAGTGTGGTTACAAATCCTCTGCTACAAAGGCACACATGTTATGCATAAAATCATTAAAACTGAAGTGTGCTGTGAAGTAAAACTTTGAAATGCAAAAGTATTTAAATTTGTAAAAGGTTATTCATTTGCATATGGGAGCTTTTCATGGGGTAGATACATGTTTAAAATGCATTTTTTTTTAAAGAAACGCTAATTAAATTTATAACAGAGATCAAAAATATGCACATAGAAAGGTTGTGTTGGTCTTTGGGGGTCATTTCTGTCATGCATATAAACCCACTTGAGTACAACAAATTTAAAATGAAAGCATTTATGGTCTTTTTAATTAATCACTGACATCTATCACATTGATATACCGCATCCACAGCTCTTAAAAGTTAATGAAACACACAAAAGCCACCATACTTTAGACAGACAAGGACCATATACATTTGAATCAAACCCATTTATGGAACTAAAATGAAACCTTTTCACAATGTGGACTATAAAATAAACAAATGGCAGAACCCAATTTAGCCATTGTGGAAGGCGTTGCAACACACCAAGATCCTGTAAAAAAAAGTCTTGGTTTATGATGGATGGCTGCAGGTAAAGATAAGTGTATCCCATAAAAGTATATTAAAGCATCAATGGAACTCAGATGCACAGTATTGCTCCCTTCACAACTGGAGATTGAAACCCTAAAGAGTTTAGTACCAGTAATGCTATAACAAACTAAGTCAAAATGTTTACAGTAATGGAAAACAAAAACAGTTGTATAACCCGTGTCATTTTCTTTTCTACACGCAATATAAAAATGCATGACCATGTCATAATGTGCGGACATGCATCGATGAACATGATATTGGCCTAAATGAGGAATGGTGGGTTTGATATCCGATTTCAATCAATTATTAATGTTATCTCTTTGACAGAAGCAATATCAGAAAACCGTGAGATTGATGTCTGCTCTTTCGTTGATGAGTTTTCCCTCTGTTACCCACAGCGCACAGTGAAAACAAAACACCTTTTATTAAATATAATACCATGCAGAGGACTAGGTGGTGCTGTGGATTGAACTTGTTGAGATTTACTTGGATAGTACACCACATTATATAAACTTAGTACAATGTGTTGGTATCTGCCATGCCACTTCACCTAACTTTTTAATTGTTTTCTTGGTACTATTCAAAATGACTCTGTGATGGGGTAGCGTCACGGCCCGAGATGTTACCAGCAGGAAATAGACCCAGAGATGGAAAACTGCAGTTTTAAAGGGCTATGCGCACGTTATTAAACAAAAACAAACAAAACACAGGAACAAATAAACACGGCACGAGGGCCAAAACAAAGATTCAAATGAAACAGAACAATACAGGCTGGGCTGTCGGCCTTCACTACAATGTTTCATAACGGTACAAAATAATCACAGCACAAACACTCACCTCAAACTCTTTTTATACACGTAGTCACTCCCCAATTAGCACCAGTTACCTAACTGGGGAATGGCCACACCTTTGAATGCTGGCAGGGACAGATTTAACCCCATCCCTGCCAACCTTACATTCCCACACACACACTATCTACAGTAGCAGGGCTTCTGCCCTGCCACAGACTCATATTTCCAAACACTATTTGCTATAACATGGCATGACGGATACATCATTCAGCGATAATCACAATAGCACTACATGCTTTATACTCTGCTCCATTCACTTCTATGAAGTATTCAGCATGCATGACTGTTAATTAAAATGTAAGGCCTCTATCTTAATATTGAACCACAGTAATTAAGGCTTGGGGGTTCTTTTGTCTGTGAAGATTGGAGAGATCTTCAATAGGGACACAGTGTGGAGTATATGTGTATGATGTAATCTTTCAACATGTCTCCACTACACAGGGTTGGTAGAAGTAACCAGTGAGCTAATATCTATGTATATTTTTTTATTTTACATGAAGGTGCCACGAAATCCTTATCAATCCGGCCACGCCAAAGTAGCCAATGTTAAACCCTGACGCAATCAGGCTTATAACACAAAGGGATGTCACATTTTTTACTGATCGGCAACATAGACGCTTGGCAGGATTTCATATAGCTGTAGCTCAAGACTGAACTGCAGATTGAAGTTGAATGGGTTATGTTATTGGTGGCATCCCACAACTCCCTCTCATCTGTAGAGGGACTGAGCAGGCAAATTTGCTTCCATGTTTTAACCATATATTCCTAGGTCGGTATGTTCAGCATTGCTTGCCTTGGTAATGCGCCTTGTAGTGCAAGGATCAGGTATTACTTAAGGATGGCTAAACACGCTCTATTACATCCTGCTTGTTTTTTGAGCTCTTATTACATTTTTGTTTGCCTGAACACCCATTGGATTGCTTAACACCATAGGAGTCTTTTTTCTTGTGGTTCTACATTACTAAACTGCAGCTGTTTAATTGATGTTTCTAAACGGTTTACAGTGCCAGACCTTCTCAGGGTTTTTCAAAGGTCTACATTAAATGATAAAATCCAGTCCTGAACTCCTTGTTGTGTTTTTGTTATGAAATGTGATCCAGCAATAAGACGACAGATTCACAGTCTGCTAAAATGCCTGATTTCTTTCTATACACATTTTGTATTGCTTTATTTGAAGTTTCATTTATAACACTGTACAGTTCCTGCTGAAACCGAAACCTACACGAATCCATCATGAACACAGACAGCTTGAGCAGTAACTGACACAGGGTCAATAACAGGAATAAGTATTGAATGTATCGTTAATTAATTACTTGATATGAATTCAATAGTAGTTAAAGGATTTTGAGGAAATCTGTTGTAAGTTCATTTGCATTGTAATTAATGGAACTTATAAAATATGTAGCAGAGCCTATAGTTTAATGTTTTTCACCAGCAAGCATGAAACAGTAGTATTTGGGAAAAAAGAGGTAAAAGAAATTGGTAACATTTAAATGGAAGTTACTTCAATTATATTCCAAATCGTATTAGTTCCTGTGAAATATTCCTTGTTTAACTGAAGAGGGATGTATGTTGTCGTGTAGGCCTGCATGTGGTAACCAGCTTTTTTAGCATGAGTGCTTAGCAACAGCTGTTGTCAGGGAAAAGAATATGCATTACACTCTGACAAAACTGGATTGCCTCACTTGGGCCCTAAATAAAGCCATATTAAAAACATGGGTTTATTTACTGGCATTTAGCCAGAGGGATCTCCCGGTTATTCAGAACTGCTATCAATTTTATGTACGAGGCATAAGGTTATTTAAAGAGTAGGCCGCTTCATTATATTTTCTTATTTATATTTGATTGTCTCCTTACATCATTGTGTTTGTCTGTGCACTCATTCTCCACAGTGCTTATTGCAATTTGATCAGGGTTAAGGTGCTTTGAATAGGGGTTCAGAAGCTGCTCTTCAGTTCCAGTATGTGTCTGTGGCCGGCAACTGTAAATTTTTTATTTTTTTTTTATATGCGAATGTAAAAAATAGACTCATATCACAGACACATTTATCAGCAGTCAAAGCTTGGCATTTCTAAGAAAAGAAGTACTAGCCATATACAGCTAATTCATTTTCCATACTCCACCATTTATATATGTGTGTGTGTGTGTGTGTGTGTGTCTGTGTGTGTGTGTCTGTGTGTGAGTGTGTGTGTTGATATACCGCATCCACAGCTCTCAAAAGTTAATGACAAATCCTCTGCAGGCAATTTCCTGCTTATTTGAACTATATTTATGTTTTGTGCTATGCTTGTAACTAGCACACCTTCAGAAACGTTTTTAGATTTTCAAGTGTATTAGAATATAGTCCTCTTTTACCCAACAGGGAAAAAAAAGTGTGTGTGGGGGGGGGGGGGGGGGGGTAAACAAGGAGGCAGACAGATTGTTAGAGACGGAAAGCGAATTTGAGGACGCCTTGTTAAAAATGCACAAAGACACGATGCAAAGCGACCAGCCAGGAAACCAGCTACTTGATAAATGAGACTGAACTCTGACAGCTGACATCAGGGAGCTTCAGCTGCTCTCGAATCAGTAGGATGTCTACATAATGAGGAAGAAACGCTGGCAAGTAAACCATGGAATCACTGCAAACAAATGTTCACTCTCTACGCGGCAACAGTTTTTTACAAGCACTTGATACACGTCACAGTTGGAGCAGTGTGAGCCTGCCTTCCACTGGTCAATTAGCAACAGCCACAGGGGGGGACGTTCTCATCGAGAAGGGATAAGGGGGCATCTCTACTGGACGACCCCAGTTGAAAGACTAGAGAACAAACCAGGCCATTATATTTACATCTCATCATACACTTCTTGTCCTTCCTTGGCTGGTAACAGAATGCAAAGTTGCAGAGATAAAGTGTCTTGGTTGAATTGCCTATAATAAAAGAATTGCATTTTTTAAGTAGCATATATAGAAGTTGTTTCACTTACTGTACATTATGTGTAATGTTACTCCTCTGTATGACAAATGTCATGCCAGTGTTTGTAAGTTTCTCTCTCAAAGGTTTTACTATCCTGGTTAATTAAAGTCAATAACTTATACTAAGGTTGTCCCTGGCTGCCAGGTGATACACTGATATATCAGCAACCAGGACCACGATCTGGAGTGTGTAGATCAAGGTTGTGAAAGTAACAGCAGATACAAATTTACCAGTTTTGTAGTGCTGCTAAAATCTTGGGCACAACACCTGCTCTTCAAAAACTGGGATATCCCATGCAATCCCCAGTCACACAAACAGCCAAGGAAGACTTCCCTGAGGTTCTAGCCATCACCTGCCCTATCACAGCAAGCCGCAGCATATAGTTTACCTGAAACCCTATTGTTTGTTAATCGCACATTATGGGGATGGTTTATTTATTACTCTATCGGTATCCTGCCAATTGGACCTTGACAAGAACAAAACAAAAATGTCTTAATGTATGCTCTCTTCTTTCTTTCTTCTTTCTAAAGCTCCTACTTTCCCCCATCGTTACAAACAGAGACTGTAATTGAGAATTATTGCTAAACTAGACATCTGTGCCTATTTTTGTCTCTATTCAACTTAATCTGCAGTATTGTAGCTCACATGTAAGCAGGGTTTTATTTTAGTGTTTTTATTATGTGAAGTGTCTACTTTATCATGAACAATGAACAATCCTGCCTTTTGAAACTTGCTAAATTCCACCTACTTCCTCCAAGAATAGCTAATCAGCACAGAAGAAAACATTGCTTTTTTTCTTGACTCTCTCATTTTTTACCGTTATCCTTTACCCAGTTTTAATCTACCAGATGTTCAGACTTTGTTTGCTGACCTTAGATGCTCAAAGTACAAGTGAATGAATATAGCTGATGAGGTGTTAAATGGCTAATAGCTAGAAGGAAAGCATATAAACACATGTTTAGGAATGCAGAAGGAGAATGTAATCAGATGGGGGTACATACGGCTCAAGTTTAGCCAACAAAGTATATTAGATTATGCAGCCTTAATACTTAAAACTAGACTGCAATAATGTTGAAAGAAAACAGACACTATACACCCCCTATATTCTAGACAACTCTCAAAGTTTCCTAGTATTACATTCTCCAGGGGTAAGGCTAAATAAAGATACCAACCACAAATTAAATATAAATGTCAAACATCACTGTCCTGGAAAGAACCCATTCTTACAATTTGAGCCCTGGAACAGCATGTCAATCCAAACCACTTAAAGGGCGATTCAATTGTACAACGAGTGGGATGCAAAAGTAAACCCACAAGACAGTGGTTTGGAGTACATCACTCCCAATACTAACCATCTAGAGCTCCTCAACCCAATCTTTCGTTCTTCGTTTGAGATGACCCCCCAAGGTCCAAGAGCACATTTTTTGTTTCCGATGCCATTTCTAAGAGATGGAAGGCCAGGATCAATATTGTGATATTTTTTTCCTTTAGCTGAACGAAGCATTGGGTCCGACCTAATCAGTATTCCCAGCAGCAGCAGCAGCCTGACTTTTTGCTTTAAGTATGAGAAACAATCGATTTTCCTGAACGATCACCTATGCGGCCGCCTTTATTTCTGGTAGATGTTTTGACAGAAGACCTGTGTTTTTTTTTTATTTTTTATATTTGTTGTTGTTGTTGGTTTTTTCCTCTCTTAAGGTAAATGCTGAGAAAGTGCATGTTTAACTACTGTTGTGGTTCAATAAGTGAGGCAAACATGACATTTCTATTGTGAAGGGGAGAGAAAAGAAATATGCAGCAGCCTGGGTTTCTGGATGTCAGGAGGCATGCTGTGAATCGCAATTTCTATTACAGAAAGTCTGACAACTTTGTCTGTTTTTTTATTTAAACCTGCCACTAATACACAATAGTAACCCTACTCAACCATGTTGATTCACAAATACTTTCAAAGCTAACTACAATACAGCCATGTTTGCAGTCAGACAGAAATATTTTACTAAGTCTACCAAAAAATACAAAACATGAACACATGTGTAACACAATAGCGGAACAATGTAAGTTTTATGGCTTGCTTTCTCATCTTTATCTGATGGTGTGTCCAAAATAAGTAACTTTAGTAATAAAAGAGCTTCAATGTCTACAAATTGGCATAGATTTTTATATTGGTATATTAAAGTATATACCTGAGTAGTTATCTTCCCTATACTACAATAGCAATCTGCAGTTTTAAATGGAGTTACTGTGTTTTTCCTCCAGTGTTAAAGAGAGTAAATATGCCTAAATAGAACGCTAATTAAAAAAAAATCTAAGTAAATAATTATTAACCAACATAACAAAACAAAACTAAAATCTTGCCACTTGTTCATACTGTATAAAAACTGTGTTAAGAACTTGCACATCTCACTCTCTATTAGTTTCACGGTTTTAAGCCCAGACTACTCACTGCCGCTGATAGCGTGTAACACTCCACTTACTTGAGTGCTCTTCAGATTCAATCAGCTATTGTATGTTTGAAAGAATACCAGGTGATGGGTATGGAACTCACATGGTCAAATTAAGGAAGCAAGATCAACAGAACACACCAGAAATACAATCTGAATTCACAGCATTCACCAGTAGAGGGCGTTATCTGTGCTTTTCTTTCTTCCTTCAGTGTGTATATATATATAAGATTCTCCTACACATTTCCTGCCTTGTATGAAGTTAATTTCTGGTCATTTCAGTATAAATTGGTATTCATGTAAATAGAAGGTAGCTCTGTGGAAACTGTTTAAATAATATTGGAAGGTAAGCAGAGTGTGACTTAAACCCAGTGGAAGGTAAGCCTGAAAAACACAGCAACAGCTCTGGTGAGCATGTGCAAATTATTACAACTGCAGGAGCTCTCTGTCTTCTCAGTGAAGATTATTTTTCCCTTACATAATCTCCTGACTGCGGCGAACTGTAAGTCCAGTGACCTGGCATGTAAAGGGTTAACATAATCACCCTTTCTCTTGATTTATACCTGCTGTTACTGAGGGGAGTGAAACGTTTAATCTTGTAAAGAGATTGGGGGTCATTGGCATTAAACAACAAATGAAACCCTGGAAACATGTCCTGAACAATCATGGGCCCTGAGCACAGAACGAATGAAAGCCGACAGACCCTAATTAAAGGCTAGAACAGGTTCATTCCAGCTAACCATTAGCTTCAGGCTACATAACTAAAGCAGGTACCATCAGAGGCAGGGCTGATTCATATTACACAGGGCAGCAACTAACTGAAAAATAGATCAACTGAAAGTTGTGCTTCGGATCAGATACAAATTCTTAATCTTCTTGTTAGAACTCCAATACAGGTTGACAAATGCATGCGCCTTTACATGTCTTCATCAAAATGATTGCAGAGATATAAAACACCATACTTCCTTGGTTATTGAAGATAGGTTACCTCCTGCTGCTAAGTCTTGCTGTACTGAGATGGAGCACCACGCTCTTTGAGCCCACAATTTAAAATAATAATTTCTTCTTGCAGACCTGTACATGGCAACCCGTGCATAAACATGAATTAAAATGTGAACCTGTTATGAATATGTATCATTTGTGTCCAGCCTGCCCAAACTATGAGGTCTTTTTCAGTTATGAGCCATGCAGAGAGTATGCATTACTAACTGAGATGTGGGACGGTGCTCGTTAAAAATAGTTTCCAGAGATGCATTCAAGTTTCATAATGAAAGTGCAGGTGCAAGTCCAGACCCAGTCTTGTCAGCGCAAAATAAGTCAAGTCTAATGTTGCAACATATTGACGGATCTGTACTTGAATCAGCAGTTCCAGACAGGATGGCATCTCTGCTCCTACCCTTATTTGTTGCATCTAAACGATGCAAGATATTTGAAGGGAGTTAAAGGGTTGTGACATTTAAATCTGCTACAGTACTAAGCCCCATCAGTTTTACAGATACTGAAAAAAAAGCATAAAAAATACCATGTTAAAAAAAACATATATTTAATTGATAAACATGTAAATATAGGCTTAGCTACAAGCTGGACTGCTCCAGCTGTTGCACTACGTAACATTTCACGACGGCTCCTACTAAAAACAATGAGGCTTCATCACAAGGTTTAGACCTAGAAATAGATGCCTGTGGAGTGGAACTAATATATAGAAGTGATGACCTCAAAATAAAGACGCTGTGGCAGCCAGATGCTAAAGTGTCCCCCAGGGGAGCTGTTACTGTGCACTGCACAGAGAGCTTTCGTAGCTTTCAACCACATTCAACACAGAAGAAGAAAAGGTGGAAACATTTGCCATCATGATCCAAATGCGGGGGCAAAGCAAATACGCACATGTCGTTGAGATGGCTATTTTTGGTTTCATTCTTTAAGGCTCCATCTGGTTTGACTGGTACTGTAGTGCTACACTTAGAGGGAGCTTTGGGTATAGGTGCTTATCAAAAGAGAATGAACAATACATGATCTGGTGTGCTCTGAGAGAAGTAATACAATTTACAAAAACTGATCATGATCTTGGGTTGGCTCCAGCAGGGCCTTCCGTTCATGTTTTATGAGGGGGGGGGGGGGGGGGGGGGGGTTGCGTCATTTATCCAAATGGATTTGAGCAACCCAGTGTAAGAGTTTGTATAAGGTTTTCATCATAACTGTTCTGATTCAGTTTTGTGTGCAGGCAATGGTGTATGAATGGGGCTATCCTGCGTTAATCTTGAATCTGCCTTACTTATGCAAGTGCCAGATGGAGTGATGCTATGTGCCAGGAGATAATGGACATTTTTACTTCTCAGCACTACACAGTGTTAAGAACATGGCAAGATTACTGTGCATCAGGCATTGGTGCCAGAATTGCATCAGCGAAGTGCTTCTCAATAGCATATTTCTTGGCATATATGTTGCACAGATCCCAAGCGCTTGCCAATTTGAGTGACTTCTTTACACTTCAGACTAAAAAACAACTTTCCTCCTGAACTGGCACACAGTGGCTTCTTTAAAAAAAAAAAAGATATCCTGACGACTGCACCTACTAAAAATGTAAAACTGATGCATAAGCATATTCAAGAATAACTAGCTAGGGTTGCAAATATTACATTCAGAATGCAACCAATTATTTTTGGTGCAGTGGAATATGGTCTTGTGTAAAATCACCAGAGTCTAAATAAGTTTTATCAGTAATCTGAATGCAAGAATTACTATTAGTTCCAACTCCTTCATTCACGTTACTCTGTCCTATTCTTTTCCATGTAACACTAAGGAAGAATCATCCATTATATCTATGCAGTAAATCACAAATATCACCACTGACTTCCAATGTCAATCCAATGTGCTTTTCAGAAGACGAGTGGGACAGAATGTGACAGAGAGACAAGGGCATGCATTAAGTTATTATCGGTGCAAATGAGGCGAAGTGTGGCAAAGTTACTGCTCTTACACCTGGAGGAGAATATTAACGGACGCAGATTCATCGTTTTATCATAGAAAAGAGAATTTATTTCTGATATTTTCTAGATTAAAAATATGCATCAGTAGAAAAAATAAGCCATCCATTACACCACCCCTGTAGTGTGAAGTGATTGTAGATTTCACATTTTGTGCAAATTGCCTTAATCGTGGTTCATTTAAGACACAATAAAATATTCCTTCATATATGACAAGCCTTAAAGCAAGCAACACAATGATATTTGCATGCACAATATCTATGCAATATGTTTTCATATTGATGATAACAGCTAACGTGCAATAATACATTTCCATTTGTTTAATGCAATTGATTACATATTGAACTGTTGTTTTGCCACCTGCAGTCTATTTTTCAATTATATGTAATGTACTCCATACTAACAGGCCTATTCTCACTGATAAATTCAAGTTGTGTGTGGATGCAGGCAGGAGAATTTAGAAAGCAATACTGTTCTCGCATGACAGACATTGACACTCATGTGCAGGTTATTTTAATAGTTTAATGAGCTCCTGTTGTTGACTGTATCCTGTGAGTGCCAGTTCATTGTAGGTGAAGAGATGACCTGACATGTTGGATAGTTATATTTACACAGTAAAATATGTTATGAAAGGTGTTGAAAAGTGGAGAAGAAATGTATCCCTTAGCAAGTGGTGTTAACAGCATTTCTTTTAGAAGAAGAATTATATGAATTGATTTTAATGGCTGGCAGTTAGGACAGCAGGACGAGTAATGATGAGACAGGCTCCTTTTTTCAAGCAATTTCCAGTTACAATTTTCTCCATATGCCAACCGAAGGATTACATTTTAGAAAGATAACTAATCCGTCTCACACTTACTTTGGTGTGAAATATCTACAGTGAATTTAAATTGAGATTCCCAGCTTTATTTGTTCAAAAGTACAATATGACACTATAAAATAACAAAGACTAGAGATTACCTATATAGTATCACTTCAATCCATGCATGAACTGAACAAAATGTTACAGTGGCATCAATGTGGCGAGTCGCCATGTTTAAATGAAGCTACTGAAGCTGCTCCAGCAGGCCTCTGGTGCTCCTTCAAGAGCTCCACCTGGAAACAAAGACTTGCTGACATTCAGAAGCAAAGCACAGACAATGCTTAAAGTACAAGACTTGCAATTTTAAGGTCACGGGAAGCATGGTAAAAATAACTTTGTTACAGAGTGCAGCAATGTGCGTCAGTGCTGCTCTTCCTAGGGCGCTGGTCAGCAGGACAGGGAAAGGCGTGTTTGCATTTGAATAAAAGCCTTACAAAGGCCAGTTCAGTGTAGCTCTGTTACCACAGTTAGAAAGTATGGGATAAAGAAAAAAGGTTCAGTACACAAAAAGGTCTACTTGGTACTGTTAAGTTAATACCACTGGCCAGTAGTCACAACCAAAAGTTGAATACAGTACCAAGCTTTTTTAAATAGGCCCTCTTCTTTTTTTTTTTTTCTAAGGCTTTTGTAGACTTTTAGTCGAAACATTTGTCATTGAATTTATTAAGTTCTGCCTTGGCCAAAGTTGGCCCTTCCAGTCCTGGTCTTTATTACAACCCTGTTCTGAATTGTTTAGTTGGACCAATTACACCTGCATCCAGAACCTGTAGTAGTTAATTATATCATTCTGCCTGTTACACCTGGAGTGGACTGGCCCTCCAGGACTGTGATTGGACACCCCTGATTACATTTTATTTAGCATCTCTTAATTACTAAGGCTGCATTAATTAGTTAACCCTTTACTGGATAGAGCACAAAAAATGACAACTCATTCTAGTCCCTTGCTCTATCAGTATGACACTGAACCAAACCCCCAGTTTTGACTATGGTAGCATGCCAATGCCCCTCCAACATGAATCAGTATCTTGACACCACATCCTTGCTTCCAGACAGTGAAGGGTTAAGTACAAGGTGTCCACTCAGTTACATTATATATAAACTGTCAGATAAAGTAGCAATGGGGTTGAGGTAGTAAGTAGAAATTGTATGGGTTTTGGTATGGGTTCTCAATTTAGTATGGGCCACTCCATTTAGGAGCTGTATCATTCGCTTCAGATAAGAGTACAAACAAAAAACTTTCAAGCAGCATTTCTCCAGGTGCCTTCAGTGTCCCTTCATTTAAAACACTCCCAGCCAAGAGAGTCATCCCTGCTGCACACACCCTAATTAACACCCAGTGACAGTAAAGAAAGCAATTCGTGTGAAAGAAACACCAGCCCCATCACACAGCTTTGGAAATGCAATTATTATTCTGTGCAAATAACACACATCACATTAAAGGATCTATTTTTAACCAATTTTTCAGAGAGGAATAACACTCTTTTAACAGTAATAACTTGCAAGGAAGAATTTAGTTGCTTGAAGAAGTAATTGGATTCTTCTGACTATTATTGGTGATGATGTTCTAAGTAGTTCTTGCTAGTTTTTTGTTGTTGTTACAAATCTAGTTCATGCTTTCAACAGTAGGAAACCCCATGCAGATTATATGGTTTCTAACTCACAATTTTCCTTTACTGCCAAATTATAAACATGTAATATGTAAAAAGGTCAATGAAAACTTTTATTCTCTATCCAAAAAACACTGCATTCTCAAAGGACGCATTTACTGAATTTGAAATCTGATAATAAAAGGCCATCCTATTTCTTTTAGTGATCTTGTTTTTGCATGTATTCATAAAGCATTAGCCCACCCATAAATACATAGGCATGGCAACACTACATACTGTTACATTAAAAAAATCCAGATCATGCTACTGCCTATTAAAATTATATTGGCGTCACTATTTTAAAATCAAATTAAACATGTCCTTGCAATCCAGGCATCACATACCTGTCATTGTTTGATATGGCAGAACTGGCCATATTTTCATTATGCTGATGAAAATCAGTATGCAGAGTTGAATATTCTTTAATAAGGCATTTTCCTTTTCCATGTTACCACATTCCTTCTGTTTAATGCACTTTGGAAATTAATTTAAGTGTTTGAGAAGGATGGGAGACTAAGGACACTAGAGGCTGAAGTATTCAGTATTATCTGCCGGTGCTATTTGAGCAGCTGCACACAGAGTCTCTATGTGTATTTACATAGTAGTTGCTTAGTAAATTCTGTACATGTGTGTGAAGTACTTTGAGATCCTTATGATGAAAGACGCTATAGAAATGTGACAGTTGCTGTTGCTGTATCTGTAAAGTAAAGACAATTACCAGGAACTCTGTACTCTACTATTCCAGAAATGTAGTGCTGGTTCACACTCTTAGTCCACAATAATAAAGTGTTCAGCCATAAATAACAAGTGCAGCCCTTTAGAATCCATCTTGTAGTGGTGTGATGATGTCAGTTATGATTAATGGATGGGTGCAAGAATCAGTCCCATAAATCCATCACAGTGATCCACTGTCTGAAACAACCATGTTGTACATTGTATGAGTTAGAAGAGGGTCAGCATTGATACACACATGGGACCAGTTACCAACTTTTACCAAGACTGAGATAGAAAGATATAGAACTTTTAAAGGAACAAAATAAAAGTGAAAGTCATAACGTCTACTCTTCATCATCCATTCTGAGCGCCGCACAAAATGTACTTTTAAGCGCTGCCTTTGCTTTCAGGGGAGATGGCTGACCTGACCTTTTTAAGTATGGAAATTAGAATCTTGTCAAATGCGGACATCCTGCAACTCAGTCATGTGCTTTCTTCATCTTGTGTAGGTGGAATAAAAATCCGCTGCCTTGTTAATGGCTGGCACTGACAACTGATGCTGTTCTTTTACCAGAAAACAGGGATGCATTTCCATGCATGTCAATCCAGTGCAAAAAAAAGAAAAAAAAAAGAACGAAAGGTTGACAATTCAAGCAGTTCTCTGGCACCTACAGCTTAGTAGATATGAAGTTATTATTCATTAAAAAAACAAAAACACGTTAAATATATATATATATATATATATATAAAAACAATTGGTGGCATTTAAATGACTCTATTGTTGGCTGTGCGTAAAACCAAAATATCAGAATTTGGGTTTAAGAACATAAGAACATACAAAGGTTGCAAAAGAGAGTAGGGCGTTCATCCCATCAGTGCTCGCTCAGCTCCAGCAGATTCATCTTTAAAAATGTTCAAGTTGGGTCTTAAAGAATCCCAAAGATTCAGCATCAGGTTCCCCCTGATTAGTCCATGGGTTAGGCTAAATAAATTCAGTTCCTCTAAACCTTAATCGCTCATTCTGTTAAACTCTGGGATCAGTCTGGTTGTGCTTTGTTGCTTCTCCAAGACCTTGATGTCCTGCGGTGACTAGAAATGAAAACAGTATTCTAAGCGCAGTCTCCCTAGTACGTTATACATATCATAACTTCATTTGATTAGTACTCTACACTTTTGACTATGTAACCAAGCATGCCTTTAACAGTGTTGACTGATGAATAAACTTCAAACACTGTTAATGGCGCCTAAAATGAATTTGAAAAGGAATCATCTCTAAAAGAAAAATGATCTAAAGTTGGAAAAAGTTTTGTGAACATATTATGAGCACAGAACCTGACTTGATATTGAGATTAATTGGGTTTGGGGTGGTTTTCTTGGGTGGAAAATCCCGCTGGATTGAAAATCATACAGTCCTACTTCACCTGCTGGGAATGTTATAGTCTGCAAAACAGAAAGTAAATCATGTCGGTTAAACATTTTGTTAGAAACATGACATTTATTGGATGGCTACTTAAACTTCAGACTAAGAAGTCCGAGTCCTTGATTGATTTAAACAGGGGGCTGTATATGAAACCCAGGCTTTGGCTTTTAGTTTTGTTAGCACACTAATCCAAAGTCAGAAGAAGGTTATTTTAGCATGAAAGAGTGTTGGCTAAGCTAAATATGCCATCACAAATAATATTAACATCCAAATGGTTTGATATATTTTTGATTTGAACATATATGTCTGGTTTTAATATGCTTCTGGATATTAATAATGTCATTATTATTGATGGTCTGTGCTCAGGAAGTTTATCATTGGTGACGGTCTGATCACTAAGTAATGCACACTGTAGTTAAATCTAAAAAATTCCCTAACCGCTATTATGAATTATACAGAGCCAAGATCAGTTTTTTCTTTATTATATTATACATTTCAAATGCTTATTCTTTTCCTATTAAAATACAGCATGCCAAATTGTTAATTCCAATCATATTGAATTGTGTTTTAATGATGGTACTGGACAATATGAGCAGGAGTGTTACCAGTCCATAATAATTTAAGTGTTAGAATGTCTTCATTTAATCATATTTAACTGATGTTTAATACATCTACAGTTACCTATCCCTTAGGACTGCCGATGGTAATATGCTTACTCCTTTGAAATACCTTGCCTCTTGTTGAGGGAATAGCTGTCTCTATTAAATTCACCTTACTTCATTGCCTGTTCAGTGACTCTGTAATGCATACATTATTCATTGTTTCCAGTGAAAACTGGGGAGAAAGAGTGACATAATACAATGTCTATATTTACAGTATCCTCGTCCATTTTTGCCTTTTGAGCCATGTTCGCTCAGTTTATGAAAAACAACCAAGGTCTGTTACCCTGTTCATAACCTGACACACCATGTAGCAAATTATAATTGACTTTTTAGAAGTTAACGAAGCTGAAACCCCAACCATACCGCTTCTGTGAGCAATTGGGATTTGGTCATTTTGTTTTTTTCAGGTAAGTGGACACGAATCAGGAACCTAGCAGCACTGTCGTTCAATGGTTCGTCGTTCCTGGAACTTTTTTATTTTCAAATAAGAAGATGTCAAACGTGTATTCTATTCCTAGAGCTGTCTCTCTTAGGCAGGACATTATATATTAAAAGGCTCATTGCAAATGGCGAACCGCTATTGCAGTTTTGTACACTCAAGCATCTCAAGAGATGCAAACTTACATACACATAAACTAGAGAAAGAATCTGTGAGAGAATAAAAGATGTTACAGTTACTAATGTTTATAGTGACAAGCTACATTTTAATAAGCGAACTGTACTCATAGTGATCCTTGCTTTGTCCTTTAAATAACTAATAACAGATTTATATATTTTCAGTAACTACTGTGAATTAACAACATGCTTTTGTCAGCATGTCTTTACAGAAACGACAGGCTCCTTGTGACATTTGTTGATGGTGTGAAGCGGCTCTTTAGAACTGGAACATTCCCATATTTCAAGCCGTGCTGCAGGGTTCACTTGTCTCTTTGGTTCATTTCAAAAGGGTTGCAGTCAGAAAGGTACACAAGCTTTAACAGTTTAAATGCAGCCTTTCCTATATTTCTATGTGTATTTGTTTGTGCACGGTCTACCAAAAATACTGCTCTCTTTTCCGTAAGCGCAAGTGCAAGGAGCTGTGAGGACAGAGCAATCCAGCAGCTCCCATTGTTATTAATAGAAAGCCATTCATTAACCACAGAGAGACTAAATATAGAGCCTGCAACAGGCCGCAGACTCAGCTGGAGTGTGGCGTCAATGTGAATTTGCAAAATGCATGTAACTAACCTCTCAACAGCTGCTCTGTCTGTAGCACCTGGGCTCGCTCCATGTAGACAAACTGAGCTTTCACAGCCATTGGCAAGCATGCCTATGACTTGATTTCACCTTGGTTTAGCAGGGTTTTATAATGTAAAGTACTCAATATGCCATGTGGTTCTCAAGGAGCTCTTTTTCTATCGAGCTATTTCGATTGACCTCAGACGTAGCCAATCAAAATGTCACCCTTATTTTAGAGTTGTAGTTTATTAAAACCCACGTGTGAGAAATCAACCAATCACCATTAAGGATTATTGTCAAAGGATTTCTTCAGGTAGGTAGACATGAATCAGGAAATGAGCAGCACTGACGTTCAAAGGCTGTAAATCCTGGAACTTTATTTGTTTTCAGATCCTGGTTGTGAGAGGACTACCTTTACAGTGTATTTCCTTTAAATGCACCGGTTTCCTGTTTGCTGCAGCAACTGCATTCCTCCCCAGGTAGTTTAGGTTCAAGTGAATCAATTCAAACAATGTCAAACATGTATTATATTTGTAGACATGAATCATTGTGTGCATAGAACATATGGCATAATGACAATAAGACACTTGACCTACTCATTTATATTCTGTTGCACATTAAAAAATTATTGAAAAGATGGACTTTTTTCTTTCTGTTCATGCTAATCAAGCTACAGTATGGCCCTTGGGGAACACTACATAACAGATGTGCTTGTATTTTTTATTCAGGCCTTCTGTGACACGATACCAGTAATTTCATGTATGTTTATCTATCGTGTGTATTGCTCGCTTCTAACACTCCACTCCAAAAGTGAATTCAACATCCTTCCCTTGCCAAAGATCATAAAAAATACAAAACAATCAAACAATGCCATATAATATATACAGGGTGAACATAAAAGTGTTTTTGTTCGTCAGCTTTTCTTGCACTTGAAAAATTGAACATTCTACTCTGAAATATATATACAGTATATATATATATATCAGAGTAGAATGTTCATTTTTTTTCAAGAGCTTATATATTGTCTACAATTTATGAACTTCAGTGGCCCTTTTTTTGAAGCACCTTGGCCCTTGTTCTCGAACAGATTCAGAATTCAAATGTATAGTTGCCCCAGTCAGGTCCCCAGAGTTCCACAGCCCACATCAGAAGTACAATCAATAGGCTACAAGAAAGCCTTTGCTCAAGCAAGATCCTGGGGAAAAGGAGTCGGGAGACTGGTTCTCCCTGATAGCGCAGTTTAGAGTGGCCTGCTCTGCCCAGGATAACTCCCAGGTTTGGTACTTTACTCACCCGAGCCACATGACCTGAGACCCAGACAGCCTTCACCATGTCAGTCTGACATTTCCAGTGGAATAATTCATTGTCCGTTTAAAAGACTGCTGAAAGAGATCTGGCACAGGTGAGCTATTAGAAGCAACGCAAGCAAAACTAGAATGGCTTTTAAACCTTGTGTGTCACGATACCTACTTTAAAAAAAATGAATACTCATGTTCGAGTTAGGTTGAATGTGAGTGGAAGTGAATATAAGGGTTAACAATGATTGGCTAGGTTAATGTAATGTCTTTAATCATAAGGTCAATTCTTACCTTCCTGACATACAGTATGAAATACAGTATGATATTGTGTATATTGTTTTGCAAGTGTCCCTTTTGGCTAAACTAATAACTAATACAACGCAAGTATGTGAACACAGTCATGTCATTAAGCTTGTACTAACCAAGCAATCGCTTGTAAATTGTTTGATTAATCGCCATGTTCTGTATAATTGCATCATTGTGTAACCCGGGATAGTTCTGTAAATGAGATTGTTAGTTTAATAGGTGGACTGATTATAAAACAATCAAACTTATCTGCAAATGCAAATGAAGACATTGTGCTCCTCTCATAGAGAAAGATTACTTTTTTTTTTTTTGTAATTATTTTTTGAAAATGCGTATTAGATTTTATTATTGCCATGTCATTCATTTGCTTATGTAAGTAAGACCTCATTAACAGAATTGGTTTTACACACCAAATTGCGTAATATTTAAAGCAAAGTTGGCCATTTTTTTCTCATTCATTTTGATATCGTTAGTTCTAATCAGAAAAGCTGATTAACGTAATGCCTTTGTAGTTTCTTTTTATTGAACTTGACTTACACAGAGAACTTTTATCAGCTCCACCTTAAAATGGCCCTTTCTCAACCAAGGTAAAGTGTTTGAAAACAAACCATAGGAGGCTGTGTGGTCCAGTGGTTAAATAAAAGGACTTGTAACCAGGAGGTCCCCAGTTCAAATCCCACCTCAGACACTGACTTGTTGTGTGACACTGAGTAAGTCACTTAACCTCCTTGTGCTCCGTCTTTCAGGTGAGACGTAGTTGTAAGTGACTCTGCAGCTGATGCATAGTTCATACACCCTAGTCTCTGTAAGTCGCCTTGGATAAAGGTGTCTGCTAAATAAACAAATAATAACTTGGGGGAACTTCTAGGCTTTTGATGCCATGGTAATGAATGTGCTTGTGATGTCATTTACTACATAGATTATAGGTTTAAATGATAAATAAAATATGTCATGGAATGTTCATGAATAGATCATTGACTCAGTGGGCTGGTGATAGGCTGACAGAAGTCATTAAGAATGGCTTGTGAAATGAGGGGTTAATCTATACAATCCCAGTTGCTTGCCTACTCCACACCTCTCTTATGACCATGATTTGAAGCAGTAATGACTATAAACCCCTACCCTACACCCTTACCCAAGCAACAGACGTGATATATGGATCTCATTTATCAATCAGTTGACTGCTGATTATCTCCCTTTGCATCAGAGTGCATAGAGAAAAAGCACACTGTCCTCTTCCCATCTTCTGCCTCACATCGCCAGGTCCCTTGTCAGCTGTATACTTCTTCACAGTCAATCGACACTGCACTCAGTATGATATATGGGATTATGCAGTTCTTTTTTTCCCCGCTCGCTGCATTTTACTGTGACTTGCCATGAGAGAAAATCCCGAGAGATACTCCAAGAGGAAGCACGGAATTCATCAGAAAGTTTCACCATGGCAACCAGGGTGGATGGAAATCCCACTAGGCCCTCAGCCTCCCTTGCAAAGAGGACTCGCACATGCTTTGCCAAGCACTTAAAATTGCCAAAGAAAAGACATGCCTCCATTAGCTAATGAATAGCCCCGGGCTACCAAACATCACAGCATTTGATTAATAAGAAACATCCATCACTTTTTTTCTCTATATTTTTTTCAAGAGGATTTTTAGAGACACACTTTAATTTGTTCAGCAACTGGATCTGTCAAATTGTGTGGGTTTTCTCTGTGCGACACGGTCCATTTCCTTGCAATAGGCTAGTGAATGAAAGCGCTGCACCACTTAGCTCCCTGGAAAGCTTCTTAGCAGGGTTTGTTCAATGATTCAAGTAGAGTTTGGTACTGAATTTGTTACAAAGACTAGCTGTCAGCTAGTAAGCAAATGCATAATTAAATAAATATATAAAAACATGAATGAATTAATAATTCCATTACTGTTTGATATGCCAAATATATATATATATATATATATATATATATATATATATATATATATATATATATATATATATATATATATATGTATATGTATGTGTGTGTGTGTGTGTGTGTTTGTGTCTCTTTTTTGCCTTTTTGAAAGTTTTAAAAGAATGGTTGCAGGTTTGTAGTTGAAGTTCAGGTAAGGGGAGTATGTGCTATGTAGCGGTCTTCTAGAATAGTAACATTAAAGATTTGGAACACTGGAATTATAAGGAAATTATATGAGGCAGCTAACATGTGAAACCAAGTGCCAGTATATATTATAATAATAAGAGAGGAAGAATTGAGACAAAAAAATGCATAATTAGTAATGTTTTATATTCTTAATCCTTGAGGGACTTCCGAGTGCAAAGCTGTTTCTTGTGACAAACAGAAACAACAACACATACGAGACTAAGAACCCAACACAGTTTTATAGATTGTATTGACCTGCTTTATATGGAGCATATTTTAAACTTCATACAGTATGTACATGCAAGCAATTCCTGGCTGTATTCTTTAAAAAAAAAAACACCTTGGCGTGGAAAATTAGGTCACACACTATTTTAACAATAATAAATATTACAAAACTTGTATAAATATGGGTAACACTTTATATTAAGAGTCTCTAACTGCTGTGTATTTAGTTGCTTAGTAAATACATGTGTACTTACATATAATTACAATGTTAGTATGCATAGTTACAACATACTTAATGTGTTATATGTAAGTACACAATTGTATCATAAAAGGGTTAGGGTTATATTGTATGAAAAGGTTTACACATCAAATACATTGTAACTATGCATAATACCATAGTAATTATGTGTAAGTACACATGTATTTACTAAGCAAATACAATGTAAATGCACAGTAATTAGAGATTCTTCATGTAACATGTTACCCAAATATGTTAGTAAACTATGTGTTAGTAAGTCAAATTAACTGAATATCACAAGTCCCAGCAATATCATTTTGGAGAACCGTTAGATACAGTCATGCTAGTTGCTAGCCTTCTGGCTTATGAATTCTAATACTGATAAATTGTGATTTCTGGTAGTTATATGAATGTATCTGGCCGTGTGAAAAGCTGTTGGACTAGAGTACAAATTGTGATGATTTTATAGTTAGAAGTGCAATTAAAAAACAGCTAGAGGAGGACACGTGACGAGCCATGCAATGGAACACAGCACAGAAAACAAAATCACTTCTAAACACTGCAAGATATTGCATCTCTTCCTTGGTGATTACTCACAATGGTTCATCACATCAATGCAGGCCAACCAAAGCCCATTTCCAACCTCGATAGATGACAATGAGTTGTATAAGTCCCTCTTTGCTATAAATTACCTTCATGAACACTTTAGCCCTGTCAATGGCTGTATGTTATTATTGCCCTTGGAGGGTTGTTTTTACTGCTAAACATTGAAAGGTATTTCCATAATCTCCAGCCTTTGAGAGGGAGGAGTATTTTTGAAGGAATGAGGATGCCTACAGGCAGCAACAGCAATAAAATGTGATTTATAGCAAACCATTGCAACTCACAGATGCAAACTTTTTTTTCCATCTCAGTTTGAGGCTCTACTTGAGAAAAAAGCATTACACTATTATCTTATTAAGACTGTATTAACAAGCATGAGGAAATTAAATTAGCCAAATGTGTTTTCTTTCCTTAAAACCAATAAAACACAAGTTTAAGCTGTTTAATAGAATTTCCGTACTGCATGTAATTAATCTGTAAGTAATATCAAATGAAAACACGCTGCCTTTGGAAAAACAAGAAAAGTTAACATATAATTTTGTTAAATGAGAGAGCTTTCAGTTTAGCATCAAAACATCGGGCCATATTTTTAAAGCGTTTACACCAGTCTTTTAATGAACTCCTATTTTATGAAAGATGAAAATTGCTTTGGCTCAAGGGCCCCCGTGGGCCAGGCGCCCAGTGAGCTTACAGCGGACACCTGCAGGGCTGGCCTTTGTCCTCCAGATGTTGGTAGCTCGCTGACATCCTCTCTCGAGTTCCTGGGTGAAAAAGGAAGCTGGCTTTGTCATGGGATCAGAGGATGTTTGCTGAATCTTCGGGTATTCTGAGCCATGTGGGGAATTGCTGTGTTGAGGAGAAAAGCGATTGGGCATTCCAAATTCAGAGAAAGCTCAGGGGGGGGGGGAATTATAATTGGACACACTAAATATATAAAAATATATATATATATAATAATAAAATAAAATAAATCATATACATTATACAGTACAATACCAATGGAAATGCTGAGGTGATGTATGTGCTGTGCTGGCATGCTAGTAACGTTTAACTAAATATGTATATGATTTATGCACATAAAAAGAGACATCTATCTGTCTTAATTAATTAATTAATCAAAGAGGCTCATTGCCAATTCATGGTAAGAATAAAACAAGTCAGGATTCTCGGTTAAGAGTGGCCAAGGGACAGATCCAATGGAATGATAAAACAGAAGATATTTGATGGAAATGCCAATAAAAGACACTGCTTAAGGCATCATGTGGAGATTATCATATTAATGCATGTTATAGGGGTTAATTCATATTGGTATCCATCTAATGAATACCATTTGTTATTTATTTATACTGCACTAAAATACACAGAGATGATTGAAGTATCTAACCGAAGGGCAAACAGAATCATCATTTTGAAGAATGTTATCCAATTTAAAAGACTGATAAAAAAAATCACATTGCTTTAAAATGTTCTGTTAATTGTATGCAATAATATATTATTTTATTCCAGGAGGTTATTAGCAAAGTATGAGTTACCTCAGAGCAACATAAATTAATGAGATATTGACTAATGTGTTCAATTTAGAACTGATTAATCCTGCTTTATTAGTCTCAAAAGCCAAAACGTATTTTCTCTTGAAATGCACAAATCCAGTAACAGACTAGCTAGCAATTCCCTCAGGCACCAACGGCACAGTGAGTTCTTTATTGGGTACCTAGAGTATGCTTCTTTTTTATCAGCTTGATAAATCGACAGAAATTCCAAGAACATGGTTTATGAAGCCATTTTGCACTTTCTCTCTATATGAACGCCTGGTCAATTACAGTCTAAAAAGAAGAGAGTTTGTGGGAAGTGTTTCTGAACTTTAAACTCTCCTTGAACTTTCTTTTTTAATATAGATCCATTTGCAGCTTCATATCCTAGACACTTGGGAGCAGCAATCCATTCATATATATTCCCTGTAATAAGGTCAGCTCACTGTAGTAGAACATTTTCTGCATTACATGATCTAGAACTACGGTTCAAGTGTGAATGGGAAAGCAGCTTTCCCTGAATGGAAACGCAACCTCAATTGGGAGCACTTCATTCTATGCATTTCTTTAAAGTGCAAACGAACACCACTCGGACTCATCGGAGACCCAGCAAAATGCAGCTGAGCTAGTGTGAGGGGGGGAAAAAAACCAGCAGCTTAAAATATTATTAGCTTTGTCTTATTTGTTCTAATGTCTTTTTTGAGGCAATGTGTTGGGATTCCCTGGGGATGAAAAGAGGGCGTCGGACTGGATTACAAGAAAACATCTGAGCAGATCCTTCTTACAGCTCACAGCAGGACAGAAAAAAACAGCTGACATCACAGCAATCAGAGCGGAACGTTTGTTAAATCAAACCACTCGTCCCTTTGATTGATGTGTTAATAAAATAGGACTGGATCACTGTTCAGTTTTCTTTGTGATAGCGGTTGCTTGGGTTCTCTCGACTGGAGGTTAAAAATCAGGTTAGAGTAATAATAGCTGTGAATAATTAGTTTCATGGTAAGATGACCACGTCAATTAAACTAAGTAAATTGAAAAAAAAAGCACAGAGTCTAAAATCACCAAGGGAATTCCTTTGCTACACTGTATTTGATGGCAGCATATACTGTTTCCTGGACTTAGCAGCAGCGCCAAAGAAAGAAACTGGATTTCTTCAACGGTCTATTAAATAAATCATCAACTTCCCTCTCCTGTCGTTTTCCATCTTGCTCATCAACATGAAAGACAAAACTAAGCTGTCATTTCTGAGAACATTTGCACTTCAACCTCTTTCCAGGCCCATTAAAACTTGATATGGTTGCATATTACTCTCATTTCCGAGGCTCCAATTGAAAAGAGACCCTGACAGAGTACTCTAATAAACGCTGCTGACATGTGATTGGTCGGTTTGAACGGGGCTTTTGCTATAAATATGCTCTCATCTGACAGTGATTCAGAGGGACGTCTAAGCAGTTCAGTTTCAAAACTGAAATCCCTAACCTGTTGTCAATATGCCTTGTGATTTTATTAAAATGCATTGTTCACTGTGTTAATGACTCAATATTTGCTTAATTATTTGTAAGAAATGTATTGATATAAAAAAAAATCAAAATCGTGTACCAATTGTATTATAAGGAAAATAAACTGATGCAAAACCAGAAACAACCAAGTCAGAAAATGTATCTAAAGCTATGTCCACACTGAGCCAACCATATCGCCCAACAAAGTCATATTGTGGACATGTAATGATATAATGAATAAGAAACCTGAGCAAACTTGATATGAAAATCAAGCATCTAGCAGTGCATGTGAGTCTTGTAAACAACACCATTATTATTTGTTTATTTAGCAGACGCCTTTATCCAAGGCGACTTACAGAGACTAGGGTGTGTGAACTATGCATCAGCTGCAGAGTCACTTACAATTACGTCTCACCCGAAAGACGGAGCACAAGGAGGTTAAGTGACTTGCTCAGGGTCACACAATGAGTCAGTGGCTGAGCTGGGATTTGAACCGGGGACCACCTGTTTGCAAGTCCTTTTCTTTAACCACTGGACCACACAGCCTCCTCCATTAAGGCTATATCAGTTGAATACAGTATATCCCATTGTTTCTCAACTTGCCCATACTTATTGCATATGATTTTGGTGACTGGTTGTCAGAGGTGTCGTGTGAAGAAACTATTAGATGTTGCTGTTTCAGGCTTCCTCATTGTGGGTTATCAAAAAGCTATAGTTTTTGTTTCTGTTGGGGAACATCAAAAGACACATAAAAAGCATGAACATAAAGAGTATGTATTTAGGGGCCTTTTCTCCCAAAACTACACATAAGCCCATTTATCTTGTACTTAGGGTTTACTTTCATCACTATGTGGTGCAATAATGCCTCTAGCTTCTGTTGCCTGTAAAGGTTTTGTTTTTTGCTTTAAAAAAGAAGAAAAAGATGTTTGGAAGAAAAAGACAAATGTAATCGAAACAGATGGTGATTCTGGATGACTGGGATCCATGAATTGCTTGTTTAATAGAGTGGGGATTCATTACAGAAAGCTTTAAAAAACATAACCCATGTCACAAAGTGAGTAGCTGGTGAATGATGGCTGTTAGATTGTTGCCTGTGATAATGGTGTATCATTAACTGCCTGCCAATCCTGTTAAATTAAATATATAAGAAACTGAAGATGGCATACCTGCTGCTTTGATTAGGGCTGGGCGAACATTAAAATGCAAGGATCCTATTCAGACTTGTAAATGCTTGGATAAATTAAGAATACAAAAAGTTTACTAAACAACATGTATATAACGCACGGAAACTATCCTAAGATTTCGGAAAGAATGCCCATTGTATTCTGAAGTATTATTTCCATGTGGGCCCAGATGTAATTCAAACTAATGTGAACCAAATCGGAATTTTAAGACAAAAAACCAAGCCCAATTAAGTATACTACGTGTGATAGGTTAGTTAGATTCCGGAAGTGGGCTCGGCTAGAGCCAGATGTGCCATAAAAAAAGCATTCCTGGCTCTCAGGAAGTGACCAGGCAGTGCTTTAACGAAAGTTGTTTAAAGTTCTAATCTGTATTTTTACTACTGGAAGTGAGCAAGGCTAAAACTGCCCAAGAAAAAAGTGTGAACATTACTCATTACGGATAGTCGTTTTTACTTGTTACTCAGCACATTCCTTCTGTGTACATGTCGCATGCAATTGTTTCTTGTCTTCTTTAACATCCACCTTAAACCACCCCGTTCTCAGTTAAAGGTAATTAAATAATACAGATCCCACGTATGCCTATCTATACTATACAAGTAACAAAGAATATAAATTGTGCTGATCCCAGATCTGAAACACAGATGCAATGTGAATAATAACTGTCTCTGGTAAAGAGAAAAACAAGTTCAGCAATGTATTAAAGAATTGTTAAGGGTAGCATCCTGAAGTGTTGCTCATTAATAGGCTTTAAATAATGTATTTGCCTATTGATTATTCAGGGGGTTGTGTTTAATTGATTCCTTGTCTGGTCTTACTTCACTAAAAACCATCATTAAATTTCAGTTAGTTCCACATCAGGTAACGTAGGGCTAATGTTGCCACTTTAAGCAATAAATATTTATTTATAAGTTCAAGCAGCTCATTTATAGAACTCAGTTTATTAATATATGGTGTTTGTTTAGCATGTTTTTTACTCTTCACTACGTAATTTCAAGAACTGATGTGTAAGCTACTTCTTTTTCACTATTTAGAAGATGCATTTTCAGCATAGCAGGGCAGGGAACCTTGTACTTTATATAAAGTGCTTCAAGTTTTTCAAGGTAACCCAAAAACATAATGCAGTTGGACTAAGTTTAAAATGATGCTTAGTCTTGTAATCTGGAGGGAACCCAACATCTGAATGGGTGGACTAACTTCAGCCTTATCATCGGTCATGCAGACAAGGATGGAGAAAGATGGGAGTGCCAGCTATCAACATTGCTAACAAATGGATAGAGCAAAAACAATTACATCTGAGAGATACAAAGATCAAATCCAAGGTCTGCCTCCGATGTTAGGGGGAAAAGGCACTTGATTTCCTTGCTTCTCTCATAGAAGTTTACCATAAAAAAAAATGTGCAGAGTAACTTTCCCGTTTGCTTTCTGCAGCCTGTACTAGACATTGTCACTTTGAAACAAAGACACATGTTATAATAATGTGAGGCTCCAGGGGTCTACCAACAGGTGACAGCATTTAAAGTCGATGCATCATGGTTCTGGTGTGGATTAGCCAATCCTGTTTGATGTATATAAATAAACTGGAAATGCATTATGACAATGCACCAAAGTGTGTTAAGTCATCAGCTAATATGAGTGTTAGTGTAGCATCTTGGTAACAGGATCCCATCTTGTAGTGTCCCCCCTCCCCCAGCATGCTACAATAGATTTGCATTTCTCTATTAGATCCCCTTGATGGTAATGCAGCATTGTTATACATTACCTGCCTTGATTTATTGTGGACACATACTGGTATATATAATCCTCACTGCCGGTGTATCCATTGTTCAAAGAGGCGTGGGAGAGCCACTTTTTCAGTCATGACCTCATCAAATAACAACTGCTTCCTTATCATTTGATCTGTATTATTTTCCAACAGAATACATCTGTGCAATGAATAGTGGTGCCCATGGTTTGGGTTCAAAAGGAGGTCTTTCAATACAGCAATAAAGAGGAGTTTCAACAAATAATAACATGCAAACAGTTGTTTTGTGTCAACTTTTAAGAGGAAGTAAAAACTACTCAATGTCGAAGCCATACCCATTGAAACTCACCCTCTATGGACTAACAAGGCTCCAACACTGAAAAGTTAAAAGTCCTTGTGGTTACTAATTTGAATATGCTGTCTGTGTAGTACACTTAACAATTCCAAATATGAATCTGATAAAACCTAGGGGTCTGCTAAAATGGGGGTTATGAGAAACAGTGACGTTATCAACTGAACTGAATGTTAACCATTTGGGGAGGACTTTACATTAGGTTTGGTTCCATTGCAATTACATAGTGAATAAATAAAACCACATGTGTAAAGTCGAGTGCAATTACAACATTTTTAACAACTGCCACATGACATTATTTTGTAATTTTGCATGTAGTTGTATTCTACCGATGCATAGTTCCTCCTACAGTGCACGAATGATCATTTCCTTCCACTACCAGTTCCTCAAAGTTACGTATGGGTATTGCCGGAGCAGACTAATCTAAATTACTTGCTTGCAAAGGATGCTGGGGGGTTTTGTGTGGAAAATCCAATTATTTGTTGATTATAGTAAATATTTGATTACTGTTTTTGTGATAATTGTTCAAGTTATTGTTTTACATGCTTATGGTTTGGGAGTAGTTCTGTGATTTGTTATTAATTGGCAAATATAACCCTGAGAGGTGTGTGCGTCTGCAAGAGTGGGGAGGTGCCTGTGTGCGTGTGTTTGTATTAGTGAGTGGTGAGTCAAGATCTCTGCTGTTATAAAAAGAGCTGAGTTGCTAATTTTATTAATTCATAAAGGTGACTTTTTTATTATGTGTCATACACATGTGCATACTGTATATTAAATGTCATATTTCAAATGTATACATAATATATTTTTCTCATGTGAATTTTATGTTTTTTGAATATATTTACTCTATATTTTACAGGCATTAACAATATATTTAACGAATATACACATTTATATATTTTAAATACATAAGACACATGTTACCATATATTGCAAATATTTTTCATATCTAGAAAAGAGGCCAATTTTGGTGTATTAAAAATGCATATTCAATCACATAGACGCTGCTCCACTCAGACGTAGTAGGGCACCCGGCTAAAACACATCAACACATGAGCAAGAAATCTAGAAACTCAAGTTAACATCGCACTGTTCCAAATACCATGCCTCCTTCAGGTTACAAATGCATGCCTGGGAGAGGATTATGCTCCAGATCAGTGACTTGAAAAATGCAGATAAACGAGATGAAATGATTAGAATCTCTTAGGCGCTTCCAATGGTATTTTCATGAACATTTCCACAAGCTCTCCTGTTGTTAGTATATTTCCCTAATGAGATGTGCAATACTGGAGAAGTGACATGCAGCCAATTGTACTTTATACATTTAATTGCCAAATCAACGTGTTCATTAATCCAACTCATTGCAAATGTAGCAACTGTAATTATCATTCAAACAAAATGAAGTATGGTATTAAAACTTTTAATTGCGCACTATATTTTGACATGAATCAATATATTATTATGCGGTTATCAAACAAACTAATTCAGACTAATGCAGCACTGTATGTTATGTAAGATAGTTGTCATGTACACCATCTGAATTTCAATCTTTAGTATATATGTATGTATAGATGTATGTGTCTACGCTGCTTCTGGGAGAAGCTATCACTGAAAAAGGACACTTGCATATTAATTAATTTTAGTTGAGGAAGAATATGCTGTCCTGTCAAGGTTAATCCATCTGGGGGGCTTAGACATGTATTTCTGGGGCATACCAAGTAATAGCTTCCAATAGGTCATTACTTGTAACATGGAAGACAAGACTACAATGCAAACGATACTACTTGTATAGCGAGGACACTATGTACCGTGAAGCCCATGACTTTCCTCAGCAGTCTTTCATGCTGGAAGTAGTTTCCAGACAATATCTAGGACAATAACTCAATATGATCCACAACACTGTACATGGGATATGCATTTGATATTTACTGGCGCATAGAACGCTGCACACACACAGTACATTTTTTTTAATTTTTTTTTTATTTTTTTTAGTGGTCGCTAATTATTTTATTGTTTTCTCCCCAATTTAGTAATGTCGAATTATTTAGGCTCAGCCCACCGCTACCACCTTAGGAGCGACGAAGACAAGCACACGCTGTCCTCCGAAGCATGTGCCGTCAGCCGACCGCTTTATTACACACTGAAGACTCACCCAGAGCTACAGCATCGGAGGACCACGCAACCTCGGGCAGCTTAAAGGCAAGCCCGCAGGCGCCCGGTCAGACTACAGGGGTCGCTGGTGCGCGGTGAGCCGAGGACACCCTGGCCGACCTAACCCTCCCTCCCCCCGGGCGACGCTCGGCCAATTGAGCACCGCCCCCTAGAAGCTCCCGTCCTCGGTCGGCAATGGAATAGCCTGGACTCGAACTCGCGACGTCCAGACTATAGGGCACATCCTGCACTCCACACGGAGCGCCTTTACTGGATGCGCCACTCGGGAGCCCCCACACACAGTACATTTTAACTTTAATTGATAATCAGGAACAGTATATAATTGTAGCGGCCTTGAGAGAAGAACAATGTAACAGAGTTGCTTGATTGCTCCTAGGATGATTGCTTTCCTTACTTCCAGGGGGAAATAAGAGAAACAGTGGGATATAAAGTATAGTACACAAGTCATCCATCAATAGAATGTGTATTGGCAGACACTGTGAATCTACAGGTTCTGCAATTCTCACTCCCAGTAGGGAAAGAATGGAATCTTTTATTTATCAGGTTTTATACAAACACAGCGTTAAGCACTGATGTAATCAACACGTTTTTAGTTTTCTGCAGAATTGTTTTTTATGACAGCTAACATTTATGATTTATTTCACTCACAACGATACCTAACACCACAAAACAAAATCCTGTTTTGTTTCTGCTTAGGGGAGTATCTTAAATGTCACCCTTGAACTTGCATTGAAATGCTTCTGCTGCTTCGGTGTATGAAATTATATTATGCTTTTTGTAATATAACTGCTGAGCGCTTCATTTTTTCTACCAAGTTTTTGAACCCACAGGCTCTCTCTGTAAGTTTCATTAGCACCGGCTGCTGAAATGTTGCTGAGGTGGGTGATTAATGTAAAAATATAGGATCAGCAAACGCAGTGAATAAAACTGATTTAACTTATATTCTAACTAAGGAATTCTCTTAACCCCTTAGATTCCATTGTAGAATAGACAACATGTTGTATTTAAATCTAAGATACCTCTCATTCAATGAAATACATCAATAACTATCAATCACTTTTTAAATTGGAGACTTACTGTGGTGTGCACGAATCCAAAGCACAAAACAGAACAAATTTGTATTCCAAACAATTATATAGGGGGGTGCTGCAAAATGTTTGGCCATAGCTGTATATTTGCTTTGTATATTGCCTCTGACAAAATAAAATACATTTATTTAAAAAAAAAGTTTAATACCTTGTATATGTGTCTTTGAACTGCACCTAGTCTGGGGGCGACATATGAACCAGAGATAACTTGCAGTTGCATTGTGGGAACAGATTATCTTTATATACTCACAGTGGACCTCAGTCTCACTTGGTATAGCGTTGTCTCATGATGTTATTGATTTTGGATGGGAAAACTTGACTGAAAAGACAAAGGACTATCCTGGTATATATGACAGAATGGAGGCTTCACAGTGTGTCTATATATTGTGCAAGCGAGCAGAATCCTTACTGGCATTGCCTTCCACAGCTTTGCACATTATCACCTTATCCACGTTGTTATGAACTAAATCATTTTGAAAGACTTTGTTACGATATAGAAATGTCGTATAAAGAGAATATAAATACCAGCCTTGATGGGAACGCATTTCTCAGAGTTGTCTTCTTTTGTTCTGGATGTGGAACCACTCATTAACTCAGCTGTCAGCAACAGCAGTGGTAAATACTTTATTAAAACCATGGATGGTGAGGAGAATGATCGATACAAATAGGATGTTATTTGAAGCTCAAACAAGCCTACTGAAACACTCTGAGATCAATAAAGCACCACATGTTTCTGAGAAGAGTGTTTGAATCACTTTTAACACTTTATAATGCATTGAGGTTTGACAGCATTATTTAAAATACTTCTTGTCTGCACAGCTGTTTTGACTTTGCAAGTACATCTTGAGTCCTATAGAAACAGATTTACTTTGTTAAGAAGTGATTGCCATTGTTTCAGTGGAACCACGTGCACATCAGGTACTATGTTATTAAAGTCTTCATCTCAAAAGTGTGAAACAAAAGGATACCAACTTCAACAACATGGCTTGTTAACCCATTCCATACACTCACCACTTTCTGTGTCAAAAAAAGTGTCTCTTTGCTGAGTTTAAAGTTTTGGCTAGGGTTAACATTGTCAGCTTTATAGACAGACCACACCACATTTAGTTTGCAGTTCTGAGAGAAACGGGCCCATGCACCACTCAACCCGGGTTGAAAACCCTGCTGCCCCTGAGGTTTCTCCATGCTTTAATATTCTTGTATCGTTTTTTTTTTTTTTTGTAAGAATTGTTTGGATTATTCAGAGCAAAGCAATTGCGTCCATCCTTTCAGTTTTGTAAACAAATGAAAGCGACCTTTTCCACAAGGCATGCTGGGAAAGAACTGCCAACATCAGTCAAACTCGCACTCGAGTCTTTTCACTCAACTTGGGGGTAGACTATCAATGGGGGTTCAAGAGAAGCCAGACCAGCTCGGATTGGCGGTCAATCCATGCTCATGGAAGCAAGGTATAAGTCACTTTGTGAACCGTCAACATGCTTTAGTTATTATTATTATTATTATTATTATTATTTATTTCTTAGCAGACGCCCTTATCCAGGGCGACTTACAATTGTTACAAGATATCACATTATTTTTACATACAATTACCCATTTATACAGTTTTTTTTTTTTTTTTTTTTACTGGAGCAATTTAGGTAAAGTACCTTGCTCAAGGGTACAGCAGCAGTGTCCCCTACCAGGAATTGAACCCACAACCCTCCAGTCAAGAGTCCAGAGCCCTAACCACTACGCCACACTGCTGCCCAAGTAGTTATAGGGTGCCTCAATAGAACAGATATTTATAACAGGTAAACATCTTTCTTAGCTATAGCAAAAGTGCATAGGGCATTAAACCTCTAGGAATACCCAGAAAGGAAGGTATATTTTAAGTTTTGGCAATATACAGCAATCACATTTGAACATTTGAATAAAACAAAGATTCAGGAATGCAGCAGTTGTGCCATCATAATGACTATTTATAAATGTATAACAGAACCAAATGTAATATCGTAGGTTTAGCACTGCTGGTAACATACATTAAAAAGCTGAGATGTCTTCTGTCCTGAAAGGAATGAACGATGGCATTATAGGGATCATGCAAATGATGGAGTTATAGTGATAACCAAATGAAAGGGGAAATCAGTTTCCTTAGGAAATAGCACTAATAGCGAGTGACTATAATATGCCACAGTCCGTCTTGCTTCATTGCCAAATATAGCCTTCCCTTTTGGATCACTCAGATAAATTACAGAACCTTCGTGAGGAGAGAGTTCTCTCCTTGGAGAGGACAGGGAATTAGGTTTTAATTGGTTTGGAAATAAGGGATGTGGGGTCATTGAGAAAGATCTGTGAATCTGAAAGGCTGATCAGTAATAAATCCATCAAAAATAGCCTATCTTTAGCCCTATGAAACATTTATATCTTAATTAGCACACCCCAAGCAGACATAAAATGCAGTTTGTGACCATAACAGATGTTTTAAAAATGATTTCCAAAACAGAAAGGATCTAAGTTGGTGATTTTCTAGTATTGATAGAGAAATGGACTGTACTTCTAACAAGAAATGTCTTCAATATTTAGAACAACCCATTTTAAATATATTAAAAAAAATTAGCTGTGTTAACTTTTTAAAAACACAAGTGCATTGTCAAGGGACATGCAGTAGACCGATTGCAGTGGGGAAGAATTTGGTTGTTCACATATATTCAATATAAAATGTTCTACATAATTTAAACAAATAAGGAATGTCATGACTTTGCTGGAATCACTATAAATAGAGGATATCAAGGGAAATGCAAAAGAAAAGCAAGCAGCATGGCTTCTGAAGCAGGATTAATGTGGTGTCAGGGAAAGCAGCAGAGAAAATAGGGATTCAGGCATTTGCCTCTTGTATATTCATGCTATGTAACTTGGACAATGTACTGGTACTGTATTATAAGCCAACAAAAGCTATAGACATCTGAATGGAAAGAGACAGTTTAATTCACATAATAATGATAGCCCGCATGAGCAGTGTGTGTTTTTAGAAATAAATGACATTCTGTTATCTATAGCGCCAAAGGAATTTGAACATCTCTCCCTTTCTGGTTTCCAGAAATATCAGCCTTTTAATGCTGACAGATACCTGACTGTATGCATCAAAATGAAAAATTCCCCAAATCTGAACAACTCCAAATTCGGTAAGGATCCAGGACTGGGTTTAACCGAGTTCAGGTACACCCCTTTTGAATTACAAACCTGAAAAAAAAACAGTAAAACAACAATAAAAAAAAAAGATTTGCATTAAAACAAAACAACTGTGATAAAACTCCATTTATGATACACTAATATCAGAAATATTCCAAAAGGGCCTAGGGACAGAGATGACCTGCTGTGATGTGGTGGCATTTCTTGAGCTTGTATTTGCTTATTAACTCAATGACCTGTACCAAGTTGAGCCAATGGCATCATACACTGCAGTAAACAGTTTGCCTTGGTAAAATTGCAATAATGCAAACGAGAGTAGCATGACTCATACTAAACACCCTCTATACCTGTATCAGCACACAGCAATGTTTGTGGGCTATTGAATGGTACAAAGTAATCCATTTAAGTACCCTCATTTTGCGTAGAATCTCTTTAAAGCCAAAATGTATTTATTTACAATGTATCCAAAGAGGTTTAAGTCAAGCAGGGTGTGTTATTCTATATGTATTAGCATTTTCTATCTGTAACACCATGCTGAGCACGTAGAGCAGCAGAATTGCTGCTTTTTGATCCACTAAAAAGAAGTTCTAAAGTATCTACTGCGGCGTTTCTGGAGCTGAGGGACCATGAAGCCACTTTGTGACTTAGAACTTGGTTTCAGGAGCCTAGGTTTCAGGCCACTGTATGGGGAGACTTGGGGTTTGCTTCAGCAAAGTTGCCTCAAAACTAGGTCTCCAGGTCTCCAGAAAAAGTGGCTTTGTGTTCCCTCAGCGTGTTTCGGCAGCATTGGAAAAGCAGAATGGACACGCAGTAATGTTTGTGAACTAACAAAACCTCATTCTGACAGCAGCAGAGTACAAATTAATTGAGCACTGTCCCTTGATACTTTTCTGTCAGTGTTTGGTGACATTCACTGTAGATTGATTCAGGTAATATAAATAAAGGAGGTGGGGGGGGGGGGTTAATGTTAAATGTGACATAAAGAACAGTGCAGCACAATCATGATAACTGAATTATGCTTTACGCAATCATGCTCCAGATGTTAGGAGATGTTGCTGATCTCATGGGGCATTTATTCCAATACACCTCCACACTTTCTGTTTCCCTTCTTTATCCCTGTTTGTTTATCTCACTGCATCATAATTGGATTCATTATTACAGCGAAACATAGAGTTGGCTCATGTTCACTTGTTGCACAAAGGGCATTCTGAGATCATAACCACATAGCTCTAATAGTCCATGTTGAGAGGCCTTTAGATCTAAACGTTTCATAAACTGCAAAGTGCCGCTACCTAAACCTCTTAAAACAGCTGCAGATTGGAGCTGGATCTTTGGGATTGAATTTGATAATCTCTTTCTTTTGATTAGACAGAAACCAGAAAAGGCTCTGTCTGGAAAGGAGCCAGTAATTTTGCTGGCAGAGAGCTGGCTGGTGAAATTGTGACAGGGGTAAGAGAAAGAAAAGAAAGGAAACTGAGCTTTCAGACAGCTGGAGCTCGTCTCAGTAAAAGAAGCAGAGCATCATATAGCTGTAGGGAAACTGAAGATGTGAACGCTTTTGTCCTATTAGACATCAATCTGAGTAGATTTCTACTCAGACTTGTACCCCTGAGATTCCGTTTGCAGTCATACTGGTATTCCGACCTCTTTTGAAGGTGCATGCTACCTCATTGTAAGCCTCATTTGGGAGGAATATTAAATGCTTTTTTCTTATATAACACCTTGCAAACAAGTTGCATTCTAGAGACGCAAGAAAAGGATGCTTTTCATTGATCTCTCTGCTGAGGACTACTCTTAAGCACATACTCAACCTATGTTCCAGTTACCTCACTTGGCATTCACAAAATGTATTTGCAGATCACACAGCAATGTGGTAATGAAGACAAACTGGAAACAAACTAGATGGTCCACATTGGACTATCTAGTAAAGGCACTACTGCTTGAAGGCGGGTTGAGTGAAATCATGTCTGGCTGGTTGAGGAGGACTATCGGGTGGGATTAGGTTACCTCACTGCTCTTTAGTGTACCCTACTGGTAAGATGTCAGAGGAGTCCAGGAGTTTTTTTTTTCCTAGACTGGGCACATACCTCCAGGGTTCAGTAGTGTGGTAACATCAGTTTTTGAGGGTGTTTGGGTGCATCTATTTAAAAAAAAAATTACAAGGAACAGTGGGCAATGTCTGCTTTTAAACTGAACAATTTGTACGCACCAAAATCTAATCACTGTAAGCTGTATCTGTAGCTAACTCAAGCTGTGTATTATTATACTTTCTCTGTAGCTAACACAAGCTGTGTATTATAATAAATACTTTGTTGGGTATAAAAAATTACCCATGTGTGTAAGGTTAAAATGCCATCTAATTGAACCTCAGCTCTTCCCATTACCTCCAGAAGAAAAATTACTAATGACACAGTTGAGTGTTCAGAATGTCACCTGAAAAGACTCAATAGGTCAGTAATAAAATGAGTTGTTGGCATGAATCCTCATACTGTGAGCCACATTATTATATACAGTATATTTTCAACACTTTCATCTTTTTCTTTTTATTTTATGTGCAATTTTCTGTTATAGTTTAGCTAGGATTTATTTTCCCCAGGATGACACAATCATGTTTTATTTATTTTTTTACTACATACACGCCTACAACAGTGTCAAAAGGATCACCATGGGTATGATACTAGAGCTGTATTGCTAATTATGGAAGATAAAGAACAAAACAGAAGGTTATTGTTGATTGAGGTGACAGGTTTTCACACAAAGGTGTGATTGATATTTGTAATTAGGTTTCTGAATTTTTAATTAGAGTCATTAAAAAATAATGACAGTGTGTGGCTTCGCTTAATGAGAGATGTTGTGCTTAGCAACATGGGCAGGGCTTTGTCAACAAGACTTTGAAAGCTTCACTGGTATTAGGTGCTCCCCAGCTAGCTGGGGCCTTTGAATTAGGAGAAATATTTATAGCATAAAGACGTCCTGAGTTTACACGGCAAACGACTGTGGTGGCTTATATGTTCATACATCTGTCACCAACTAAAGGGACATGGTCCCTCTTTGCTGGAACAACCAATCACTGTACACAGGGATGGTGCTACATCTCCTCATAATGTCTCTGCTTTGTCATAGAGGTGCTCTGTGGTAGCCATAAATAAGCCTATTTGGTGTTGGAACCATTTAGAGGTGGAATTACAATGTCATGCTGGATGCACTTTTCACTCAGTTGTTCCAAAAGAATTTATGATAAAATAAGTATCATATCAGATTGTTTTCTGCAACAGAAGGAGATGACAGCATATCAAGTCAAGCCACAAAACTCATAAAAAATTAACCAGAGTTGAATAAGTACTGTCAATAATATCAAAAGAGCTGAGAGCACTAAAAGTTTTTCCTTCTCCCAATAATTTTTAATTTTCCCCATCATCACTTCTGAGCTGACGGACATAAATCTAAAAAGAAGAAGAAGAAGAAGAAGTTATTTGTTCATATATATGACTCATTATAGTTTGTTTACTACTAGATGAAGTCGTTTTGTAAGACTATGTTACACAGTACAGTACCTATAGTACTATTTGTTTGTAAAATAGTATACTGCTGTGGTATCTTTACACACATGCCCTTCCGTACTCCAACTGATGTAGCTACAGTATTACTATCTCATGAACAGAGAGCTTCTTGTCAGCACCTGTTTCTTGTACACCAAACAAATAAGAACATAAGAAAAGTTTGGGAAGGATAAAAGGCCATTCAGCCCATCAAGGGTCCTCCCTTATTAGCACACCATTCTCCCCTACTAGGGGGAACCCATTTAAAAGTACAGAATCTAGTCTCTTTTTTTAATGTTCCCAGTATTTTAGATCCTACAACTTCACACGGTAGGCTATTCCAGGCATTTATAACTCTGTGTAAAAAAGTGCTTCCTACCTTCTGTTCTAAACTTGCTTTTACTCAGCTTCCACTTACGCCCTCTTGTTCTTTTCTCGAAACTTGAAATAGTGTCTTGGATTAATTTCTTGTGTTAGAAGTTGTGTAAGATTAGGGCAAGACCAGTAATGTCAAATAGTTTAATAAGACAGTGGCAGCTGAAAGATGAATACAGTACTTGAAATAAGCTGTTCTGAACCTGAGGCTATAACATTGTGTTATCCCTCTTCCAAAACTAACTGAAACATAGCAAACACGAGAGAATTCATAGGGCATCTTTGTTTGCACAGAAAATCATCCCAGTAAGCTTTTTGTTTCCATCCAAAATGCAAATAAAGTAGCATTGCCATCTAAATTAAAGCAATGCACCACAGGGCTCAGTCTAACGTGCTCTTCTTTGCATAGCATTCCATTATTCATAAATAGTTTTTTCTGCTTTAGGATGTTTGACGTTCTAAAGGACGATCGTGGTAGCTTAGTTGGCTATGTTGTCTGGAAGTAAAGACCAGGCACTCTTGAAAATACTTTGTATTGTATTTAAAACTCAATTAGTAATTTTGTTAACTGCTCATTAAGGAACTTTTGAATGGGAAGGCGGGTTGGATTTGTTTCACAGAGTAATTCAAAAGGTCAAGGTAACCGTGGCATGAAAATGAAGCCTGGTGACATTTCTGAAATAGGAAACAGAACTATCTTCACTTGCTTTGATGCTAGAATCATGGTAGATCATGTAATGATATGATTTCAGTGTGTCACAGAGATTGCTGGTCGCTTTCAAAGTCTTCCTGGGAGATGGATGTTTCTAAAAATGAATTACAATTGAACCCAAGGTTATGCCAAGCACTAATTTCCCCCCTTCTCAAAAGAAAGGTAATCAGTACTTCCTAAAAGGGCAAACGATGGTAGCCACACTATTGATACACATCTCTTTAAAGCAAATTGTATGGCTTGTGAAAAACTGAATGATTTCTGCCCCATAAACTGCCATGAATTTATTGTATCGGGAAGCAAAATATTGTTATTGATTGGAGCACAGGGTGCAGTAAAATAAAATGGAATATATTTTATGACACCTGATAACGTGTATTGCATTTCTGATTGATCTCAGTGCTCCTTCTTTCCAGCTGAGCTCTGACAGGTTTACAGCCTGCTTTACCTACCTGTGTGATTGGACTTCCAAGTCTTAACTGGAAGTTTTCTTTGAATTCTCTTCAGTTCAACCACATTTTTAAATGCGTGCTTCAAAAGGGGGTCCAAAATATATTGTTATGACAGAGAAGAGGAAGGAGGGCGCAATCTGGAAAGCTTAAGAACCACGGCTCTAGACTACTTTGAATCCTGATATCTATCTTATCGGACAACTATTAGATTTACGCAGATTATCATGTACAGCACAACCCAGCAATTCCAGTTTTGAATACCTTACAGAGATGCGATTTAATTATTGTTTCAAAATCGAACCTGAACAACCAGATACTGAACTGAACAGCATGTCTGACATATGAGTGAGGTTTAGATTGCAAATTACACAAACCACATGTCTCAGTCAATTCTACCTGTTCCACACATTCTCTGCAGTGATCGACATACTGAAGCATTACATTTTTAGCGCTGAGCCCAGACTTTGCAGATGTAATGTACTGTATAACAGAATGGAGACACAGACTGAGCCATGCAAGAGTCTGGCATCAGAACGTTTTATTACCCACCGTCTGCTACACTACAACTTTCACCTTAGCCAAAAAAAAGCCTATTAGTCAACTTATCCTACAATGAATAGGCAACTATCCTGGACCGCTCTGCTTGAGTATGTTTCCCATTACTGTGTTCCTCTGCAATTGCCAGGCTTCGTAAAATTACACATTTTTAATTTGTTAATTAGAATTATGATGATTTGTGGCTAAATCTGTTTAACCAAACAATGCGTTATAAACAGGTGCAACGTCAATACAAGTATAAATGCGACAGTTACAGATTTTGATCTTTAGTCTGCGGTAATTCTTGCCACTCTTTGAGTGAAACTAATGGGCATGATTATTGCATTAAATAACTTCTAATTCTCCTTGTTAAGTCTGCATCTGGTGCCGTTGCTTTGTGGATTAAGAACTGTTGTTTTATACATTCAAAGTGTCTGAAGGGAGAAAAAAATGATCACACCTGGTGATAAAACCAACCACAAAAATCAAGGGGGCATTGCTAAGGTTCTCGTTTTGTCACAACAAGGGCATTTTAATTTAGATGCTGAATCTGTTGCAAACAGGCAGGCAAAAGATAAATTAGCTGCCTAGCTTCACATCCATCACTTGTCAAATATAATTTGTTTTTTTACCAAATTTCTAGCTCCCCTGTGCATCATGGGATAAATCATGTTTTTACTCTAATATTAAGACATGCTATTACGTTTGCTCAACTGCTGCCATCTAGCTGCTGAGTATCAAATGGTATTTAAATTGCATTCACCAGACTTTAAGGACTGTTTTAAGGAATGTTTTCCTAAAGCCTGCTTTTTAAAGCCCATTTTGATTAATTAAACAAAGTCTACAAATGTGTAGCTTCTGATTCAGCCTTCCTCTGCTCAGCTTCCACTGTAGGTGAGATCCAAGCAAAACTCTCTGACAACACACTTAGCATTTTTAATAATCCAACTGCTTAAACAATACCGAACAAATAATACATTTGGGGTTGCAGATAACCACTGGGTTGCATCAAACTCGCTATGAAGAGGCTTTGTTGTGTATCAGCCTCAAGATAAGGGTGACAGCTCATCTCAACAGTGACTTGGGAAGCTGTCTAGGCAGAAGGTTGTTAAATAGAGAGATGGACAGAAGCCAGTTCTTTGGTAGAAGATATACAGTACAAGTCTCCTCTGGCTATGCCCTCCAAAGTTTCCTGTAGCTGAGGCAGGATGATTAAGTGTGAGACAGTGGGTGTAAAGATTAGGGTGGGTCTGGGGTTAATAGATTTAATAGATGATATGACCTCTGTGATGGTTGTGTATTTTCACATAAAAAACAATGTCTTTTTTGTTTTGTTTTATGCTGGTTTATTTTGACACTCACTCACCAATATCTGTGATTGACATCATGATTCTCTGTTTAATTGATAATGTTGCCCTGGGGGGGGCTGACTACCTGCATCCTGCCACAATCAAGCATGTGAAGTCTGCTCTGTGGGATTTGCTGGGGATATCAACCACCAGCCGAACTCACAATAATAGACCTAGGCCCTAGCAACAGAATGCAGCTTCACCAAATTAATCTTGTATTTCGATTCATTTCAGAATCCAAATAGTTTCCATTACTTTTGCAAAATTTGCATTCAATTCAAACTTTTAGCATTTCTTTTCTTCAGAATGTCAAAACGAACCCTGCCGGCATTGATTCAGAATTTTTCACTTGGGTTAAGCCTCTAGCAAGGTTGGTTTGCCCTTTTGAACGACAGTGGGAATCTGATTTCGCCACACCGGGGTCGATGTCAGAGTAGTCTCAGCGTTTTTTTTTTTTAGCACAACTTTATTTCTGTAATTCTCAAGTACAAAGTACTGCACACACACAGACACACTCCATTCTGGGAGTAGGAAAAACCATCAACATTGCCAACATCATTAATTCCTGCTTTCCCTGTGGGCCACGGGCAGAAAATAACGTTCTTTTTTCTGTCGTTGGCATCTGTGGATACATGGTCAAATGAAGACATAGCGCTCCAGGTGTGCAGGCCTGTTCAAGGTAACCTCTGCTGTCAACACACATTTACTAATGTTTGCTGGAAGGACTTTGAAAAATAATATGTCACTGAGGTAATGTGTGCACAATAATAAAATACATTCGTTTTGCAGGGAGGAATTTCCAAAGTTGTGTTTACTCACATTTTTTTTCAAGCAATCTGAAGTGCGAAATTGGTTTTAAAGCAGTATGCTCCATGAAAGCAAATCCTGTTTCGAGAATGCACTTCATTCACTAAAGGCCTTTCAGTTACAGCACCAACAGCCTGAACCAGAAATCATGTGTACAAAACCTATACCCATGTACAAATGCACTTGTACAGCTATAGAATCTCACATGTACTGTATGTGAAAATCCTAACCCCCTTCAATGCTGCTGAACAGAATTCTTATACCCTCAAAATTGTTCACTCAGTGCTGCTGAATATGAGAGAATCATCAGATTTGAATGAATTTCATCTGTGTTGAGTTTAAAACAGTCTGTGTTTAGCTTTTGTTTATGCTCAATGGGGATCGATAATGTTAAGATCCCGAGCTACAGTAGCAGATTTGCATCTTATTTTACAGATGCTTCTGTCAAATGGCTGTACCCCACAAAACCCTGGCACAGCAGTGAAGGGTTTAACATGCTCACAGAAAAACAAGTGCACAGAATAGATCTAATCACAGATCATAATCAGAAAGACCAGCAGAAAATTCTGCTGATTAAAATGCTGCATTCAAATTTGCCTTCAGTGTTTTAATTTGCACTATTAAACATTAGTAACACATAATTTAATAAAATTGAGCCCAGCTTTTATTGAGTCAAATAAGGGTCACTGACTGCACAACAGAATCACATGTTCAGTGTGTTCTTTATAACAATTCTGCCAAGTTTAGTGCAGTAGTTCTGGGTATATCTTCTAAACTGTATTTCTAAATAGCCATATTTTGATATCTGAATCACAATGGAAAAAATGTAAATGTACATGTAATGTCGCAAAAACAAATTCCCTCGTGTTTAAAAAAAAAAAAAAAAAAAACACAAATGCAAGCGATGGATTGCCCATGAGTCGGTTCTTTCATCCGACTGTATTGCTAATAGCTGCCTCTTCAGATAGCATAACATCACTGGTGAAACAGTACTGTTGGCATTTGAATGACAGGCATGTCACAGAAAGATAAATAGTTGCAAAGAGAGTGAAATCAACAAGGAAAAACATGAAGCTGTGTAGCAGATCTGGATTTTGACTAGTTAGGTTTAGATACATTGGGTACTCTTGTTAAATGTCTCTTTCAACAGGCATAAAGAAAACACAATGGAAAAGGCACCACTAATTTAGCATACTTACCACCACAACATAGCCAAATAGAAGACCACGGTAGCATATACCCACAGATGGTATGATTCAGCAACATATTACCAATAATAAGGGTGTAATACAGTTGACTGCATTTCACACAGAAGCACAATGGGCAATATGCATTACACTGATCAGGGCAACAGAATATGTGAGGCATTTGAATTTCTGTCGTAAGTGTTGGATCATAGTTCAAATTCCAGCTGCTGCCTGGCATTGTATTGTTTTTATTTTTTTTAGTAGAAAATCATATACGCTTTATAATGTATTACACATTTGGTATATTAAAAAAAACAGCACAGGGGTATCATTAATCAGGTCATAAAAGCAATGATTCTGTCTTTTTTTTCACAGAAATAAGACTATAAAAGCCTCTGCAGTAATTGACTGTTTTTACAATGTAATTTTAAATGAATGAGGAAGAATAATAGAATTGGTTAGTTTTATAGAAGGGACAGAGTTGGTTGTGGTTTCAACGAATGCTGGTTTTTAGCAATAACCAAGTATAGAGGAACGAACACATATGCAAATAAAATGATAATAAGAAATAGCTCTTAAACTACGCACAATGGAGCCGTGACATTCAAAGCAAGCCACTGTCCATGCTTTATTCAATAATTTATGCTAAATAACTAGAGATGTTATAGTGTTTATTTGTTCCAATTATCTTTCTGGCAACAGCACACAATATTGATATAACTTTTTTTTCTAGCATCGTTAGAGAGGGAAGTGGTTATTAAAAATATAAATGTAACAAGCCAACTCTTAAAAGTTTGATTAAGAACCACAAATCTAAACTGTGTTTCAGCTCCATTTGAAAAGGAGAAAAAAAATAGGTTATGCTCAATTAACTGTTATGTTACATGTTGATTTTTGACACTTTGATGTTATGCACTAATATTGCCATCAGGGATTTACTACAGCTACAATGCAGTCCGGAAGTGCATTATTATTATTATTAATTTCTTAGCAGACGCCCTTATCCAGGGCGACTTACAATTGTTATAAGATATCACATTATTTTTACATACAATTACCCATTTATACAGTTGGGTTTTTACCGGAGCAATGTAGGTAAAGTACCTTGCAAGGGTACAGCAGCAGTGTCCCCACCGGGGATTGAACCCACAACCCTCCGGTCAAGAGTCCAAAGCCCTAACCACTACTCCACACTGCTGCCCTACTACTCCACACTCCACTCTAGGTAGGTGACATTGGGGGAGTTTCCATGTGTGTGCTAATTTTACTCGAGAGTGTGCTCGAGCCAAATGAAAAATAACCCTATACATTTCGAGTTTCCATTGGCTGAGTTTATTTTACTCGAGAAGACCCTCTTTTCACCCAACCAAATGAAGGAAGAGGTTGATATGCAAATTAGCCATGAGTAGAGTTCTTGTGCTGTTTTCGCAGACAGCTCAGGAAAATGTGGTTTCTATGCACAGAGAACAGGTAGATTTACAGATTTACTCTATCCCTCTCTGTGGCTGTTATTTTCGGGCCACAAACCTGATCCTCTCGCGCTGTTCTCCCAAACATGCACGTGCATCACCATTTCATGTGTAAATAACCACACATGGAAACTCCCCCAATGTAAGCCTATTAAAACTCTACTAGATATGCAACCCTATCAGATGACTACTGATCTAAGAGTTCATATATTATTAAACAAGGCATGTGCACAGTTTAAAATGGAAACCTACAGCTTAACATTCGTTATGCCCCATTACAGCTTCTTCCAAACACCTCAAAAAACTAATCAGCTCATTAAGGTCCAGTCTGTCTGTTTGGAAACCCTATGAATATTCACAGATTTATTTGATTTTTTGTATGTCTTCGGTCTTTCGCTTAATTAATAGATCATTGGCTCAGTTCTACACAGATGTCCACCAGATAGGGCGTATATCCCAGGCCAGATGGCAAGGGTACCACAGAACACACCAAAGGACCCTCAAACCTGTTGGTAATGTGTTCCATATTAACCACGCTTTTAATTAACGCTCACTTTTAATAAACAGGCAGGACTAGCCTTGTCTCAGAAGCATTAAGGGTTGGTAAAGCCACACACTTAAAGTAAAATACAAGTGCCGTATCTGTGATGCACAATGATGGAATAATACAAATGGAATTTGTGTTTCCACAGTGTGTGAAACAAAGGTGAGGAGAACTGGTAAGTTCCATTTTCATCTTGCCCGAGTTCTAGAAGCCTTTTTACACACCAATATAAGTGAGAAAATCTTACATCTAACGGGCTGTCAGTGCTATCGAAATAGCCGTTAAAGGGAGGGAGCAGAAACATTACAATAAACGCTCACGTCTATTAAGTAGTGGTGTGAAAACCACAGGCGCCCAAAGCATTAGGTACAGAGGCTATGATCCCATATAATGACGAGAAAGAAAAATAGGACCATCAGGACAATTAGTACCTATATTATCATTACAAGGCATTTTGACCCCTAGCTTTGGGAACTTATTGTGGATAACATTACTAGAAGCACAAAATGAGTGCAGTTGAAAAGCAAGTGGACTTTAACGTAGCAACAAGTGGCCTTTTGTGGACTAAAAACAAGATGACTAATATGTGCCAGGACCAGTGAACGATTCAACTAGACAATCACACAGAAAGGAAGAGAAGGAGAATCATAGTGTAGAAAATGGGAGCATAGCTGTAGAAAGATGGGCCAGCTGAGAGATTTAAATCAGCCCTATTCCTAATCAGGGCTAGGGTTAGCACAACACAGAGAGAATGTTTTATGTGTTCAAAAGAAGTTATAATCCAAACGTGATACACTAGGTAAAATAATTAGACAACTATGAATAAATGCTAACCAATTATTTCAAACATTTAATTCAATTTGACATGTAATGCAAAAGAAATGGGGCTGGATATTGCTTTTAATTAAGGGTTTGTAAATTGGTATGAAATCAGTGCTAGAGAATGTTTTGGCCCTTTGCCACCTTTTGGTGACCTGCTTTCACCCCGTTACACTTTCCATTAAGTTTTTTAATATCGTTTTGTCAGTTATTGTTACATACGGTATGCCATGCAAAATGACTTTGCTTGTCAAGAGCACAGTCTGTTACAAGGCTATTTGGGCAATGCTTTTCTATTGTATTCATAGTTTAATCACAGAGGATATAGTTTCTGAGGAAATTAGAAATCTGTGTTTATCCTACAAGCAGAGAAACTAAATACCAGGACGTCTGTACTTCTTTCCCAGCAAATATGCTTAATGTTATCTTGAGTATGGATGACAGCACAGTTATCATAACAAAACCACAGAGATGTATGGACTAAAGTAAGGTGATTTCCATTTGATATCCTAAACAGATATTTCAGGCATCGGATTTCACATTGAAGATTGAAATTCAGGACCTGCTCCTAATATAGCAGGATTGGTTTTACATCTAATTTAATAAAGGAGAGACACTTTCCTGTACTCACTTGAAATCATGAATTGATTTATTTCCCTTCTGACTGGATTGTAATAAACACTGTGACTTGCTTATATTTTCCTCTTGATATTCTGAAGCTTATAATTTAATATTTGTTTTCGCAGTTACTGTATGACACCAAGTCCCTAACCTCTCTATCAATTTTAAAGACTGTGATCTGTTTTCATCTTATAAATGTGATTGCTTAAGTTCACAGCACTTCCATATAGTGTCAATGAGCTTCTAAATTTGCAGGGGTCCTCTGAGCTAATATACATTTCTGTACAACGATTATGAAAATCAAACATCTGCTATTGAATGCTCGCCCTTCTTATGCAGTTTCAAAATAGCAGAGTGTTTATTTTTTAATGATTTAAAGGACAGTGGTATTAGAACAGTGACCATTTAGATGCACAATCCATGCAATATGGACCAGTGACATTCTTGTTTGATTCCCTGCTCTGTTGCTGCCTTGCTTTTCAGTGCAAAAAAAACACCTTTGCAATTCAAAATCCCACTTAACTCACTAGATATTACATATCTGAAATGCAATTATCAGCATGCTTCATAAGACTCTAGCTCCTGGGCTTATATTCATGCCAGTAAATCCATACTACTACAATGCACTTATAGCCCCTGCAGTCCTTGACCTTTCCATAAAAACGGTTATTATACAAAATAAAAAAGTCATTCACAAAAGAAAATCTGTTGCATACAATTAATGGAGTAAATGTGTGATGTGCATTCAAGTCCTTGTAAAATGATTGAGATGCTGGTACATTAGATATGATTGAGCCTAATTAAACAAACCTCTATTGCTATCGGCTGTTTAAACATTAAAATCTCCAGACATGATGATGTTTCGGTTGATTTATATAACAATCTGAAAAGCAACACTATCTGAATCCCCCTTAAAACTGCATGTTATTTTTTTAAAAGACATGTTATCTTACTAGACCTTGCCAGCATACGTGGCATTTGCATCCAATGTGCATTGAAAAGCTTCAGGAAACTTAAGAATGGGATTTAAAGACAGGATTTTTATATAATCCCCCCTTAAACTGTTTCAGGTGCTATTTTTTACTTAGCCCTGAAAAACCCTGATGTCTTAATCCATATTATCGCAAGATGCAGCTGCCTCTCCATAACTTTGAAGATCAGAATCAAAGATTTAACCTCCTCTTTTCTGGTTAAAAAACCTCAACACATTTCTGTTTTGTTAAAGGGTTTCCATGGTCTCACACAACAATTTTAGTAGAATCATGTTTATACAGAATTCTTGTGTAAGGATTAAGCAGTGGAATCCCCTTTGAAAATCCCCAGAGAATTTGGAGATTTTTTTTTTGTTCCTTTCTCCCATCTTTCTGCTCTTTCAGGTGTTCGGGTTGTGGATCTGTTGTGGACACACATGTGTTTTAACTTAACAGAGCAACCAACCTTCAAAGCAGCTAGACATGTAACAATGATGCAATGATGCTACAGCAACAGTAGCATCCTGCTAGACCTACTTCTGTCCAATGGCGAAGTATGTTTGCCTTCTTTGGCAGGCTTATAAAAGTACCCATCTTTAGCAGCTAGACCACATGTAGTCTCAAGCTGTTAAAGGTATGGGCTTGGGAGAAGCTGAATTGGATGCAAACAACAGTTCTTCCCCTTCAGCATAAAGCCATGTGGTCAGCCTGTTTGTATTTTATTTGTGACAGACTTCATGCCTGATGAAGTGTCAGTTATAATGCCAGGCTATTAGACATATGGCTAGATACAGTAGCTATGATGACCCTGTGGAAAGCCTGAACAGAACCCAAGTGGTGAAGCTCAATACTAGGCTTCTTTACTTGAAAGAATGATACATACAGACGTACCAAGTATTTTCTGGGTACCCCATTGGGCAACCTCTTTGGACCAAAGTTTGAGTTTTTTTGCAAGTGTGCGTCAGTCTCTTGTGTAGTGGAGAGAATAGCAGCAAACCCATTTCAGGTACTATGATCTTATAAACGTGACCTGGAGGTCACAAGGGAGCACTAGTATTCCGTGCCAGGTGAGTGCTGCAACTTCTTGCCTGTTGTCCAGCAAGAATAAGTACCAATCTTGCCTAGGGAGGGGTTTTGTTTTGTGCTGGCAACATAAAGCAGGTTTTCTTGCAAACAGAAATATATAAATTAAGCTCTAATGCTCTTTACAGATTCACAGCTGTCATTTGAAGCCTTCTGGTTAATGATCTGATTCGATGCTCTTCTTTATGTTGCAGATTAATTCTTAAATATTGTATGGCCAACTGCAAAGCAACACCAGTTAAACGAGCCACTGCAGAACTACCTGTCTCCACCGGCCGGATTTATTTGCTTATTAAAATATCTTAGGAGGCAGTAAATTTAATTCAAACACTTACATTTGGCTGTCCCATAAAGCAGGGAAAATTGAGTTTTTATTATCAGAGGCCAGGGCTGGGCATCTCATGAGCAAGCTTATTTATAGTGCAAATATTTAAATTGTTTTGCTGTTCATCCATAACCACTGTTTTTGGTATTTATCAAATGGGTTTGCCCTGACAATCTAGTTGCTCTTCATAAATCTGGGTACATAAAAGTTATAAAAACTTCTCAGAAAGTTTGTCTCTTTGCATATTTAAAGTATAAATTTAGCCTACAGGGAGTTTGAGCAAGAGCCATTTATCAGCAATTAAAATTGATTCAGTAAACAAAAAATGATGCCGGATGCATTAAAACCAGTGTTTATATTCCAATCAATAGCAAAACGAGCTTGGAAATGATCTATTGACAAATGAATACATAAGTTTAAGGCAATATTAGGCAATGCATCTAATGTTTAAACTTCTACCAAGTCTGATCAGGTTCTGAAAAACTGCGTTTAAGATTCCCCAGTTACTCACAGAAAACGATTTTGCAAAGGTACAGAACATTTGTATACTCTTTGTCATTGCTAAAATGTATATCTAATTTAGATGATATGAAGAGGTATACAGTGTACACAGAAACAGATTAAACTGCACTCACTACATTTTACCATACCATTGTACTTTGAGAAATTGAGTGTATATTGAAATGTACAAGCGTGAACAGTTTGTTTGAGGAAAGCACAAGCCCCCAAGGTCAAGTGAAGGTACATTTGTTTTCCCAAGTAACTGTCTAGGCTGTACGTGGGGGGGGGGGGGTTCATTAATACCAGACATGACAGCATGGAATTTATACTGAAATAAATAGCTTGGATGTGTGCTTAGATGTAAAGAAGATTAAGCAGAAGATGTCAGGTTCTATTTGTTCATTGCATTTGGAAAGTCTTAACACATTTTACAATAAGGAGTCATTTATTAAAAACATATTTTCATCAGTTTGGCTGATGAAAATATGATCAAATGGTTCAAGAAATTGCCTTGGTTGTTCTGCTCTGATCTGACTCCAGTTCTTTTGGGAAGCTGAGCACACGCTAGAAATTAAAATGGAACAGTGCTGCAATATCAATAATAAAATGATAGAATACATAAGAAGGCTAGAAAATGAGAGCAGCAATAATTCTCTCTCAGCGTATAGGAAGGGGCCTCTCCCTTTGAGAGTAATTAAATACATGCATAATTTAGAGATCAGAGAAGATAGAGAACTGGAAACTAAATACAAAACAGAGAGCGTCGACAATTCCAGCAAGTGGACAACCCTAGCGATCATTCCATTAAGACTGTAGCAAATGTGTTGCTTTATGGGTGCGGCAGTAATTATTGAATGATGCAATCTCAATAATAATAGCATTGATGGATCTTTGGGTAACACTATATTAAGTGTATTTTAATAGACTGCAATTAATAGATAGCAATCGCTTGCATGGTTACATATTAGTTACATTGTAAATACGCAATCACAAGTGTAAACACAGTGCAATTACAAAAGATGCTAGCATGTTGGTTACAATAATGAATGTGTTTGTGCAATGTAGTTACAGTTTAGTTAAAGACTCCTAATGTGTTAGCAAGCATCTTATCTTCATTGTGTCAACTGATTTTCTAGACTGGATAACCAACCCAAGAAGTCAGTGTTACTGTTGCTAGCATGTGGCATTTGTGCTGCAGCCAATACAAAGCAAACACATCCACTCAGCGCCATGCTGGGTTGCCTTTGGCTGTAATGGAGAGTGATCCTATTCTGCTGAAAGTTGACTAGCAGGATGCAAAATCTGATTTGGTCTGGGTGTCTGTGCTATTCTTGCCTACAGTAGTGCTTACGGTTTGTGGCTATTTAAAGTTCAGGTTTTTATATTACATAATGCACAACCAGTACCGTGAGGGACACAAGTGTAAATATTGAAGATATTATTATTATTTAGTCATTCACCAGATGCTTTTTATCCAAAGCGATTTACATAGATTTGGGGGTGAACTATGCATCACAACTGCTGCTGCAGAGTCACTTACAATAAGGCCTCGGTTTTACGTCTCATCAGAAGGACGCAGCACAAGGAGGTTCAGTGACTTGCTCAGGGTCACACACAGTGAGTCAGTGGCTGAGATTGAACCTGGAACCTCCTGGTAACAAGTCCCTTTCCGTAACCACTGGACCACTAAGTCTCCTATAAGATATAAGTCAAATCAGCCTCGTGATATAGCCATGTGTCAATCCCTAGCCCTGCATCACAAAAAAAGATTGATAGCACATTAAGATAGCCCGAGATGTCATTGACTTTCAGCACATTTCATGAATCAGACACAAGAAGAATAACATGCGAGATGGAGAATGTCGGGGTAATTAGTTCCTTGGCAGGGACAGATGGGAAGGATGGCTTGGAAGATTGCTGGTGATTTATACAGTGATGCCTGCTTCCCACGTTTTTTTCAATCTGATTGGCGGGACAGTGCAAGTGACATATTATATTTAAGGTTGTTTAGATGAAACAGCGAAGCCCTGAAAAAAATGTTAAAGATGTCTTAGTCAAGGTGCATATTGAGATGGCACAGACCATAACCCCAACAGTGCCATATAATTGGATAATTATCTACCAGGGCTATACGATTGGCAGATATTGTGTTGTGAGTGAGGTCCAGTTGTGGGTTTGTAAAGCATACAACGGTTTGTCAGTGTCTGAAAAACTAAACTGGTGACACCTCACTGATATCCTCACTAGTCCTTGGACCCGAGGTCAAGGTCAAGACCAGAGGAGATGTCCTTGAGACAGCCTTGGGGGTTCATGGACTGGTCTTGAGGTCTCCAAAACTGCTTACAGATATAATGCTACACTGGTTTCATTGAAACACTGCTACATACTGGAACTACTTATCACTGAAAGCCTGTACTGGCAAAAGTACAACATACTGTATCATATTAAAGCAGTCAGAAATGTTTCAGCTCAGACAAGCTATTGAAACGTTGTATTTCTTCCTGCAGAAGTTTTTTCTTTTTTGTAAATGATGATGACAAATAAAATACCCTTGGCACTGGAATGTCATTAAACAAACACGACTGCTGTTTTAAACTTTTCGGGACAGGTATCCCATTTTAAATGACACTAGCACTAGCACTAGCACTATCACAAGAGGCTGTTTACACAACGCAAGATGAATGCTGTCATCCTGCAACATCTTTAGCCAATAAAAAAAATGTCTGCAATTTGAAAACAGAGGGCACAACAACCACAGGCGAAATATATATTGAAGTTCTTGGAAAACAAAAGTTTTTGGAACTTCATTACATTTTGCCATTACTCATTGTAAGAGTTATTGATTAAAAAGGAATCAAATGTAAAAATATGTATGTCCCCTCCTACACACACTGCAGATATGTATTGTAGCTAAATGTGCTTGGTGAATAATCTTATTCTACTATTGCAACTAAATTCTTAACACATCTATTTATTATTATTATTATTTATTTCTTAGCAGACGCCCTTATCCAGGGCAACTTACAATTGTTACAAGATATCACATTATACATTATTTCACATTATACAGATATCACATTCTTTTACATACAATTACCCATTTTTACAGTTGGGTTTTTACTGGAGCAATCTAGGTAAAGTACCTTGCTCAAGGGTACAACAGCAGTGTCCCCCACTGGGGATTGAACCCACAACCCTCCGGTCAAGAGTCCAGAGCCTTAACCACTACTCCACACTGCTGCCCCTATTTAAGACTTATATTTAAGCATTCCTTTATTAATTACACATGTATTCTGTTGTTATTCCCTAACTGCAATTTACTTATTTTTATGTTTTTACTGTGCCAGGGAAAAATGCAAATACTACAGACAACTGACAATTCAAATACAGTGCACTCCGTTTATACGACTCACATCTGTCCAGAATGATTTGATTCTTATAAGAGGTTTATTCTCAAAACCGATATGATTACAATTAGCAAAAGTGTGCCTCTGCACATCAGCAGTTTAAATACAGTATACAAATGTCAATGGTGCTCAATCACTGAGGACAATACATCAACGCAATCAAAACAAGTCCTCATGGATAAGCAACCTGTTGTTATATGAGCATGGCTGCAGAATCCTATTTTACTACAGTATACTTGAGAAGTGATCGTCTCGTGAGGGTGCCTAGTTTAACTGCCGTGCGGTGTTAAGTGTAATGGTCTTTGAATTAAAATGACATTACAGTACAGTATTTTACTGTCAGGACTACCACTGCATTTAATCATCTGTGGCTTGATTTTTTTTTCAATTGAGATGCAAATCTCAGTTTTTCACCGCACCACTAAGCAATCCCCCTCCCTCTACATTCAGATCACACAACAACAGTGCTGTATTCAGTATGTATTCAATTAATGCGCATTCACTTTATTGAGACAAATGTTCTCTAACAGAACAAAAAACAAATACCTGCCATGTCGACCCACATGTAAACTGTACAGAGTTTTTTTCTACTGGGAGTCGCTACATATAAATGCTCCATACGTGTTCAAATTAAAAAAACAGCTTCATTGGCTGTACATGTCTTTGCACTTGATACAGTATCGTATTACATGGAGTCAGTTTGCTCCTTAATGATTCTTATAAGCAGATTGCTTATAAGAATCAGAGAAGCGGAGTAGCTTAGGATGGTTAGTATAGGAATAATTTTGTCCCAGTGGTTTTGATCACTATATGAAGTTGATTCTTCTATCAGTAATTATTATAAACGGAGGGGAATCTAGTACCGATTAATTCATAATAATGGATAGTTTCAAATGCATCCCAATGTTAAGTGTTCTAAGGGCATAAATGGGAGATTTACATTGCAAAAAACTGTAAAAAAATAAAAAAGATATTACAGAAAAAGAGAGAGAGAGAGATGGCCAATAGTTCGATTGCAATCACTTCAATAAACAAATGATTTATAACAGATTAACCCACCCATTTAAAATCATTTTCACAGATGTTCATTCAGTAAGCCATCTGAAGCAATCCATTCAACTTAATTTTGCAATTATTTAGGCAGAGTGGCATATGACATTACCTTCCTTCTGGGAAATTAAAATGTGTCAAACACGTCATAAAACTATTCAAGGGGACAAAGCAAGCAGAAAGTCCTTGAAGATCCGTAGATAAATCAAAGACGAAGTAAAGCAAATAAATGAATAAACTTTAGTCAGAGAAAAGGTGTTCAATTCACAGAGACTAAAGAAAAATAAATAAATAGATTCACTTGATCTCTTCACTAAATCATTTTCAAAAAGAACAAAACGTTAAAATGTGATGTTAAAATATGTATGTGCTTTATTTATGTTTTGCCAGTTTTTGTAACCAAAACAGAGCATATCTGGCAAAATAATGTATCCCTGTTATCAACAGCTGCCTGGTACCGTATTTATTGATTACCTTCCAGCTGGAAACCCTCCTGCTACTTTAGAAACTCATTTTGGAGGAGAAGAACCTTTTTAAGTGTCATTCAGATTCTCACTGATAATTAGGGACCTGCCTCACAGATTGAAACATGAATTATCTTGTATGAGTAAAACAGAAATTAATGCACTTTTTAAATTGTGTTTTCCATAAACTAACAATCACCTGTCCAAATTGAAAATGAGAGTTGCAGATGATGGGATCAGTAAATCTGAGTGTTTGATGACTTAAATTCTGTAATGTTTTTATTTTTATTTTTATATACAGATTATTTGATTAAAAGCTTCAGTACAGAGTGGGTACGTGTTACACTCACCATCAGAATACTAAAAAGGGTTTCACATATAAGCTTTTAAGTGGTATGAGTGCTGGAGTTATCTTAAAACAAAGACATAAAATAAATTACAAAAAGAAAATCCCTAATGCCATATAGCATTCATTTACAGTGCAAGGGGCTTCAAATGGTATTTTATTTCTTTACATTTCCCTTACGATTTCATTCACTTGACATGCTCGAGGGCTGCAAAGAGGAAGAGACCTCAGGAATTGATAATAGGAGAGATGTGCTTTATGATTTAAAGATGAGAAAGGGGACTCCCCTTGTCTCGTGGAGGTGAGACCGAACCGATGGCTGGGAAGCAACCGATACTTCCCCCAAGGGGGATCTAGAGGTGAGAAAATTGGAAGATGACAGTGTTAGATAGACCTGGCCGGGGGGGCCCCCTTCTGCCTGAGAACCTTCCCCTGCAGAGGACAAACTCAGCGGCGGTTGGGCTTCAAAGGTTGGGAAGTGAGCTTCACCTTACCCCCAGAGGGGGACTGTTGCAGAGGTGGAACGGCAGCTGCAGAGGTGGAGTGGCAGAATAGAGGAGGAAAGTGTAGTGGGGGGGAGGGGAGGATGGTGGAAAACAAAAAATGCAAGACAGAGAGCAAACTCCTGGCTTGGGGTTTAAATAGGGGTTTGGCAGATGTTATTGGTAGGAAGGAAATAAGGGAGGAGGAGCCCTCGCTCATGCCCCCCGAATCACACTTTAGTGTTAGTGTTCACAATCAATTCTCCAATATTAAGTTGTCATCATTATCCATGTACCCTCAAAGCACTGTATGTCAGTTAATTGCACCGCGCTCTATTTTGGATAACTACTAAATCCAGATTAGGATTTTTACAGAAGGTAACCAGCCGTATTCTTGGCATGCATGAACATGCTGCTCTAACCCCAAAGTGCCAGAACCAGATATAACCTGGGCAGCAAGCAGGAGAATAAGTGGATTATGTTATAATTCTGTATCACCAGTGCAAATTACTAATGACTGTGGTCCACCCTCATAGATCCACCAGCTGCACCCACTAATCATGCCGAGGGCAGAAGTATAGCTCCATTTTCTTTATCCCTCTTATCATAATCCAACATGCTCTCCGTATTCAAATTAACTTTTGCAGCATTACTTTAGGGGGACTTTATTGGCCCACGTTTTGCTTCGAATGTACCCCAAGCCAGCTGATGTATAATATGCGTATTTTTATTCAGTAAAAAAAAAAAATAACCTGACATAGCAAGCTGACAGCTAGCCCCTATTTTGAAATGCAAAAGCAAAGGAACATTGTCCCAGAGGAATGAAACAAATGTAGCCTGGAAGAAACAATTAAGTTTGCCATTGAAAATATAGTCAGTTTTGTTATTCAGTCCGTTCCAATAAGCACCTGTTAATGATGCTAATACAGTATGGTAGTTTCATACATTCATTCATAGTTCCTGCATTGTTCCACCTTCCATGTGGAAAAAATGATTGATTGTGTCTTACAAGAGCAGCATAATGCTGTGGGTGATCACTGATTACTTATAAGGTTAGTAGAAGAAAAAGCCAGCGTGATCAAAACATTTTCCTTCTCCTGACCTTTGAGTACAAGGGGTACAGTCAGCTATCTTTTACAGCACTAGGTGCTCTGATAAATGAAAATCTATCCACTTATCCAGCCAGCTTCTAATATAGATTTTCTTGGGGGAACACTCCTTATAATGAGAAGAGTCTAAATTAGACATGTCATGCATGCAGCTATATACAAACTCTGATGAGTGAGTGCACAGCTTTGGGAAAATGTACCAACTGAGAATTGTCAGTGTTTTTAGGCACATTCAATATTTCCAGGAATCTCAGTGTTAAAGAGCAAATATTATTTTTCCTTCCTTGCTCGAATCTATCTTAGTAAAAAGTGTCATGGTTTTTACTCCCTTTTCGATTTAGAATTATGGATCCTTGACAGTGAGGAATTGTTTCCTTCCATTCCATATAATAACCTGCGGCCAATTCACTTTCATTTCAGTGTATCAAATGAATATTTGCTCAGATAAAGGAATCACACTTGAGTGATAACTAACACACGTTCTTTCCGAATATGAGCATTTATATCAAGCCTGTTAATCGAAAAAGGTGAGGGGAATCGGTACACTTGCTCTGTGTGTAGAAGTTTATGAGTAAATTAATATTTAAACTGCTGATACGTTTACAAAGACACTGTTGTATGTTGTTCTCCTTTATGTTTCCTCCGGGGGGATCATTACGAGCAATGTATTTACAGCTTAAACCACTCTTCGACATACATCCTTACAAACTCCAGGTCAACATCCCCACTGTTGGCATCTCTCTGGTTCACAAGATTTTCAAATATCGATTTTTCCTTGAAGGTTGCTCAATTCATCACAATGAATAAACTCAAATAAATTAAATTAACAAGCAGTTAAACAGAGAGAGAGAGAGAGAGAGAGAGAGAGAGAGAGAGAGAGAGAGAGAGAGAGAGAGAGAGAGGGGGGGATATTGGAACATTATTACACTCCTGTTTTACATTATGTGAATTACTAAAAGGATTGGTCGAGTTTTGGTTTGCACTCTATCAATTACAAAGGTGTTTGGAAAATGAATTCTATTTAAAATTTTAAGCTAGCAAATACAATATAAAGTAGTAGAGACCCTTCCTGTTTTCAAAGGGCCCTAAAGATAACATACACTCAGTTTCAAAGATAATACAATTTTAGATTGAATAACCATGTGATTACATGGTAATAACTGGGTAATTGCAGGTGGATCCCGTTCTTACAACAAACAGCAAACACACAACAGAACCTGAAGATGACTAATATAATTACTATAATATTTGAGGTTTGTTTTGATACTTCAGGCTAGATTCTAAAAGTGATTTGCTCTAAATTGCCATTTATTTGGTGTATTTTTCCTTTCTGAAAAAAATGGTGCTAATGATGATTTGGAGTAAAGAGCTTTGGGAATGTGGCCCATTGTTATTAGACTGAGTCACAATATGTAAACACGCTTTTCAGAAAACATATGTTCCTCCATCAGTTGAAACTGGAGATAAACTTGATAATTGCTGATGCACGATTACTGTGAATTTTCACTGAGTGCATTCCATTTATCGCACATAGTTCTAATATGCCTCCAGCAAATAGTTCATTGAATTGGACCATACCTAATATCTCACCTTCATTTGGAAAAGCAGAACTCTTTTGAGCTAATCCAATTACCCCCAAAAATGTCAAAACCCAACAGCAGTGAAAGAACCTAGCCTCTTTAAAGTATGTATCTGCAAAATACTACGCTGTATGAACCATCTTTTCCGAGATAAATAATTAAACCATTTCCTTGCTTACAAAATCAAAGCTACAGGAGGGGAGACACAATGTATTGAGATAAATCAATCACATGGAAGCACTAAAGGTCTGACAAGTAAAATACATATTCTTTCATGGATACATATTATTTCATGGACTGCCCACGACTATTCTTCCATTGATGCAATATTCTTTCTCAGTAATCCAACTGCTGTTTTTTCCCTTCTTAATAGTATTGTAACTCAATTGCAACTCTGTTAGCAAGACATCATGTACTGTGGTTACCGTTTATATGAATTTCAGTAGAGGCATGAATACCATTTTTGTAAAAAAAAAAAAAAAAACAACACAAACCAACAACAAAAATAATAAGACATTTGATCAATTTCCTGCCAAGGCAAACTGTCACTGGAAGGTTTTGTTTTGATTGATAGACTATTAGTACTTTTATTCATCGGGGAAAAAAATAGGTACTGATGCAAGTTATTTAAAATAGCAGTTACTTAAAAGAAAAGCTTAAAAATGTTTTAATAAGTAGAGTGCTAGATGTTCAATGTTTTTGACCTGTGAGTAGTCTGAAATTATTTCTTATTAGTATTTGAATACATTTTAAGCATAAAATGTTTGCTGCTGTTTTTGCGTGACTAGTCTCCTAATGTTCTGATCACATGTCCATCTTTCCAACTTCACTGGCTCTCACGTCATTGTTGGTGCACTGATGATAATGAAATCACAGCTAAGGTTTGCTATTTGTCAACCGAGAATAGTGTCTCTCCTCAAACAGCTTCTTGTTTCACCCTTCACAAAACACCACTTCCATTTCAAATTCTTCAGCTGAACTGAGACAGCTTAGAGGCGACGGCAGGCAGATTAAAGCAACCTCATTTTTATTTCAAAATCATTCTTCAAAATCAATCATTCTCAAGCAAATCAGTTAGAAACAGTAAGTAAAAAATGTTATTGTAAAAATGACTTTCTGTTCTAACGCTATAGGATAAATGACAGAATAGGAGCCAGAACCTGGGAGGAAAGAGATCATTTGACGTGTAAAATTGTCACAGGATGGGGTAAAATATTTGTTGGCAAAACATGCAGATGCTTAGAAATTTAGATTAAAGTTCACACAGCTGTTTCCTTTGAATGCAACTGGATATAAATCACGTTACGATATAAACTGAAAACCACTGGAGAGAATGGAAATTCACACTTAGATTGTTCTTTTAATTTGGAAGACCTCTTTTTAAAAAATGGTTTTGTATAGGGACTCCCAACTGAAAACCAAGAAGAAGGCTAACCATAAACAAGAAAGAAAAACTGTACTATAGTCAAAGAAAACGTATTGTGTAAATATACCTGTCTCTCACAACAAGAGTAAATACATGTATTGCTTTACAAAAGTTTCGAGATATTTCTGGGGGCCCCCTTGGCAACCTCCATGGACACCAGTTTGAGACCCACTGCTGTACATGACATTGGCCTAACCCGTGGCAAAAGTCTGGGATGGTCTGCTTCACAATAGCACCTGCAGCAACTAATGAGCAATCAGGATAAATGTCAGCAGACTAACAGCAGTGAAACCCACATCCCTCAAGATAGTTGGAACAGCTGCATACAGTATATATATATATATATATATATATATATATATATAGATAGATAGATAGATAGATATATATAGATATATATACTGTGTATGCATATTCTGCGAGATGTGCACAATTGATCTCTTAGCCCTGCACGTCGCACACTCTCTAAGAACTAGCTCACATTTAATGTTATTCTTAAAGTCTCTTTGTTGTTCATAAGATGACAGAGAGCAGACCTATGATTACCTAGGTAAATGAACTGGATTAAAACTGTATTAACTAATGAATGAGATATCCCCTTGCCCTTGTATTAGAATAGATTGCAGTCACTAGATTCTGGGACAGACTCCAGCACCAGCCCAAGAGAATAAAGGGCCAGTTCATTAACGTTATAACCGTGAGCCTTGTCTATATATCAAGCATAGGCAGCTAACCATTATACATTTTAGCAATAAGGAGTGGGGGTGTTTGTGACGATACAGCTGACTATATTAACAATTCAGCCTACTGGCTTTTATTGAATAATGTTGGTTCTCTATTAAGAGTTTCAAAAAGGTGCCAGCAAGGTCAATAGATTTGCAATACAAAGTCCTTTAGCTCTATTGCAATGGAGCTCAACTTCCTCACATACCATAGCTGTGTCTCATACGGGTGCTGTCACAAACTATTAGTAGTCTTGAGCTACCTAATGTTACCTAAGGTAAGTTAGGCACATACAATTAAGACATGAAGATGTATCTCATATTTGAAATAGATTGTCTTTTATTTGGATTACGGCAACACAAGCTGACACAAGTGAAAAATGGATCCTAGATTGCTGATATTCAATCAGCAATAGTATACCAAAGGTTAAAAATGCATTATAGCTCATGTTTTTCATTTAATCTCAGATGGGACTGCATGCATTGACAACTAATGGGATAGTTGTACCATTCATTTCTATAGTAGGATGCCATCGTTTTTCAAACTGTTCAGTGCGGCCGTAATCGCCCAGCAACAACTCTTTTTTTTTGGTTTTCTTTCTGTAATTTAACAATTGAGGAGAGATTAATAAGTCTAGGAAGAAAAATCTTGGGGAGATGCCATTGCCCTCTAAAGCTAACAGGACTTAAATGGACATTTCAAGAAGCCTAGAGCGACCTAGACCAAAATATTACCCGAAAAGACATTATAAAAAATGTATTTAAACACAAAAGCAATATTACATAAGTCATTTGAACCTTATCCTTTATATTGTTATCTTAGTATATAGCAGGCAATGACCCCCATGTCAGGCAGCACCACTTACAGTAAATTCAGGTAGGTTTATGCTGTGGTGTTTATTTTTCAAACTGTTCGGTTCTTTTTTTTTCAGAATAAATTGTTATTTACTCTGGAAGTAACCTTACGCTGTCACCCATCCGAGTAGGATGTGATATAAGAGGAATAATACCAGGGTATCTAGGGAATAGCTTTGTAACGTATCATAAATCTATTAAAAAAAAAACATACATCCTTCAAATGCCTTTTCTGGCACACATAAGCTCTGAAGCTGTGTACACTATATTGTACAATACCTGCTCTACTGGAAGTGTTGTATCACTTTGCAAAGAGTTATTGCATTGACCTTAAAAATGTATCGTATTTGGTTTGTTGGTTCAATAAAAATTAAAAATAAACTGCTTAACATTGTGTGTCTTTAATTCAACTGTAATGATAGTGTCAATACGCACACCCACATGTTTAAATACAATGTCATTACAATAGGTGTAGGCAAGTTTGTTTCTGTTTGTTCTTTGTTTTTTTGTTTTTTATCGTGTCTGTGTGCTGCTGAAGTAAGTGAACAAGGCACATTACAAAACAAAGATCCTTCTGCATCCCGTGTTACAAGCTTGCGTTGTTGGAACCCCCAGCTCGAAAAGGTTTCGTCTCAGCTGATGCAAACAAACACAACCAATTTCAAAACAATTTCTGCTTGAACCCAGCGGCAGATGAACAAACACAAAGGCAGAAGTTAACTGAATTGGACTTGTAGTCCATTTTAACTTTAATCTGGTACATTTTTTTGTATTACTGCAATTTTTCATCTTCCATAAGTGTGCAGATTATAACAAAACTCTTGACAAAATTGATGTCTGTCCTGTGGCTCCAATTGTATTGTCTTTACTGTTCTTTTTAAAGCATTGCCCCTGCTCCCTGCAGAGTGTATGACAACATAATCCATTTGAAATCATGCTTTAGAGTCCTCTCTCACTTTTTTTCCAGGCTGTTTTTGCAAGTAATTCATCGTTCACCTCTGAGATCCTGTGTAACTCCTCTGGTACGTTACATAAGCAAGTAATAGAGATGCATGGCAAGGAAAGCTAAGCCTAACAGAAAGCAATTCAGTGGAGCATTTGGCAAACTGTGCAGGCTTTGTTCTCAGCTCTATATGCAGAGTATTTAGAGTCGCTGACAAAATGAACAGTTAAACAAAAAAAACGCATGTTGTTTTGAAGAGGTCTGTTTAAAAAAAACACTAGGCCTCTCAATATTTGTGTATAATTTTTAATAAAAGGGAGGTGCAGACTGTGCCGCACACACAGACAGAGAATTGCGTTACTATTGTATTGTTCAGAGAGCTTAGATCAACCTTTCCAGGATTAACCACCCCTGCATTTTTAGAGCATTTTACCGCACTGGGGAATCCCTTTGGATTAGTTGGTTGATGCATTCCAGAGGGATTCCCCAGTGCTTTAGCATTCTGCATTACAATCCAGTTGTGGCTTGTCCTGGGTGGTATACAGTTGTTTGACCAAATCAATCCCTTAGTAAATAAATATCAAATGTATGTTGACATGTTCCGTGTGACAGCGATTAGATGCTACTAAAGGTGACAAAGGTCTTGAACGTGCAAGTAGATGTATAGATTCTGTTTCGACACGCAATGTACAGCAATCACTTTAATCAAAAGACTACATAGAAATAGTATGACCACCCATAGCTATCTATTATAATATTAACTGATGATGCGGAGGGTGCTGAGATATCCTGATAAGCCATTCCCCTGGTCCATTGACTGAAGGATACACACGCATGCTTAAGATAGCTGTTCAGTTGGTTGAATAAACCAGATAAATACATTTGATGAGCTCTTTGATGCTTCAGCTTCACGCAAAGCACTGGAACTGGGCATTTCCAAATCCGGTGTTCAAAACTCAAAGGAAATGACGTGTGTAAGACCATTGTGACTGAGGCTTAACGGAGACGAAACACCATGATTATCTGTTTCTTTCTCTATAAGCACAAGGTCACTACACAACAGCACACATCAAACTAGCCTCTTCATAATGCCAGCATTCAAACCAGCAACAATCAGTATTCAATTCAAATCGAAACAGCACTGAGTGGATTTGTATGGAGAAAAGTGGGCTCTGTATGCAAGTAGTAGGGTAATCAACAGGATTTGCAACAATATTGTAGCCTCAGAATTATTTCTTTTTGACAGTCATTACTAACAGAGACCTTGGACTAGAAAAACAAAGCAGCTACAGCAAGTGAAGCTGGATAGCCCTTTACTAATGTGAATAGGCTGCAAAACACAGGTTGCTACTTATATGAATGTTTGCAGTTAATGCAATATGAAGTCTATGCAGAAGCCTCACCTTATAGGAAAATTGCTCTAAATAAATAATTATAGGTGCTGCTGAAGCATCCTGAAGTCTTTTTTACCCGAAGTAAGACCACAGGCCCAGTTATGAAGCAAGCATAAAGTTGGTCTCAATGTTTTCTGAAAGGAGAGGAAAAACAACAACATCAATAATGTTTTAAGTAGGTCAAATACTCCCTCTGAAAAAAAAACAATAAAAATGAGTGCTCCTGGAATTAATTTAACATAGACACATATGTTGCCTTGAAAAATGAGGGTTAATGCTAAAATTAGAAACTATGTACACATTTAAGTACATTATAACTATGCATAATGACATTGTAATTATGTGTAGGTACACATGTATTTACTAAGTAACTACTATGTAAATACACAGTAATTAGAGATACTTAATGTACATTGTTACCGTATGTTTCTACAGTCTGGATTAAAAGGTCCAATCTAAGTTTTGTCTCCAATAGAAGTTTTGCAAGGCTTTGTTTAGCGAGGAAATTCTGTAAAGAACTACAGAAATCGATTAGTCTGAGCTAAATCAAGAACTTTTTTTTTCAACGGACGGTATAGTTTAGATTGGTTGACCTTTTTGATGTTGTTTACACTAATCTTTTATCTGTGACTGTGTTTAGCTCCTGGTCTTGTTTCTGTAAAATTACCAGCAGCATCACAGATGTTACTAGCTCTGCTTCCAAAATCATTACTCATTTAAATCCCCTTAAGGTGCTGTTTCTGTTCGAGAATGAATTTGCCTAAAGATACCACAGTTTGTTCCAAATTAAATGAAATATTCGCATCTATTTCTCTTTGGCTGTATCGAGAGCTGTACGTGGGGGGGCAGTGAGTAGATTATAAATGTTCTATGTTGTAACTAAAATTATTTCCTACTTGTTAAAGTATACTGTGTTATCTACTCTATGTGGTACACAGTGTTCTCTTCAAATATAATTCATGCCAACTTATTTCCTGGACAAACAAAACAAAACTCAAGATAAACACTGAATGATAAAATCAATGTTTCATTATGTTAACATGTGACCTTTGCAAGGTCATAATATTTCTATGCAGCATATAGCTTATGACGCATACACTGCAACATTCTTATACTGCTCCCTGTAATGGCATGCCTGGATTTATTTACCAGATCGACAGACATGTGAAGGAAGGCATGCACTCTGATCAGTCTTTCTGACTCTCCTTTGTCTCTAACCATTGATGTATACCACTAAATTCCCCTTTGTCTCTAACCACTGATGTATACCACTAAATTCTTTACCCACAGACTCTTCAGTACAAAACCTCTATAACAACATTCATATGAATCCTCTTTAAAACATCCCCCCCCCCCTTTTTATAAATACATTAAAAAAACGCTGTTGGTTCTGAAGTCAATGACAGTTGCACATTAATTATTAACCTTTTATTTAGCTGCATATTTGTGTTGTCTGTCGTCAAGTCTAACAAACCAGACACCTAAATGATAGAAACATTGACACAACGCTCTATCAAACTCAGGTTATATGGGGTTTCTGAACCCATTAGAAGCCCAGTTCTCTGGTAACAAGCTGACATTCAATGTTCTCTTCTATCATTTTGAGTGGACATTCTGTACTAAGTCCAGGTATTCTCTTTTTTGGGAGACACTAAAATGCTTTGCAATACCAGGGATGCAAATAAGATTTCCATTGCATAGCAGTTTGATATATTTAATAAGACACACCTGTGCTTGTGACTTATACACTGTGGCTAATCAAGCTCGTAGTAAAAGCTGAAATGGGTGAAACTGCTAGGTAATAAGAATCTTATTTCCATCCCTGAATACAATCCTGAAATCTAATTCAAACTTTCTTGTAGCAACATCTCAGGATGCTGCACAATAAAACAGCTTTTTGCTAATGTAAATCTAAATTAAACATTTGCATGTTCAATTACATTTCTTAGGACTAAATGTATAGAATGTCCAGTTTTGCATTAACGTAAAGCCATGTGGATAATCGCAACTTTGAATTTTAACTTGCTGCAAAAAGAGCTGCAGTAACATTATTCGCAGCAACATGGAAATATTGTGCTGCATTGGCCAACGCAATCCCATGGGTGAACATTGCTTCTGTCTGGTTCAACTCACTGCATCATAGCAACCCCTACTGGCCAGGAACCATACAAGGCTCTTGGAGGTTCTTTCCTAGAAGGTTCAGTAGCTTGAAATCCATAGGGTACAAACAAGGTGAATGGCTAGTCAGCAGAAACCATTGATTGTTGATCTTTGGTATATCCATTTGGTACATGGATATATATAATTTAAAGATTCCAAAGTCTTTGAAACTAAGTATAAGTAATTACATTTGTTAGAGGTGCTTAAAAATACAGCTTCAGGACAAGTTGCTACATAAAAAGGATAATTTACATTTGTAATCTGATTCTGTCATTGATTTTTAGCTGAAAAATCCTCTCCCTTTGTTTTTGGCTTTCATTTTTCCAGTAATGAGAAACTCCAGATCGCCATATTAAATGACAATGCGGAAGATCAAAACTTCATCGGATTAAAAATGGCATGCAATTAAATCACTTTACACTCTAATCTTTAATGCAACATGACAGGTCTGAAATAAGTAGAACATTGGGAGGGTGCGTGGGTGGATGTGGAAATAAATGTAACCCTTTCAATGCCTTTGAGGTGCTGCTTGATTGTGTTATCTGTCGATTCACCATTTACCATTTTACAACCCCTAAAGTTCAGACTGGTATTACTTTTCAGAGTCTGCCAAGCTGTATTACTCAGAAAAAGGACTTGCTCTTAATCCCAGGACTGTCGTCCACTGCAGTCTCTCTCAATCTTGGCAGCTATTGCCTGATTGACTCTGACTTTTTGATCCAGCCTGGCAGTCATTTCTACTGATGGGAGCTGTATGCTGTGAATGCTTTAGCTCGGTCCCAGACTGGCAGCTGTTTGCAGCTCCTGTCCACTTCATTGATCTGGGCGTATGTATGACTGAGTAAAATGCTGTTTATAATGTATGTGAACTGAAGAAGTCAAGGGCTGTCGGAAAAGGAGAAGTTGATCATGCCTGTTAAAATGTAATGTAGCCAGGCATCATCCCTCTAGAGGCAATGCATCAGGAACTTCCGTCCTTCTCATGTGGAATCATCAAAGACTCCAAGAGGCTTAATATAACCCCAGCCTTATAAAGTGGATTAGATATGACTCAGTATATGAATTTGTCAGTGTTAGATATGTACATTCATTACAAGTTCACTTGCAGGCATATCAGAGTAGAGTTTGATAACCCTGAAACTGGAAGAAGATTCCACACGTTTTTTTTTAATTATAAAAATATTTCAAGCTGTTTATATGGAAGATAGAAAGGGTTTGAAATTATTTTTTGTTTTCAAGAACTAATTATAAGATTACCCATCCAGCAAAAGTCGTTTTGACCAACTGAGCTGTTATTCACTCATCACACAGAATGATTAATGTATTGATTGTAGTATGAAATGATTGAAGCAGTAATAATTTTGACTGAAAATCAAACACTCAAATAAATCAGGTGTTCCTGGTTTCCATACAACATTTAAAATCAATGGGGCTTTGTCAGTTTCTTGTCACTATACTGTAAGATCTGTAGGTTTAAAACATTGTGCAAAAGACAGGAGGAAAATGAGAAAATGACACACCTTGGCAGGGTATCATTTGACAGAATAGGTGGCTGGGATGGCTGTACCTTTAGGTCGTTCATCATATTCTGTAGCAGGTGGGAAGAAAACTGGATGTCATCCACTAATTATGTTGCTTCCTTGGCTAGGTGATCACTGAGTCCTTGTGACAGGTGAATTCAGAGGAAAGTCTTGTGGTTTTTATTTTTCATGCACGCATGGCAGAAGATCAAATTTGACATCTCTTCAGTTTTCGCTCTGGTTGATCATGGAACGGATTACAGGTGAAGCCTGTGGCCATCCACGTTTTTTTCGGAAAGTTTTGAGTGTGGGAGGGGATGGAGGGAAGTTTCTGAAAATAAAATACAGGAATACGATACAAAATACAAAGCCAATACACTGTCAATTGCATGTGAGTCCACCAATGGCATCTTAATTGCTTCAGGGAAGGTGGAGGCTGTAATATGAATCATATCATTCCTGTAGAATCACTGTTCCTTGTGAAACACCCATATTTATTTCCTTTGATAAGGAATAACCTGTATACCAATGGCCTACAACTAGCCATTTGTCAAAGACTTTCAAATCTGCTTCTGTATCAATCACTGAAATTACTGATTAATTAAACAGTGTGGTGCAACTTTTTCTTATTAGAAGTTCACATTACTCAATTCTGTCAATCACATTTCAATTAGAACAAGCCTACATAATTTGGTAACCACAGAGCTTCACTCATTAAAAATGTTATAGGTAGGAACTGATTGATTCACATGTTAACGAAGTGTTCAGCATTTCAATATCAAGTAATGTTAAAAATGTGCATGTAATATGGACCCTCTTTAAGCAATATTCAATCAAATTTGGTCAAAAATCCAATTTCTGCTCTTCATTAATCTCCAGCTCCTTATAAATTTGACAGAACTGTCTGATGCATCATTGATTTTATCATTCTGCAGAGCAATATATTGGTGGACTTCTTATTTTGAGGGATTTGCATGAACTCCTCAAGGAACAAGAAAACAAAACAGGTGAAAGATGAATAGGGTTGCCAGCAACAGATGTGACTGCGCTCTCTAATTAGATGATTTTATTTTTAAAGCAATTCCTCTGAATGTTTAAGCAGCAAGCTGCTATAAATATGTAGCCGTAAGTCTTGCTTAATTAGTTTGAGGAATGTATGCATTTGTCTTTTACCTAGGGAGGAAGATGTCTGAATGTAAATCGATTTTACTTGGCCCAAACTCTTCCCCAAGTTGACAGTATCCCCATCACTAAACCTCAATACAGTACGTTGGTATTCTGACCAATTTGTCTTCCTGTGAACCAGATATTAATGAGCATGGGGACTACATTTCTAGCTGAGAGATGGTGCCTTCAGATTTGCATCAGACAGTGAGAGCAAATCCAATTCAGGAAGGTCCAATGCTGCAAGATTTGAAAACTACTTTTGTCAATAAACTAATGCAAAATGCATACCCCTTATTAAAGTTTACAATACTATATCTGCTCAGTATTGTGGAACAGTAATATTTGGAACAGTAATTTTTAGTCCATTTCATGGCAGGAAAAAAACAAGAATTCACGGAAAGGTTACCAAATAATGTAGTTTTAGCTACATCAACATACACAACAGCTTTTAAATAGTATAGCAAAAACATAAAGACTATTGCTTTTGACTACTGACAAGTTTAAATGTTAGAGTATAAAACTTAGTTAATACTGTACTATGCAGACTTTCACACCAGCCCCGTAGCGAAACAGACAGCATGTCAAATAACAGTTTTTATTACCATGTTCAAAATGAAACAGTATATGTTTTTTCTTCAACAGTAATAACAAGATGTTTAAATTGGTTGCTTGAGTACCCTTCAGAGCACTGCCCCTTTTAAAAAAATAAAATAAACAAAGAATTGAAAGGTGAAAGCACACAGGCAGGCACCATGTCCAAGAAACAGGGCCAGGGGATCAGAAAAATCTGGAAAAAAGACTAGAAAACAGATAAACCTCTCATTTTATCTACAGTTTGCAGAAAATAAAAAAGATGTTCTACGGCAGTCTGAAGTATTTTGTTTAGCAATGCTTAGTTTTAGAGAAAGTGAGTATTTCTTTTCAACAGACTACTTAGGTACAGTACACTGCATTGTATGAAAAAAAAGTTTCAAGAAATAAAAGTATTAATTAATATTTTGAAGATGCAAAAAATAAATTAACAAGTGCTGTATGTATGTGGAGATCACAACCAAGAGTTTACAGTAACATACGATCTGTGGTCATGAACTACGTTGTTCAAATCGATCCCTTAGTTGGTAACTCTTTGAAACTGTTCACAGTAATAGCATGGTAAAAGGAGAGGGGCATTAGAAATCATTAGAAATGGTTTAGAAATCTGATATCATTCAGCGATGCTTGGCATGTTACTTCCACTTCTCTATTATAATGTAATTGATGATGATGATTTCAGCACCACGGACAGCAGTTTCATTTATTTCTATTTCCCGCCGAGTGCCGTTTTGATAACATTCAGCACTTAATGAAATGACTCTCAGTGATGCCCCTTCTGCTATATTCCCATCAAGTTCACAAGGTTTTCTTCCTTTTGTAGAATCCCCATTAATGATAATTATAGGGCTTAGTAAACCTCTATCTGCATGACTAACAGTACACCGGACAACCTCTTGGAGCCTCTAGCCTCGAGCATACATTAATAAGAATTACATGTTGGCAGATTGTTAATCAGCCATGAAATCAGAACCTGCGAGTTCCTGGCACTTACCGTAGATTAGAATAACTTGCAAATCCATGCCGTTGCGTCTTGGATCCATTTCAAAACTTGTGAGCTTCTTAGTGAGAGATAGCACTCTCGAAAAACGTGGTTCCTGTGGAATTGAGCCAGTGTGATTCTGAGATTGTGAATAGTGCAGGCCTACTGTTTTGAGAATATTTTAGCAAGGGAGAGGTAATAGCAAAGTGAAGAACTTCACTCCCTGTTTTCTAAAACACTGATTTGTATATTATGAAGCTTCCTCATATACTGTAAAACCATGTTTGGGCATTGGGGATAGCAATGCATACTGTACAATATAGTAACTGCTGATTCCTAACTGGTATAAACACTCAGATTTAGCAGTAGTTACTGTACACAGCAGTAAGGACCATAATGTGAATGTAAACACCTTATTCCACTTTCCCCAAAAATAAAAAGTACATTATAAAAAATAGGTAATCACTCCTATGCCATTCACTCTCATTGTAAGTGCCAACTCATAACTCGCTACAGGACAAATGCATACTTATTTAGACCCTGTGTGAACGAGCACTTGATCGTAATCACTTTCTCTGCAGCCAGGAGAATCTACTGTTTTTTTTGTTTGTTTTTTTAACACAATACACTGTGCTTTATTCAGGTATTTATTTATACTGTACTTTATATATTCTACCAAAGCCAACGTAGTTGAAAAAAAAGAATAAAAAAAAACATATACAGCTATGGCCAAAAGTTTTGCAGCACCCTCTAGAATTAACTAATTTAGCTTCATAAAGTCAAATGAAACCTGCTGAATAATGTTACGTTAACGTATTGAATTACATACGGCTTTGTAGTTTTCCATATACGAAAAACTGACAATTCTGTATAGTATGAAATATGAAATACTGTACTACTATTTTGGCTTCCCGTAGACTTTTGCAATATCATTTTGTAGTTCTTTGATTACATGATGTTAAATAAAATATATAAATTATGTCTCAATCCTAAAATTCTAGGTAATGCAAAACTTTTGGCCATAGCTGTATGTATAACTTTCATCCACCAACTGAGACAGAATGTGTAGTTTTAAAAGTAAATATTTAAAAGTTAAATAACTCTGTAATTCTAAGATTATTTCAATTAACAATAAAGACATTGTATCCCAATAAAACCCTGATTACCTGGGTAGTTGACCTTCTCTGTATGGTACAGTTACCTTGCTGATGTGGTCGACTACCTGACAGTAGAGAAGTGTATTCTTCAGACCTGGTGTTTTTTTCTTTGTGAAATTCCTCTTTTAAAATATCCTCCTGCAAGTGACATTTTAGATCAAAATATGCTTCCATGTTAAAATAGTTTGTGAATCTTAACGTTTTGAATAAGCCCTAGAGTTTGTTTTAAATGATAACTAGTGTGCTTAGCAATATAATGTATTTGCTTTACTGTATGTCACAATGAAAATATAAATAAATAAAAAAGGATCTGGTTAATAAAACTGACCAAATAAAAAATAACTAGGTGACAGAAACATACCTTTCTTGTTTATGGCAAAAATAAATAAGACTCAATCAATACACAACCTCCTATAATTTGTATGCAGATTGTAAATGTTTTAATAACACCGCCTTTTTATTTGCATAGTTTTTACTTTGTAGGTTTCAGTAATTGCAAGTGTGAGTAGCTGACACAGACAATAGAGGTCAGATTCTAAATTCTAGTCCATAGGGGGACTCATTCCAGTTCAGCGTAATTATTTCTGCATAGTCCCCAATGTCCCAGCACATAGACATGTGCAATCAGAAGTATTTGTTCTAAATGTGTCAATCACGATTAAACACACCATCCCTGCTGGGTTTATGCTGTAGTAAAGCAAAGCGCTTGCATATACATTCATTCTTGATCTGTAACTGTGTAGATCTGGTGGTCGATTTGTCCCATGCAAAATGCTCCATTGTACCCACACTTTGAATTACATCGGTTGCCATTAATATGTGTCCTGCTGGGTGACTGAATGGCTCTTTTGATATCTGATAATGACTTTAAGGTTACTGTATGATTTACTGATATACTGTACGCTGTGTCTGTGTAGAGGAATCCAGTGTGTGTGTGTGTGTGTTCTAATGAAACACTGGATTCCTCTACACAGACACACAGTGCAGAATTTGATAAAAACAGAAATAAAAAAGAGATGCAAAATGTGTTTTTAATTATAACACTTGAAAACCTAAGACAAAAATCTAGTTTGTTGAACTAAAACAATTCAGAGTCTAAAACAAAAAACTGAATAAAAAACGAACAATTAAACTGTTCAATTTAAAACAGTCAAAAAGAAAAAAGCCGATTTGAATGTAAAATAGCAAAACTAAGAAGGCAAATTGCACAGCAGTCGTAGTTAGTTACTACAATGTTATGTCTTCATATCTTTGTAACAGTAGGGTTTCTTTATTTGAAGACAAATGTATCTGTTCCTTAAGAGCTGCAACAATAACTGAGCTTGTGTTCCCACTGATGTGATCTGTAAGCCCAACTAAGACTGGGACCAAATCAAAACTTTGACAACCCGCTAATCACACTTAACAAAACTGTATTTAATAGCGTTTTTTTTTTTATGAGTAGAAGAAATAAAATACTTACAAAAAAAAGAAAACACTATTAAATACAGTTTTGTTAAGTGCGATTAGCAGGTTGTCAAAGTTTTGATTTGGTCCCAGCCTAAGTGTCTCCAATTCTGACAACCAGGAGTGTGAATCCGATGAAAAACAATCACAGTATTATACTAATCTGCCAATACAAGACTGTGTTTCTTTAAAAAGACAAAGAACGTGATTTTATACTTTTTTAATAGCAACATCAGAGTACTAAATGTACACAGGAGGAATCAGATTGCATTTACAGCGCTTTCAAATACAGAGCTTAGAAATACAAGAATAACCAAATCAATATCACTTAGAAATTGAACATCTTACCATTACTTAGAAGAAAAAAAGAGCCGTGATTCATTAGACAGTAGTTTAAGGTATGCAAAAAATGAAAAGAAGAAAACACAACGTTTAACTGACACAATCATCAAATCTCTATATGACTGATATATATATTTTTGCTTTTATATAAAAGTAACAGAGGTACTCCTTGATATATTAAACACAAATATAAAAAGATAAAGATTCCACCAGGTATAAACATTTCATAATTGTATGGCAACAACAAAATTGTACTCAAGATTTGTAGTTTCGTGGGTTGTAGTGCTGTTCATCACTTTCCAGAAATAAAAATGACCTCTGTTTTGTTTTTTTGTTTTTTTAGCATACACTGCCACCAATGTCAGGTTGTGTTGTAGAGGTCGTCCATACTCATTTCACTTGTGATTTGTAACTGCACTTTAGATGAGCCTGCTGCATGTTTAACACCATACACTGCCTTACTCATGGTAAAGGCTGCCCATGCTCCATGAAAATATCAGGAATGCAAATTACACAGCAGTAGTAAGGATCTTGATCAAGGGAATGATTTAGTATACACCACATTGGCACCACATTATGCTCTTTTGGGATTTGTTGGTTCTGCTGATATCATTACCTAGTGCTGAAAAACTCAAATGCAAAACAGCAGACGTATAATCAATGTTAACATTTTGCAAGCTTGCCAGAGTCCCTGCTGAAACACAATGCTATATAGGCTGATGACTGATAAAACCAAGCCGTATAACATCCATTTTAATGTTCCTATTTGTTATAAAGGTGCTGTTCTTTCTCCAAGCCTAATACAACAAACGTTATGGAAATCAACGTAAAAAAAATGTATCCATAATTCAGGGATGAACAAAACAATTTGTCAGATATGTATGCTTTTCCATGCTGAATGGAATATTGTGTATCTGTATGTTTTATGCAGTTTAATGCAATGCAATTTAAGACTTCACTGACAACCAAAAAATAAAGCTGAACACAATGTAGCATTGTCGTGTTTACGTGTCCATTTAACATACTATTGTACTGCTCAGAAAAGTTTGGAAGAACAGAATATGGGTTTCTAATGAGTATTACAAATGTATCTTACTGTTCTTTTTTAACTATAGCTTGAATATCCGGCTACCGAAATGGATAGTTTCGGATCAACATTCTCCTAGGTGAATGCAGAAACACAGTAGAATAAATATGTCAGCTGTTAATATTTTTTGTTTTAACAATTTTGGCCCATAGTGTTTTCCAAATAGAAGCCCTTCTTATATACTGTATGTCAATGACATTTACAAACGTTCCAACTATTGGAAGGCTGTGGAGAATTCAACTATAGTGCAGAAAGTACAGTTTCAGAGTACAACAGAGAGCAATTGATACATATAAAGCACTTTGGATTACAGGATGTATATAACCATGTAATAACATGGTAATCAACAATATTTTCTGCTGTTACATGGTAACTACTGGTGGGAAAAGTGTGTAATTACAGGAAAAAGGCCTGGACCATGTTATATGTAATTACATCAGGTAACAAGCTTGTTGTTTTCAAAGCCCATTTCCAAATAGTTTCACAGTAGTTACAATGTAAGACCAGGAACCATTGGTTATCATCAAGTTATTACATGGCTATATGCTCTGCAATTCAAAGTACTGAATAAAAATGTACACAAATAGTGATATGCTCCAGAGGAAAAAAATACAACATGATAGGTTAGGTCTATTAATGTGTTCATGAATTATGTTGTACCAGTCCCTTGTGCATTGTTGTCTACTAAAACAGTATGCGGCCTCATACAATGGTTTGACATTGAGGTTGTTTCTGGAAAAGGGAATAGAGGGATATTATAGAAGTGCAGAGAAATGATTGGCCATGTGTGTCTGTGTGCTGATTAACAAAGCAGGTCAGTGGATATTTTGCTGTCCCCATATATGAAATGAAATAGATCTCAGATCTAAATCAGGCCGCCAACAAGTGCAAAATCCTCACAGCAATATATTAATGATGCCATAAATAAACTGTCAGCAGAGCGTCCCAGAAAATGTACAGAACAAATGTCCTCTATCTGCCAGACAGTTACCAAGGTCAAAGAAGGGAGAACAAAGCAAAATGGAAAACAAAAGCCTAAGATCTGCAGGCTGCAGCATGCAAATGCTTCGGTGCTGCTAGAACCTGAACACATTTCTATGAATTCAAGTGGTGATTTATTTTCTTTTTTTGTTCAGATGCAGGGCTGTAGTGTACAGTCCTTGATAGTCATGGCACATTTAACTCTTCTCAGAGATTTCCTGCTAATACTGGTACAGGAAATTTACTGTTTTTCATGTGTTTTACTTCACAGTTTTTGGTAACTGATAATTCAATGTGCATTGTTTCTCACTAAATAATACAATTCTGATACATTTTATGTGGTGTTAACACCAGTAAAAGATACACTGTGACTTCATGACGCACTCATGTTCGGTGAATGTATCATTAAGTCATGTTTTCATCATACAAATGCAATGATAACTACAAAGCGGTTACTATGCAACGACATTGTTATTAACATGTTATAAAATAAAGTGTTACCACAAGTTTCAATAAATAAGATAATGGGGTAAAGAGGTAAATGGGGTGTAAACATTTTATATGTGTAGGTGTACGTCAGTGCATTGTTTTAAATGGGGCCACAACAAGCGAAATCTGAAACAGGACCTGTAATTGGCAACAATATATTTTTATTCTGTAATTACTGTGTATTTAGATTAAAATCACTTAGTAAATACATGCATACTTACACATAATTACAATGTTTTTATGCATAGTTGCAATGTACTTAATGCGTACATCTTTTTGCATGATATATGTAAGTGCACAATTGTATCAGAAAAGGGTTACGGGAGTTTGGGCTAGGTTTAGAGTTAGGGTTAGGGTTATGTCATGCAAAGAAAATTATGTATTCAGTATATTGTAACTATGCATAATAACATTGTCATTATGTGTAAGTACACATGTATTTACTATGTAACTTCAATGCAAATAGAAAGTAATTAGAGACTTTAGATGGGTGATTCCATTAGACATTTGTTTGTGCAAATCTATGAAACTGGTATGGAGGCAAGCAGATACTACTTACGATACAGCACACATTTCACATGTACTCCTAGCACTGTCAATGCACTGGACTGGTATTCAAGTTTTCTTAACTACAGTTCACTTTTTATTTCTGCTGCTGCTTGAAGTTTTGGTCCATTTTAATCAAAGTTTAACCTGAACTTTTCTTCCTTGACAACCAATTCTGTATTACCATGGAAACAAAAAAAACATTAAAATATTTTACAAAACGGTACGGTTTTTCTCTAAAAATGAGGCCTTTTAAAGTGTTTACCTGAAAATGAACACGACAGAGTTTATTGTAAGAACTAGTTGAAAATGAAAAGTGAGGCATTTGGCACAATATTAATCTGATTTGTGTAAGCAATAGGTGTGTTGTCACATCTTTAAAGACTCCCTCCAAATAAAAGCCCTTTTTGAAAAATAGAGCACTGCTGTACACAAGTAGAAGTCAATGATATAGAAAATACATTTCAACTGATAAATTACAGATGTGATATGCCTCACTGTTTGATTATCCCTTGTTAAAAAACAGTCAGCAGTGCCACTGGCTCACCTGAACATCTCAGGTCCACGCGACAGTATCTCTTGTTTCAGAGCACTGAAGTTAGGGGTGCAGAATTATGCCTTGTTAGGTGTTATGGCAGCTTTGTGGAAACAAGGCATATGTCAATTACAGCAAGTGTATTAACAATGGAAATTAAAACTGCAGTCTGCAGAATCTTAAACCCACCTACCTGTTACTTCCCTACAGGACGTCATTCATGTATATATTTATAAACCCACTACTATGCATGCAATACCCTTCCATGGGCATTCACATGCAGCATAACTTCTTTACCTGACTGTTGTACGCACAGCTTTTCAAAGCAAGGGCATATAGATTGAAAGTGGAATACACTAACAAGGTGTTTTAAATGGCTGCTGATTTACTGTTCTGTATTACTAGGAGAGGACCTTCTATGTGTCTGAAGCAGAGAGTTGTCCTTAGTTTTTGTGTCCAATACTAAGAGTCAACAGGTCTGTTTTTAACACTGCCGGCTAGGCGATATCATTTTGTCTGAGGTACCTTTAGAAAAAACCTGTTCCAGGAGATACTGTCGCTGTGTTAATTTCTAAAAAGTTGGTCATGGTTTAAGGGAATCGTGGAAGAAAATTCCAAAAATTACATTTTCTTTCACGGTAATCTTGCTGCAGCAATGAATATACTAAGAACAAGGTAATCTCGGTAGAACACAATTTAAAATCTTCCTCAAAAATATGTATCATTATCTATTTTATAGCAATAACAACTTGCTTCACAGACCCCACTTAGCAATCATCTTGTAACCCGATTCCACTGCCGGCCACATCGGCTCTGGCTTTGGTTTGCTATATCGTACCCACAATGGAAATCTGTCGTCACGTAGCAGGGAGGTGAGTGCTGAACAAGAAGCAGACAGGGGAATAGAGGTACATATTACAAGCTTTTGTTTTCACGACTGCAATGGCTGTCAAGAAGAGTTTGGCCAAAAAAGATCATTGTGGCGACATGTGAAAGAACAAAGAAACAAAAATTATTTTAACAATCTGGGCTAATCCAGAAACAGTGAATGGGTTCTGTGCGGAATATATATGCATGGATCTTGAGAAGGCTATTTAAAATATGCAGAGCTGAAATAAAAAATAGCGACAAATGTTCTTTCAATTGCAGCATCCATTGCTTTACTGAATGTAGTACTGCTAAGGTTTCTTTAAAACACAGCACAATACTATCCCACAATCCCCAGTGACCTTATTAGTCAGGACAAGATTATTACTTTTCACAAAATACGAAATATGCAAATATGCAGCCCTAGTGGAATGTTGAAAGGCTGCTGGTGTCTGTAATATGATTTCTGAGTCGTTACTTTAAAACTCTCTATAAAAATATGGCAGTCTTGATGACATATAAAACATAAACAACTAGGAAGCTGGAGGAAATGTCTTCTTCAAAGAGCAACTGCACAAAGCAGTCAGCACAGTTTGAAAGCAAATCGATACATTTTCTTTTGTTGAAGAGTGCTTTAGCGATAACATTAAAAGGTATTCAAAAACATTATCAAAAACAAAGGTAATGACTGATGGCGGGATATGGTTTCTTTCAGAAATGATAACCCAGGTTATGTCTTTAGTCTTCCATGGCATCCTTATTAGGTCCTTTCTGTACAGTTTGTGGCACGTAATGGCATAATTGGCACATTGTTCTGTATCATAGTCCAACATATTCAAGCAGAAGCCTTTGGAATATTCCGTAATCTTCAGGATAAATCTTCTCTTTACGGAGGTTCACTTTCTCTTCCTGTAAGCTGTTTTTATATATGTATATATATATATATATATATATATATATATATATATATATATATATATATATATATATATATATATATTAAGAAATGCTATACTTTTCTTCAAAATATCAAGAAGTATCAGCATTTGTTTTTTTTTAGAAAAATAAATGTGTCCATCATCCTACAGTTTATAAAAAGAAACTGGAGGTTATTTTTCTTTTCTTTTTTTTACAGGTTCACCAAAGGAATCCTTGGAAGAAAGAAACAGAAAAAAAACATTAATAAATGAACTGTAAACCCCATGCATTCAAAACTGTTTATACAAGACGGATGTGACCTGCAAACATAATGTAATCTATTACCATGAGGGCAGCAGTGTGGAGTAGTGGTTAGGGCTCTGGACTCCTGACCGGAGGGTTGTGGGTTCAATCCCCATTGGGGGACACTGCTGTTGTACCCTAGGTACTTTACCTAGACTGCTCCAGTAAAAACCCAACTGTATAAATGGGTAATTGTATGTAAAAATAATGTGATATCTGTATAATGTGAAATAACGTATAATGTGATATCTTGTGACAATTGTAAGTCGCCCTGGATAAGGGCGTCTGCTAAGAAATAAATAATAATAATAATAATAATTACCAGGCATGACAGTGGCACTATGTGACAAGAACCTGATAAATGAATATATTCCTGCAGATCAAGAATCATGCAGTGCTGGATCTGAATTTGGTTGGATGGATGTCACAATCCTTTATAATAGTCAAATTGCTGTAGCCAAAGTTATCCCCCAACTCACTTATCTCACATAAAAAGAATCGCACTGCAATCCTAAAATTGAAGAACCCCCTTTCTTTATTAACATTGCAGTGAATGGATGGTTTTGTCTGGGTTTTTACTTTTAATGGATTCAATACAACAGGAGTCAGTGTTGTTTTTGTACACAGGATATGATTTGTTTGTTGTTGATTCAATTTATCAGTTGCCAAATGTTAGGCAAAAGTTGCAGGTAGCCATGTTGTAAAATGCAATACATCAAAAATGTATTGAGTTATGTCCAGAATATAAAGCCAATTACAGCTGCTACCATATCAGGAATATAAAATCCCATCAAAACTATACTAATTTCTTTGTGAAATTTTCACAACTGTTTATTATTATTATTATTATTATTATTATTATTATTATTATTATTATTATTATTATTATTATTATTATCCTGTCTTGAATTTCCCAGAAATGTGTCTTCAAATCAAGCTCAGACCAATGTATTCTGTCCTCAAACTGCATGGTTCGGTCAAGCAACCCATACTTTCAGGACTGACCCCTTATAGCCCTTCAATGCACAGAAATAATTGGATCCAAAGGGAGTGCAATGCCTCTTGAACATAAACTGCACATCAGCAGTTTCAGAAATTGAAATTCCTTTCCACTTTATTTTTGGCAATGCTGTTGGGTGCTCTATGCTGCTTAATTGTCAAATTTGACTCACAGGTGCAGAAAGGTTAGAGATCAGAGAAGATCCACCAAAGCATAAAGGAGATCGATCAAGTAAAAAGAGGAAAAGAAAATCCATTAACAGCAGGTATCTGAGTGAAAAATTAAACCATGATTTGTTTTGCTATTTGCTTCGCCCTGACAGCAACAGTGATTAAAATGCATTCAGTTGCTTTCCAATGCAGGATAATTGCTGATTAATATTAAAGAGATGTAGGCTGCTGTAAAACATGTGCTGTTAACATTCAACGCAATATACTAGCAGTTGTGTCCATTCACCCAAAACACCAACAACGCTCTGTGGTGTCCTAAGCTGTGTGGAAATCCTTGAATCTGTTGATGCATGGACTTTGATGCAGTGGTCCCAGTGCAATACATGTGTTTTTTTCATGATTGTGTTCCAGGGCTTTAAATAATTGCTAAGCAATGCTTTAAAATACATACCTGCCAGACCACAATTATGCCAGTAGATAGATAAATCAATAACACACTGTTATGTACTTTACACAGTGGCTTACACATGACCTAACCATGTCAATAGGATGGCTGGCCACCTGTTTTTCTCTTGTTTTTTGCAGCCCCATTAAGTGTTATTAGACTCTTACAGACATGCTGAGCTAGAAAATAAAATGGCTTCATTTTAAGACGACTTACAAGACCTTATATTGTTGTTGTTGTTTATTTTTGTTTTAAATTTGTACTCACAAATACCTTCCCAATTACTTTACAGCAAGGTCGTTTTTGGAAGGTAATTACTGTGTTTTTTTTTTTTTTACAGCACTTCCTTTATAAAGCTCCACTCCTGTTTTGTGAAAGGAGAAAGTGGCATGTTTGAATCGTCATATCACTTTTAGGTTCAAACTAATGGAAAATACCTAAAATCCCTTCCACAGGGGGGAAAAGCTCTTTAAAAATCACAGAAAGAAAGAAAGAGCTAACAATTCAATATCAATATTGCACTGTAAGATCTCCTAGTACTGCTTGCTGCAGGAGTTGCAAATTAAAGGTTTGTGTAGCAGAACCTGTAAATACTGAACCATCCAATGCCAGCTGTCTAAAAATGCTTGTTATTCCAATAAATCAAAGATCTCTCAGTCTCAGTGCTTGAATTGAAGCAGAACGAGAGGTCAGTGTGGCTGCCCACAAGTGGGCTTTCTAGACGCTCTGACCTTAAGCGGGCTGAAAAAAAGTTTTAGTTAAACAGCAATAATTAAACAGTACTCTGTTACATCAGAGTTCCTTCTAAACATCTTACACATTTCAGATGACTGTTTGTATCACATTAATATCAGTCTCTACTACATACATGACCCATATTTTTTCCTATATATTGCTTTTCCCACTAAACGCAAATATGAATTTGTGAGGCTTATGTCAGCAAGCGTTCTTTCATTTCCATGCCCTTTTAAAAAAATGTGTTTCATGGAATGTTTCCATGCTTCCATTATTGGCGTGAACCTTGGTGTTTCATAGGTCCCATCATTCCTTGGATGAATTCCTAACAGAGCACGACACACAAAATTCAAATTAATTAAACTTTATTGTGTTAACAACCAAGTTCGCCTATTGTCCAATAAACTGATGTATTGATGAAGGTTTATTCTTTCCACCAACAAAGCATTACTAAAATCACATCCTCGTATCCCTTAAGGATATATACCGGTAAAAAAAAACCTAAAACAAGATGATGTGCAACTGTACCCTGCTTGAAAGGCATTCCATCTGATCCCTGTCCTTGAACACTTGTACTCAATAGGGATTGTATTGACTGAACATTCCTGACACATTTCCATTGTGTTTAGATGCCCTTCCTTTGAATGCGGCTGCAACAAGATACTGTAATAAGCCTGACACAATGTTTCATAAAAGAGGCTCAGAGGAGACGCTTCAATAAGCTTGCCAATGGAAACGTGCTTCGCCACCCAGTATTAATTTGCAATGAGGATGCACTGCACAGCAGTGTGTGCCATTACACGGACAGCGCAGGTAATGTCCCACTGCTAAGTGCCAATGATTTCCCATGCAATTTTCTTTTAATGGCAGCTTTGTCGAATGGGTCTTGGGTTTGCAGTTGAGCACTTTTACTACCTGCTGACAAAAAAAGCCATTTTGCAGGCTCCTGAGCATCCTTTCAATGTCTGATCCTTATTGAAACCATGTGAGTAACTGTCATCAGCTTGATTTAGGGTAACTATACTGTATACTGCACATCGCACCCCTAGTGACATTTCAAACATGGCTTTGGTGATGCAATATAAATGTGTCTGGCTGGTTCTTATATTTTAGTATCTATCTCGAACCTTCATACAGCATACAGCTAAGAAACCAGCATATTGAGTTTGAAGGCCCTCAGGCCCTCTACTCTAGTTAAATTAGGTAAAAAAGAAATAACTGTTTTCGATGGAAAATTCTGCACCTGGAGGTTTTCTACTGTTCTGACCCATTATCCCATCCTGTATTTTTAGAACTATAAGTGCAATCCATTCATTATGAAAACATTTAATAGAAAGCTGCAAGACCTTGCTATGAATAAGTAAAACAAGAAAGAGAATGATTTCACTGACCCTGCTGCTGCTGCTGCTGCTGTCAGTTTATTAGAATTTTAATTGCTCAGTTAAGCAAATTGAATTCTAAAATCAGATTTTGCCAGTATGAACGATTGCCCATTTTAGCGTTTTTCACCTACAGTTGTGTTTTTTCATTATCTGGTTTTGCACCAGACACTGCAGTTTTAAAGTTTAATGATTCTTTTGTGAAAAGATTTGAAATGCCAAAACAGCTGAATTGTATTTCACCAGTTATTAAATATGTCAACATGCCCAATTGTAAACCTAATCTATCTACCTAATGTTAAAAATACTCTCTCTGCAATAATGCCTGTAATTTCGCCCCTGCCTGACTCAACGCCGCCCCGCCACCTCCTCCCACCCCCCCCCCCCCCCCACCCCCCACCCCCACCCCCACCCCCCCAACACAAACACACACACACACTTTTGCTTAAATGACAACTTTATGGCCGATGGGCGTTGGCTCAGCAGAATCCGGTATATATCATTATCTTTGAACACCAGGGATGCTATTTACCATACCACACAGACATAAGTGTTCAGTGTCTTAAAACACAACATGCTGACATCATACAGAGTTATACAGTACAGGCAGTATGGTTCAATATGCAGAAGCTTTAAAATGAAAACAGAACATTCAAAATGTGGATTTGCATTTAAGATAAAGAAGGTCTCTTCTATACTGCAGTTGACTACAATTGGTGCAGAGATTTTAAGTATACAATCCCATTACTAACAACAAATAATAATAATAATAATAATAATAATAATAATAATAATAATAATAATAATAATAATAATAAGACAGATTGGTGTTAAATTATAAACTAGACCTCTGTTGACTTACAAAGCAGGCCCATGCAGAAGTGGACAACAGACCATGATTTCTGTAATGACGATGGTAACAACACTGATACCACATTAGTAGGATCTGATAATGCCCTACCTTATCCTGTGAATTATCTGAAGTGGGAGTTATCAGTTCAGGGTGGGGGTTTGGGGGGAGATCAATGCATTCCAAGTCTAATGACTGCAGACTGCCTATTTCTGCATCTCATACAGCTTGGTTTCTTCCCCTAAAAGGCATTAGGGAAGCAACCCGTGCTTATTATGAATGCCTGGTTTATATGCATGCGGAGGGAACGTATTATTTTTTGAATGTATAGTATCAATGGAGATAAGTGTATCTGGGGCACAAAGAAAGGGGACTACCTGTATAGTGTCAGAGGGTTTTGAATGCATGGAGACAGCTTGGAAATGGTGGATGGGCGTGGGTTGGGTAAGAAAACGTATGAATAGCTGTACGTACCAGGAAACAGAAACATGGAGTCTGCCCCGCCCACAGGAAGTAAAGGGACTTCGGCCAGTCAGCAGGAGATTTCAAACCATTTCTCAGACACAAAGGCCACTGGGATAAGCTGCCGTTCAGCAGGCGAGGGTCTGCAGCGAGCAGAAAAATGGGCTTGCGCGAGCTGGTACGTAACACACAACATGCAGGCCTACAAAGCAGGCCTGCCACCAAAAAAATAAATCTTATATTTTCTATAAAAATATATATATATATATATCAATACTGCTTTGTTGTTGCTGGGGTTTTTTTCTAACTTATTTATCTCCAATAAAATATATTATTGGGTCTTACCCAATTTAATTATATCATTAGATAGCTTATGGATACAATATCTCTCCCCTACAGCTATTGCCTCCTCCGCTACAGAACAGATTAAAAAAGCCAACACAGTGATACAATAAACATGACAGTCAAATTTCAAACTGGGATTTAACCTTAGTGACCTGACAGGAATATCTTAAGCATACCGACACCATCAGGTTTTTTTTTCAAGCTTAATGAAGTACAAGAAGTTTTTATTGTCCCAGCATTTATACCGTCAAATAGAAATTAACTCGCTCTAAGGTACAATAAGCATGATACTTTAATCCCTATTAAGTAACAGCACACATAAAATACGTTACAAGGGTTCCAGCAGAATATATTTGATGTAAGTTGGATCTTTATAAGTTTTATGAGCGTGGCAAGAGTATGAAATGCTACTGGAAAAACAGTGAGTGTGCAAATGGATTTATACTTCAGTGCAGCAGGTGTGATTCAAGGGTATGACTCAATTTGTGTTGGAAGGAAATCCTATTTTGTTCGTGTGATTTCTGAATTCCTTCTGTAGTTATGCTCTAAAGGCAAATTAGCTTTGGGAGCATATAAGGGTATACAAAGGTCCTATGCACCTACCTGGCATTTAGAAATGTAGTTTGGGAGCACTTTTTGAGTCATAACTACGAACCAAGTTGAATCCTGGATATAATGGCAACTACTTTTATTTTACAACAAAGCATTGTTTTCTTATAACCAAAAAGTTTTTAACTTTTACCAGATGCTGATGTGGTTTATACACAAGACCGCCAACAATATAAAAATGAACAATGATAAGATCCAATTCAATGAAGAGACGCGGGGGCAGTATGTCGACCAAAAGCTTGGAGCCCAGTGAAAAAAAAAAAACATGAATAAATTAAAATCCAAATTAAACAACGCATACAAATGTAGACATTTGATGAAATGGATTGATAAACAAATCTCTACACCACTATATTGTTGTTTTACTACGGTAGGCTACTTCTGTTAGGAACCATATCCCATTCCTATTCTGTGCTGTGAGCTACATATATCAATCAAGATAGCTGCTTTAATTTTATAACTAGAAGATGCACTAGTCTGATCTGTCTGTGGACCATGATTACATTATTAAACTGGAGGACAATATCTCTTGATTCCTTGTGTGCCTTGAGGGAAACAGTGAGTTGTCCTTGCTTGACAGTAAAACCTATTATGGGATTATCCTCCAAATCTCTGCACCAATAATACACACACAAAAAAAAGTCTGTTTAAGCAGAGAATATCATGTAAATTTATCTTTAGTCAATCCTAAACCCAGCAAAGAAAACACCTGTGCAGCAACAGTACAGGCTCCCAGGGCTTACCAAGAGATTACACCAAACGAGCTGAAATGTGTAACAGGAAAGGTAAGATTTCATTAACGAATGTCTTAAAAAAATCCTTCCTTAGCACCTTCATTCTAACAGACCCCAGTCGAATTACTTTCGACACCGCTTGTGTTGAAACTGATAAAAGACATATTTTTATAACACCTTTTCCTGGACCCAGAAGGTTATCAGCTGTAAAGGGATACTTACCTATTTCCATTAAAGGTTGTCTTGTACACAGGGGTCTGTTGTAGCATTTCGTCTGTGTAGACTGGCACTGCTGTCCTCACACACTCATGGGAGCACTGCAGGTTCTCGTTGTAGGCTGTGAAGATGTCCATGTTGCTGGGAACTCGAGCTGGTGTGAAATCGGTTAAATTCTGACAGCTTTCCTCTTGCTGGTTAATCTTTCGCTGGTGGTTGTTGCGTCGTCCGTTTCCGCTCTGTGCACAGCTGCAAAAGAGCCGCCAAGAATATCAATTAGCATCACTTTATTTTCTGCTAAAAACAAAAAAAAAATTAGGTTTAAGCCTGTTTTTTAACTACATTGGAGGTTCAAATATTCCAAAATAAATTTTTCTCTGTAATTAAAGCTTAATTGCACACATTTGAAACCCAATTGCAAACATGTGTTTTATTGAAATGGATAAATGAATTGTACAAGCACACAAACACATGTCAAGAGCAGTGGCTGACACTGTTGTTTTTAAAGATGTATCTTTACATGTATTGTGATCATGTTTTTACATTACTGAAGTTTTTAAAAAGGGCAAAAAGTTCAAATCTAAGAAAGATGGATGAAGGGACTCCCTCCTACCAGTTCTTTAGGACCAGTGTTGTTATCAGAGCTGCGATGACCATGATAAGAGAAACCGTGATTGTGATTATCTGGTGAACTGCCAGGCCTGGAAACAAATACAAAAAAAAAGGGTAGGACATAACACAAGATCCAGGCTTTCAAAAACAGCAAAACCATTCAAATCTCCGGTGCATAATTAAAAAGCAATGAATGCAAGGAGAATGCAAGTGAACTGTGATACAGTAGACGTAACTGGTGTGGAGTGTGTTTGTACCATTATAACATTGACAGGTACATTCAGATAAACACATTTTAGAAGGTGAAACAGTAAAACTTTACATCAAGTGTCTCTAATTACATGGTAGTTACATAATAAAAAAAATGGTACTTACACATAATTACAATGTTATTATGCATAGTTACAATGTACTTAAAGTGGAAATCTTTTTGCACGATTTATGTAAGTACAAAAATTGTATCAGTAAAGGGTGAGGGTTAGGATTGGGGTTATATCATGCAAACACAAATTACACATTAAGTACATTGTAACTATGCATAATAGTTACAATAAGGAGGCTGTGTGGTCCAGTGGTTAAAGAAAAGGGCTTACTACCAGGAGGTCCCCGGTTCAAACCCCCCCTCAGCCACTGACTCATTGTGTGACCCTAAGCAAGTCACTTAACCTCCTTGTGCTCCGTCTTTCGGGTGAGACGTAATTGTAAGTGACTCTGCAGCTGATGCATAGTTCACACACCCTAGTCTCTGTAAGTTGCCTTGGATAAAGGCGTCTGCTAAATAAACAAATAATAATAATAATAACAATGTAATTATGTGTAAGTACACATGTATTTACTAAGTAACTACTATGCAAATACACAGTAATTAGAGACACAAGGTAAAGTGTTACTAGTAAAACTATAGAAACTAAGTATAGTTTCGCTGAACTGATTGTGCATGTTGCATCTTAACTTTGGGCTTAAACCTAATTGGCAGTGGAAATTCTGCCTTTTGTTAACTGGTACCTTCCAGATACAATGAAAGGCAATAGAGTAAAACATTGCTAATTTGTGGCTAATTAATATGATGCACTGCTAATTTGGCACCACTTTGTACGAAACTGTCAAACTTAGATGAATGAAAGTACAACCTAATTCTGATCCTTCTCCCCTTTCTCTCTAATTAGCAGGCACTATTCTTGAAATAAGTACGTTTCTTCTGGCAGTATTTTATATATATATATATATATATATATATATATTGTCCTTCAGAGTTTTAAAATCAAAGCTGAAGTTCAACTTATTAGGAAAGACTTTTACCTTGCAAGCTGAATCAGTGGCTTGTGATTTCAAACACCTTTGCTATAGAGGTTTGCTGATTAAAGGGATGCATTACACAAAACTAGTGAGTACTTAAGTACTTGAGAAACATAAGTGGAGGGCAGTGCCTTGTTCCAAAGCCTTCTGAAACCATTTCCTTACAATTCCCCCTCTTCCTGTAGTCATCAACCAACTCGTACTCTTCTTGCCTTCATTCTACTTCCTCTAGCACCAACCACCTGTGAGTGTTCCGCTATCGAGAGATCCCCAAAACTAGCCAATGGGAACAAAGCTAAAACATGTGGAGTCTTTGAGCTAAACACTCCCTTAGGCCTTTCAGATCTCCACCCACAACCCCATGTACGGATGCCAGTCAAACGCTATGCTTAAATTACACATATAACGAGTAGAATAGACGCAGAGTCATTTCAAAGGAATACAGACAGCATTTGTTACTAATACCAATACTAATCATTTTAGTTAGTTACATTACAGTATTTCTATTGCTCCTGTGAAATCTAATCCTAAACCCATTTGTCTTTTTCACCTTGTGCTTGCGGTGTTGTGTCCTGTGAGTGACATTGTTTGAGTTGCAGTCTTTACAGGGGCTTTTGTTTGAATTGATCGACCCAGATTAAGAGGAACGAGGGCCCTGTCATTTCACCCTCCACTGCATTCTGAGCCTTGGCATTGATTACAATGAGAGGCCAATCGAAGCAAACACAGCCCTCCAAAAAATAAAGTGCATTTTGCTTGGGGGCATGAGAAAGGTGGCCTCTCAAGGGCATGCCAATACAATGCTTATGTGTTGGATCAGCATGATATCAGACTTCAAGGGGAAGCGTCATTTAGCACGGAATGATCTTACTTGAAGTTTGCTCCACTCGGTTGAGTTTTTATTTGCATTCTGGTAACATTTTCACACTTGGTCAGTAACGTGTTGACATATGTACAGTTTTAGAGCCCATGTTTGTTGCCATGAATAATATTCATTTTTCCCAAAATCAGACTACCTCAAACCAACCACTAGCTGAATTAGATAGAAATAAACTAGCTTAAATGTTTGCAAAACAGAACAAAAAATAACAGTTTGATGATAATATAACGTTATAAGCATCACAATAAAACACTTTTCCAGTTGCTGGTACCAAAAAAATGGGATTAATGCACTTCCTATAAAAACACAAAAGCAGATGCAAGATCATTTTATATTAACTAATACTCCTTATGCTGATACTCTTGAAGCTCAAAAACAAATGTTATCAACTGGTCTCTTAATTTAGTATACAAAATGTGTCAGCCAGCACCTGAAGTGTGCAGAGGTCCAACGCACATTTCTCTATAGGGGAAACGCTCTCTTTGGCTAGTTTTGGAATTGCCAATTAATTTCTGCGTCAAAATGTCTATCTCTGTGATTTCTGCTGAGCCGAAACTAAGCAATAAGCCTTGAAAGATGCGAGTCAATTAGTGGAACTGCTTTCTCACTATATATAAAGTCAAGACGTTTTTACAATGCAATCACCTTGGATCACAAAGTGTTGGATGAGGTACAGGGATAAAGTAACAAAGAACACCCACGGCTAGAGACATCATCATGAATCAGAGAACACATTTCATATCTAAATGACCTTTGTACTAGCATCTGCTGTCAACAACTAAAAACAAAACCAAAAAAGGCGTGGCTCTGAAGTGAACTGCACAGATCTATTACATGCCATAAACGGCGTCATAAAATATTTCTGGGTCTTTTCATTGCATTAAGTTTACAATGTGGCCACTGTGTAAATTGCCTGTCAGACAATATGTGTCTGTATTAGTGTTTGCTTTAATTTGTTTCTTTTTTTCCTTTATTTAACAGTACATAGCTGTCAACAACAAGAATCTAGGCCTTGCCTTCCCGTTGCCATGGTAACTAGCATCTCTGTAGTGAGCTACTGGTAGCTCCCTCGAGTGCCCTTGTGACTGCTGGAGTGTCAATAAAAGAAAGCGGAGCTACTGCTCAACCAAGCTACCTGTCCACATATAAAAATGTTCATAACTAAGAAACTCCTTCTTCGATTGATGTTTGTCTGTGGTGCATTCTCGCTAAGACCAGACAAGTAACAATCTATTTTAATAGATCTGTCACATTTTCTGTCACAACTAGCAACTAGCTGCAATGACACATGTTCCAGTTCTACATGTGACTGTAACGTTTGTTTGTTTGTTTTTTCACATATTTTATAAATACATAAATCTCCCCTCTAGATACGAGCTTAGCATGGTTTTCTGTAGGGACTGTATTGCTAGTCTGAACTGTGTTTCAAATTTAACAAGAGCACATAGCTGTCTGATGTGTGAGGCTGTAACAAACCTCAAAAGCAGACGTGGGCATTAAACTGGACTTAACACATCTGCTATCGTGCTACCTGGATAATACAACACTTGTCTTTCCTTTCACTTTTTCTTTGTGGCTGCACTCTCAGTTATAGATCAGCCATAACCTCTGTTTCTTGGCAGGAATCAGCCTGACTTTCTCTTAACATCTCCCTCCCATCCCAGTACAGACAATGTAAGCATTATTTGTACCCTTGCATGGCAGTCAGATCAGAAAAATCCATATAGTAGCTGACTTCTTAATTCAGCAGACTGACGAATAATGGAGTTTTTTTTTTGTTTTTTTTCTACAGGGTTAATATGTGTTCCTTAATAGTTTTCTAGATTTAAAAAATACCAGGACAAGGCACTGTACACTGTGTCTGTTAAAGACAACAGATAATACAATTGTTAATCGAAGAACCAACATATCTTCAACACAATATAATGCTAATGAAGATGATAAAAGTTAAAAAAAATGATCATCTTTTTCCTTAAGTTTAACAAATGCATAATTCAATAAAGACAATATAAAAGGCCTCTCTGATCTATTCGTATACTTGGCCCAGGTCAGCAAATATATTGAGTGTTTCAGTGGCAAACATCCATTAACTGTCAAATGAAAAAAAAAAATTCTCTTCTAGACAATTAGAGTCTAATTTCAGCTCATGCTCCAATAATTAATTGGAACAGGGTGCTATCTTTGGAAGGAATAAAACATACTAATAATCTGACATTCAAACAAAAGACCCAAACTAGTCCTCTAACTGAATGACTGGTGCGTGGCTCCCTACTGGGGGATTGTTTGCCTGTTTAAGTTTTCTGCAACAAATCCGCTAACAAGCCCCTAATTAAAAATTAGAATTAATATTCTTGGCAATGACTAATGCGTCACCATGAAGCACATAGTTCCTTATGGTATTGCTTGGAAAGACACCTCTTTCTGGAAGCTCAGTCTCTTAGTTGTGTTTTTTTACATGAATAAAAGTTAAGAATGGTCATGAACAGTCTTCCCACAGGTATCTGAACTCTCAGATGTATACTTGAGAGGAGCAGAAGCTACAGCCAATCAAAGTCAATGTGCATCGAGCATGGGCGTTCAAAGCTAATAATCAATTAGGCCCCGGTGGCTGTTTCTACACCAGCTGTTGTTAAGTAAATGCGGACACTTGCGAGATATGCATTGTTCCAAGCTATTTTAGTCTCTTTCTTTCTCTTTCCAAGAGTCGGCTCCACTTTCTACCCCGTTTTTATTACAACACATGTCAGTATGACCCATTTTGTTCTATTATTTTCCTGCCAAAGCCTATCATTGCCAGCATACAAGCTCAGTAAATAGCTCTTCTTTGTTGAAAAGAAAGTGTCACAAACAGTGGTTCTGATAATGGAGCTGTTGCTACCTGCTGTCATCCAGTTTGTAATGGCATGTTTTATGTGGTGCTCTATTTTGCGATTGCACTCTTATTTTAGAAAGCTTTATACTTATAATTTTGAAAATTGAAAAAAGCAGAAGGTTTCAGTGAGTCGCATATTATGTGAGACTGACCCCCCCAGTTTGAGAGATTGTGTGATAAACTCTGTAACTACATAACCACTGGATCTCTGTACAGATGCAAGCTGTAGGTTACTGTGCACTATATACATCAACACCACCTGCTGGATGTTTAACACGTTGCGAGTGATACATTCCGTAATCATTTACATTTACATTCACAATAACATTGTAATTGTGTAAGCACACATGTACTTACTAAGTAACTACTATGTAAACTAATGTGATGTAACATGTTACCATACATTCTTAAAACAAATCTAAAAGACTCTAGCGGAGAACTGGCAGAGCCCAAATTTTAATTTGGTTAGTTTACTGGATCTGTAGTTCATATACAGCTTCTAAATTTTTTGCAAAACTGTCCAAAAGTAATATTGTTGTTACAAAATATTTTTTAGCAAAAAAGACCCAGGCTACAATTCTATGTCAATAAAGGTAATAATCTGGGATGCCTAGAAAGTAATATCAGAACCAGATTCAATGCAGCAAAATAAATAATTAAACAATAAAAATCTTTATCATGAATAGCCTAAAGGTTTAAAAAACAGCCCAGTAAAAGGTGAAAGCAAGATTCATTCCTAAATATGTTGCTTTTCATGTACTCCAGCCTTTTTGCAAAGGCACTTGCCTAAGTTAACAACACCAGCTGCTGTTAGCTCAGTAGAATTTTAGGAGTACCTGCTGTGTCTATAAGTTGCTTGGGTGGTCTAGCTGTCTCGCTAATCACTCGGACATGCCTGGACTCCGTTGTCATCTGTTTCCCTGGGTAGATTGTGATCACTGCATGGTTCATTTTTGTTGTGACCGGGGACTGTTTGGTTGTAGTCATAGAAGCAGTGGTGGTGGTTGTGGTTCTTCTAAATGTAGTGGAGTTTGGGGCCCCTCTGTTTGTCTTGTGCTCCTGCTTATCCTCTCCCATGCCTGTGTCATCTTCCCCGGTCGGTCCCCACTCTATAAATTCAGGCATCGTTGTTGTCCACCCTTCCGGGGTGTAGTCGTAACTATCCCATGCGTTTCTGACTTGCCTCCTGGGCCTTTTCAAAAAGGTCACTTCAGCTGAGTTTCTGGCTGGAAGAGAAACCAAAGTGTCTGCGTTTCTACTAGAAGAATATTTATGCTGGCATTCTTTACAAAGAAGGCCTTCAAGTAACGATCCTCTGTGCTTATGACTCCTCTGTTTCAGTGCCTGCTCCGTTTTCTTGTGGTGCAGCAGTTCAGGGCGATGAGCTTTGTTCCACCAAGGGCTCAGGACTCTCCAGTGCTGTGCGTTCTGTAAGTTCCACAGGGGGCTGTGAGGCAGCCTATGCCGAGGCAAAGGCCTTGATATAAGTTTGAATCCTGAGCCTTGAGTTACAGGGCTACAGGAAGAGAAGTCCATGGTCAGGTGAATCATCGCTAGTAGAATCCAAGCATGACATCCAGCAGGGCCACCTGGTCTAGAGGCAGACATTGAACTGCAAAGGCAAGAAAAAAAAAGAACAGTGAATGCATGGTTACTGTACTCTTTTCATACTGCAGTATGAGGACCATGATTGAAAGCATTGTAAATAGTTGATTCACTTCTACATGTACAGTGTCCATTTTAGGACATCCTCAGTCAACACCCCTCCTCGAGTCAATCCTCACCCCTCCTTGAGTCAGTAGTCACCCCTCCTCGAGTCAGTCCCTCCTCAAGTCAATCCTCACCCCTCCTTGAGTCAGTCGTCAACCCTCCTCGAGTCAATTCTCACCCCTCCTCAAGTCAATCCTCACCCCTCCTTGAGTCAGTCGTCAGGCATCAGTCCTCCTCAAGATTTTTTTTTTTTTCGGGGAGAGTGAGGGGTTGGACGGAGTCGTCTAAATAGTAGTGGATTTCATTAATTAGCACCCTATCATCATCGGTTTGGCATTGGCTTCTCACCATTGGTGATCTGTCATCTCAATTCACACATTGTCTAGCAAAATTTAGACTAATGCTTTAGTGAATCCTGAAGATCTGCTCCTACTTTTCCCAAAGAACTGGGGTGTAAATAATACACTATATCCAGAAAGAAAAGAAAGAAAGAAAGATAGAAAGAAAGAAAGAAAGAAAGAAAGAAAGAAAGATAGAAAGAAAGAAAGAAAGAAAGAAAGAAAAAACATATTTTTGAGCTCTATGAAAAAGTCAAAAGCAAAGGGGAAAGGGTAATTCTGTTGTCTCTGTATTTAGTCCGTGTATTCCGATGCTGGCTCAATCTAAAATGTAATCATATCCATAAATGACTTAGGTGCTTCTACACAGGCAAATTAACCAAGCAACCAGCTTACGGTACTGTTTTCTCAGCATTACTGGATGGGTAAAGTACAGGCGAAAGCAATATATATATATAAATGCCAAAATAAATGTTTATGTGTGAAATATAATTTAGCACATTTGTAGAACTTGCAATAATATGCCAAAAGTTAATGTAATCAAACAGCTCTAAATCATACAGAAAATAGCAACAGACAGGAGTGGGATGTGTTGAATGACAAAGTGAGCCGTGCTTTAAATAAATAAATAAATAATAAACCTGGGAGCTACTCATTCCTTTGGGTCCACTTGTGTGTGTCTACTTAGAAACACAAGAAAAGGCCAGTGTGGGTGTTATCCATTAGCAAATAGTGATATATTCCCCTGTCAAAATACACTTATACACCTACACACCCACCCACACCCATATCCAGAGGGACACAAAGAGAGAATTGATGGCTTGTTGGCTTGGCTTGTACAGCACCTGCCCTCTGTGTTTGATTGTGAAGAATGAGAAACATGTCTTTCTGCTCTCACTAGATGGCAGCTGAACTTTGGCTCCCTCTAATGGTGAGGTGCATCAGAATCCACAGGGCACTATCTGAGCCAGCAGAATCTTAGTTTCCAGTTCCTTTTGAGTACTTCCTCCTGATTCCAAGGAAATCACATTTTAACTCAGCTGGTCCCATATTCTTCATCGTACGATTACTACAGACCAGGTGGGGCCAGCAAAGGTCACAGCTTATACAGATAAAAACATTAAAATCAAAAATTGCAGAAACATAATTTAAAACCTCATAACTCATAACGATTGTAATTTCATTTTAAGCGATAAGCAAAGTGATAAGGCAGAGAATGTTATTGTGATGCTCACTGGATGATAAATGTGGGTTAGTAGCATTATCAGTCATCTCCGGTCCAGTCCAGTCCAGTATGTATCTCTATTGCCATGGAAAACTGTTCCCAAGTTTGACAGCGTCTAGTGGCCTTTTTGCATGAAATATTTAAGCTCCACAATTGTGTATGTCCTATACATGGAAGTATACTGCAAGTATTGCATGATGCATTTTTAAAATAAAGTACCAGTTAAATAGTCTTACTGGACTTGCAACCATTACCTATTGCTAGTTCAGTGAGATTCATATACCAGTAAATATCAGTTATACTGCATTAGTCACTACACAGGAATTATGTTTCTATCAGAAGTGTGAGAAGCCTATAACTCATAAGTCAATGGCTGATTAATCCTGGAGCATTTAAACCAGAGTTATACAGGACACAACAGAAAAAATCAGTTTTGTTCACTTATGAATATATGAGGCATATTCAACTGATCTAAACAGTATTGACTGGCAATATCACCTCCACTGCAGTCACTCAAAGAGGACTATTTTATGACACCTAACACTTTCTTTCATTAACTACAAATACAACGTATTTGAATGGCAGTGGTATTAAGATTCTCCACTGTTTAAATCAAACCCATGACAAAACATTAGAAATGTGGTTTGTTGAACACTTTTGTGTATGGGTTGCCCCCACGCATCACCTTCACTGAAATGATATTAAAGCTACAAGGAAGAGATTAGATTCCCTTCTTCCTCATCAAGCAGTGTACTGGGAGAGTGGCAAGTGTGCCAGATACTGCTAATGTTGTGCATTTGTGCTTTCATATCAAGAGGGTAAAGAATACATTAATTAGATCACCAACACCTGCATTATTTTCAATTGTTTGGCTATGATCCAGACAGCCTTATACTCAAATAGAAATTGATTACAACTCAAAAATGAAAAAAAAAACAACCATTATCAAATCTTGCAAATGAGAACTGCAGCCAACAATTCAGTCAATGTTAATTGACTTGTTAAATCTAAAGTATTCTGGAACAGCACTGATAAATACACTTCTCAGACCAGACAGATGGGTGAAGCGAAGCAGGGGGGGAAAGAATTTGTGTAACACATATAAGATTGAATCTGTGCTGCCTAAAAGTCCAATGTTCTTGTTTGCGACACGTGAAGACTTTGCCATATCTCTGCACAATGCAAACATGACTACAAAAAAAAGACAAGGCTGCAACAGAGACATAAAAGGGTTAAAGTAGTTTAAATGAATAGAAAACACAAAGTGTGTTGTGCTGGTATCAGTTTAGCTACAGAGTAACACAGCAACAGCAATGTCTTAAGATTTGGGACTTATCTGTATTCAGCATCATTCCTGTTGCCTAGACACCACTAGGACTTGCTTACAGCCCACTCGCTACTGAATACAGCATATATTTCACGTTTTTGGATACAAAAGCTGTATTCGTTCTTGATTGTAGTGTGTTATAATTGTGAGTTAATATTACATTTGTGTAATGAATAAATCATGTCTGATTACTACAGTACCAATCTAGCAATTTGCTTATTAACTGTCATCAGCACTGAATAGGAACAATTATGACTAATCTAAGAAGGTACAAATCATGTCAGATTATTTTGATATGATACACATTTTTCTGAATGCCTGAGTATATATACTTTTCATTGTATATTGTACATGTAATGGAATGCAATTCTACACAACAGGATATTCCAGCAGGAGTATTAATGCCCAGTATCTTCAGGTTATACTGTACCTTCTTAGTGACTGCTACACAGGTCCTATGTACAGAAGCAGGAGTCATTAAAAAAGGTCTACATGTACAGCCAGGTTTTGCACCTCGACAGATTGCATGGTGGCTGTGCCAGTAGTTTATATGGCTGTGAGGTCTTCCTCTCCATGGGCAACTTCAGTCTTTTTGATCACCGCCACTATGCTGCTGAGCATTGCATGTTTAATTATTCTGCACATTATTCCTGTGATCTGCGAGAGCCTGCCTTGAATCCCTTTCTGTTCTTTCAGCCTGAAAGAAGCTCATCGCAGGTTCCCCCTTACAACCTGTGTTCTCAGCACATGATTTCTATGCGGGCTGGGGGCAAACATGCAATACATGTACTGGAGGAAGTGTGTGTGGAGGGGGGGTGTTATTACACTTGCAACTGTTTTTATTAGCTCTGGCATTCCAACTGAAATCTCCACTTAACCCTCTCAACACTGCAGATCTCAAAACTGCACACTGCTCTAGAGGAACAGGAATTCCACTCAAAAACAGTAAGCAAGTAAAGTAATGTGATATACTGTATGTACTGCTTATATATGTATGTTATGGGCAGCGTTGTGTGATACACAGCCGTTACAGATTCTGCCCAGTCCTCTGTCGGTGAGATGAGAGAAGGTTAAATGAGCCCGGCTCTTTTGCATTGTGGTTTTCCCACTCGCTTGCGGTGCACAGGGTCGCCGGTCACCTATACATTTTTCAGTATACGACACACTATTTCATGAGTTATCCTATTGTAGCTGTACTATAAAGTTAGTGAGTGCTGAAAGAATTAAAAACATCTCATCTTATGCTCCCTTACGCTCATAGATCTATTAATAGCCAGAGTGTGGGGTTTTGGGGATGTTTTAGAGAACCCTTTGTTATCAAAATGCATATGTGCTGGTTTCAATCCCTCACCATTGTGAGCCTCTAGAGATCAATCCAACAAGGAGTTCAGCATGTATAATAAGGGCCACAAGCGTTCATAGAAACATGCAATTAAACCAAAACAAGAAGAAAACATATGAAATCAATATATGCGCTGGGCACATAATGCCGAACAATATGTGAACATTTAAACTACACGTTTTTCAATGACTTTCTATTAGGTCACCAGATATAGCCAATGGCCACACAAATATAATAGACACCTCATGAAACCTCAGTCCATGGCTACCAATTCAGCTAATAATTTTTTAGTATCCCATCCTCCTTCCTACACAGGCCTCCCATTTTCTACTCCAATTCTGCGGTTCCTTTTTGCTAATTACTATATTTATTAACTCTTCAGAGGTTCTGATTTTAAGACTTTGCCATGCGTGACTCTCAATCCCGTAGCATATCTCGGTGACCTACTTTCTGTAATAAGCTGTGGGAATCTGGATAGAAAAACCAAATGTCTGCTATCAACATTCACACAGAAGCCCTTTCTGATATTGAGGTCTGAAGATCATGGGGCAATTTGAATTTGATTTGCTTCAAGTGAACAGCTACATTAAATTGCTTGTGATTTCGTGGGCTATCAAGCATTCAGCTGACAGGAGAGCAGTAGTCTATCTTCTGCATCACTGGGGCACTTCGAAATTGCCTTCCATTCAAATGCAATCTTGTCTACAACAATGTTTTGCTTTTTTCCCCCATCCCTTGTTTCATTGCATTGGCATTTCACCCAGATAACACACGAGTATGACATGACTTGCTGGTTACTACATTTTAATACAGATTGTAAAAATATTATGATGTTGGAATGAAACTGAAGGATTGCTTGGCCTGGATGCCTTTTGTAGAACAAACACAGAACCGAAGAAGCAGTTTAGCCTCAAAACCCCAGAGAGGGAGGCTTTCTATTCATGCTTCTTGCTCCCACGGTTGAGCCCTGTTGTGTGCAAAGGCCAAACCAAACTTTTCCAATTTCCGATCTACGTTATCAATACCAGAACAAATCGTCAGTCGATTAGCGAGTATCTTATTTGCCTTTCGGTAAACGATACGTCCAATGATCGGCAAGGAAGGGATTTATATCTTACCTCTATCCATTACATCCCTGCTGTGCCCCAGAGTTCACCTCCTCCCCAGCCTTTGGTTTTGTCTAACGGGGGAGGGCAGCTATCCTCCACCCCAGCACCCCTGCCCATCCCTACCATCAGCCTCTCCACTTATCGGCAAGCTAATTTTTGGGCAGGGGTACCTCAAAAGACCAAAGAATGCAGTGTAAAAATATGTATAAAGTAGTAGTGTTGTCTAGTCTAAGCTTTAATAAAAAAAAATCTATCGCATGATTTTCGTGATTGAAAACAGGGACTAATTTAGCAAGGAAACCCATCGGTATTCACTAACGTATTTGTGTGCTTTCATGCAGGCTGATATATTCCTTCACAGCAGGCCCTGGATACCCCTAGTCTACCAGACACCAGCTACAATATAAAGTATAGCAAGGTTATCAGATTGTGAGAGTCAAACCAACATTCTTGTGGTTGCTAAGCAAGCACATTATCCACTAGGCTAAAAGACCATCTCTCTTAATCCATGGGTTATTCAAGCTTACATCACAGGGAGCCATCACAACTGCATTCGTGATCAATTCTGTATCATTCAGTGTGATGCAAGAACAGCTTTGACATACTGTGATAGTTCCTGCTGCAGAGAAAGCTTTCGGTTTGTAAGATACATGTAGTTAAATAAGAACAGAACAAGAAAAAAAAAAACTACTTCTGCTTAAAAAGCCAATTCAACTGACTACATGAAAATAGATCTGTGCACCCATCACTTTTCACAGCAGAAAGCAGATCGCCAACAAACAACTGGTAACACAAAATGTGCATCTTTCTTTCTTTACTGATAACCCAAAGAAAGCTGGGCGGGACCGTGAATACAATACGTATATATATATATTTTTTTCATTATCATAATTATTTAGACAGTATTAATGTTTTTAACAATAAAAAAGTTAGTGATGAGGTCGGGGTTAGACCGCATCATCACAGCTTGTGGGTCTCACTCTCCCTCTCACTGCGCTACTTCAAATTAAAATCAAATATTTAATAAGGTTGTCTCCAGTATGCCGATGAGTTCAATTTGCATCATGAGTTAAATCTCCTACTGCACAATGGCAGAACATTGCTTAGGCTTGCAAATCAAGCTCCACAGGTGGTCATCGACACACAGTGAGACAGTAATCCAAGGGCTTAGTATTTGGACTAGCTCCAGAAATGCCAAAGCCCAGTTCACACTAGATATATGCAGCACCATTCATAACACCCAAAATGAATGGAATTTGGTTTCTAATGGTAACTGGATGATTGAGCATCTTCTGTATTTAGAAAATGGCTTTCTATGATGAGCAAAAGGCTCAACATAAAGACAGCTTGTTAACAGTATGGGTGTCAATGTAGTGCCAAGCCCAGAATAAGCAAATATGCAGTTTTAAATGGAGGGATCCTTGGCATCAGAAAACCACAAAAATATGCACCTACTTGTACACAAAGCTGTTGTAATGACCTGAGCCCCAGACACCCTCAGCTCAATTACAAACCATGGTGCCTCACATGACACCAGTGCGTGCCACCCACACCATCCTCTTCCACAGCAATTCAAAATCCCAATCAAGTTGCACAGTGTAAAGAGGGCTTCCAAAATGACCCCACAGTATACAGTGTGGAGAAGTGGTTAGGGCTCTGAACTCTTGACCGGAGGGTCGTGGGTTCGATCCCAGGTGGGGGACACTGCTGCTGTACCCTTGAGCAAGGTACTTTACCTAGATTGCTCCAGTAAAAACCCAACTGTATAAATGGGTAATTGTATGTCAAAAAAAAATAATGTGTAAAAAATAATGTAATAGTATGTAAAAAATAATTTGATATCTTGTAACAATTGTAAGTCGCCCTGGATAAGGGCGTCTGCTAAGGAATAAATAATAATTATTATTATTATTTAAAGAGAAAACCAAAAAAAAAAAACGAAATACATTTCAGAACTGTATGGCACAAGAGACAGAAATGTGTTTGTTTCAGATGCTCTGCTCTTCCCCACCGCCCACCCCGCCAAGCAGTTTGCTTGTCCTCGGTGTGGTTTGATATTCAGGAAACAAGATTCGGGTTTGGAACATAAGAGGCCCTGTAGGGAGCCAGTTAAAGCACAGTGCTGTGATCTTCAGCCTGCTGGTGTCGGCCTCTGATCTGGTCTATGTCACAGGACCTTTGATGTCCACTGTTATTCAGGTATAGTCATAGAGAGCTGTGAGGGGATTGACACTTGCATAAAAAGCTGGTTAATCAAGCAGCACAACAACAGATTAGAAGAGCTATAATGACAGCATTTGTTTTATGCCTTTGAAGTCAAACACTACTTTCATGGATGTTAGCAAACATAATGTTAATGCATTCAAATGCTGTGAAAACTCAAACGTAGCTGGTCTTTTGAACTGGCATTTTAGTCTATATTCTCTTTATGCATTTGTTTTCTCTAGATTTTATCTTATTTGGGGGAGATTTTCAAAGGCTGCACATGTTCATTTTATGAATTTGGCACTGCTAGAGAACTCCATTTTGCTAATCCCATCTCAATAAGATTGACGTCGTCAATACTTTGGAGGAAATACACCCAGAACAATGCAACTTTTAAAGAAGAATGCAGCTAGAATGCATTTGAATGCCTGAATTGATGGAAATTGAGAAGCAGAGCTAAGATTTGAAAGTAGGATCTCACGTATCCCTGTCCTAAATTCTAATCGTTGGCCACATTAGTCAAGATTTGGAAGCGGGGTATCTGGCAGCACATATTGACAAGTCCCTCCCATTTACTCCCCCCACGGTCAATGATCAAGAAACTCAAAAAAATGCAGATTTCCTCCTGTTTTTCACAACTATCTGTTTAGTTTCCAACAATTTTCCCTGAAGAAAAGATGGATTAATTTAGGTTCACCAATGTTTAGGGAAAAAAAAGCCAGTATAATTGACACAGTCTCTTGTAAGTGTGCGCCAAATTTCTGATGGTCCCATCTCATCACACACTGGTTCCCTATAGTTCTAGCAGCGTGTTACAATTTGTCTCAGAGTGCTGTAAGCAGATGTATGCATCTGTGCATGGCAGCTACTCTTGTTTTGCATTCGAGGGATTAATCCAAAGCAAGTCACTGTCATCAGTCACTCATCTATAATGAAACTAAACCATTTTGCTGCAAGATTCCCCCTAGAGAAAAAGCTTCACCAACAAGTCCTTGCAGCTTTAAAATGTACGATTATACAAATGACGAGGTCAGAATGCTGCAATGCAAACCTTCTTTTAATTGAAAATCAATAACACATTTGAAAAGGTATGTATATACAGTAAGTTTACAATATCAAATCCCTATGTCCCACCATGCTACACTCTCATTAACCTTCTATTCTACTCATTTGAGCTAATAAAGACTTTGTAATGCAGTCTAGGTGGTGTATCTCTGAGAGCCTGGAATTAAATCTGGTTTAAGTGGAAAGAGTTTCTGGTTACAAATTCCATGCTCAGTGGACACAAATTCAAGGCTGCGTAGCATGCATGGTCTCTAAGCTCATATCATTTATCAGCGTTGCCTTGTGGGGAAGTTTGCATGAAGCACCTACCAGAACATATGATTAACTCCTCAACACTAGCACTAAAATTCACAAATAGTATTTTTTTTTCCTTCAGCATTTGGACCCATCCTTCCCAGTTCTCCAGGACTACCTTCAAAACAAGATGGAAGTCCTTACTTCAATATTTCAATTCTCCTCTACAGTCCTTAGCTTATTTATTTTCTTATTTCTTTCTTATTTATTTCTGCTCTATTGAACTCACTAAACTTTCATGTAGCAAACAAGATGCATTTAAGATGGACCATCTTATTCAAACAAATTAATACAATCAACGGTTTGATCTATATGAGTATATGGCCAAATCAAAAGAGACATGTTGCCACAACAGCTGGGTTAAACTAGTTCAAATATTGCAAACAAAAAGCTGATGGAAAAAAAGGTGTGCCCAGTGACAGTGATTGCAAACCAAAATACTTATTTCAGTAGTCTGATTACTGTATAGAGCCGAAGGATACAACAACTAAAGGTGCATCCGAGCAAGATTTTTTAATACAACAATAACTAAAATCCCAAGGAAATTCAGACACTCCAGTGTAAAACCGAGATCGCATTTGTAAATGCTTTATGAGAAATTCTAATGATGTCTGTTTGAGTTGCCGCCTGAGACTTAAAAAAAAGGCAGTAATGACAGTCTGTAGCAAACAGAATGCATCTACCGTGAATTAGCAGGGAAATTAGCATTTGCTATACTTTCTGATTATCCTTCACAGTAAGCATCCATCTGAATTATAGAAAGAATTCAGAGACTTGTGCGTTTCTATTGTTCCCCCGTCTGCACAGCTCGTAAGCAAATCTCAGCTGTTTCAGTATTATTAATATTTCATGCAGATTCTATTGATTCCACATAGATACGCATTATATTGTTGAAAATGATTTTAGTGCCAACTTAGGGCATACTGTAGTTTTAAAATAATAGAGAAAATATTGAGTTCCCATTTGTCAAACACAGAAAGAAAAATCTCAACCATAATGGCTTTTCTGACTAGACTAAAAGAAAAAAAAAGTGATTTATGGAACAAGGACTCAATTCCTTCAAGATTCCAAAAGCACAATACAAAGTATTACCAAGAAACATTCTGCATCTTCTGCATGGATTTTTTAAAATGTTTTCTGAAATACAGAATTAAAGCTAACGTCGATACCTACAATGCAATCGCTCTAAAACAGCTTTTAGATTTTATGGAGCGATTGTCTTTCATGGCATCATTTTGTACCCAACTGTACAGCTATTTTTGTCAGTTGTTCATTAAGTATTTGAAAACTATGAAGAGGTACGTCATTCAATATGTTAACGTAACATTATTCAGCAGGTTTCATTGGACTTTATGAAGCTGTATGTATAAAGGATGTTTTAATGGATTATCATTGTGTGGGTGTTTGAATACCATATCGGTACATTATTAAGAGCTCTAGTTTGAGCCAGCTAGCAAACACTGAATGTTTGAGGTGTTCCACATGTAGACAGCACAGTATATTCTACACTGTATTTCGGCTGCATGCTCAGATCACCGCTGTGCAGAATAACAGTGCGTTCTTTAAATATGCTATCAGAGCTCAGCTTTCCCTTTTATTGATCTCACTCGGATTTAATGATGGCCCTCAATGCCGCTCTCAAACTGTAGAAGCCAGCGCTCACTCACTGCCAACAGCACAGAAATCTGTGCAGGATCAATGCAGGGAGAAAATGATGGAGTGCATGCTTTGGCGCTGGTTGTATTTTTTAAAGCCAGATCTCAGTGTTCTTGAGAAGACAAACAAAGCATTCCCTTGTGGCTCTTGTACTGACAGGACCATTATATTGGATCCTGCAGAGGAAGATTCATATTTACAGAAAGGATCGTTTCCATCAGTGCAAGAACAGGTTAGCTCAAGCCTTCTTTTCTTGCATTGCAAGTATGTGGGCTAAATGGTAAGCGCGCCTAGAACTGAATTTTCATGTTTCAGAGTATTAAACTCCCCAGAGTAGCGGTATTAAAGGTCTCTAAACAGGCCATGGACCTGTTAATTCCTATTATAATCACAAAATTGAATTTTTATTTAATTTTTTTCCAAAAAAAAAAAAATTAAAAATAGGAGTGATCAAGTACCTGCACTAACAACTTCAGGTGTGTTAGGGTACAATAATAAATACAAAAAATGTATAATAATTTTTTTAAAATTACATATTGGGTAATAAAAAAAGACAATAAAGAGTAAATCTTTACCAGGTACATTTTGTTACTTCAACCATGTATACAATATTTATCAGTTGTCACTGATAGTCTGGTAAAAGCCATTTTAGCACACTGAGATAGAGATTATCGTTGTAATTTGCAGCCAAAACAATATACCTTCGCAGCCATGCCTACAAAGAAATGTACTCCAGAACATTCTACTCATTAAAAATGTATCACGCGTAAAGGATCCCAGTTTGGTCCAACAGTGACTCCGATGTGGGGATCTGAGCAATGCTGTTGCAAGCATATTGTCAGATAGCATACATTATACACTGAAGGAGTAGACATACAGTAACATAACTGTAAGAAGTCATGCAGACCTAGTTCCTATGCTGTGTGAAATGACATGCCTGTGTTAACATACCCTGTGCTTGTTCACTCTACTCGCAACTTGTCTTTCTCAAAAAAAAAAAGAACCAAATATAAAAAACAGAGGGTTTGCAGTGCTCACAGCAATAGACATATTTAGTTATGTTTGCTGTTCTTATGGCTGCAAATCAACTATTATAATCTTGTAAACCCATTAAGCGCCAATGGACTGTATTTACACTACAAAACTCTTGCTATAAATGAAAATCATCAGAACACATGCCTTTCCAAAAAGTTAGAAAATTACCAACACCACTATTATACCATTGTATAACCCAGAATAGACCATGAAAGAACTATTGCTGTGGCAGACTACATCATTGGCAGCTACAGATATTGCGGTCCCGGTACACACACTATTAGAATGCAATGGAGTGCCAGTATATATTTGTTAGTGTATACCTTTGTGATACCTTGTATCTGCTTTTGCGCTGCAATCACCCCTTAGTACAGAACCCTTGCATTATCACTGCAGTGTCACTGCATGGAGATAATTTGGTAGGGGACAGAATTATGACAAAAGGGAAAAAAGGAATTGCCACTTAAAAAGGGTTAAACAGCCCTTATTTATAAATTGTTGTGGAATATATGAGTGTGTGCGTGTGTGTGCGTGCGTGCGTGCGTGCGTGCGTGCGTGTTCTATGGTTTACTATATGTGCTTTATTTGATACCACTACACAGCCATTTCAGTTATCTTGAAGTATATTGCATGGAAAGGAAAACGTTGGAGTATGTCAAATCTCAGTAAATACAGCTTTCGGTGTCTCCTGCAAAGGCAGTAGCTGGTTTCCTGCAGTGCAATTTAACTTCAGTTTCCAGATCATTGCTCCTTTTGCATGCTGGCCCACATTGTGTGGACCTTTGGGTGGTTTAGCTGTCACAAGATGTGCGTATAGTCTGCTGTTGGCTACAATCTACATTCAAGCAAGTTGTGTCTACTGGCGGGCAGTAATGCAAAGCTGGCACTGTTCATTAGTGTGTCTGCTCTTAAACCCCTTTCTCTTTCGCTGGTCTTTTAAGAGCATTAGTCAGCAGGAACAAAGATTTTCCAACAGTCATAATTAAGCAGTGTCATCATACATGAAATACTTTGCAGATTAAGATGACAATGTATTTATTTTGATTTCTGATTTCCTCATGTTTAGTCATTTAAAGATAAAAAAATGCTGTCATTTGTTATTTATTTAGTTTTGTTCTGGTCTTTTTTAACAGCCTATACTAGCTGGGGTTTTTTTTTAAATTTTGTATTTTTTTTTAAGCAAACATCAACAATTGGAATCAGCAGCTACTGGGGAAAAAAAGAGTGTGCTTCTGTAAAGAGTATAGAAACTGTACAGAATGCGTACTGTATTCACTCAGCATGAAAAAGAGTCAACATGATAAGCCGGTATGGGTGGGCATCTTAACCATACCTAATATTCAATATATTGTGATAGATATATCACATCCAATTGGTTTTTTTTGTTTGTTTTTTTAATTTGGAATCGCCAGTGTATTTTACCCCATTTTCTCCCCAATTTGAAATGCCCAATTCGTAAGCCTGGCTCAGCACTGTAACCCCCGCACGCGCCCTCCGAAACATGTGCCGTCAGCCGTCCGCTTCTTTTCACTCTGCAGCCCCGCCATGCAGCTACCTCACAGCTACAGTGTCGGAGGACCACGCAGCTCTAGGCCGCTTGCAGGCAGGCGTGCAGGCGCCTGGCAAGTTTACAGGGGTCGTGGTGAGCCGAGGACACCCTGGCTGACCTAAGCCCTCCCCACTCTGGCCAATCGGACAATTGTACGCTGCCCCCTGGGAACTCCCGTCCACGACCAGCATTGGAATAGCCTGGACTCGAACCGGCGACCTCCAAGCTATAGGGTGCATCCTGCACTCCACACGGAGTGCCTTTACCAGATGCGCCACTCGGGAGCCCCCCATATCCAATTGTTAAAATGAATGCTGCATTGCAACACATTGCTGGTGCTGTTCGGTATGTAAGTCTATAGTAAAAATTATTATTAGTAGTAATAGTAGTAGAGTATTAGCTTAAGTGTAAACTACAAGTCACTTGTGTGGCATTGAAGAGAAATGAACAAAATCAAGTCATGGGTGTCAGCATGGATCCATGGGTTTCTGTACACTGCGATTGTGACGTTTGAATCAATAAACACTCAAACAAAAGGCAAAGCAGCAACATCATACCACAACTACGAAAATAGGCATGATCCTTCCGTAGCAACAGACATATATTGATGAATGGTGCTAAGACCGTGCCAGTATTAAAAACAAATAACATGTGCACCAAAATGAAAACTTCATATGGAATGCTGAATAAATATATACAGTGCTGTGCAGTCTTTACGGAGAGGAATCGTTTTGACCATCCAAGTGGAAAATCAACACATATAGTTTTGCATTCTTTCTCACGGTGTGGCTTATACTGAATATGTATGTCATGCTTGAGGCGCATATGCTGCAGTGTGTCCAATATGTTTCTGTCAATATGCCAGTAATGTATACCGTATCCACAGCTTTTACACAAGTCCTACATTACTTATAAGCACTGTCATTCGGCTATATTGTCTTCTATAGTATTTCAATCCATTTGGGGGTTCTGGGTTCAGCGTGTGAAAACAGCGGCCCCCAGTGGAAACTTACAGTAATTATATACATGATAATTTAAGAAAGTTAAGAAATTAGGCTATTAAGCACCCAAATGCGTTCAATCTCCACAATTCCATACTCTCCGCTTCTGTGAATGCAAGTGTAGCTCTCGCATCAAAAGAAATGTGGATGCTTTGAGAAACACGATATTAAATTTCAATTAAAAGCAATAAAGCAGGAATGCATTGTCAAACCGCTGACATGAAACTGGATTTATAATTTACTTCCTACCTGTAGCCTAAACTGCTAGAATAGTTTGAAAATAATGCGTTTGGGGGTAGCATTGAGTTTATACCTGTTTACCCCACCCAAAAGCAATGTAAAATTATAATTAATATAATGGGGGTTGAGGCTGTATTTGGACCAAATTAATTTATTTAATTTTGTTTAGCAACTATTAATTAATTATAATATCTATCTAAATTATGTATATACAAAATAGTTGCTTTACAGAAATTATATAATAATAATAATAATAATAATAATAATAATAATAATAATAATAATAATAATAATAATACAGTACACTAAATAAAGATATATTCAAATATGTCTTACCTTAGTGCTATGAACTGTTTTATCCTCATTTTCTCTTCAGGTAGACACCCATTTATATATTTCCCGGATTTCGGTATACCCACAGAAAAGGGGTGAGTAAAACGCTTTATTCCGGGTAAAAGGCTAGCAAGAACATGCTCATGTTTTACCAGACACGACTTCAAGCGTGAGTTATCTCTAAAATTATATATTTAGCCACAACAGGACAAAAAAACCTCAACAAAAACAACAGAAATCGGGGCGATTCAGCGTTGGAGTTCTGTTTCTGTCAGTGTATTTTGGAAGAACGCAGTTGCATCGCTCAGCTAAAGTCTTCTCAGCGCAGCTGGTCCTCAGCAGATACAAGTCGTCCTTAAATCAGCATATTGTTATTAGACGTCGTTTTGACTCCCAAGCAGTCGTGTCATTTAAACTTTCATTTTAAAACGTTAGAAAATATATTCCAGTGTTGCTAGAAAACCATGAGAGGGCAAAGAATCATAAAGTACCATCACTCAAGTCCCAGGCGTCTCCTTGATTTCAGATGTGTAAGGGTTTCGGTTTTTAAATTAAATATGTAAATAAATGCAATAATAATAATAATAATAATAATAATAATAATAATAATAATAATAATAATAATAATAATAATAATAGGTTTCAGTGAAGTGAAATAAATGTCTACACCCACTTCATTCAGATGATTCCAGCACTTGCCTTCTCATTGCGACTCTCAGTTGGGATGTAGTTTGACTTTTCTTAAACGCCACTGTGTGCATCTAACTGACTTCGTTTGGCTGAATGTGCTCGAGAAGTCGAGACATACACCTTACGCGCGGGCGAGAGAGAGACAGAGCGAAAAAAAAGGTCGAGCTTATCAGAATAGCATCATTCTCCACAGCATCTTTCTGCATCTCTGTGCTTCTTCCCCGCTCTCACTAACCACCTGCCTGCCGGACTGACACGTCCGTGACGTCATTTTAAAGTAAAAAAAGCAATATAATACCCCCCCGCCCCCCCCCCCCCCCCCCCCCCAACACACACACGTGACAGTTTCTCCTGCCACCCATTAAAAACAAACAGCAATAGCACTACTTAAATATAACCAAAATATGCAACAACACCAAGAAAAGCTGAATGAGTCACGTTTTTAACTTGGTAGCTGGTAATGGAATTTTTGTTTTCATGCGTGTAATAATAATAATAATAATAATAATAATAATAATAATAATAATAATAATAATAATAATAATACACGTCTGTTTCACAAGAACATTATCTGGAACTATAATTTTAATGTATGGAGTGTGCAAAAAAAAAAAAAAAAGTGAGGAATTTTTAGAAAATTCAGGTTTTCCAAGATTTCGCACTGTGGACGGCATGCATAGGGTAAGTTTAATCATGTACAAGTTCCATAGCTTACCATTTTAAACAAGCAAACAGATATACGGATACAGTACATTGGCACTTGCCAGACAGTTTCATATCTGAGGAGCAGTGGGGGTTGTATGATCTGTACGGTATTGAGTCTGCAGCCGACTGAGGCTTTGAGAGAAACAGCAGACATGCAGTAGAACAGACTGACAAATAGCGCCATGCAGATGTTAAACGAGTTGTGTTTGGCCGTTTCTAATCTTGTTAGCCCACGATCTGAAGAATTGATTATGTTGACACTCGTTATGTTCCAGAGTTGCTGACATACAGGTAGATGTATTGTACTTTATACAAGTATATATAGTAACGTGATGATTGTAAATAGAAAGGATATGAATGAATACGATATCAATATTTTTTTTTCAAGTTTAATGTGATTATGAATGTATTGGATGTCTTCTTTTGTTTGTAGTAAAATATATACAGTAATTGCAATTTATTTGCATGGGATTTCAGCATAGCCAACAGTGCCATCTAGTGGATTAATGTTGTCATTCTCCCACAAGGATGAAAGTCAAATATGAATTGTCTGAATACTGCATACAATATGTTGTTTATGTCCCACAGATATGGAGTCAGGTGTATATTTTCTTCCTTAAACACTTGCAATAAATAATATGGATGTTATGCAAGTTGAAAAGTTATTTTAATGCATGGAGTCTGTCTTAGTTCATGTTGTTAGGTTGTACATTTTTCTTAGGGTCTTCTCTCCATTTTGAAATTGTGAGTTGTTTTTTAAAAACAGAACAGCCGAAGCAAAACAGATACAAAATAAAAGTATTTTTTAAAACCCAAATCTGTGAAGTACTGAGTATTTATTTTTAAAATCATACCAATTACTATAAAAAGGTTTTGTTTTTATGGTTAAATATTTACAAGAAAAAAAAACACATCAGTGTTTCTATGTTTTATTTTAGATTGCTGCTGTAAAAGTCTGCAGTGTGAATACATAGAAACTGACGCCAAGTATTCTGAAATTGCTGTTTGTGAATTACTTTTTATATTTGCAATGCTTGGGAGGCTGGCATTCATGTGACACGTGCTGTAAAATGCTTTTACATTCTGCTGTTCGGGCTCTATATACGATTTTTATGCCATGTTGTGATATTTCAAACTACACAGTAACCATAGCCAGAGTAATACAGTTTAGCTAAAGCTGTCACATGTACTGTAGCACACTGGATTGAAGAGCACAAGGCAGATCGTTTTATATCTCCCAGCCTCCTCAGTCACCAGATCTGAATGTTATTAATACTCACAGACGTGCTGCCTTGTTAAATCAGTGTTGCCCTATGTTCACTCAACACCCAAGTGCTTCCAACCCAAGTAAATGCAGAATTACAGTTAAAGCACTCATCGTTTCTACAGTATCGGTTCAACAGGGCACCTTAGCCCTGGTAGTGAACTGTTTAAGGATGCCATATTAATATGGAAATAAAATATAGTACAATATAAAGGGATGATGTTTGACTCTAAATATCAAACCATAGGCTGTACATATTTTAATTAGGCTAATTGTATTGCTAGAAATGGTCAATTCAACCTGCAGTTAGTGTCTATTATATTCTCCCCATTGATGTTACTGCGTCTGGTAGGGATTGTAAGACCATGCCAAGACTTATTTCTGCATGACAAAGTAGACTGACATTGTCACAGGAAGATATGGGTGCCGTGCTCTTCTCTGAAATTACTCTTGGAAGAACTGAATCACGACTGCTAATTTTTTTTTTCTTTTATCCTGCAGATATTAAACCAAAAACCTTTTATAGGCAACAAGGGGATTGCCATAGCCCTCAATTAAAACACAAATCTTATCCGTGTCATAGGCTTTCCAAAGCTGCTCCTCACAAGCCATTTGTGTCACTGTTGCATTGCGTGAGCTTCAGTTAGCTGTTTTGCCATAAGCAGGCCTCTTTTTTTCTCTATAATAGAACACACGTTTCACTGCTGTAAATGAAGAAGGGACGTGTTCTCCCCAAAACGAGCATGAACCACACCACTGAATCCCTGTTTCATGTGAGACCCACATAGCAAGCAGGACATGATGACAGGCCAGATTTAGGGAATTGTTTCATTAGCTATAGCCCCTTTACCCAACGCAAGAGTCTCCCTCGCTAAGCTTGTCAATAACATATCTAACCCCTGGCAAGGATATCCATAACACAATATACTACCATATGGTTCCCAACATAAAGTGCCTGTACTGTGAAAACATAAGTCGCAGTGCCGTATGCGCAATCACAGTATTAACAGTATGCGCAATAACTTGTAACAAATGCCCACGTGAGTTTCATCTGGCCAAGCGGTTCTGCAAATGCAGCCTTCATTAGGTCAACCAATTAGAATAAATATACATGTTCATCACACTCAGAAGAGGAGTTCTCAAGATATAGCCAAATGAGTGTCTTAGGAAACAGGGCTGTGAACCTTTTAGTTTTGGTTTGGCTAAATGATGTTGCTCTAAGTCTGGAACCAAACGGGATATTGTCAGATTTTCAGTGTCAGCGAGACCAAATGATATGTTATTTAATTCATAATAAACATATTTCAATATAAAGTTAAATCATGTATAAATCATTTTGCATTGCATTTTGTGTCTATAATAATAATAATAATAATAATAATAATAATAATAATTACTAGAAGTTGCAAGCAACTTTACGGCTTCCAAGGAGTGTACTGATTCTGATGTTTTTTGCAAAACATTTTTTTTTATCATGCAATGCTCACAATGTTCAATTAAAACAGTGCTGACATATGCTGTAGTGATCCAATGCTCTCAATATATTTCACATGATGGTACTTAATTCAATGCATGCAACCAGCCCAGAAAGGTCATTTAGACTAATTGTCATTCGTGAATTTAAAACACTAACATAACAAAAAAAACACACATTTGTATTAATTTAATTTTGTGTAAAGTTCATCCTCCATGATTAAATTGATTTCCTCGTATTAAACCAGAACCAGAACGCCAATTCATATTGCTCTCTCTGTGTTTATCTGTCTTTCATTGCGAAGGTACCAAAAGCATTTCCATAAACTCTGTGCTAATCTATGGTCTACTGTCTTCTTTGCTATCACCATTAGCTGCATCATCAACTTAATATATACAAATCCATTTCTGCCTCCATGCTCTTTATCTTTATTTTCCTTCTCTCTGGTCTTTGATAGCAGTTGCTGGTAGCACATTTGTTCTGGTCAAGAGGTCAGACGTATTCCTTCCTTGATAGGTCATAAAGCTAACAAATTAATGCAGTAAATCCTACCTCCCAGTTGCATTCTCAGTTGAGAAAGATGCCACACTCCATGTGAAATGTTATTGGGTTGTTATGCTGTTGGGGCAGCAACGCATCGATAAGCATTCAATCGATTTTTTGTTCCTTAACTCATCTTGTTCACACTTTAAATCAAAGCACTCCTCTAATTATTTACTTTGTGCTTTGCTGTTGTTGGCGTAATGCCGCTGTACGTTCTGCAATGACATTGACACAGTCATATTGTCATTGGTGAAACTCATCGACCTGCCAAACAGTTTGCATATCGGTGTGATGGGAACAAACATCCAGTGAATAAAACAACTCGCCTCTGTAGTTCTGATTCCTGGAATTATTGGTCACAGTTGGACACACTGAATTATTTCTTGCAAGGAGTGCTGGAAAGTTCCCAACAACTCTGTCTCACAGCAGAGTGTGAAACATCCAGTAGATTAACTGTATTTTCACCTCGGGCTTCAGTTATATGAGCGATATAGGCAATCCAAATCTGTGGATAGCGGAATTCTCAGGCTCCTGCGGAATTCTCAGGCTCCTGCGGAATTTGCAGTCTTCTACAGAGGCGCCATATTCTGCAGCTACATCGTCATCAAAATTATCTTAAATACACTGCTAAAGTGACCTCATATATAACTTAGTTGTTTGGTTCTAGTTTTGTTAAATGAACAGATGTTTTGTCTTAATAAGAAGTCTCATATAATGTGTTTTTGTTTGATAGTTTGTAAAAAATGTACTGACAAAAAAATGCACCTAATTATATACATTATTGTATATAATTATGTTTAGTTGATTTTCAGTTTTATATACTAATACAAATACTAAATATCTACTTAATATGTCAGCAGTATTTTGTATATTTCCCCACATATGTTTTTAGACAGTTTTCGTTGACTGTATTTTATAAGCACACACCCCCTCAAGGGGTTTCTCTCAGCCAGGAGAGGTCAAAGCCAGACCCTTGCAGGGACTGGAAGCAATAACAGAATCAGAATGCACAGTACCTCAGACAGGATGCTGCTTCGTTTTTATTAGGTTATCTGTCAATACCGTTAACACTGTTATGCTATCATGCTGCCGCACCCAACATAAAATGAGCACATAAATAAATAAAAAAACTCTGACCTGTATGGCTCTTTTTTCTTTAATAACTTTTACACTAAAGGAATAGGAGGCTTGATAACCTATTATCTGGCCGCAGAAATGTTAGGAGCCTTTCTTGCCATTATTGCCTTTGACTTGATGACCTACTATACCCTTTTTGAACATCTGTTGTACAATATTTGATTAAAAAAAAATATGAGAGCATGCATGCTTGCATCTGAAGCCAGCATAACTAATTTAAATGTAATTTTTTTTTTAAATGCACCCAGTATATCTTTAGTATCTCAGCAGGTGGTTAGCCATTGCATAGAGCACACATTATATATATAACTAGGCTGTTAGTCTAGCTGTGGAAAAAACACAGGTTTTCCTTCAGCCCGAAACATCCATGCTAACTACATTCTATTCTATTCTGTTGTATTCTGTTCTATTATGTACTGTTCTATTATAGTCTATTCAAAAGGAAAAGTATTCAACATGGATGAGCCTCCCATAATCTCATTTACATTGGGCTACTTCAGCCAGTGATCACTGACATCAGAAAGTACAAGAGAACTCATGTCTTTGACAAGCAGCTATGGTCAAGGCCAATCGTGTCCAGTTCTGTTTGTCAAAAAGTGAGAACTATTACAAATAAATGAATACTTTTTTGTAAAACAAGCATTTCTTTTTCATTAACCTCTGGCACCTAAGTAATATAAAGCCACTCACACACACAAATGCGCTCCAGCTCTTTAATTGTACCGAAGGCAGGCTAGGTTCTGTAAGCTCATACTGTAGAACTGAAGTCCCCTAGGAGGGAAGGAGGAGACATACTGAACTGAGGGCAGGATCAGACTGCTAGGTGAAGAGAAAGATTCTTAAGTATGTGCTGTGATCTGTGGACCACGGCAGAGAGAACGATACATTGAGTTCCACTAGTCTGCTCACCCAACTGGAAAGGGGCTTAGCAAAGGGTAAACAGAATATGAAACGGCTGATGCTCACATCAGGTCAATACTGCTTCATTTTTGCGACTCAGGGGGTGGGGGGAATGAGATCTTGCATTTAAGAGAGTGTGGAGGATTTTTCAAAATCCAATTGGAAAGAAGATATAACCGCTAAAGAAAAAAAAAAGTCTGGAGTACAGCACTCTAAATAAATAAATAAATAAATAAAGGAAAGGCCAGGGTGGAGTCATACAGTTTCAAGTTATCTGTACTATTATTATTATTATTATTTATTTCTTAGCAGACGCCCTTATCCAGGGCGACTTACAATCGTAAGCAAAAACATTTCAAGCGTTACAATACAAGTAATACAATAAGAGCAAGAAATACAATAACTTTTGTTCAAGTAAAGTACAAGTTTGACAAACCACAATTCAATAATACAGCAGGTAATAGTGATAGTTACATCAGGATATGATTAAATAGTGATAGTTACATCAGGATGTGATTAAATACAAAGTACTACAGGTTAAACACTTGGCAGATTACAGTATTATGAAGTACAGGATTAAAATGCAGTAAAATAGGGGCTGATAAGAGCAAAATAAAGCACATTTACATGAAGGGTGATAGTGTCCCAGGATACAAACAGAGGAGTTCTACAGGTGCTCTTTGAAGAGGTGAGTCTTAAGGAGGCGCCGGAATGTGGTCAGGGACTGGGCAGTCCTGACATCTGTAGGAAGGTCATTCCACCACTGCGGAGCAAGGGTGGAGAAGGAGCGGGCTTTGGAGGCAGGGGAGCGTAGCGGTGGTAGAGCTAGTCTTCTAGTGCAGGCGGAGCGGAGAGGTCGAGTGGGGGTGTAGGGAGAGATGAGGGTCTGGAGGTAGCTGGGTGCAGACTGGTCAAGGCATCTGTAGGCTAGTACAAGAGTCTTGAACTGGATGCGAGCGGTGATCGGGAGCCAGTGGAGCGAGCGGAGTAGTGGAGTAGCGTGGGCGAAGCGAGGCAGAGAGAACACCAGGCGGGCAGCAGAGTTCTGGATGAGCTGGAGCGGACGGGTGGCGGACGCAGGGAGGCCAGCCAGGAGGGAGTTGCAGTAGTCTAGGCGGGAGAGTACCAGGGCCTGGACCAGGAGCAAGCACTGAGCCATCTCTCTGTTGTCTCAAAATGCACAGAGGTAGTTGCTGAGACCGTGGGGATACCAGCAGCTGGCAAAAAACAGTAAACTAAACCCGAAGAGCACATGTCTTTGATAAGCAACTGGTGTCGAGAATATTATTCCAAAATAATCATCCTACTGAGGGACTGGATGGGCATGCTGCAATCTGCAGGTGATTTAGGATTACGGTTCGGATCAAGTTTAGAATCACAAAGAAACCAATTAAGACCATTTGCAAAGCCCTATTTGGAGTCGTTTCCATGTTTCCTGTCCAGTAACTGTTGCATTGATTCCACTCAGCATGCTGGAGTTGATCAGTATTTGCACTGGAGAATGGATAAATACAGTCATTTGATTAATAGTGTGGCAATTACAGCCAAGCCCATAACGTTACAGAAGGTATTACGTGGCTATATCACATTGAAAAAGTGTAATCTTGGGGTTGTGACGCATGTGATTGCACAACAAGCACTGCTGTCTTTAAATAGCAAGAAGTGAAATGGGAACTGAGTGCAAGGAACATAAAAAGAATTGTTCAATATTTCAATAGCAGCATAAAGGTTTTTTTTTTTCAATCAACATAAACAATTGTAACTATTGTTAGATTTTTTATTGGGGTGGGGGTGGGGGGTGGGGGGGGTTGAAATACCAAATGCAAATTAAATATAGATGTTCTAGGTCTATCGATATATCAAAGAACATGTACAGTATGCTAAAAATAAGAGTCACTGCTTAATCAGTCCAAGCAGTCCCTAAAGTATGCAATTTGGCAAGTCTCCAATTTACATCAATGCCACTGATAATGTAATGATGATCAGGGAGGAAAGATTCATTTCTCCCCATTCACTATATATCACCGTTTTGGGGTGAAAGCTTCATTTATATCAATAATGAGACAAACTGTTATGGACAAAAAATAGCTCTGTCATTAATTCTGAAATCTGGAATCTAATGAATTAAACTAATTGGTAGCCTAAAGTATAACCCCTTTGTTCACGATTTTTGTAATTACATTTTTAGAACTTTTAAAACAGTTTGTTTGAACTCTATGGAGTTTGAGAAATTGCCCTGCCAAAACTTTGAAAAAAAAAACATTATAAAATAGATACATAGATAGGACACTTTTTGTACAAATATACATGCAGTGACTGAAAGAGACACTGAAAGACAGCTTTGTGTTAAAATACTATGACAAGTAGAGTCTTTCTACAATTCACTTCCATTGGGATAATGGATCTTGTTATCTTGCAATAAAACAAAACAGTACAGTTTGGATGAATAAACATCATACATGAATTAATTACTGCAGACATCTCGTTTTACTCAATTCTGCATATGTGATTTTGTCCGTAGGTTTTGATGCTAAAAAGAGGCAACTCATATTGTAAAAAATATAGATTTTTGTAAATGGGAATTATAGTACCCTTTTCACTTAATAAATACTGTAAATGCATAAAGCAAGTCTTTTTTTCTCAATAAACTTCGATCTCCATTCTCAAGGTACTGCTCAATGTAATTTCACACTGACTATATAGGTACCACTATATATCTTCTAAAACCAGACCCCATAAGATATACTGTTGCACACATTTGCTGTGACCTCCAGTGTAGGTTAAGAGAAGTTTGTCAGGTATCATTGAAATAGCCTCTGTAGAGATGAGAGAACTTGCTTTTGTTCTCCAGCAGAGGGGGCTGTAACATTCACAAGAGTCCCGTTTCAGGTGGGTTATGCATGTGTCAAAAGAATGAAACCACCCGGGAACCCTGCCCCCCTGCCCCCCTGCCCATCCCTACCATCAGCCTCTCCACTTAAGGGTACCTCAAAAGGCAAGTCTAAAGAATGAGGTGTAATATATGCATAATGTAGTAGTGTTGTCTAGTCTATGTTTTGGGTTTTCCAGGAAGTAGCCTTGTGGACATATGGCTTTTCAAGGCAACTGGAAGGAGGCTCTCACAAACAGCTATCACATTGCCTTATTGTGCATTCTGCTAGTGTACAAGTTGCTAAGATACAATGTTTAAGTATCAGTCCTTGAGCAGATCATCTTTTGTAGAAGATATAATTAATCATTAAAAAAAAAAAAAAAAAAAATCTAGTTCCATTTTGGACTGGTGCAGTTCTGGTGGGTTCGGCCCTCATGTTTAAGGTCCTCCACTTTGGATTTAAACCTGTTTTTAATTGTATTAGAGAGACTTTCTTTTTAAATGCCTAATCAATATTCATGAAACTTTCCCATGACCTGTCTAACCCTTCAAAGTCAATATGTGGATGTGAAAGATATAGCAGGGAACTGAATCAATATGCACTCAGCTTTTGTATATTAAAAGCTGAATTAGTCCGCATTTCAAACAGGACTACCAGAAATGCAATTAAACTGAAAGTTTAAACGAAGTGAAGCATTTCATTGAATTTAAGTTTGGGTGGCAAGTGATGCAGTCTAGGGACATTTGGTTCTGTGGTGAAGCAGTCTTGGGAATGGGCTTTAGTGGTTTAAACCCCCTGAAAAGGGCATGAATTGTATGTGAGAGACATATACCAAGTTCAGACTCTCTGTCACTTCCAATCTGCAGTGTTTTAATGCTTATGCTTTGTGTTATATTTTTTATCCCAAATTGGGTTGTTAATTAAAAGCTGTTTTTTTTTTTTTTAATAAACATCTGTTCAGATGTTACATTTGGACAGATATTCGGTCCCTCTTTTGGAACCCTTAAAGCTGACCCATATAATGGCTTTGAAGTGAAATTGTGTTGCCTAAGCTTGTTATCTAACAAACTACCTTTGTTCTAAGACCATACAGCAGCTTACAAACACAGCCCCCGCACCTTGCAATTAAGAAGCAAAATAATCAGACATGTTTAGATGTTAGCAAACAATGGCTTTAAATATGCTCTCATTAATAATCACAAGCTGACATTTAAACATATTTCTCTGCACTGATTTAATAAAGGCATATATACATAATAAGAATGAAGTGTGCACTTTATCGTTTATTCTAATTGACTATTCTCTTCTTTTTGTCTCTGCACACCTCTGTATAACTGAACGCAATAGCTGCAAGGATCCCTGCAGCACTACAGTGTATATTGTTTTCTCTATCCTACAGCTGAAATAATTTCACCAGACACTAGAAATTAGATTCAGCACAAGGGAACTTAAGGTGCAAAAGCAATTAATTGAACGCCACTTTTTGCAAAGACATATTTTATTGCTACAAGTGGTTGATATTTAATTCACAGTCCATTAAACAGACAAAAAAAACAAGCATGGACCAGTTTGAGTTGCACAGCATTGGGTAACCCTTCAGTAGGGTTCAGGAGAACCTAATTGTGCTGAAAAGCAATGAGGAGGAACATTAATTTTCTAACAGTCCCTGTTGCTATGGATAGTCGCTTCGCCTGGAAATGGGGTTGCACAGATCGATGTCTGAAACAGACTTCCATTACACAGTCTGGCAGGGTAGACTGAGAATGGGCTGAAAGTCTAAGGCTAATGCCACTTTACCTAGCCTAGGCAACCCTTTCCAGCTCTATTAGCCTGCCTATATTGAAAGCTTGGTTTTAAGATGCTTTTTCGTTGCAGGGATGTGTAAAAATATTGACTATTGGTATTTCTATATATCACACAGTGCCATTCAGTTAACACATGTTATCTTTAATAACAAGTTGTAATAACTCAATTCAAGGGAGAGATATGTTCCGGGTTTGAAACCTTTCCCTGATACAAGATCCTCCCCAGGTTTAAGGCATAATTTCTTGAACATCAACCTCCCTAGTTTTGTGGGGTGTTTTTTCAGAGCAATAATATTGGAATCAGCTATTATTTCACACATTGTAGCTTTATGATTCCATATTTCACTGTAGCTTTTTGGTCAAAGCACAGTAGGTACCATGACCAGAACCTGCTGTCCAAAATTGCAAAGTCCTGAATAACATAGATGCTTCACTGATTTCTCTTCACTGTCCACGAGATATAGAATGTTTATTGCATTATGCCAGGACAGCTTGGAGGTAAAGAGTTCATATGACCATCCCAGTTACTGTTGATTTTACCAAACGTACACATTTATTTAGCTAGCCATACCAGAACTGTACGCATCCTCAAGCAATATATTGAGAAAGTAAATCAGGCTTAATGTGATTTGACAATGTTTTCTGACTCAGGAAAATGTTACACTTGGGAGAGATGCAACAATTCGTTCTTAATCTTTCTAAAAAACTAATTTTAACAATGCTTTATACTGTAAAATTGAATAAATACCGACACCTTAGAAAGCCTGCTTTCTGTTTAGCAGCCCAGTTATACTGAATGTTATTCAGAAACAGTTTTTTGTTGCTGGAACATTATCCAAATACAAGACAGGAATGGATAACTGAGTTTATAACAGGGCCTGCTCCTTGACATTTCTAGAGTAACTGTTGCAATCAATGACTGTGCAGGGCAGGTAATCATCCTGAAATACAAGTGGTGTGTGTGTGTGTGTGTGTGAAAATCCATTAGCCATTCATGCAGCTCAGCATAAGAGGTTTGACCAAGCAAAGATTATGAAACCCCCCAATTATTGTCACAGAGCAGTTTTCAGTTTCCAAGGAAACATGAATGGATATCTTTAGAAATACAGGCACTCAGGAGTTCTCCGAGAAAATTGAATAGTATTATCGTGTAAACAAGCATTCCGTTAAATGATTGGGTTTTTTCGGAACTCTTTGAAATCATTTTAATCATGGGGGGAGAGGAGGGGAATATTTATTTCATACCTTTTTTTTACATTTCCCGTTGTGAGGCTGTTCCTGCAAGATTTTATTCGTGCTCTCCTTTCAATCCTGATTGAAAACTTTGTATGACTAAGTTGACAGACACCACAGCAAACTGAAGTGGCCATAGTGAAGATGGAACACAATCACTCAGATCTGTTCTATTTAGAACCATATGCTGTTCTCAGTTTAGACAGATGGTGAGGGAACAGTCTGGAATATAGATCTGATAAGTAACTGAATTAGAAATGCCCAAGACAGTGGTACAAGGACAGGACAGAGAGAGTTTTAAATATAATTTAAACAGTAGCTTATTTTATTATTTCCCTTTTTTAAGGTGAATTTTTATATAAACTACAGTTGTGTACACATTTATTAGAACATCTCAAAATTTGTCATTGATATCCTTTATATACCTACCTGCATGAAAACCTCTGTGTGTGAGAATTTTCAGCCAGTAATCAGTGATATAGAAAAAAGAGGCCCTTGTGTGAAAATGTTAGACCACTTTGTGCTTTAATTAGGCTTCTTAAACAACTTCTAACAAGTCTAATGAATTTTATCATTTGTGGCTCTGTGCTCCTTTTCTCATTCTATTTTAAATTAATTGCATTTGTGGCCTGTTAAAGCCATCATTTAAATTAGACAATCATTAATTTGCCTATTTTGACAATTTTCCAAGATTTTCAGTTCCAGTGGTTTGATTTCATATGCACAACAAATCAAAACTACAGAAGCAACGGGGTGTTCTAATACATTTGCACACTGCTGTATAAGCATTAAAATCTATTTTTTTTCTGTTCCTTTGTCATAGCTTCTTTTAACGTAGCACTAAAGAAACGTTGACAAGGATTGTCCAGTAGTGCTTTTTAGACCGAGTGATCAGACTGTATGCAGCCTGTTTACAAATGACACAAGTCTATGTACAGTACTAATTCTGTCCACCCTTTTATAAGAATTAAGAGGGTGGGAAAGTCTCCCCCTCAATGGGGAGATCACTTGAACAGATTGCTTTGCATGTGAATTTACAATACATGCTGTTGGAATGGAGGTTTTATGCGTAGCATTACGCAGACTTCCCTTAAAACGTTTGGGTTGCAGAACTATTTGCAGGCCGTCTAAAATAATTAAATGTTCCATTCATCAATTTTTCAAAAAAAATACATATTAGAAGGAAAAAGGCACCTGCCACAATTCCTTAAGGGTTATTTTCTAATATATAATGTGAAAGAAGCATTTTCAAAAAGGTTAGGCTTTGTGATCCATAATAACAGTAATTAATTTCGGTAAGAAACAATTAATGATTACTGCATTCAAATATCAATAAGTCATTGGTGCTTTTGCAGGACGTTGAAATGAATAATTCCACTGCATACTAGTTCTTGTTTTCGTATTCACTGTTTACTTCATAGAATAACTGGTCCCACCTGCAATGGGAAATACTTTAATATACAGGCACCTGAGAAGACGGACAGTAGCTAATGGTCGACGTTCAGATTCCTCCTATCAGTTGGCTTCCAGAATCCTGTACCAACGTATTGATTCATGTTATCCACCGTGTCTTTCTAATTTAGGAGAGGAAGACAAATCTTAGCAGAGGAAACCTTGGCAATGACTTGCTGTAGCTCACTCTGATAAATGGTTGAGACTGCGAAGGCTTGGCTGGGCAGTATGCAAACACTATGTATTGATTAACATTTTTTAGATCAGTATTTTGCCTCCCTGGGTTCACTCACTGTAGATGAAGGTGTGACTCAATGTGTGTGTGTTTTTTTTTTTTTTAGGGAATAGTACTAGACCATTGCCATCTGCTTCAGCTGTAATGAATGACGCATTTCTGCAGATCTGATCTGAATTATTAGTTAATAGGAAGTGGTTCTAAAATGCCCCATTCTTGGACACGATAATGGCAAGCTCGTTCTAAAACATACAAGTACATTAACCATGTGTATTTGCACTGCAGTTATCGTTTACTAATACTTACTAAATGCACTTCGCAAACGATTCTGTAAATGTGAGAATGGAGCTCCATGTGGTAACACAATTATTTTCCCTTGTATTAAATAATGTTTCAATCTTTAGTTAAAAACATGAGAAGAACATAAGAAAGTTTACAAATGAGAAGAGGCCATTCAGCCCATCTTGCTCGTTTGGTTGTTAGTAGCTTATTGATCCAGAATCTCATCAAGCAGCTTCTTGAAGGATCCCAGCGTGTCAGCTTGAACAACAATACTGGGGAGTTGGTTCCAGACTCTCACAATTCTCTGTGTAAAAAAGTGCCTCCTATTTTCTGTTCTGAATGCCCCTTTATTTAATCTCCATTTGTGACCCCTGGTCCTTAATTACAAATGATTTTCCATTTGTTTTCATTTATTCTAAACCCATTCATCTCAACTGCCTGTCAGTATCGGAATACTGCCTGTGTATTATATGATGTTTGCAAAGACTGATAAATAAGGATTCTTGGAATGTTGTCAGATAGTAATGTATATGTGTAATGTAAGTGATGATCACTGACTTATGTTGTTATTAAGTTTAGCTTATTGGATTTAGGAGAAGGCATAAAACATGCTGATAGCCAATTTGGTGTGAAGAATCTTATCATTTGTTGTTAGAAAGCAGAGTTGATGATCTCACTGTTGAATAACCGGTTAACACCTGACCTAAATGCTATCATAAACACAACAACAGCATCTCTTTACTATGTATACTAATGTTTTCATATTTATGGATTTAGTTTCATATATAGCTTGGTGCTTACCACCATACCCATTCAAGTAATTCAGAAAAAAGTCCCTGTATAAGTGGTCAGCACATTATATTATAGGACATGCTATTTATAGAGGTGCTATTTCATATTGCTGAAAATAATTTAGCCAATCACAGTATCAGATTTATTTCATTTGTAATGTAGCTTATTACTGCCTCATGATTGAATGGTGCATTATTGTATAATTGTACATTCATTTAGTCAATATAAAATGCAGCCGGAATAACGCTCAACAACAAAGTGCTAACCAATTAACAATAAAACGACTTTTGGTGTTTAGGACAAATAGCATTTGCTTACTTACAAAATTGAGTAACATTGCTGCTGCTTTCCCAGAGGATGTATTTCAGTTACCCATAAAGCCCTTAGTCAAATATAAAAGCCACATACGGCGTCTCACAGTCATCTGAATTGCCTGAAAATTAGCACAAAAGAAGATGGGATGGGTGAAAATGAAGGTAATGAATGGATATTGACAGGACAAACTGTTTAGTGTTAGCCTGTGCTTGCAATTACACCAATACCTCAATCTTATTGTATCTTCTGGCTAGCTCCTCTTGAGTAAAGTTTGCTTTTTTGTTTGTTATTTTAAAAATTAAAGAAACTAAGTCACATACAAAAAGGTTTTATGACACTGGTGAAGAAAAAAGGCCAATCGTTTGTCTAGTTTTTTGTAAGATTTTGTTTGAGTGCTTTCAAAGTAGCAGATGCATTATCAAACTTATTTTATACCATAAAAAACAGAGTGAACTCTGTTCTAAAATAAAATGCCTAAATAATTTGCATCTAAAGGAGCTGGTATGTCTCTACCTTGCTGCTTCACAAAGTAATTAAATTTGCTCAGGGAATATAAAGACCAAAGTATATTGAAAGACATTTTTTCAAGATGATTGCTTTGCCCATGCTTCGCAATAACAGCCGCTGATGGAGGAAAATTAATCCCGGGGAGCATGTTTGATTTCTCGTGCACACATGCCATGTTTCTGATTTCACATTCAACACGTATCCCAGCAGCATAATGGATTGCTCTCCACATCATCTTCCATGCATTAAATTGTGTGAGAATTGCCATCTTTGTCCCAGGGGGCGGAGCACAATTGGTCGAGGGTGTCAATCGGCTCACCGCGCACCAGCGACCCCTGTGGTCTCGACAAGCACCTGCGGCCTTGCCTGTAAGCTGCCCCTTAGCTGCGTTGTCCTCCAACGCTGTAGCTCTGAGGTGGCTGCATGGTGGGCCTGCAGTGTGTAAAGAAGCGATCGGCTGACGGCACACGCTTTGGAGGACAGCATGTGTTCGTCTTCGCCGCTCCCGAGTCAGGGGTGGTAGCGGTGAGCTGAGCCTAAAAATAATTGGCTATTCCAATCCAGAACCTACAGAGCCTAGCAGTTACAGAAATGGAGTGCACAGGGTTGGTCCACTAATGGTTAGTGTATTCAATCCAGCATTCCAACAGGTGGGTGATTTGTTCTCAAATTCTCTCACCATATATTTCCATCGCAATATCGTTTTCTTATTGGGCAGTAATACATATTTAATACCTTTGCCGACTACACTGCAGTAAACTTAGAGGAAACTGCTTGTAGCATCTGTTGAAAAAAAAGGAAGATACAGTATTGCAGCTGCTGGGTTTTATAATCACTTGAATAATATTACACTTTGAGTGATGAAAAATATACCATCTATGTTAGCATAATGAAGCAAAATTAGAAAACACATAACAAAAAAAATGTTAAGTCACATTTACATTCCTCTATATGTTAACATATGTCCCTGAGTTTATGCAGCGATTCGTGTGATGATTCAATATTTGCAAATGGCTGTTGGCCTACATTCAGGGTTATGCGTGTTATTCAGACACATGATTCATTGTTTAATATAAAGAAGCCTGGAGTAATATTTTGATCTACTTTGCTTGGGTTTATGCAATTCATAAGTATGTTATTGCAGATGAAAATCTCTTTTGAGACTGGTCCTTAGTTCAACACCATCAGCCTTGGAAACAGAAGCAGCTTTAAAATAGCCTGTCAGACTGAAACTGAATTGCAATACATTCTAACATACGTACATGAGTAACAAAAGCATGGTTACAGACTTTACATGAAGTACCTCTGAATTCCGCTGTAATAACACAGATCGGAATTTAGTTGTAAACTACATTATGACATTTTAGGAAGTTGCTTACATCTTTTGGAATGCCTTCTCCAGGGCGACTTACAATTGTTACAAGATATCACATTATTTTTTTGCATACAATTACCCATTTATACAGGTGTTTTTTTTTTTTTTTACTGGAGCAATCTAGGTAAAGTACCTTGCTCAAGGGTACAGCAGCAGTGTCCCCTACCAGGGATTGAACCCACAACCCTCCGGTCAAGAGTCCAGAGCCCTAACCACTACTCCACACTGCTGCCCACACTTGTTCATATATGTTCTTTGGAGATATTGGAGAGGAGACATACTTGATCTGTGACGGAGCAGCCATTGCACAGCAGTATGATTTCATCAAACAGGAAAATTGCTATAAATCAATAAACACATGTACCTTTTAACTCAAAAACAACAGTTGATCTGATCCTGAACTCACAGTACACTGTTAAAGGTGAACTGACCTAGACTGCTTTTGATGGTGCATCGTGACCCAGGCACAGTCCCAATGATTCATTTGAACCTGGAGCATGCTTTTGAAATGCCATGATCACACCAACGCTCTTTATTTAAACCTGCACAGAACATACTTTTCTATTGAGCTGATTAGTCTCAAAACAGGCTTTGTTATTGATCCGATTACCGGAGGGACAGGGAGAGGCTATAGGTTTAGTACAGGTTGCATTAGATCGGATTAGTAAAAGACTGTTTAGTTCAATCAGATTGCACTGTCGGCAACATCCTGCTGTTTATCTTGTGTTCCAGAGCTGTGTTTTTTTTCTTCTTCTTCTTCCTCAGGTACATCTTGCCTATGCAATACCATTGTCTATTTCCTGATAAAGTGAAAAGGTCAGTTTCTATGCTATCTTTGACAGTCATCGTGGGGCCTCACTTCATATATGATATTCATTAGGTTTGAAGCTTCATGAATACCAAGAATTATTGATGAAGCACTGAACAGTAAGGTACTGTGATATGTTTAGAAACACCACCAAATTTTGCAAAAAGCGGAAATGTTACTGTGACTTGTAATACAGTCCCTACTGTAAGAAGTCATTTTATAGGGGGGGGGGGGGGGGTTCTCCATTCATTATAAATAGTGATAGACTAATACAATATTTCTTCGCAGACCTCAGTTTCTAAGAATTGCCTTGTTGCAATTAAACAGGCTCGTCTCTGAATAAAAAGAAATGTAGAAAAGACTCATATAAAATGTATCTGCTTTTTAAGGTGCTGCAATTCCTGGATTGATGTCCTGGGACAAGCCCAAAGGAATAGAGTACTTGAGGTAATCGTCGAGTCATGGGGTTTAACATTTTACTGCATGGTTTGAATTATTATTTAGTACTGGTATGCACAGCACAAATACAAAAATCAACATAAAGCAATACAGGGGTGCTCCAACAACAATCAAATACATCACACTATTTTACAATGTGCTCTCGTTTATGATTCAAAGGTCCAATTAAATGTAGACGGAAAATAAAATACTAAATAAAGGGTCCGTCCCAGATTTACAGAGCCTGTTAAATGGGTCGAAAGATTTGTAGACTGTGATCAGACAAAACCCTTTCTTTATAATACTGTCCGTGCAGTTTATTTAAATAGTACAAATTGGCATGACTCTAATTGAAAGTAGATGTCTCAACACCAGCAGGGCTCGGTCAGCACATTGAATCTACTACTGTCAGCAATTAGGCCGATGCTTCAATTGATATATCTTGCTACGAGGTTAGTTCTATTGTACTAGTGGTGTATCGTATAACAGCTTCAAAATTATTATGACATACCTTCCATAAATGTAAAGGTTTTGCAAATGAGGGACTTTTCTGTAGCACTTTACATTGTCTCAAATTACTATGTACAGTATTTACATTGTAGTTGCTTAGTAAATACATGGGTACTTACACATAATCACAATGCTATTATGCACAGTTACAATGTAACTATTACCCTAACCTTAACCTCACCCAACCTTAATCTGTTTCTTACTATATATATATATATATATATATATATATATATATATATATATATATATATATATATCATGCAAAAAGATGTACATATTAAGTACATTGTAACTAGTCATAATAACATTGTAATTATATGTAAGTGACAGTAATTAGAGACACTTAATGTAAAGGGTTACTGGCTTTTCTTTCGTGGAATGATAATGTTAACTTTAGCTATAATTGCACTTCTGTTCCATTATAATATTCATACAGATACTTTCAACAAAATAATATGATCCTCAAAGTAACTTTGTTAAATACATGTTACTGTACAGACTTACATCCTTGTGCCACAGGTGCGTCTATTAAATATAATACAATTGCACTACAGTACAAGTAGGTAATGTTGTATTTTGAAGTATATTTTCAGTGCAACTTAATAATATTTATGTTCTGAAAGAGAAACCTAGACTAGTTTGCAGCACCACACTGATAGCTCTTAAGTTCTCGTTGGTTATTTACGTTAATCCCCAGAATATGCCAATTCATGTTGTAGTGTCATCTCAATGTAAAACATTGATACATTATTTTGTTCCGATTTACTTTGGTAGAGATAGCCGTCCCATTTTTGCATTCTAATTGCCATGGCCAAGGCATGTGTCAGTTGTTGTATTTTACTTAGGTGTACTATCAATGGTTTTAATACAATGTAATCACGCATTCATGGTTGTTTCGTTGTTGATACAAATTGAGTTTGATTAATTGAACGGTATGCTGGCTAATTTGCTCGCTCAATTGCACATCTAGACTCTCCAGAGCAGGACTATTTGGATCCCGTCCTGCATTCCGTATTTATCTTCCAAAGCATATCGGCGACACAGTGGCAGCTTTGAAAGGAGCAGCAAACTGGAAACAAAGATGAATTAGGCTTGTTTAACAGACTTCCATTTTTTTATTTTATTTCAGTGGATAAATCAGAAGGCGCACTGATAAAACATTTTTTTTTTTAAAAATATATGAAATATGAAATATTTGCACAGTGCACAGTGCATTTGAAAATCCTGGCTCAAAAGCAAACTAATTAGTCTCTGGATATTTGTATACTGCAACAACAGCATCAAACAGATTTACAGTAAGTGGCCTTCCCAATGAAAATAAAAGCTTAACACATCCCCAATTTAAGAGTGAACAGTACTTGAAGCATTTTAGTGGCCCTTTCAGGAACCTATTAGCATTTGGAGCTTCCTGTGTGCTAGCAGTTGTTTTTCCTTCACAAGTTACCTTTTAGTTTTTAGCACATACCTTGAAATGAGTAGTAATTTTTTATTGATAAAAGCACTCTGAAATGTGAATCCATATTCATTTACATTTTAATTTCAAGCTTTATTTAAATGTAGTTTACTGCACCAGTAAGCCATTAAATGAGTATTGGTTTTATAATCAGTAGACAGATCTACTAGATCCGTAGTGACAGAGCGTGAGTCGAAAGCAAACTTGCCATTTTTTTTTCTGAGCAGCATTACCAATCGGCTTCTTACAGAAATAAATTAATTAATAAATGAAATAAAAAGCTGCTACACATTGTTAGGAAAACAGGCTAATACAGTTCAAGTTTTTTTTTTATCACTTAAGCAATTTGAAATGGGTTAGAAATGCTGTTTGGGGACCTCCTGCTATATGAAGGTCATCCTCAGATTAAGTCAGTTTCATGGAGTATCCAATATTACAGAAAACAAAACGCAACCAGATGCTATGGTTGGGCTTCTGGGAATTCGAGCACATCAACTTAATCCCTACAGGCAAAAGCATTGAGCAATATGAGAAAAAATAAAATAAAATGTCACTCCTTTTTTTCCATTTCCATCATTGCTAGGAGACATTATTAAAATGTTGCCTTTGCTTTGTTTGTGATATTTACTTTATTTGTGTTTGCTAGATCCAATGCCCTAGGGGATCAATTTTTCACAATGTATACCAAAGAGGCAAACTTGTTTTTTTTTTTGTTTTTTTTTATTAAACTTTATCTATCAAGTGGGTGTTTTTTTGTTGCCTGTCAGCTTGTACAGAAATACTATATAAATAATGTTCCAGACCCATGTTCGTTATACTCTAGCGCTATTGAAATTCTGATGGCAATATGTATGTCCTTCATGTTTTATTATCCTCACATGAAGGTAAATGCACACAGCTAAAACAAATAAATATTGCAGGAGAGTGACACCTTGTCAACAGACATATTTCTTGACCTTAACTACATTAGGAAACTTTAGAAACAGACAGTTAGACCTTTTGCTGTTTTTACTATAGATAATCCATTGTGTCATGGTTTCTGACAGTTCCACAATGTTTTATTTGTTGTGTCTATAAAACAGCCAGAATATACATTTAAACAATCTAAGAAAATATGTTTTTAAGTAAAGGATTCAGATTATTTTTGCACGCTTGTTTTATCCAGTTCCCTTTTCCAGTACGACTTTATCAGTCCGCTACATGATTCAGGTGAAGCTTCATAAATAAAATATGTGCATAATGATTTCCATTACATGAGAGTAGATGTTAAAACTTCATGCTGATTTGAACTCGGCTCTCACCAAGATAAGCACCAACTAAGACGTAGCTTTACAGTAAACTAATGTGATCCATCTGCATCTCCATCCATTTTCGTTTCCTTCCATATGATGATGTAGATATCCTTCTGCCTGGTGTTGATGGCTGAAGTGTAATGCTGGCTCCAGGGATCAGCTTATTTTGCCTCCCCAGCGCATCAGCACACACAACGGCTGCGATGCTGGCTCCGGGGATCAACCACAGTGCGGTCAATAAATACAACTACATTTAAAAAGACATTTCAGGTATCATTTCAGGTATCAGCCAATCCATTATTATTGATCCGGCCAAGTACACAACACAATCCAGTTGTTATTTACGGAGCTCCAAGGCTGAATTGTGTCAGACCATTTTTGTATCACTCACATCCAAGGCCGGTTAGGGTCTTGCATGCTCTACATTGTAGCTATTCTACAGCTTGGACTGCCTGACTGGGATTGTGTGTTCAAAAGGTTGTGAAAGAACTCATGCTTTTCAGAGATTCACATTTGGTTGCAGATGGTGAATCAGCACTGGTTCGCTTTTGAGCAACTTTTTGTTATTTTCACAGTTTTAGCAGTTTAAAAATTCTAGCATTTTACTTTTATGTAACAGGTGTCATGAACCCCAATTAAAACTTGCCTAACTTGATACTGTTATAGCGAGGGCGGAGGATAGGCAAACAGAGACAGAGTGAAATATTGTACATGATAGACTGCTCAGGTACTTTCAGCCAATCAGAACGCCTTTCGCCTTCTGTATTCCGCGACACATCACGGAGAAACCCTATTCATGACATCACCGGTGCCACTTTCAGTTTTTACCGTGCTGTAGTCTCCATATCAGCATGTGTGACATCACTCGCTTCATACCTTCAAAAATCATACCCGAGGCACCTCTTGGAATTCCATTCAACAGCAAAGTCTGTTCAAAACAGTGACATCACAAGCGGCTGCGTATCTCAGCCAGTTAACAGTATTCTGTTCATCAACCATTTCCCTCTTTTTAATTAAATTAACAAGGGACTAAATACAAGTTAATGATTCCAAAAACAAATACAGCTGGATCTTGAACTTGTGTATTAATAATAAAGCAGTATATAATGCAGTTATAGGGCGCTGAACGTCTGTGTATGGGTTACAGCATATCGAGACTTGTAGCACTTAAACAGACCTCGGCTTTCAGCCTCAGTCCATTCCTTTCTATTGGTACCAATATTTCTCCATACACAGACATTCGCTGTCCTATAAACCTATAATATACTATCTGAACTAATCTCAATTCAATTTAGTGCTAGTGATGAAGTGGTAACTGACGACCAAGGATCACACCAGAAATGCATGTAACAATTTCCTTCCTTCAGGCAAACCTGAGAAGGTGAACCTCAGGGTGACTGTGAAGATATTGGGACTTTATAAAGTAAAATAGACATTCCAATTGCCTATTATCCTGCACCCTTTAGAGATGACACAGTACCAATACAATAGGAGATACTGAATCACTTGGATGCTATCTATATATTTTCTATTGCAAAGCTATGATTTGATGGATTACTTGCCAATACCTGTGGTACTTTATCCCAAGGTGCAGTGCATTTTTTGCCCATATACAATATAGTGGACAATTATTCAAATAAGTGGATGTTGGCATTGTGCTAATGTATGAACTGTTGTCTCCTTTTTTTCTAAGGGTTAATACGATTTGCTGTGTGTCAGTTGTCTTTTTTTGGTGCTAATCTGTTAATTAACTTCTGTGCCAGTCTACCTTGACTTGTTTCTGGAGGGATTGCATTTGAAATGCAGTGAGAGTAGCTATGTATCCCTTTGTGTATTCAGTGCTGGACCTCTGCTGCCAAGCTCAATAAGCATTTAAAATATCAGAAATACATTGTGAAAAGATGCCGTGGTAAATGCATGCTGAGCGTGCAATACAATTACCTTAAATGGACTATTATAGCATTTCACAATGGATCTCGGAATAAAGTGGTTGTTGCTAATGAAATAATTATTTAAATATTTTCTGTATAGGTCTTGCATGCAGATATGAAAGATACACATATTTTTTTAGTGCTATTTGCTACTATATTAGGTTTAAATCTCAGTTAGCTTGTCTTATTTTCAGGTCATCTGTCATTGTTTAACTTCTTGTTTAATATATATATGTGTGTGTATATCAAAGAATATGAAACCAAAGGCAGTACCAAAATGTTATGTTAATATCAAACATCTGCTTTACAAATTATGTTACACAGCTACCTTTTTCAGCATTAAGACATAGGACCCGATTTTGTAAAGGGGTTTCATTTTCAGTGGGAACAGGAAAATGCTTATAGCACCTGCAGAACTTCAGCGACTGGGAATCAAGCCATTGGCAGCATCGTGCTCTCTAGCGTTGTTTGATATCTAGAAACCATTTACAATACTGGTAGGAGGACTGCAGCTTCCGATAAGGGTTTGAAGGCATGACTGGAAGACATGCAAAAAAACCAGGACTGGCTTTTCATCCGACTGGCTGCAGGATCTGCCTTATCATGTGAGCTGACATTCCAAGCAGGAGAGCAGAGCCGAGGAAAAAGTTTACTGAAGAAGATTACTGGATGTTCTTTGAGGGCCTCATTTTTTTTTAAATGTCAGCCTTCAAGGCTACTGAGTTCACAGCAATAGTTTTATCAGATCTTCAGGCACATTTATGAAAAAATGCTTGAATTCTCATTGGTTTCAAAATTCCAAGGTTTCTATCCCTCAGGTCTTGATAATACATAGTTAACTAAAACTTAACAACCCTTCAAGAACATTGCTTTTATTTTATTATTATTATTATTATTATTATTATTATTATTATTATTATTATTATTATTATTATTATTATTATTATTATTATTTATAAGGCATTGATAATACAGTGAACATATCTTAATGTGATCATGTTTCTTCATTTTAATCACATGGTAGGCTTTGTATTGGTTGAACCACAAAAGAGAATGTTTGATTACAATATACAGCTGATTCATAACCAGGGATTATATTAAGCAGTTTTTACTGTCATTCGTGTGTTCACTGAGAGATTTTATACACATCTAAAAGGTCTATAAGTAGTTTTTGGATATGTGAACATTCAAAGCTGTTATTCTGTTCCTGTAGAGTGTGATAAACCACGGGTGTCTGGAGGGTGGATGGTGTTAACTTTCACCAACTAATAACAATAAAAATAGCACTGAATACTAATATGTTCCAGCACATATACCAGAACAGTAGCAAATAGGATTCAAGTCTCTAGCTTGGTTCCAAATGAATACATTAAATAATGTATGATCGTAATTATGAGAGTTTTCAGGTTGTCTTAGTGACAGGTGCCAGTGTGTCTCCCATCAGCTTCTGCATATGAAACGAGTTGTCAGCCAAAGTGTCAACAGAATACCAGGTTAATGATACCAAGCAACACTGACATCGCTTGTCAGGTTGTAGTGTTTCTTTATATATATATATATATATATATATATATATATATATATATATATATATATATATATATATATATATATATACATATATATATATGAGAGAACACAAAGCCACTTTGTAGCTTGAAACTTGGTTTCAGGAGACAAGGTTTCAGGCCACTGCATGGCACACCAGGGGAGACTGAGTTTGATACAGCAAAGTTGCCTCTCCTGGAATCGGATTTCAAGCCAGTATTCCTGAAAAAGTACAGAATCGAGTATTGCACTATTCATAGGCCCCCCGCCCCCCACCAGACCAAGAAAATATTACTGAAAAAGTCACAGTACCAAAAAAAAAGACTTTTCATAACTTCATGTCATTTTATGGCGTCCCAGTGTAAGTGTAATGGCCATGCAGTAATTAAAAACAGATCCTTGGTTTCCAGTTGATTGGTTCACATCAATTCCGTCTTGCAGCTGTAAATGTCAGAACTTCAGCAGTAGATTGTTTCCATCTCCTTCTTTTGAAAAGGTTTATTGTTTTAGACGGATGTGTTTCACACATTTCCTATACTCCCTCCAGGCTCAACTGCCAACATTTCTCACTAGAACAAATGTGCACTATGAATTGGAGACTGGCAGTGTGCTCAGTGTATTTAGACAAGGGTTTGAAAGTTATTTTACCCCGTACCTACCAAAGTGCTTCCATTTTGCTCAAACTATGACCTTTAATTAAGTCAGTTTCAGGCCTCAAAACTAAACCATTCTCAGATGTCAGTTATAGAGACCATCAAACCCCTTCTAGGGAATAATGGACAGCACAGATTTGAGTTGCCTTTATTTAAAAGACTGTTTGGCTTTTAAGAGAGTCCAGCTGCAGTCAAAAAATATTGCTGGTGCAAACAGAAATGTCCCGGCAGTGCAAAGATGCGTTGATGTTTTAGATGTTGACCCTTTAAGGTCTTTGTCGCAATTCCAAAATCCTGTTAAAACCTGGGAAATTAGCCAGTTTTTTGGAAAGTAGCCCCTTTTTTGGAATCGCTAGTCCCTTTTTTCGAAATGAGTCCCATTTTTAGAATTAAAGCACCCGGGGTCATGGTGTGAATGTGTGCTGTATTGCTATTAAAGATTCTGATCCTACAAGTGAGATGAGATTATTACTTCAGTATCTGCTTGTGCATGTGTAATCGCCACATCACCCCCAGCTATACAGTAAATGGAAGTTACATTTAATCCATGGAAGATGCAATAAAATTCAATGTTTGAAAAGGTTTCTCCTTTGCATCCATCCTTCATGTCAACTTTAAGTGCTCAGGCAGAAAATGGGATAGCACAATTGCATTAGCAAAAGCCATAATTGTATCTGGCAATTCCTTATTGCTAGGCAGATAGCTCTAACCCAAACAGACAGGTGCTGTCGGCATATGGATTTACAGTATGTCTGCATTGCTTTAGAAATCCTCACATTTGCAATCAGCCAGCCCAAGTCCTAAAGAAAGAACAGCAGGAAAGTGCCTTGTGAAAAATGACTTTCCAGATGCAAAAGTCAATGCTGTGATAGAATTCACTGGTCGATATGTCCAGCATGGTATGCCTTTCTCCTCTGTCCTGTTGGCAGTGGACAGGTATCTGTTAGGTATCATTTGTTGGGTCCTTATCAAAGCAAGTATATCTCAATGTGCAGGGGCAGGAAGGATCCATAGCTCTGCAAATGTCTCTGAAACTCCAACCATGCTTTCACTTTGCTTTTCTTACTTTGCTATACTTCTTTGAGGGGTGTCCTGAAGGACGGATCACACTTTAGATGAAGAAGCATTTATGATTATAAACAACTGCTTATTACATAAGGAATACACTCCACCAAATGGTGTATAATAAGCCTATAATCATATCGAGGTAGTCAGTGGCAAGATAATTGATGAGACCGAAAAATCAGGGCTTGCATTACAATTTCAATGTGTATCCCCTTCAGTCACTGCGTGCATAATTGTACCACATTAAGTTTTCTATCTATGCATCTATTTTATAATGCTTAATAGAGATAAAGGAAGCGCTGAGTCATGTAGTGAGAACCAGGTGTTAATGTGTGTTGTTTGTACTTTCTGGGGATGGAATGCCAACATTTCAGATGTTGCATTTTTTAAACCTTTTCATCTGCAATAACAGGATGTGGGATTTTAATGCATATGCTACTGGGACCTGGAATACAGAACTTCCCAACACAAGCAGAGTTATGGTTGAGAGCCTGTTACATAATATTTAATAATACTGGCACCTGCCCGGTATCAGTGCATATGTTACAGATCGATGGATTATTTCTGCATATTCTGTTACTTAACAGGCTGAAGCTTGCTTTGTTAAAATTATTACTTTACTTGCTACACATTTTAGGGTTAAATTGGTGAGAAATTGTTGGGGGAAGAGGTTTGCATTTTTCTCCCAAATATGCCTCCCGTTATGGAATGCCTGTCAATTGATACATCCAGAGTTTAATTTTAAAGTGCTGAATTAAAACAACACAAAAATATGTTTAATTGTCTGCTGAGAACAGTAACAAAATGAACTTATAATTAAAGTTTAATTACATACTTTGCATTCTTGTAACAATGTAAACAGAACAACAGTACCTCCATCATTGTATACCTCCATCATTTTAATAATAGACTGACTCAATACTCCAATTGGGGGTGTAAACTAACATGTATGATTTGCGTGACCCAGTGGAAATTGATGGTTTCCTCGCTGGGTGATAGGGATTGCCTGGTATTCAATATTCTTTACCGCTACCCCGATTTCTTTCATTCATTACACTTCTGATTTATCATGCAAAATGCATTGAACATTAAACTGTTTACATCATTAGGAAATCTACATTGGATATATATATTGCTACACCGGATCAAGGATTCAGGTCCAAACTGATGATTTTGTTAACCTTTTTTATGTAAAACCAAAAAAACTATAAAACTCCAGGATCCTATGTTCCACCTTTACAAAATAGATTATCTTTTTCAATTCTTCCAGTTTGGAGGACAATTGATGGAAACAGTATATGCCTTTGCATTTTAAAATAACATTAATAAATAACAACCTTAGATTTTCAGTTGCACCTTGAACACAAACCCATATAATTGGCATATCAAGCTGTGTTTACATTCTCGGCTTTGTTGTTTTAAGCTGTCAGGAAAGCATTTTATGTTCTGTGGTGCTTGCAAATAAAAGGTGAAGCATTAGGAGGCTGGGAGGAATGCATTATGGCTTTGCACTGAATGCAAATTAGTCTTTGCTACTTTATATTTCTGTGACTCAGCTCTCCAGTCACCAAGGCTACACTACACACCAGTTTGCCACCTCTAGATGTCTGGGTTCAAATCCAGATCAGATTGTAAATTGGGTAACGCTTTACATGAAGTGACTCTAATTACTGTGTATTTACATAGTAGCTGCATGTGTACTTACACATAATTACAATGTTATTATGCATAGTTACAATGTACATAATGGGTAAACTGTTTGCACGATATAACCCTAACCCTATCCCTAACCCTAACTCTATCCCTAACCCTAACCCTTTTCTGATACAATTGTGTACTTACATATCTCGTGTAAATGCACAGTAATAAGGGACATTTCATGTAAAGTGTTACCGTAAATTGACTGGGTTTGGTGGTCTCGATCTGGTCCTTATCCACAATTCCACAAATCCATGCTGTGGACAGGAATCAATAGTTCCCATACCTTACTGGTAAACGATATTGGACTTTGAACATTGTCATCTCAGATTCCGTCTTTAAAGGAGTGCTGCCCTACTTGGCACAGCAGAGGGTTTAGTTACACAAGGGAACTGTTTCTATTCACCACTGGTACAGAACTGTTGAGTCTCTGAAACCATTGATTTTTTATTATATGTTATTGATGAAGAGCATTATTCCATGTGCACCAAGCTTAAAGGTTTCTCTACCTTTTCTTTGTTATAACCTTCAATGCACTCCCTGTCAGGAAACCAAGGAGACTGGGTTCAGTAATCCTGTTACAGTCTATGAACAGATCTTAACTCAGCTGTACTAGCCAGAGGAACGAAGTAACCTTATATACTGTACCGCGCTCTATGCCAATGGCTGTGATGCCAATTGCATAATCACAGTACAATTTACAAACAAATAAAAAAAATACTAAAATAATGTGAAATTATTAAATAATTTGAGCATATCTGTGGAATACAGAGCAGATCAAGAGAAATGAAATAAGCCCTTGCTTTTCAAGTGTGTGCCATAATGCATGCATTATAAGTACATCCACGGCTTGAAACATTTGCACTTCTATATTGATTATATATTGCACGTGTCTGTCAATTGTAATAGCAGTTCTCTGTATGTCAGTATCCCCTGGCTTGTTTCATTTCTGGTGCATTTGGTCACTTAAAGACAATTATTCAGCACAGAAATTCGAATTGTACACTGTAAATTGTGTATTTTCTTTTGCTTTAACATCAGTGTCGGAAGACAACGTAGCTCTGGACAGCTTATAGTCAAGCCCGCAGGCGCCCGGCCAGACCACAGGGGTCGCTGGTGTGCGGTGAGCCGAGGGTATCCTGGCCAACCTAAGCCCCCCCCCGGGGGCGGCGCACAATTGGCCGAGCGCCGCCCCCTGGGAACTCCCGTCCACGGTCTGCAGTGGAATAGCCTGGACTCGAACCGGCGACTTCCAGGCTTGTCATCCTGTTTTTGAATGGAAATCGTTAATGATCTCTTGTCTTTGTACCCAGCAGATAATCATATATTTTAATGAGGGGCAATTATTTTCCCATCTCCTGAATAAATTTGTTTTTATAGATCAAGTAGAGAAATGACAGCATTACAGTAACAACCCCCTGATTGATTTAGATAAAATGGTAACACTTTATATTAAGTGCCTCTAATTACAGTGTATTTACATAGTAGTTACTTAGTAAATACATGTGGACTTACACATAATTACAATGTTATTATGCATAGTCACAATGTACTTAATGTGTAAATCTTTTTGCATGATATATCGAAGTACACAATTGTATCAGAAAAGGGTTAGGGTTAGCGTTATATTGTGCAAAAAGATGTACGCATTAAGTGCATTGTAACTACAAACAATAACATTGTAAATACACAGTAATTAGAGACACTTCATGTAAAGGGTTGCCAAAAAACAAATCCCTAAAATATAAACTACTGTGACAATAAGCAGCTTGCAGGTTGTAGAAGTGTTCTGTAACTATTTAAGATTATACTTAATCATTTTATTCTACAGTTGAAACTTTTTTTATGTGACACCTCCTGCAGTTTAAACTAAAGGAACAGCTCTCTACAGCGTGGCAGGTGAAGCTGATTAGACATCCAGTTTTGTGCAGAATGAGGCAGATTTCCTAGTATGGTGACTCAGTGAAGTATCACAAAGATAAAGCTCTTCTACGGGGTTTCATTTGAACTCTTGTGACAGGTGTCGTCTTTCTTGACATTGAGCCACCAAGCCTAGATACCATTCCACTCAGGAAAAGCTCATTTTTTTTCTTATCTTTTAAAAACCTTTCACCTAAGCAGTTTGTAAAAGTACTGGATCCCAGTCTGAGAGGATTAAACAGCAGGGGCCCAATTTGAAAGAAAGTGCAAAGTCAAAGTTTCAGAGAGGAATACAATTATTTTTCCCAGAAAAAAAAATAGTGAGAAACTACACCAAACGATAATTCAGTCACTCTTTTTTCTGTAACTCGATTCTTGATATAAATATTTAAAGTACTTCAGGTTACTTTATTTTATGGCCCTGATTAAATCTATTAAATCTGTCTATGATTATAAAATCATGTGTGATGATCCCATTTTGAGTTCTGATGAGTTTAGAATGTAAAAAAAAAAAAAAAATCAAGTCGGCTTAGAAGAAGAATTATTAAAGCCATTAGAGTCACATTAACATTAATAATGTATTCATTCAGTGGAATTGATTTCTCTTGTTAACCCTAATCTATTGCATCTATTATACCAACCAGCTGCGTACATAGAATAGCTTTGGAATAATCCATTAGATTATTTTACTAAAAGCTACCTGAGTCCTCTCCTGACGACAGATCATCGCCGTACCTGAGCTATCTAGGTGCTACATTATTGTGCCTAATTTGACTATTTGAATCAATAAAGGAAACAATACCATTATTATTATTTATTTATTTCTTAGCAGACACCCTTATCCAGTTACAAGATATCACATTATTTTTACATACAATTACATTATTTTTTACACATTATTTTTACATACAATTAGCCATTTATACAGCTGGGTTTTTACTGAAGCAATCTAGGTAAAGTACCTTGCTGAAGGGTACAGCAGCAGTGTCCCCCACCTGGGATTGAACCCACAACACTCTGGTCAAGAGTCCAGAGCCCTAACCACTACTCCACACTGCTGCCCAGTGTAAGTACAGCGTAGTTAATGATACCGTGGTTTGAATGAAACGTATCCCAAAAATGTCTTGGAAGCTAAAATATATCAGTTTTTGGTATTAACCTCATCTCACGACAGGGGGACAGGACAGAATCCGTAACAGCAGTGTATCACCCAGCACTTGTCTGTAAATCCTACAAAGCTGCAATCTATAGTCATGCATTGCTCTGGAGGCAGCAGCGCTGCTTCTTCCCCTAGCGTCTGCCAGCCTGATAAGAAGCCATGTGTTGTTGTTTTAACATTAGGAACCACATATCTGCCTTTATCAGCTTGAAAAGTGATAATAAAAATGACACTGCTCTGTCGCTCCAACTGATTGGTCAGCTAGCACCTTCCAAAACCAACTACGACATAATACTTATAGCGGATTTTCACTCAATCGTGGCCATTGAAGTGGAAATAGATACCATCATGAACTATTAGAGCTATGTTAGGTGGGACTGGCTGCCAAAGCCAAGCATGTACGGGGTATTGTTTTTGGGGATTACATACTATACTTTAATCCTTCACAGTAGTTGAATCTGTTTGTAGTAGTTGTTTCCTTAGATTGTCATTGATTTATTTAGGGTTTTTTTTTTTTTAAAGAGGAGTCAAACCCTCTTGAGTGCTCTGGTGAAAATGTTGATTAAAGGAATTACAGACTATTCCAGCAATTGCTTCTGAAAATAGTCTTCTGGTCTTCTGCAGTGAAGCTGGGAATCAGTGTTGCACAGACTTAATCTTCAGAATATTTGCTGGAGAAGTCAGTAATCGTACAGAGAATCATGAAGAACACACATCGGATCTTAAACAAGTGAATACAAGGAAAATGTAGGTGAAATAAAGTATCCCTGATTTATTCTTTTTTAACTTAATTTTACAGTTAAAATATTCAGTCTTTGCTTCTCTGATTAACTTCTTTCATCTTACAGAAAGCCTAAGCAAAGATGAGAGGTTTTTTTTTTTCCATCTCCTGACTATTTTGGCTCGAAACCTTAAATGGCAAAAATACCCTCTTAACATCTCTGCCAATGTAATCCTACAATGTCAAATCGCAACTTAGCTTCAGTGGTATTAAAGTTGAAAGCGGCTGACAATTTGCGAAGTGTGGACAGTGGAAGCATGCATTTGTGGTCAGGAATGAGAATGTTGCTTTTTGAAATGAGATGTCAGAGGGCCATTTAGTAATTTCTTAACAAACCACATACTGTAGGCCTATACTGATTCCTGTTGATAGATTTCATTATTTGAAGACATTCGATATGGGAATACTGTAGAGAATTAGGAAAAGTTACTCCCTCTCTCTCTCTCTCTCTCTCTCTCTCTCTCTCTGTTCACAAAACAAACCAATTGATTGTTGCATAGTGCAGTTGCTTTTCTTATTACTGGGACAAAAATCCCCCATTAGCTATAAAAATAGCAATTTACTTAGTGTTACATGACCATGTAGAGCTTGAGCTCTGGAAAGATTCATTTAATTTCAATTTTAAAAACATAAATATCTTGAAGGGTAATTACACGTACGTGCTATAAAAGGCCTCTTGCAAATTTGGTCACTCTCCGAGTCTTACTAATTACTGTGTGAGAACAGTTACAGTTGGATTAACGTCTTGAATTTGGATCTTGCTTTTTTGGGGGTTAAACGAAGATATGACTTTGTATGTCTTGTTTCTTGTTCCACATTGTGTTTAAGGCTCATCCATGGTTGATCTGCCATGGCTACTGCTGTTTCTCATGTGACATGACTGCTGTCACCATTGTTGAGGGAAAGACATGTTTTTTTATTCTTTAAACTTTATTTACTTTTAAGAACACACATTTCTATATGACAGCCGTTTATGGATATGGAAAACAATTGACATCAATGACCATTTTACATCAGATCTCTTCCATCATTTATCATGGAATGATTTTGATTCTACACTCAATGTATCCTTCTCATAAAAACAATTAGGGGCAATGTTGAATAAGGAGTATATTATATTTTTCCAATTATTGTGTACATTACTTTTGAATAAAGAAACAGATCATGTGAGCAATTCAATTTAACGGGAGTCATTTGTGACAGTAAATATTGTTTCAGGTGTTTATTTTTTCATAATCCAATTATATAATTAATTGTACTAGCAAACAACCTAAGTAATGGAGTAAATACAACAAAGACCATATCTCAATAACCACACAAACACCATGATAATTTAAATATTGATTTAATATCGCTCTTTCCTGCCAGAGATATTCAATCCCTTAATTGCAGGAGGATTAAGTAAAAAGATGGCAACTTCTTTTATTCAATAGCTTAGATTGTTCTTAAATCAATGCTGCCACAACCAGGTTTTATGTTTGCATGTACTATACAAAAGATATATATTGTATCCATAACTATTAAATTCTCAGTAGGGCAAGATTTATAAATATTACAATGTTTTTTAAATGAAAGATAATACTTGTACGCTTTAGCTTTTTAGCTCAACATATAGAATTATCCAGTATGTACATCAATTTACTTATTCTTTCGTAATTACTTGGGAGCACAGCTGTGACAATGCAGAGGAAGAAAATAAAAAGAGACTTGTGGAAATCCAGATTTTAATGACTCTTATCCCTTAATTTCAAGACAGCCATCAGAAACCGCAATAACTGTAGATTAAACCTCTTGCTTTCTCTCGGGGGAAGGTGAATGATTCCTCTGTGTCGCCGCCTTCTTTTCTGTGCAGGCTGAATTCCTCTGCCTGACTGTGCTTTCCAAGCTGTGCTTTTCTATTTGAGTTCTCTTTGGGAATACAATTTGCCCATTGTTGCTGGAGTCTTCTTTTCTTGTATTGGTGGAGGGAACGGTAAGACAGGGAATGAAAAGCATTAATCACAGAGGGCAGAGGCGCAAACAGATCATTTAAAAATTATATTAAGGTGGGGGTGAGAAACCAAGGGGAAAACAAACACGTTATCGAAAAATAAATCAGCAAAGAGACAGATAATGTACTAGAAGAGGGAGAAAGTGAAGGTAATATTGAGAAACACCCTCTGGGAAGGGCTATATCACAGATGCTGCAAGAAACAGGTTGGCACTCTTGTATACACTGTGTTGGGGAGATATTGAATACAGACAGAGCTAGGAAAAATGTTAATCTCAGGGAAGCAGAACGTGTTCCATTTGTGGATTTCTCAATACCAAACATAGTTGATAGTACGAGTTCAAGGAGTGGTCCTTCAGTATACTGCAGTGAGATTGAGAAGCCAAACACATTTTGCTTCTGTCACAGAGAACTCTAAAACAGTAACACTTTATGATAAGTGGTAATTATTTAACTACTTTTGAGCTTACACATTGCCTAATGAATTATTTTAAAACTGTAAACTCAATTTTGGCGTGCCTTTGCGACATTCATTAAAATCACTAACATGACCACTAAGCTCTATTCCTACTGTAAGATGGGGGGAAAAAAAGACGACCAAGATCTAGCTGTTCGAGGACATGTCCAGGTTTTTTTTGTTTTTAGTTCAAAATATTAAGGTGATTATTTGATCACTGGCATAAAACATATTACTTTTGTTCAACATAAAAAGGAAATTTGTTCAGGACTCTTTAAATACACTGCATGCACCTAGTAACTGCCCCAGGTGTTTTTCAGCTACATCACATTACACACCTGGCCATTGGAAAATGATTTCACTCAGGACAAAAGCCATTCAAGCAGAATGGAAATTTTCTGATTTTTATAAGAGGGCGTTGAATGCAGTAAATTAACTGAGGGCTGATGTGCACTAAAGCTCTGTGCCTGTACTGACTGGCAAATATATTGCAATGTACTGTGACCTGTCTCTCAGCCCAGGGGTGTGTGTAATGCTCCTGTTATTTAATGAATCAGAACTAATAGCTGGAATAATTCTTAAAACCTGGAGACTGTTGAATATCTTCCCTGCAGATATTGGGATGCTGTGATTCAGTCTGTATAATTTTAGTATGAGTTAAAGGAATACTTTATAAAAATCGGCTTGTTCAGAACATCTAATTTCTTACCTGTTCTCTTATTGCTGTCTGACCATGTCTTTTACCAGGCTTTCCAACTACGACTAGTGCTTCAACCATAGGGGCCACTTCTGAAAAGACTCCTAAAAGCAGCATAATTTAATAGCAATTAATAGAAATGCTAACTTTTATGCATGTATAATAAATATTTCAGCCAGAACTGAATGCTTAATCAAAAGATCCAGGCTCTAATCCAGTCTGATGTACAGGGATTAAGTCTATTAAGATTTATTCTACAAGGTTAAATTGGGGGCAATTACCTAAATACAAAAGCGTCTCTACTAAATTAGCGAAGATTAGACATCATACAGTATAGAAAACTCTCTTGCTGCTTTTGGGCAGTTTGCATCACAGAATTAAACTTTTAGGGTTTTGGTTTCTACATGTACAGAACTAAATGCTCTATATTCCGATCGCCACTATATTTTTCAGACCTCCCTTATCAAAGACACTGGCTTCCTGTTTTGAGTTTAATCTCCATGAAATTGGTTAGGAATCAAACAGGTGCTGAGGACACTGTGGCTAAATGTGTTTTTTATTAAAGTGCCCTTAAAAGACATCCATTTCCTGAAAAACAATGGTTGTTTTTTAACTGCTGTATGTATCAACGCATTTTCTTTAAATTCTTTGAACATTTCCGCTTCCACTTCTTGTCAGAACCTTAATGAGTTGCAAATCGCAATGGTTTCTCTGCTGGTTAGGTAAATAAGATGACTAGAGACGACAACAGCATGCTGCTGAGTGGAAGAGGGACTGTGAAAAAGAGCAAGGGGATTGCTGGAGAACATGTGTCAATTGTTTGCTGTTTTAAACTAGAATCCAATAGTTAGGACAAAAACATCATTTTTTTTTCTGCAGCTTTCCGGTTGTGGCGGATAACGAAGATGAATAGTGTTAATGGATTGGGTATTTTTTCTAAATGTATTATAGCATTGACAAACATAGTGATGTATGGTGCAGAAGTCTGTTTGAGGGACTGCATAACCTTCAGGGGCCGCTCCCTGATTTCATTGCCGATCCAGTTGCATTTCCCATGGGGTTTCAGAAGGTAAGTCCTTCTGCAGCAATGGACTTTTAATCCAATCAGCAGTATATCATAACACAGTAACATCAAATGCAATACAAGAGTAAAAGACACAACTCCTCAAGCCTCAAGCACAAAACCCCCGCAATAAATGTTACCTTTTTTCTGGTTACATTTTTTTTGTTAACACTACCAATGATATACTCAGACCCTTCTTCCGTCTATTGGAATACAAGCTGATTTCTCCTGCTGTTATTTAAAATAATACATATAAGGTACTCTTTTTAATTCTCTTTTTTCTCCAGACTAGAAATTGCAGGACATATCTGCAGATCTTTCCTGGTGTTATTTGTAAATAAGAACATCAGGTTTCTGAGAAAGATTGGATAATTATGCTAATAAGCACTAAATTAGATGCATTTGGTCCGCTCGTAAGCATTTTGTTAGTCATAAATTGAGTATTTTTAACCTTACGAATACCTATTACAACCTACTGTGAATACCAAATGAGGAGTTCTTACCAAATAAGAACCTTGTAAGAATTTTTCCCTATACATATTAAACTTCCCCTAAATTTGACTAAAGAGCTTAATCATTTTCAAATAAGTTATTTTTTTTTCAAAATTGAACCCGTATCAAGTGTTAAGATATTGCAGTGAAGATACCAGTGAATATTTACTATGCAGAAAAATCTATCTCCGCGTTTCAATAGCCTTCGATAACTCATTATACTAAATATTTTTACCTGGCCGTATGAAATAAAAAAAACTCATTTAAAAAAACGGAATGACCTTGGTCTAAATAAAATAAACATGGTAAAAAGGCAATAGAGGGGAGATAAAAAGGCTTGTTTCTATTGCCGTCAGTCAGCTTCTGCACGCATTGAATTATATACCTGAAATAATTCATATTTCTGTGTTTAACTTTTGAGTCATAACTTGCACATTTTCAGACATGCAGCCTTCAAGATTCACAGTTATTTATTATTTGTGGCCTCAAGGATATCTGCATTGCATTTTTCTCCCAGTGGCCTTTAAGCAAATTGCTTAACACTTGTTTTTAAAGTAAGCTTGTATTGATTTAAAGATATAGCATACATCTGAACCCAGTAATATGGTTTCAAAGGTTTATACAGGATTTGAAGGGTTTCCAAAGCAGTTATGTTGCCATTGTATCAATGCTATAGAAGGAATAATACAAGTTGAAAGAATAGGGTAATAAAAACCTGGCAGAAAGCCAATGTTTTTTAGACAAAAAAAGAGACAAACGTCAATATTACACTTACACAGATTTGTCTCTCTAGCTATCTTTTTTTCTTTTTAATAATTAGAGCCTCCCTTTAAAAAAAAACAAGGTGCAGGCCATTCCCTGGTAATTATAAACTGTTACCATGTAAGAACAGAAATAATTGATATTTATAAGTTGTATTTGTAGTTGTAACCCATCATTCTTTATAATCATAAACTGGTAAAATATTTCTGATTTTTTTTTTTCACAGACGCTTTTTCAAAGCAAACAAAATAAGGTTCTGTATTTGAAGATATGCAGGGTACAGTTGGTTATCTACTTTGTTTCTTACAGTATTACTGACATTTTCAGAGACTAGCTGACTCTTTCCCTGTTATTTTTTTTTTCTTTCTGAAAGCTCTTTCTGATTGAGTTGCATTCACAAATCACACTTGTCCCTGGCCCTGAATAATTTGATTCAGTTGATTTACAGTGTGAGTTTTTCAATCATAATTTATATTTAAAAATCAATAATAATTGACATTTATTTTGTTCTGTTACAACCATTGTACAGATCACCCAGTACTCGGAACCATCCCAATTATATGTCATTAATCTTTACGAATGTAGACTTTAAGCTGGTCTCTGCGTTTCATACATCACCACAGTGGATTTTGGTATCCTGGTAACGGCTGGTGGTTTGTGTTGGTTGGGAATCAAAGGGTGAGCTTACTGAATGCACTATTCTTGGGCTTCCACACTGAGCAATAGCCTTTTTTATTATATTGCAGTGTGCTGGGTGTTTTAATCAAACTTAATGAAACGTCTTTTTTACAGACCACACGATTAAGGTTTTATTAGGATTCTGTGATTAAGTGCTTAAAGTTGTTGATGAACCAATGCTTCAACAGAAGACTCTCACTAACAAGTACTGCAGGCTTCAGTTTTTAAGTCAATATCAGAATACCCTACGCACGCATCTCATTAAAACGCCATTGCATTTGGCATACAAACAATAACTTTTATGAAACATTTCTGCATATATATTGTTAATGCACGTATTAGATTGGTTTTAGGGCATGCTTAAAGCATCCTGTAGTGTACTGTATTAAAAGAATAATATCCTGATTTTTAATCTCAATATGTATTTACTATTGGGCTCCACTTCCAGGAAGAACTTGTTTACCATGAACAAAATTCATAAATCTTGACTATATTAGGCTTGTGTAATTATTTTTTTAATTTGTTGTTATTTTTTTCTTTCCTATTCAAATAGGATGTTTAAAGATGCAAAAGAAAATACAATCGCATTTGTTAAACAAGGATAGGGTAAAACTAAGGGGTTGATTTAATCACCCTAATACTCACAGCTGGATAAATCACAGCTGGATTTACAGTACCTGTATTGCATCGGTAACACTTCACATTACACTCTAATTACTGTGTATTTACATAGTAGTTACTAGTAAATATATGTGTACTTACATTAATTACAATACTATGCATAATTACAATGTACTTAATGTGTAAATCTTTTTGCACAATAAATGTTAGAACACAATTGTATCAGAAAATGGGTAGAGTTAGGGTTAGGGTTAGGGATATCGTAAGGGTTATATCGTTCTAAAGATTTGCATATTAAGTAAATTGTAACTATGCATAATAACATTGTAATTACATGTAAGTACACATGTATTTACCAAGTAACTACTATGTAGATACATAGTAATTTGAGACAATGTAAAGTGTTACCATTGCTTCAATCCAGGGTGATTCTAGAGTGCTGTAAATGTTCTAAATAAGCCAGCTGTGCCTTATTCTATCGGGATATTGTTTGATCAAACCAACCCCTAAGTCAAGTAGACAAACATTTCAGTGAGTGCCTTCCAAAAAATGTTTCGATTGAAGTTATGGATGAATAAGGCTAGTGCTTGCTGAGGGGCTGCTTCTCAGCCGTCACAAATATTGTTTTCCTTGTATTGTGAAGAAATATTGTTATCGCAGAACTTACTGAAAGATGCAAATGAAAAGTTCAATCACTTTTAACAGAATGCTCAAGACCAATCTTCTAATTATTCTTACTGCCTGACCATTCCCTGCTACTGCTTAATGATTTTGCAATGCATTAACTAGACATTAACGTCAGGAAGGTAGGTAACAAATGGGTCAGATCGTTTAAAGTGTATCTCGTTCCTAAAATATCCCTGTACTGTACTGAAACTCTTACTGATTTATATTAGTGTTAATGGTGTTTTCCTATATATAAGTGGAGCTCTGTTAGTGTCCACACTGAAATTCTGCCATTGTGCAAATAGGTTTTATTGGTATAGATTGGTTTTACTTACACTACCCAAACATGCAGATGTTAGAAGTTTCAAATGCTAGCAGTGCACCATCTTGACTTATTGTTTGCTAAATCATATTCTGACAAAAAAAATCTACTTGCTACAAAAAAGGAACAGTAATGTATGAGATTATTACTATACATCACTTCATTCCCTTGCTGTATTCTGCTGTTGGTGGACATATATTAACATGTTGACAATACACCTCATTTGAGCAGACAATGGATCAGAAATTATTCATATAACCAATAACTTCAAAAACACTCAAACAGAAGTTTAAAACTCATGAGAAACAATGGGGTTGATTTGATCAGCATATGTAGGAATGACAGTTAAAATTATAGGGGACACAGAGGAATCTCTCTGAATTGCCCCCACAACTTATCTGTGCAGAGTATAGGTATATCAAACCACCCCCTAAGACAATTAGACAAATGTTTCTGCTAGTGCCTTCATCTGTGTAATCAGAGCATATTTAATGAACTGGAATAGCATAGAGGACGCAAAACACCTTAACCACTGTTAAGCAAAAAAAGGATTTGGTTTGCAAATTTCCAATCCAATCGTGCCTATAATGAGACTTTCCATTCGTATAGCCTGTCCTCACCATGAAAGAAACATTGCAACAACATGCTTTGAAAAGTTGCTTGCAAAAGTCCATAGTCTTTCAGTGCTGTTCTGCAGGGAGTCGTGACAAAGCAGGCACGTTCATATCGGCCCCGTATATGCTGTTTAGTTTTAAAGTGAAGCATCTTTGAGGTTTGAACTTTCAAGCAAAAAAGTATGCAATGTATCACCACAACACATCACAGGCAGTCTGGCTTGTCACAAAATGTCACTAATCCCAATGCCAGCTGTAAAGACAAATATTAATAATCCAGGGACACAGCCGACCCCCCAAGCTCATTAAGATGAGGGATGACAGTGCTGAGGTTCAGTTCAGTACTTCGAAATTCAGACAAATGCTGATCATTGCACACATTGTCTTATGCAGGGTATTTCATCTCGGTTGCTGGCCTTTAGGTGAATAATCAATGTTGAGCAAAGCCTACAAAATGGGCTGGTGTACGTTGCAAGTCAGTATTAAGTGGATCATGCAACACTTCTTAGCATAAATGCAGCAAGTTGACTGAATGAGATATTCTATAAGCACAGAGCCTGTTGTCTCTGCACAGATTATTCTAGTCTCCACCGTTCGCATAAATATTTTAGGGCATTCCCTTCAAAGCACCTCAGTGTAGGTTGTCTCGTGTCTGAGAAAAGCAAAACCCAGTACGCTTAGAGAACGTAATCCCATTAATATCTCTTCCCTGAAAAGTAACCTTTAAATTATTTTTGCAGCAATAAACCCATTGATTTCTTATAGCAATGCAATTAGGTCAGTTAAAAGTGCAATAGCACCTCAGCTATAATTGTGGGGGATTCTTCATTTGCAGTCTGGTGTAAAAGGGGAAAGCCCTCCTGTGTTTAGTGTCCTTCATGAATCAGTGCAGCACATTTTCAACTTAAATACGTTTTCCTTACATGCCTGAATTGGTGTTACCATTTCTAAAATAAACTCCATAAAATTACTGGTATTTAAAAACAGTTGGGTAAGTAATATGTAAAATGTGGGAGAAAGTGTACCGTACACTTGAAGATAAATTAGGCTTCCTAGTCTCAACCAAGGCCAAAGCCCCTGTCGCCCTAATTTGCTAACAAGGCCAACAGAAACCAGTGAGAAGCATCAGACCAACATATACTTTTTAAAAAGTGACCTTATAAAGCAATCAGCCAAGAGAAAAAGGGACCAGAGGCAATGCAAAGAATCTTTCATTCTGTCATGGGCTCTCAGTCCCACACACCACTGACCTATTCCACTTGGAAAAGAAGCACAGCAAAGTGCCTTCTTCAGAGACATGGCCATAACTTCTCCTGCTGAAATGCAGACTCCTAATTGGAGAAGGTACAAGAAGGTTTGTCAGCTGAAGCGGTGGAGAGCATTATAGCGTTAATTGAACAGACAGAATTTGGTCTGGCTTAAGCTTTGGAAGCAAAAGGATGTTGATGGCTAACAATGGCTTCACTGAGCTGTCTCGGAAACCTCTGTAATTGTAAACAGGGGAGTGCAGATTAAGAGGAGCCAGTGGGGTACAGTGGATTCAGCACATGACAACACTTGACTCTTTCACTCACGAATCAGATAAGCAAGTCAACATGCTGAAGCTGGTGCAAAGTTTCGAACAATAAGAAATGCTTTCGGCAAGTGTTTGGATTGGTATTTCTCCACCAATGGCGTCCTGTCCGTGGTTTAGTTCATGTATTTATAACTTAGTTCAGGAGCTGATCTTCTATTCGTACCTACGTCACATAAACTAGAACAGCCAGTGTCTTTATAGAAGCACACGCCATCTAGCTTATTTGGATTACGTTTTCTTTTGTATTGCTGGCAATACAAAGTTGATGGAGCTGGTGGTTACTAACATAAAGACACTTTTTTTCTGATCTAGCCTATATTATATATGTGTATTACGGTGTAGTTAAAGACAATCAATACAAAGCAGTATCAAAACTTTAACACAAAATAATACACATAAAGCTTATAAAGCCAGCATAACCCACTGATACACTTACCCTTTAATTCATTCAAACAAGCAATCTGTAGGAAAAAAAAATCACATTGTCATTGTTCTCCAAATTACTGGGTAAACTGCACATCTTATCCAACACAATTATTGTAGTAAACTATTTCATTTAATATTACTTGTTTGAAACCCAGAACGGTCCATTAGTAAGAACTGGGAGAAAACTGTATCCTAAAGATATTGTTAAAACTGCAGAAACCATCATTATTTATACAAACAATCTGTATCATCCTTCAAATATCAGGTAAGAACCCATATCAATCCAGTTCATCTAAATATAACTCATATGCATATTAATTCAGAGATTAATAACTCTAAAATGAAACTCAGGGGTTGTCATTTTTCATACTTCTATGGCTCACAGCTAGTGGTACAGCAATACAATATAAAACACATTCATCACTTGCTTGCAGGTTACAAATAAATCTCTAGTTACTCTCAACAGCTGGGTTAAAAGACACTGATTAGTGCACTAGTCTTGGACTACTTGATAATCATGGTTTGAAACACCAGCCCTTTATGTTGTTGATCTTATAGATTTAAAGAAAGTATGTGAAAGTTAAGTCCTGTACTGTATTTCCATTGTCTATAATCAGACTGTGATGACACTAAATGTGCGCATGGTTACCTGGAAATGACATTGCAAATACACCATGTGAAGATGTGAGCAAATGCCTGAAATTAAAATATCTTTCGTCAGTGTGTTTTGTGGCTGCTTTACACACACACACAGGTTTAATTGTTTTATTAATGTAATTAGGGACACCTGCAAAGGCAGGGATATATAAGCAGGTCAGATGTTTGGTTTCTGTCTGTGTTAAGGCTAAGGCCAGAGAAGAGACCTGTGTGCAGACCAGGAAAGGTATTGTGATACTGTAAGGTATGTGGGTACTGGCAAACGGCTTGGCCGTCCAGTTTAGGAAGTTTAGTTTAGTGCTCCTTGATGGGGTTAGGCTTGTGTTTTGTTGGTTTTGTTTTGCCACAGTATAGAGAGAGAGAGAGAGAGAGAGAGAGAGAGAGAGAGAGAGAGAGAGAGAGAGAGAGAGAGAGAGAGAGAGAGAGAGAGAGAGAGATTTGCTAAAGAATAACTTTTTAATTGCTTTTTTCTTGGCAGGTCTTACAGTCAAAATATGCAGTGACAAAATGAATTCCTTGTGGAACACCTGTACAAGTTTGCAGAATGCTAAAAGATCATGGCCGCTTGCAATCAGTTTTCAAAGTATGACTCAATTAAGAGCAATTACCAGGATATGAAAGTTTACCTAATTTACATAATAACAATTTGGGCTTTATCTGGAAATCAATTAAATCAACACCTGCACTTCATATGAGTTGTTTTTTTTTTTACCTGAATATAATTTAGACATGAAACAAGGGTTAACACACTTTCTGTTCTTAAACAATGTTACTGTCCTCTATTTAACACCTCTGCCAAAAGATATCACCTCATACAACTTCATTCGCCGTCAGATGTAGCTACATCTGAACACCAAAATGCAATTCACACCACTTTCTGTCCACTTAACTGTCAGCATTACAACATAAATAACCATCACACTGATGTGTCCTGGAATGAACCTTCAGATTATTTTGGTACTTTTATTATTATTATTTTATTTCTCCAATCTTACAGATGTTACAGGGCAGTACAGGGTTACAATGCAAGCTTAATGTGTTATACAGTAAGTGCAAATAATACTATTAAAATACAATATGAACTAGGATGCAGCATTACAACAAGTGATGTCTACAATGACATAATAGTAGTGTACTCGTGCAAGGATAGTGCATCAGCTGAGGATCCAGTAACGTGGTGCTGAGGTCAGGCAAGTCCAGTGCATAGTAGGATGGGTAGATCAGTTTCACAATGCATATTGCAACTTTGATTTATATCACCTTGCTAAACCTAGCTGAATGTCCCCAAACAACATGCAGGGTATTGGTTGAGCTCCTGCCCAGAGGACAGATGTTCCTGCTGAACTACGATAATGATTCTTCCAGGACCTCTGGACATTCCTTTAGGATCTCCAATCTACGATATACCTTTTTGACTTGCTGATTTAATTAGAACTTGGGTAAAAGTGCACTGTGAAGACATGTTTGCACCCAGCTACCTCCAGACCCTCATCTCTCCCTACACCCCCACTCGACCTCTCCGCTCCGCCTGCACTAGAAGACTAGCTGTACCTCCGCTATGCTCCCCTGCCTCCAGATCCCGCTCCTTCTCCACAGCACCTGTAGAACTCCTCTGTTTGTATCCTGAGACACTATCACCCTTCATTTAAATGTGCTTTATTTTGCTCTTATCTGCCCCCTATTTTACTGCATTTAATCCTGTACTTCAGAATACTGTAATCTGCCAAGTGTTTAACCTGTAGTACTTTGTATTTAATCATATCCTGATGTAACTATCACTATTATCTGCTGTATTATTGAGTTGTGGTTTGTCACACTTGTACTTTGCTTGAACAAAAGTTATTGTATTTCTTGCTCTTATTGTATTACTTGTATTGTAACACTTGAAATGTATTTGCTTACGATTGTAAGTCGCCCTGGATAAGGGCGTCTGCTAAGAAATAAATAATAATAATAATAATGTTTGCGACCAATTTCTGCAGTTAGACTTCCCACATGACACAAACCTCCTCTCCTGTGTATGATGATGAGTGTGGGTGGGTCATGTGAGTAGTCCAGATCCAATGAGAAACTATCGTTATCTATGAAAATAAACTTGTCTACTGGCGCCAGAATTTAATGTTGCTCGCACTATATGAGGTACCCTGTCCCTAGAATCTAGCCCCATAGCACCAAATGTGCACCCCTGTATGCTGTACCAGTGATTAACCTCCAGTATATAATCATGCCTTTTACTTTGTAGGACCTATACCCCTATATTTCCAGCAACATTATCAGCTCTGTGACACATGAATTTCCTCTCTACAGTATCTTCGTTATATTTAAACTGTATACGGCTGAAAATATGGATAAACTGGATATTTTAAAAGGGTGCATATAAGGCTAAACTATATTGTAAGTTAAACATGTTAGTGATGAGAGGATGTCCAACTAAGCACAGTGCATCAGGAGTTAGGGGAAGAAATCAGTGGGAAAGTATGCAATTAAAAGCTGAGCTCTGATTTGAATTTTAAAATAATTATTTGCTAACGATGCTGGCAGTTAAAAAAACTTAAATGCAGAGATTAAAGAGTGTTCAGGAATCCAAAAGGAATTAACTTGCATGTCAGATTTTGATGTCAGATTTTTGATGTGCATGACCTTTTTATGGTGGCCCAAAGGGGGGAAATCGTACTGCATTTTCATACATCCTAAGCCTAAGGCAATAAATGTGCTTCACACTAAGTGCAGGCTAACATTGTATTACTCTGGCATTTCCTTTACGTCTTTTCTTTCTCTGTTCTACAGAGGTTCACTTGGTACTGCAAAGCCTGGCCAAATGGGATGGCCGAAGCCAAAGAGTATCAGTGCTGTCTGAAGACATTCTATATTCCACAGACTGCATGCTTCATCCTTGCACGTGTACAAGATGCTAATCAAATTACAATACGTTGCCATATGCTACACTTTATAAAGGACTTGTGTTGCCATTGCCATCTCTATAGAAACACTGAAATCTACAGCCCCCACATGCTTTAAAGAAAAAAAAAAAAGATTATTTTGCTGCCAGTATTGCCTTGAGCCAAAAGGTATTAGAAGAATAACAGAAGTCCACAGAGACACTATAGTTTCATCGCTCGGTTTCATCATATGAGCTCAAGGAAGTGAACAGGTTTACTGTTCTTTGTGAGCTGCTCACCAGACCCTGATTTAACCCTAGATAGCGTGAAAGAGAAGGAAAGACACTAAACCACCTTTAACTGGATTTAAAGCCAATTGACAACTGAGACTCATTTAAGATTCTTTCATTTTGGTATCCGAGTGTCTCACAATGTAATAGCACAGTAATTACACATTGCATTCCTGAAGCAAACAATTGAAGGATAAATAGCTGGATTTTGAGTATCACTAGCATGCTGTTTAATGTTTACCATACGTACACTGCTCTGCAATGCTAATATGGATAAAATGCTGCAAATGCTACAAATGAAACATCAATATGAGCCAAGCCTTTTTAGTTGTGCCTACCTCTTTAGAAAACCAAGGATGACTAAAGAAAAATATATTTTTTTAAATCTACATTTGACCTTAATATGCATCCCTAAGTGGGCTATTAACAATCTACATTATGAAAGCAACAGAGCCTGTCTTGTAATTCAGTCTCTTTTATTAAATGTATCCTTTTGGATAACAATTAGTGATACGCATAATGTTTTCTAAATTGCCTAAATTACAATTCTAATTTAATCTACTTGAAAGAAATGTTTTAAAGTCAGAATCTGTTTTAAAAATGAGCACTATAGGTAGATATAGGGAATCAGTCAGGATAACGTTTATGGGCTGCAATAGGATCGTAATGATACTGTTGCAAACAAAAACTGTATTAAATTGGGAATGTATTGTTGCTGTACGAGGAATGCCACATTTGAATGCCATGCTTTTGAGAAGGCTATCTGAGGTTTTCAATACGACCTTGTCATAAAGAATGTGCATAGATTTTACATACAGTATTTTGTTTATTTAAAAGCCTCAGCAAGTTTGTTGCCCCATTGTTCAAGGGTAGGTGACAATCCAATTTCCATTAAATATAAAACAGCAGCTTTAGACTTGCCATAAAAGTCAATGGGGTGGAAAATGGCGTCATGATGGCTTTAATTAACTTGGCTCTCCAGCAGCCGCTCATGCAGTTATATTTGAACTTGTGCAACTCGTTCTTTTTTAATGTTTCGGGGCATCTGATCAAAGTTGAGGAGAATTCTGGGTATATTTTAAACCAACATGGCTACATCGCAGCTGTATTTGTATTACATTTACTCATGGTAATAGGCGATTAAATCAAAGATAGAGCAACAGCATTGATAGATGTAGCATAAGAAAGGTGGATAATTACTGCTTGGCCCAGGATTCTGCATTCTGGTTCAGCAGGAGCCTCCCTCAGTTGGTTAGCCAAGGACGAGTTGACTTAGGATCACCGAACCTCAAGTTAAAAGCAGAAACATGGTCATGATTAGAGTACCTGGAGCCAGAAAATATGTTGTGTAAAAACACTTGCTATTGGTCTGAATGTGTTTTTTACACAACTTCCTGTCCACTTCTAATTGGCCCTTCTTTATAACATTAGAATAGACCCCTTCCAACTGAAACTGACGTCAATAATTCCTGCCAGTGTTCAAGCAGCATCATACTGATTTATTTACTGTGATCATGTGTTTTCTGTTCATTAGACATTGGGTTTAGATAACTGTGGTGCAATAGATTCCCAAAGGAGGATAAGGGGTTATACAATATGGTAAGATGCTTGACAGTTTGATCAATAGTTTTTTTTTCTTGTCAAAAAAATGCAATTATCTAACAGCAGAGGGTGAAAAAGAAAGGTTTCAGTCCAAATATACACTGCTGTGCAAAAGTCTTGCATTTTTCTACTCTGATGCATTATGAGCATCAACACTTTACTCAAAGCCTCCTCTAATGTGTTCTACTATTACAACAACCTTGACTTGCATAAAGAAGGAAAAACATTGTGTGAAATAGCTTGCATCACTTGGTTTTCAAGTGTGATATTCGAAGCATAATCAACAAGTATAGAGAAACAGCATCTGTAATTGACAAACCCAGGACTGGAAGACCCAACAAGCTGTCTAACAAGGATGAGCAGTACTTGAAGATAATATCCTTTAGGAATAGAAAGAAGACAAACGTTGAATTGACAACAGAACTGGCAGAAGGCACAGGTGTGGTTGGCCATCCATCAACAGTTCCAAGCACCTTTGACCATTGTTCCATCGTCCAATTTCTGTGTTCTTGTGCATATTTTAGCCTTTTAGTCTTGTTTCTCTTTCTTAACAGAGGTATTCTTACTGCAACACGTCCTTTAAGTCCTGATTTCAAGAGTGACCTTCATACTGTTGATCTGATGGACAACAACACCTGTGCCTTCTGCCAGTTCTGTTGTCAGTGTGATCAATGTGATGTCATTTACTACATAGTTAATGATGTAATGATCTACTACTACCTGTCTATTTAAACCGTCAGGATCATGGTATTGAATCTGTTTATCCACTTCCCTTTATTCTTCTATATTGTACATTATCTAATTCTGTTTCTTCTAAAATGACACATTTTAGGTAATTTGCATTCTGTTTAATTTTTGTAAAGTGTTGAACTATTGGTTCATTGATCCTTAGTTTTATACACAGAACGGATTTCTGTTTCTGAAATCCTTAAAGTGCTTTAACTACACTACAGTTGCATGTGTAGTTGACATATTAATTACATTGTAAATACATACATTTTGTAATTATACATGTTCTTTTGTTGTAACTATACAAATATGTGTGTAATAAATGTGTTGTTTATGTATACTGAGTAAGCTTTCCTATTGCATAACATTTCTAAACCATTTGCAATTTTCCAGTTCAATTTGCAAACCCTGCTATTGTATGTACAGACTGGTGTTAATAATTAATGAACAGTTTCCAGCTATATATAACCTAGCCAGCACTTTGCATCTCTCACATACACCCACCTCTGATTTTTATTTTACACAATATCAGTGGAGGTGAGAGCACAAAACAAATAATAACAATGTTAAAACACAAAATGTTCTCTGGTGGTATAATGTCACTTTGGTGAGTCCCAAAGGGTGAAAACAGAGGCTTGCTTTTTTGGCATTAAACATCTAAAACCTAGTCATTGTACTGTACTAGTCAGTAACCAGGTCACATTCATATACAGACAGTTCCATGTTTGAGTTGAGTAAACAATATTTATGCTGTGAATGTAATGATACCCCTCAGTCCATGTGCAATGCTATTGGGTTTAGATTCCTTTTTTCTGTTTTCTTGTGTGATTGCACTTTACTGTAGAACAACTATCACGGACAAACAATACAGGCTTTAGTGCAGAAAAGCTGTAGTATTGAAGTTGAAAATATACAGTGTAATGTTACATAAGACAAGTTATCATTCCTGAATCAAAATGGGGATACACTTCAAAATACATTGATTACATTGTAATTACAAAGTAATACACCAACATGCATCACTCCCAGACCTAACATGCGTATTAAAGAAGTTAGTGTAACACTTAACAACAATTTACGATGTGAATACTATGGAGAAATAAAAGAAATGCCACTGGATTTCTACATGGCCAAACAAAGAGAGAGGAGGAGGAGGAGGAGACGTCCCCAAATATTTAGAAGTCATCTGTCTTTTCTGAGCCTGTCTGACTCACAATGAATGCAGCAATTTGTTTATTTATATAGCAGACGCCTTTGTCCAAGGCGACTTACAGAGACTAGGGTGTGTGAACTGTTCATCAGCTGCAGAGTCTCTTAGAACTACGTCTCATCCGAAAGACGGCGCACAAGGAGGTTAAGTGGCTTGCTCAGGGTCACACAATGAATAACTGGCTGAGGTGGGATTTGAACCGGGATCCTCCTGGTTCCAAGCCCATTTCTTTAACCATTGGACCACACAGCCTCAACAGACAAACAATCACTGACATCTGCCAACTGCTTCAGACTGACCTGGAAGGAGACATGCAGAGAGCACACTGTGCCTGCAGCACTAAGGGTACCCGCTATACTAACATGTCATGCCACTGGCTCGTTCCAATGCACTGTGGGTTATACTGCAGACATGAGCCAGTCAGCTGTATGCTGTGCAGTGTGACATGTACCTGCCGCTTTAGTAAAGCAGGCAGGAGAATTCATCCACTTCCCTGTCTCTCACGAGCTGTAACAAAATACAAAGCAGGGTTTTCTGGGGAGGAATGGGTTTCCTAGTGTACTGGGAGCCATCAGTTTCACACATGTGCAGCCACGCGCACAAACTGAATTGGCACCTCTACATAAATCGTGTAAGGGGACTATTTTGTCAACGTGCAAATAGTGTGTAATGCCAACAACTACCTCACAGATGTGTATGTAACACCATCCTGCCTCCGCTCATGACTAATTTATCCTCGCTAATTCTCAGGTGGCAGCTGCGTTTCAGCGGGATGACAGTCTGAGAGGCTGGTTGATAGGGGACAACGGGTATCCGCTGAAGCGGTGGCTGCTGACACTGCTGTGCTTTGATTGGCTGGGCACATGATTCGCTATTTGATGTGAGTTAGCCAACGCAAGAGACCCGACTTCTAAATCACGTTTTTGTGCGCTATCGTGGTGGTTTTATAATGCTGCCCGAGCAGAAGCGGCTGCGCACATATTTGCTAAATAGGACCATTATTGTCCTTGACAGAAAATTACAGATTGCTGCACCTCCACTATGAAGGAATTAGATGTCAAGGAGTTTTAAATGTTTTTATTCCATGAGATAATCGCAAAGCATCAGTTGAACAGATGGTCGTTACTGAAACACATTGGAAAATATTATTCTTTCATTTTTTTCTTTTATTGAAGCTACCACCATTACCATAATGAGGCTCTTACTCTGATTCCATTGAACGATTAAAGCAGTGCTAGAGAAATTGCATAGCATCTTATCACCCATTATTAATTGCCAAGGGGGTGGGGCTGTAGAAGTCTGCACATTGCATATCCACTGAATACATTTTTAAAAAGCCCATTTTGAATAAATAAATTGCTTATGTAGTACTGCTGTGGTTATGCACATTTAAGAATATCTATTGTACCACAAAAAAGGTTGCAATATAAGCGCTGCCCACCACAAACAAAACGAAATTTCATCCCAAACCTTTCGATATTATTTTATTATAACGCCATCCCCTAGCCATTTAAAACAGAAGAGACACCGTTAAACATAATCACATATATAAAAGACAAAAATGCAGCCGACATTACAAGCTCTGACCTTCAAAAACATACCAAGTTTATTAGCCTTCAAAGACTTGAAGCAATGAAAGAACGTAAATTCCCACCGCTAATCTTCTATTCAGCGCAAAGGTCCCAAGTAGCAGATATGAGTCAGCAAAGTTAATTTGTTAGAATTATGAACCTGGGATTTCCTCATTTTTTTTTCTAATTACTGGCTAGCCTAATTCTGCGTGACCTAAATAATTGTTAATTACTAACCCAGAGTTCAGTAGATGAATGGGACCCAATAACAGGTACTAGTCCCAACCCAACAGCAGCACATTAAGTTTCATGACAAAACAATTTACAAATATTCTCCAAATGTCCATCAGCGGTGCATCAAATCTCCTTCGCCTTGGGCTTGAAAAAGGACTTGCACATTTGATGTGATAACTGTGAATTAAAAAATAGAGAGGAAAAAAAAGCTGAAAACAAAATCGTGGTAATCCTCTTTACCAAAAAATATTCCCATATGTGCTTAACACATTTATGCGTGTAACTTTTTAATTAAATGTAGAGATATGTTTTTTTATCACACTAATTATTATACTAATGATGCGCTCATGTTGAGAAAGATGTTGTCGGGAGGGGTGGAGGGTATAAATCCTCTAGTTTTATGGAACGTATAGGGGTGTAAGATAAAAAGCACTTGCAAAATGTAGTACACACACGTTTTGTTAATATGTTTGAACATCGAATCTCTGATATTCTGTACTGATATAAAAGCTGCATTTTCCTTCTGAAAAGTCAGTTATGGATACGCCCAAGCTGTAAATCGCCTTATTAATGATGTTTTGGGAGGTATTTTTCTTTTTCGTCCAAACACTGTAGATGTAATATTTTTGCTTGTCATTTTAGTAAAGCTTGATGTAACTTTCTCCTGTATGTCGAGACTCGAATTATGGTTCGATGAATAAATATTGGATGGTCAAACACTCACACAACACTGTGCTTCTTATGGCATGTTAAAGAAGAACAAGTGACCCTCTGGCCTGAAATGTACTTCCAGTAGAGAAATAAACTGACCAGCATTCCAACACCCTTACCTAATTACCAACCTAGAAAAGTCATGACTGTAAGGAAAAGGAAAAGGTGGCAATTCTTAAGAAATACCTGTGGATAGAGGGAGAAAGAAATGTCAGCAACTACCGTATGCTTGTATTATTCACATATCAGCATGTCTTTTTATTATTGCCTTGTTATGTGGCACAGCAGCCCTCTACATTGTTTGCAATGGGCGTTTGCATATATACTATACACCAGGTGCCAGTGTAGTGCTCAGCTTGACATGTATTTGGGAAATCGAAAACCTAGCTGCCACCTTTGATAAAAGACTTTGCATAGATGTGGTATTTTTGCTTGTTTAATCCCTGCTGTTTTTTCAATTGGAAATGTTAGTTTGTACAGCTCCCTGCTGCTTCTTAAGATTGTGTAAGTCTTGACCTAACTTTAAACAATCACTCCAGTGTTTAAATAACTCATTTTTCTTTTTTCATTTTTACCATGTTATTGTTACTGAAGAGGCCTTGAAGCATTTTACTTTGCTGTTTCATTCTATTAAAATGAACAGGTGTTTTTCTCATTTTAAAAAATATATAACACCCCCCTATATGTCAAGTAGACACATGTGAGCTCCCGAGTGGCGCATCCAGTAAAGGCGCTCCTCACAGGATGTGCCCTATAGCCTGGAGATCGCTGGTTCGAATCCAGGCTATGTCACAGCTGACCGTGACCGAGAGTTCCTAGGGGGCGGCGCACAATTGGCTGAGCGCTGCCCGGGTAGGGAGGGCTTAGGTCGGCTCACCGCGCATCAGCGACCCCTGTGGCCGATAGGGCGCCTGTGGCTCTGCAGCGGAGCCGCCAGATCTGTGTTGTCCTCCGGCACTATAGGTCTGGTAGCATTGCTGTGGATCTGCAGTGCGAAAAATGACGGCTTGGAAGGAGCACGTTTCGGAGGACGCGTGTTCCAGCCTCCGTTTCCTGAGTAGACACATGTTTTGGCTAATGCCATCAGCGTAACTAGTTTGTTTTTTAACATATATTTTTACCTCAGAACATTTGTACTGACTCCACAAAAAAGGGCATTACATTACCAAATGCAACTGTTGAGCAAAAAAAAACTAAACATAACGATAGCATTATGGGATAGGAATGTCCGTGTCAAGGTGTAGGGGAAGCTTGAAGCTTTAAAAAAAAGTATGATAAACTGAATACGAACAAATACATCGTTATATAAGTTATTTATATTAAATTACAGCATGTCTGGACACCCATTTTTAATGAGCAAGTCCAGTTTTTCCATAGAAAATGTGTATTCAATAGTTACTAGGAGGGAAAATCCATTACAAATTCAAGATAGCAACAGTAGGCGGGTTACCTCATTACTGAATACATCTGATATTAACACAGCACAAGTCATTAATACATGACAGAGTTTTAGCGACAGGAATGCATTTTACGTATATCAAGCCCAGGCATGTAAATTACTGCTCAAGCAATTTTGCCTGTGCAAAAGAAGTCAGGGCTACCTGTGGTAACTCCTGCCAAAGACATGCAAAAACATGATGCAAAAATTTCAGGTTTGATTAAGTAAACTGCTTTGTTTGTTCCAGGGAATGATCGGGCAGTTATTAAGTCAATTCAGAAGTATGGGTTTTTATTTTAATGAAAGCCTGCCGTTGGTAAAGTATCATAAAACACGGGCAGAACAATCTCATGAAAATTTCATCTTCTCTGTTTTGTGGAGAAAATGGCCATGTATTGATAATTGAGACATCTTTCATCCTGACGTTAAGTTGCACATCCATGGCCCCTTGATTATATTTCTTCTTTTTTTCTTCTTTTTTTTCACAGCGCAGCTAAATTGACATGATGTTGCCAGGTCTGAGACAAAGGCAAGATAACAGGTGTCCCATAACAATGAAAAAAAAGGCAGTGTTTATTCGAAACAGGAAACTGAGAGGTTTGCTTAATCATTCTCTTTCCTGCCCTGAAGGAGGATTCAGACTCTCACAACCACAGCACAAAGGAAAACCCATTACAGCCAAATCTGATTACAGGACTCCCTCAAGTTTTTGTTCTTATATTTTCAGAAGTGAATGTTAAGATGTTTTCATATTCCAAAATATCTGTATCCTGGCCAAATAGCAATACTTACTTAAGACTTAAGATATATATGAGAAGTGCATTGTAACAAGCAGGAAAGCAGTGTTTAAACAGGGGAATTCTAGTAAAGCACATGAAAGCAGCATTAAGTGTTCGAAATGTCCGCAGCAAAACCTGAATTTGTAGCGATTCACTCTCGCACCGCTTTTAACAGCGAAGAGACAAAATGGTGGCCAAAGGTGGGGTCACCGATGTGTTCAGAAATGTACAACAGGTCATGCCTCTTAAATTCTGTTTGTTTTCCTTTCCAATTATGATCAGTTTGTGTTTGACCACTTTTCACTGATATGATGATAAGAAGTGTTGGGGGGTGGCGTGGGTGTCACTGAAAATGTATTTTAAAAAAACGATTTCAACAGTGTCTCTCTTGGCTGCTCCCGGATTGTCTCAAAAAAGAACCACTAAACAATAGACGGGAACCACAACATTTTAGACACCCAGTTTTCTTATTGCAGCCTTAGGCTCTGTAGTGAGGTGGTTCACTTAAATCCTGACCTTCGTTTTTAAATCATCTCTGCACCGCCCTGGAATTTTGTAACTGATAGAAGGCACAGGGGCCATCCCCCCCCCCCCAGTGGAATGACGATATGGCTTCTATTTGTGTCCTATTGTTTCATTTTAAGGTAGAGAAATACAATAATGAGTCTGTCTATGACTACAGTTATGCTTCAGGCTGTGATAAGATCATGTCTCCCAAACAAACTACAGACCCACACACACACACACACACACACACACACACAGACACACAAACTCATGCACATTCACATACAGTGTGCTTTTGGCTATATTGAGACAGAAAATAGAGTCATATCGTTGATATAATACCCCCTTTAACCACTGGGGGGATAAAGAAGGTTTTAAGAACAGGAGTGGGCAGAAGAAATACTGATCATGTACTGTATGTGCTTGTTGTTAATTTGTTACTTTCATTTACAATGTACTGCATGCACTAGAAAGCTCATCGGGAGACTCAATATGATTCGAGGTGATCAATCTCCAGGGGGTTATTTTATGCCAACAGAACCATAGATTTCAGATGTGCTCCTTTTAGACACAGTAGTGCTGACAATGCCTCTCAAAGTATGTGATTGCTAGTATACTGGCACCCCAACCACGCTGTGTGTGGTGTGCAGGCCTTGCTTATTAAGCATGTGTAATCTAATTCATTATTCATGAAAGCTTTGGAGGAACATTGTTAAAAGGAGGTGATCAGTGGAGCGGGGCAGATTCTTTAGCAGGCTGTAAGGAAACTGTGAATATTTCTGAGTGCAAATGAAACCTTGGCAACAGAAAAGCTTGATGGGTCGTGCATGTGAAAGGCACTTTCAGCACAGACAAAGTTCAAGCAGAAGTGCATTACATAGCATACATAACTTGCCTGCATTGTCAGACAATGTTCCACACATTATTGAAATATATACAATAGAACATAACTGGTACCACTACATCAATGCAATTACATCCACCTTATCTGGATTTATAATGAGTAGGAGCCAGTTTGGCAAATAAACAAGGAACTTACTACAAAAAACTAGTCTCTAATCTTCAGAAATTCTCTCTGTGACCAGGATTAAAGGGTAACATTTTATATTAAGGTGCTGCTTATTAATGTGTTATAAATGTTATATAAATGTATAATATATGCTTAATAAGTAGGTTATAGAGTGTTAATAAAGCATTATATACAGAATTACGATTAAACATCCTTAAGTACAATATGTGTATAAAAACTGCCCCTTATAAAACTGTAATTCTGTGTATGGCTATTAACACTCTATAACATAGTTATTAAGTATCTATTATACATTTATAAAACATTAATAAGCAGCACCTTAATATAAAGTGTTACCGATTAACGTTATGATAGCACCATATTCAGTATTAATTTAATGCAGGCCGTATTGCTTTTGATATATATATATATATATATATATATATATATATATATATATATATATAAATATATATATATATATATACATATATATATATATGGACAACACATCTCTGATTAATCAGTAAACTAATTGATTGCTGTTAACAACATTAAGCTGGGTTTTCTTCTGTATCTTTTGGACTGTGTGTAATTGGGAAAAGTGTCTAATTAACATGAGTAATATTTTGTTTAATGCCTGTCTTGTTAACATGATGAACTATGATTATCTATCATTATCACTGTATGATTCTAATTGTTTGTGTTGGCAAAAATTATCACTGAGGCGTTTATACTTTGGTCATAGTAGAAAGTTAAAATGATTGTTTTGTTTCTCAAAAAGGGATACTCTAATTATGGTTGTCATGAAAAGGAAAGAAAAAGATCATCCTAAAATATTGTTTTAAATATATATATATATATATATATATATATATATATATATATATATATATATGTGTGTGTGTGTGTGTGTGTGTGTGTGTTTATCTATATACCATATATATTTATTAATATAGGATATGTGATGCATCATTAGACCTTTATTCCCTGTTAAATATGAAAATCATTAATCAAAAAGCAAATAAACATGTTTTTTTTTTCTTCTAGCAGATTTAAAAGATTGTCTAATTTGGTTTCCACTATATGAGCTACGTGCATCTGTTTATAGATCCTGCATTTTCAATGTCATTAAAAAGGGAGCTCAGTATTGTATACTTTTAATGTCAGTCAACTCTGCCCTATCATTTCCCAAGAGCCAGTTTGCACCAGTGCTGAGTGATGTGAGGTACTAGGAGCCAGTTAACACTACAAAGAGACCCATTTCCCCCCAAGTCTCTGCAGGAATAAGGCTGAAGATGCATTTAAAGAAAGAGATAAGGAAAGCGTATCTCTCATTTCATTTATCAATTTCTAAAGCATGTCCTTACAGCTGAAACAAGGCAGATTCATATCTTACTTTGTGTGTGTGTGTGTGTGTGTGTGTGTGTGTGTGTGTGTGTGTAGTTCTGGGGTTGCAAATCAAGCTTCATTAATGAATAATTAAAAATAAATGAACACAGAATAATATTAGAACAGCATATGCATAATTAAACATTAATAAAGCATTGAATGTTTAGGTTTCATAAGTAATTATTAAAAGAAAATGATCTTCTGGCAATGGCCACTGGGGAAAGTATTAATGCTTTTATAAACTGAACAGATGTTTTTGTGTCTGAAGAACTTTGTTAGGTTATATGTTAGACCTGATTGCTTAGGCGGCTTGAAATAGATCTCAGTTTTAAAGCAAATTTTCTGTTCGCTTTAGAGGCAGTGGGACAGTATCTGCTCTTCTCAGAGCCTAATTAGCTGAGATGAGCAACGAGGTTAATAATATAATATAATATTGCTAACAGCCACAATCCCAGCACAAATAGATTCCTGGAAATAAGCTATTTGGTGAAGAATAATGTATGCATGTCACTAGTCACTCGATGGCTAGCTGATTGAGACTTCAACCCCAGTATGGTAATAACTTACACATAATGTAAGGTAATAATAGCAGGGAGAGGTATACAAATCACAGGGAGGTAGAGAGCATCTCAGAGGGGTTTAGTAAGACAACCCTGACAACCCTTTTATCTCAGCTGGGTTGAACGTCATTATCAAGTAGTGTTAGATTGTGATGAGGTACAGCACAAACAGGTAAGCCGTGAACCGCTGAGCACGCACACCGCAAAAGAGTATCCGAACCACTATGCAACAGTGCCAGACTCATCTGTATTTGGGGTTGAGCTTCAAACCTCATCTCATTGACAGCTGCCTGTTACACTAGATTGAATTAAGATTCAGGCAATCATTATGGCTGGCAGCGCCATACATTTTGATTTTAATGCCCATGTTAGAAAACGTACTTTGTGGTTTAGAGAATGCATTTTCCCAACTGCTCTTTTCCCAACTTCTCTGTGACAAATTACGTTTTATCACTGAGACCCTGTGGAATATTTTCTGTCAAAGATACTTGTAACTGATTGCAAGCCATCCATTATTACAGCCTTCATGGAACTTATTTTTAAAACATTAATTTTAAGTCAGCAATCGGTCACTGTAAGATGTTTTTTGCCTGGAAATCGTGGCATGTCATGGGATAGTTAGATTTATCACCAGCCATATTTACAAAGCTTTGGAAAAGAATGATTAATGATATGAAGTTCAATAAGGTTTGACCCTTTGGGAATATGATGGGGGTCTCCTGTGAGTTACACTGTGCGCTTATTACCTGAGTTTGGTGACTCCAAGTACATCCATCTCGAAAAATCAAAAATTAATTTTATTCTTTACTGACCTGCTCATATACTAGCAGGATCAGTAAGGTTAAAGAAGGGATCTTTCATTTGAAAACATTACGATGGTAGTAGAGATATTAATTCAACCTCATATGCAATTTCCATCTGTTATTCAGATACAAACCAGATACAAATTCTGCATTGTTGCAACCTTGTAATTGATGACAGGAATAAAAAGGAAAAAAATGGAAAGAAAATATGAATCCAAAGTGTTTGTAACAATACAACCTTGAAAACTTTGAAAAAAGTAAAGTTACTGCATAGTTTGAATTAAAAACAGAGCAGTCCTCTGCATAAGAAAAATCCTCTGTATAAGAAAAAGCACCAATTCATGAAGATATGAGTCGTATAGATACACTGGAAGAACATTTTTGGACAAGCTTTATCCCTTAGGTGGTCCAATGTTGTAAACTTAGTCACACGCATTCCAGAACCTTGGTTCAATCTCACCAAGCAAAAAACCACCCTTGATGCTTCTAAAGTACATAAATGTGACTGTTATCCTGACAATCAACTGTAAATACTGACTTTCACACATCTTATTTCTGTTCCCTTCACTTTCCTTTAACCAAAGTAATATTAGGGTGGAAGATCCACCTACAGTATAAGTGTTTCTTTCAGAGTAACCGAGAGCTATGCTTTTGTTTTCTCTCCAGCCTAGATCTTGACCTATCCATTAGTATTTAATAATTTCAGCATGCAGACCATTACATTTACCAATGCAAGAGCGACTCAAGAATTACATCTTTCGGAAGATGAATGTACTGTAAGTGGAAGCTGGCTGTGCAGCATTTCGAGTATTGTACAAGAGCATCAATATAAAAAGTTACATCATATTTATTTCCGTGTGTCTCTCCCTCACGCTGAGCTCCAAATAGACCAAAATGGCAAACTGAATCAAAGTCACACAGCAGGACTTGAAATTAATGACATTTATATAGATTCCTAATGAGTAACTAAGAAATTAGAGTAGGTATCTAATGTTTCTTACAAGAAGGATCGGTTCTTAGAGTTTCTCTCTTTGCAACAGCGGTTGCTGGATTTTACATATTTTCATTAAATAAATATTATAATACCTAGCATTAACATATTGTTTCCTTTTAATTTACACTGTTGTTGAAGTTATGATTCCAGCTGTGTGCTGCAAGCTTGTCAAACTGTCTAATTCTGATCACCCACAGTATGTGTTATTCTTTGTGCATGATATGGGTACACAATTGTATCAGAAAAGGGTTAGGGTTACGGTTAGGGGGGTTAGGGTCAGGGTTAGGTTTAGAGTTATGGTTAGGGTTAGAGATAGGGGGTTAGGGTAAGGGTTATATCATGCAAAAACATTTATACATGAAGTACATTGTAACTATGCAATGTACCATTGTAATTATTTGTAAGTGCACATGCATTTACTAAGTAACTACTATGTAAATACACAGTAATTAGATACATGTAATGTATTGTTACCAGAAATATATTGCATTATTATGTGATGTGCTGTATATTTTCTTTCTTACATTAGCACTGTTATGTTCCCTAGATTTGAGTAGTGACTTTATGGTGCTTTTTTTTTTGTTTTTTGTTAACCCTGAAGACAGGATCTGTCTTTACTTTTGCAATGCATTCTGGGGTTTGACAGAGGTGAATACAGTAACAGGGCAATGCCCATTGCTGAAGGCGAGGCTAATCTGAAGAGACAGGCACAGTATGTTTCAAACTGACTGCTGGCAGAAGGAGAATCAAGTGGAAGCCGACGGAAGAAAAACAGAAAAAAAGGAGAGGTGTTTTTCAAATAAGGATTAGTGTTACTGAAAAGCAATAATGCGATTTTGATAATAAAAAAAAAAATCCCAGGGTTTTTAGACAGTACAGATGATTTTCCACAGTCTTTGCTTTAATGCCATCCTTGTAGCTGTACAACCCCTCTCCATAAAAAACAAACAGTGTTAGTCAATAATCGTTTCAAACTCCTCTAAACTGGAATGTTAAATGTAAGATAAAACAAAGACCTCAGGTCACAGTGCTTAAGGTTCCATGCATGAGATCCCCAATGTGTGTTAAAAACTAAAAGTATTTAGTAGAATAATCTAATACAGTGGTACAGGATTGGGCTTGGATTTGTAATTTGACTGTATTGGTAATTGTAAAATAGATGTTAGATAATAAATGGTCTTTCACTGCTTAAATTGGAAATAGACTCAAAACCATTTTTTTCCCTGAAGAGAAATAGAAGCACACAAATTCAATTTGCCAACTAAATCCACCTTTCATTGTATTACACATTGGGGAGTAGTAAATCTTAGCATGCAAATGCATGTTTCATTCAATACAGTGTAATACTTTCAGCTGTCACAGGTCAGTTACTCAAACTGCAATTTATATACTCTGCATTATTTAAGAGTTCAATCATTTATAATGTATGTATACTAGGTATGTGCCAGATACTCAAAAGTGTTCCTTCCTTTTATTGTGTTTTGGGGGTATTTGTAATGAAAATAAAAACATGCCTTTCCCACAAAATATTATGATGTCTGTACTAAGGATGTGACCTGGATGTCCAGTTCAAAGAGTGGACTGGTCCACTGACCGGTAGCATTGTGAACCAGCCGTGTGAAACAGGGTGGAGGCTGGGCACAAACCGGCGACCTCACACACCACAAGCAAGCTGTTAACAGATATGCTGACATACAAATCTGACCCTGTATTTTCAACTCAAAGGGTGGTACTATATGAACCGCGGCATAGCCTAGACTGGATAGCGAACCCGTATCCCTAGTCTGTACTCATATCAAAGACAGGACACCCATTTTTAAATCTAGGAGTCCTTCTTCGATGGCTACACAAAATTCATGGTTTCCTATTCCACTATTTCCTTCTGTGAATCTTTTATTAGATAAAAGCCATCAAGATTCTAATGTTGGCAGACATACTGTTATATTTATTCTCATCAGTGCTATCCATAATGCATGATTGTTTCATTTGTTTAAGCACAAACTCAGCAGGTAACCCAATTCCAATTATGGAAAGTTTAAACTTTACTGTTTCCCAGAAGTGTGAGCCGCAGGTGATGAGGGCTGGGCAGACAACACAGAGAAGTTAGATTGTCTGCAATGCAGTTGCTGTGAAAACTTTAGTTAACAGGCTGCAATCATTAGCCAGCATTGGAGCACAGCAGTGGAGAAACAGCAGGAACTACACTTCCCTTTAAATTGAGGAACATGGTATTCAAAACAAAACAAAACAAAACAAATGGATGCACGGCATATACTCTCTGAGACTTGCTGCTCACCCTTTTAATTTGGAACATTGCCCTTTTTTAACACATGCTTTATTCGGAACATCAGAGTTCGTCCTGTTGCAAGTAGCTGGTTGATCGCAAGACTTGGTTAAGTCTTAAAGGATTCTAATGATTCAGCATCAACAGCATGGCAAGGTTCCATACCCAGACCACTCTAAATGTCTCATACTCTCTGTCCTAAGTCTGTCTCCACTTAACTGTGTCCTCTGGTCCTGGTATCTGTTATTCTCACTTAATTTTGGAAGGAATGCACGATTCACAGTTAAATTAGCATTTCATTTGTATCAAGTAAACATTTATTCATGGAATATTATGCACTACTATAAAACATTATTTCTATCTCTCATAAAGATGCCTATGTTAAAGATGTTAATAATTACTATTATGAGATCTGTAAGGTATGCATGAGTAATTCAACTGGAATGATCATAAAAAGTGTCTTGTTAATCAGAATAACGAATATAAATTGTACTTGGGAGTCATCACCATGCAAATTCATATCGTAGAGAGCAATCTTAAAAATGCATTATTAAAAAAGCAATAAATCATTTGTATATTGTTTATTAATCATTAAGAAGGAATCATTGATCTTCAGTGTGGCTGGAGAAAAAATATAAGCACAATTACTGAAGCAATGCACAACAATACACATTCCAATTCCTTAAGGGCATGTATTCATTGATGAAAACATTGAAAAAAACACAGATTTGTTTTGTGAAATGTGAGAAAACCTGTAGAGGAAACCGAACAGCCAGGGTAGCATTTATTATTGAGAGGCTGCATGCAGTTCTCAGTTGTTTTGTGGATTGGTAGCTATGAGAAAGGACTGATCTTTACCATATTGTCTTCAGCAAGCAGCGAAAGCACAGAGTACCTAATTTGTGAGTGTGCAATGGATCTGCTGCTGGCGGCTGATGAGTTAATAATACACACTTCAGAATAAGACACCTACTTACCTCTCCACTACAGAGCTTGCTCTTTTTCTTTGAACTGTATGGTTTGTAGTTCACATCCAGCCCTTGCATTTCCATTCAATTTAATGGACTGAGATAGCAAACCATTACAAGTGCCATATGTAGTTATTTTCTATCAAGGGCCCTTTAGACTTGGTACTGCTGTAATTCAAAATGCCACAGCCTTGCACATTAAAGCGTTTTATTTGTTTTCGGCTCATCCCCGCCACCCCTCCACGTATCACAGGCCAAAAGTTGCACCATTGGGAATAGTTATGTTTTATAAATCTTAGGGGGTTTTTCTATTGCGTTTTCTTAGCGTGGAGACAGACTGCAGCACAGATCATCTGAGTGACACACAAGCAAAATAGCTGAGGATTACAGAAGCAACACCACATTGTTAATGAAAACACAAATCAACAGTGTTTTTTTAACTTGAATCTCTTTTTTTCAGGGGCCCAGTTTGCGAACAGCAAGGCGTTCTATAATTAATTATGTTTCATTAATGCTGTAGCATTTAATTTAAGCATATTAATTACTAGGTAATATTGATTGCACTGCTAAACAGATTATTAACAGTGACTATTGAAGGATAAGAAAATATATAGGTAAATACATACATAATTAGTGCATGTATTATTATTATTATTATTTAGCAGACGCCTTTATCCAAGGCGGCTTACAGAGACTAGGGTGTGTGAACTATGCATCAGCTGCAGAGTCACTTACAACTACGTCTCACCCGAAAGACGGAGCACAAGGAGGTGAAGTGACTTGAATTTGTGTGGTTACTGTGGCAGGGCAGAGCCCTGCATGTAAATATGTGGCAGTGCAGAGCCTTGCCTGTAAATGTACTATTATGATTTGGATGTATTGTTTTGTATTATTTTAAAGTAATGTTTGTTATTGTTTGGCAGCGTGGATGGGGTTAAAGCCCCACTCCTCTAAACGCGTGCAGAATGTGGCCATCTCCAAATTGATTTAGCGATTACTAATTGGGAGATGGCCACGTGGATAAAAGCAACTCATAGAGGGGTGGATTAATGAGAGTGGAGAGTAGAAACGAGAGCACGGAGAGAAAGTGACAGTAAAAGAAAACTTCAAAACAATCGCTACGGGTGCTGGGTCAAAACCAGCATGAGGCTTGTTTGTTTGTCTCTGTGTATTATTTGTTTTGACCATCGTGCCTTTTTCTTTTGGAAAAGTGTTTTTGTTGGTTGCATTTATTAATAAATACGCGCTCAGCGCTTCACCCACAGTACTTGTGTCTATTAACTTCCTGGTCCGCGGACGTCACCACTCAGCCATCCTGCCACAGCTACAATGAAGTTCATTTATAACTAGACACATATTTTCTTTGGTGTGATGTGCAGGTTAGAGTAAGTGATACAGTTAGGGGAGCACAGGTTTGCGTCCTGGCTGGGGTCAATGATCTTTGCTGGGGTTTCACAATCACGTTGAATTGGCTCTGACGCTCCTGTGGATAAAGGGGGCAAAATTGTCTCTTTATTATTATTATTATTATTGTTATTTATATTTCTTAGCAGACGCCCTTATCCAGGGTGACTTACAATTGTTACAAGATATCACATTATTTTTACATACAATTACCCATTTATACAGTTGGGTTTTTACGGGCGCAATCTAGGTAAAGTACCTTGCTCAAGGGTACAGCAGCAGTGTCCCTCACCTGGGATTGAAGCAACGACCCTCCGGTCAAGAGTCCAAAGCCCTAACCACTACTCCACACTGCTGCCCTGCACTGTGCTACAATAGAGCCTACCGACCAGACACCCAGTGAGTTCAAAGTATTTTCATTTACAGTGAATGTCTTTAATCACAATTTGTACTAAATTATTTGAGCAGCAGAAATACGCTTTGATCTTTAAACATACTGTAAATGTTTAATTTATACCATAACAGGATAGTTTGACTATCTACTCAAATAGTATAATTTAGCTTTATATATATATTAAACATTGATTTAAGCCACTAGTAGTTCAGAGATATGGGTTGACTTCAGGGGCGATCTGAAGTGAATTCAAATGTGCGGTTTTAATGCGGCTGTAAAATTTTAACTATTAATGTTGATATGTAAAATATAATACCAGACACTGTCTTGTTAGAAACAGTTACTTAAATATATTTTAAAAAATCTGGGTGACCTAGACTGTACTGTGATAGTTTCCACAAATTGAGAGCTTTCCTTAAACGACATTGTGCATGCAAAAATGCTGGTTTAAACCATAAATTAGATTTTCTTGGAACCAGATAATTAGGTTCTTATGTGAAAATTATTAACGAAACATGTTTTTTAGTCTATATTTTTTTTAGTGTAATAATAAATCTTAATTATTACCTGAGTTCAGTGTTCATTAATAATACACAAATCTAATAAAAACTAGATTACAGTTTTGTACCGTTGTTTAATAAATGAATATAACATTATATATAATTAAGACTCTTCTTAATTACTTTCCAGAGACAGTCACTGCTTCTGAATATGAATGTATGACTTGTAAGCAGTGCCTCTATGGGTCAGACTTTATTAAATTGTTCAGTACAACTGCACTGTTAGCGGCATTTCAAATGCAAATATATTCAGCCATTTGCCATTATCACAGACCACATCTCTCTCTCCCTCTCTCTCTCGCCTGCTTTCATTCCACAAAGCATTCTCAAACAATTTCCTATTAGGAGTCAGAATAACTGACGTGGCTCCTGCCAAGCTGTTAAATATTGGGTCCCTCTTCATTTCCACCACCTCTACGGTAATAATGGGTATTTCTGCGTGTAATGAAATCACAGGATGCCTATTGACAGAAGAATTGTGGATTCTGACAGCATCTACAGAGAGAGTATTCTTGAAAATTAGATGACAAAATAAACCCTATTGAAACTGTAGTCAATACTCACAAGACATTACCATGCCAGTCATATAGTAGTCCTATTGTGTGTGTGCCTATTATTTTCTACTGCTGCAATTTCATACTTACCTAGAATTTTAGGATTGAGACATAATTTAAAAAAAAAAAAAAAAAACTCTACGAACATAATTTATTTAACATCATGTAATCAAAGAGATTTACAAAATGATATTGCAAAAGTCTCATGGCGAAGCCATAATAGTATCACAGTATTTCATATTAGATTTTAAATATTTTTGGCCATAGCTGTACAGCCTTTGTATACACAGCAGCATTCAACCTCACACAGTATATGAAGACCAATACCCTATGCAGGGACCTCTCAGTGGAGGAAACAGTGTTATTAAACTACACTATCAAACACTTGTGATAGCGAGATCTGCTTACACATGCTGTACTTTTTCCCTGAATCAGCAGTAAGCACCGTATTAATCAACAGAGAATCTACGATGGGATTTCTCCTAAGCACTAATGCATAAATTCCCAACTGAGACATGACGGCTATCAGGATACCCGGTGTATTCCCATCAAGGGTTAAAGATCCTATGGGATTGGAATGCATAGAGAGATAAGGATAGCTTTCTATGGCAGAGCCTCAGAGTGCTTTCAGTCCCCATGGTAACTTCATATTCTCTAAATAATTGAATGCTATTATTCACAACACCAGAGCATATCTATATCTTTATTTATTTATTTTATTTTATTTTAACACGCAATTCATTACATCTGTATAGACTATCCATTAAAGGCCCCATGGGTAACATGAATACCCAAATGAATGCAAGTTAGAAATTCAAAATTCAAAGGAAGAAATGCTTTCCATGTGACCATTAAAATATTATATTAAATATATATTTGTAATAATTCTATAATTCTATAATTGAAATTCTCACACCCTGGGTTTTTCATACAGGTAGGTATATAAAGGATATAAATGACAAATCTTGAGGTGTTGTAATAAATTTGCACAGTTACACTAGGACTATAATTGTCGTTTTTTTATATACTTTAGAACTGGATATTCACGGTTATACTGTAATACATTCTAATCAATTCTGATGCTACTCTTTGATACATCTACTGACAGGTCGATAGATAACCGAAGATGCTGCCTATAACACAGTCTGAACAAAAGTGATGGAATAATGCCATTGCCAAAGCAATTTCAGTGGGATATTGAATGTAAAGCCACGGTTATTGAGGAGCTGAATAGGAAATCTTGCTATTTTGATGACTGTCGTGCATTTAACATGAGACATTATGGCTTCCCTTGGCATAAGCTTGTGGATCTGTTTGATAAATCCTCTTTACAGCTGGCCAGTGGGTCAGTACAGAGCTGTCATTAATATTCCCTTGACAGACCCAGTTCAATTTGAAAGCCTGCGGTCTTCACTAATAATTGGACTTGTAAATTTCTGACCCATCTCCAACAGGTCACTGATTTTAGAAGTGTCTTTCCTGCACAGATAATTACTTTATTTTTTCTCTCAGCACCCTCAGGACTTTGTAAAGGTCCTTTATATTTTTCCATGCTTTTATTCCAAAATAAGCCTGACCTGTCAGAATTAATTGATGTTCAGGTATTGGGTTATCGGAATGGGCAACAGAAAGGAAAATACTTTAAGGGGTAATACGCGAAAACCTTAAACTTTGAAGGTAAATGCATTAATGTATTGGTTATATTTGAGGCAATATTATTCAAAATGAGTGCATTCAATAAAGCTTGCTTTGCATTCTATTTTCTATGAGAAAAAAAGGTATTGAACATTCGTGGTCTTTCTGCATTGTAATCACAAGATTTTGCCAGTAAAACAGCAATGATTCTAATGAATCAAAAAGTATCCGTGGCAAATTTGCTAGGAGTGTGCGTGAATTATGAATTGGGCTTGCAACAAGTAGATTTTTTTTTACTAGTATGCAGTAGGGTGTGATAGAAATACATTAAAATCCAGGTTGGGATACATATTTGGCCTGTTTAAATTCCTGAAAGGAACTATTTCAAGTACAATACATTTACACCCTGCTAATGCTCAGAATTACAATGCTGTAATACAAGGATGAATATGAAAGTTGTTCATCTTCCAGACTGCTCACCTATGAATTTACACAGAAGTCACTTTAGCTGTCCTTACCCAAGGCTGTTAAAAGGAAGACACTCAGTCCAATTCTTGTTCCGAATCAGGGAGCACTATTATCTCAGGGCCCGAGGATGCAAGCAGAGATGGCTAGAGAGAAGATGGAAATTAACCAAGGAATAAATTAAACAAATGGCCCTGGATAGTGAAAACATTCAATCAGCTCTGCAGCCTACAGCAAAACAACAGAAAATAGCAATTTGTTAACAGGTCACCATTTCAAACTGTGAAATTGCAGCTACTGTGAAGGACATTCTCCATGCAAAAGCTCTATCAGGACAGGTTTTGTGTGCAAATTAACAGCAACTCCTCTGTCATTGAGATACTTAACATATGGTTCTTAGCCTGCTATTGCTTGGCTTTACTCCACTCTTCAACCCAATCCACCGTTGCCTCAGCCCCAAGGGATTGCACTGCTGAACGATTGCGCAAGGTTCATTTGCTGAAGTGAAACTTACAAACAATTTGCCTTGTGTTTATTCCAATATGTGCCTATCTTGCATTTGTCAATTGCATCGCCATAATGGACAGGCACAGCACCTCACATAATGACTACAACCACTGGGTTCCTTTAGAACAGGTGGATGTTTCTACTGCAGAGGTCATCCAACTAGCCCTTGTCATTCATTGCGTGCATGTTGAAATGTGCAGGTACCATACTGCTCCCTGTAGTTCTTGCTGAAGCCGTGCTATTTACAATACTGTAATAACTTGACTTATTTGTTACGGACAGCATGTTTTGTGTTTTGGAGTAGAACACTTGATTGTGATATTGCTTAAATGTATAACAGGTGGAATCGCTTTGCTAATGACTTGCAATAGGATTCCAAATCTATAGATTTTGCAGTACACAACACAGAGGTCTCTATTGACTCGAATGAAATCTCAGAGCAAAAGTGGAAGTGTTTCTGAAGGGGACAGACACAGAACAGTAGATCTTGTATTATTATATTTATATAGAAGGTGAACCAGGGCTAATTAAAACACTGGAAGCAAGCTTGAATAAAACAAGATGGCGGTATGCTTGTCCATCCTCAACATGAAAAAGGATATTGACCAAAAAAAGGGCTAATTTATCAATTTGTACAAAACCACAGGCCCTGTGGAATTTAGCCTCACAGTTCCATCCACCCAGAAGGATGTCACTATAAATAATAGCCATTTAACTGCTAAACAAGTTATCTTTATTATTTATTTATTTGATTAAATGTATTGTGTGCAAGATAATGCTTTCAGAGCTGCCTCTATAGAGTTTAAATAACTCATCCTGCTTCTGGTAGCAACCTTAAATAACAGAAAGGTTAGACCGTAAGTGACAATGTATGTCACAACGACTCCATTAGAATCCACGTTCGTCATCTCACAGCACTTTCAAAGGCACACATACAGTGTATCGGTATATATATATATATATATATATATATATATATATATATATATATATATACTTTATATATAAATGCATGATGCTTTCCAGACCTATAAGTACAATAATAATGAAATATTGAAGATATGTGGAGCAGTCATGACATTGTTTCACTCAATAATAATATCCTGCCTGACACCATGGCTCAGAAGTTCCCATAGCTCTTTGAAAATGGATACAGTGGCTTACCATAGGAAGGCGTGGGAGGAAATGTTCCCAGAGCTCAAAAGATTCAATTGAGATGTGCTTGCAAAAGAGAAAATGCAGTTTCACAAGGTGCTCATTTGTTACAGTTTGGAGAATCCTCATGGACTTGGTTTACAATAAGTTGGTGTCCCTAGGAGAGTTAGCTGACTCATCAACCACTGCAATGTAATATTTGAAACACGTGTTCTACTATCCAGGAAGCTTTTCCAATACACTTCTGTATAGTACATGTTCAGAAAAACAGAAAACAGAAGCTGCCTTTGTTTTTTTTTGTTTTTTTTGTGTATCATCTATTTTTACCTTTGCTTTTTTTTTTGCCCAGGCAAAAACAGTAAACTTTTTGTTATTGTATGTCCACACTCCAGGATTACCTCCATGTTCCTTTCTACCCAACAGTCACTTCTACTTAAACTGTGAAGACACAGGAAGCTCTCTGAACCATTTGCCCCTTCTGTTCAGTGACTGAGCTTCATCCGAGGTCCAGAAATAACATATCTTCAAACTTCCAATCTGTGTAGCAATTCCTATAGGTTCCATCAGACCTTGATAAAGGTACAGTAAACGCTCTCTTGAGATACCAGCTTAGACTCATTGCATGGTGTAAGGGCAGCAGTGTGGAGTAGTGGTTAGGGCTCTGGACTCTTGACCGGAGGGTCGTTGGTTCAATCCCAGTTGCTGCTGTACTCTTGAGAAAGGTACTTTACCTAGATTGCTCCAGTAAAAACCCAACTGTATAAATGGGTAATTGTACGTAAAAATAATGTGTAAAAAATAATGTAATTGTATGTATAAATAATGTGATATCTGTAACAATTGTAAGTCGCCCTGGATAAGGGCGTCTGCTAAGAAATAAATAATAATAATAATGGTGTCTATGTTATTGATGAAAACACAGGCAGCCTAAAACCAATAAACCCACTCTAACACGGACCTTGTTCATCCATAACTTCAAGCAAGTCATCTTTTATCAATGTCTTCTGTGGTATTGACAAAGGCTTCTATTTCATTTTAGTACTACATTAAATGTATGTTCACTGCGCTACATATAATGGATCTTTATAATGGGGTCAATACATCAACTCTTGATGTAAAACCCCAGCGGGACACATTGCAGCAGAATGGCAGCATTGAGTTCAGCTACCGTCCAACAGAGATGGTTTAAGTTATCCTTTGTACTCAGTGTTTACAGAAAGTAATGAGCTCTCTGCAGAGTTCCTGGCCCTGCTGTTGCCACTTCCCTGTTTCAATGGCTTGAACGAGAGCAGGATGATAAAGGTCAGGCTTGCGTTGTGCTTGTTTGATGGCTGCAGAGGCTGCCGTACAACAGCTGTATAAATGTAGTGCTATTTTCACACCATGGAGAGAAGCAATAAACAGGGAATGGAAGCTGCAGTGTGCATGTAGGTATGGGAGAAACAGTGTGCATATATGAGTGAACATGTATGCATAATCTAGGATCTGTCATCTAAAGACATGCACCTGTGGTAAAAAAAAAAAAAAAGGTTAATGCATCTTTTTATCATGGCTAAAAAATATGCTTCTTTTTGGAGCTTCCACCACAAACAAGAGCTTCCTTTACAAACCTAATGCAGTCTAGAGATGCCAAACAATATAGTGTCTTTAGTCTTAAAAGGTTTCAATCTCTTTGGACAGGTATGGTATATATTCTGGTCTCATTTGCTAAGAACAATCCTGAATTAAAACACAATTGAATAGCCAGGCTCAATACAATTACTATGTGATCATTAAGGCACCTACTGACTTCCACATGGACAGGGCTTGCTTTGAGAAAGATCATCTAACTCATAAGCATTTCTGATCAATATTCTCATCCAAATGATGCATTGAACTTTTTTTTTTTTTAAACAGAGTTCTTAGCAATAACAATCAGGTTGAATGTTTACCCTATAATCCTCAATTTTGCCTGAGTTTCTTCTAGAAACTGGCATCTTTAATTTACTGTGGGTAATAACCAGGTTCCATCAACTTACCAATAGCTATTTATTTTTTATTGTTGCTTTACTTATAGCCATGGGAAAAGTCAATTCTATGAAATATTAGTTCCAATATTGACTGAAAAGTGCAGTTAAATGAGACACAAAAAGACGGAGTCTTTTGAATTTATTGTACAGCACGAAGTCATGTTGATTTGATTTTGTTTGCTATATTGTTGCTATTTATTACACTCAGATCAATGCAGGCTGGTCAATATGCTTTTATGTGGTAAGTGCAATAGCAGAACTGAAAAGTACAATTTCATTTTTTTGTTTTATTATTATTATTATTATGTTTTTTGTTTTGCCCTTAGACATAGTCATGCTTATTCATCTTTGCTCTGTCAAAATCTCATTATTCTTTTTTCTTTAACATTTGGAGCGTAGAGAGAAAATGTCAAAGAGAACACATATGAATTCAGGTATGGTTTCTTTTACATACTTTTTATTATATTTTTAGTAGCACTCCAAATACTATAAAAAGTAATGCATACAGTATATATGTATGTGTATATATATATATATGTGTGTGTGTGTGTGTGTGTGCGTGTGTGTGTGTACAACAGTTCCTCAGTTATTTAATGTCATAACTTTCAATCAATAGAAATGTATTACTGGTATTTCTACATTGTCTTATACTTATGACAGCATTGTACAATAGCTCTGTTTACAGTGAATAAATCTAAGGCACACATACCAATGTTAAAGTATACAGGGCTATAGATACACAATGACAGCTTTACTCAGTTTGCTATGGCAGGCAAGCATGTCTCTGCATTGTGTTCTATAGATAGATACAGCTTTGTTCTGAATACATTACTATTTTAAGAGACATTGATGGTCACAAAAATAATTAACTCTAATTGTTTCAAAGGAAAGATCATTTGCAAAAAGGGCCACTTGTCTGCTGCAACCACTGCCCCTTTATCTGTTCTATTCATAACATACCCCAAGACATCGGTTCTTCATTGAATCATCTGAGATCTGACCCCGACAGATCTCACAAGCACTGAGCATGATGATGTAGTGTAGTTAGTACATGACTGGGAGATCTCTATAGCAAAATCTCCACCAATACAACTGTATCCCTTACTGCAAACAGAAATAATTACTTTTTACTAAGCAAGAAACCTGATATGTGAACTGAACATGCCCCCCCCCCCCCACACACACACACTTTTTCATTATTTCAGATTGAATAATCTTTGTGCATGCATCAGCTACAGAAATAGCCTCCCCCACACACCAAACCAAAGTTATGCCACTGACCGGTGGTAACCAGATGTGTTTCCAATACAAAATTTGAAAACGTAACAAATTGGCCATGGGGTTTGTGGTTGTGTTATAGCAGCATAATTGTTGGTGTTTTCCCCAAAAAAATTCTAAGGACTCGAAATAAATTCTTACTTTGTGAGCCTGAAAGCAACACCATGCTAGTTAGAAGAGATATGTGAGACTGGAGCCACAGGAGGGCAATTAGAGGCACACTGGCAGGGTTAAGACACTTGCCTCTATTTTGTAGCTGTTTAAGTAAAAGAAGGTTCTTGTTGTAAATCACCCTCAGAGGGATTAATAAAAGCACAAAACAATGGGGTTTTCAAAGAGCCAGACAGGAGGTTTTTAGGTGCTAATGGAACCCACAGTTGATTTTGATGTTATTTTAAGAATGTTCTCTTACACAGTACGGTATGATCCTCTGACTAAGATGACTCGTTCCTTTTGTAAAAGAAAACCAGACCTCACATTATTTGTTTCTACAGTTACCTAATTGCACTTTTAAATAAACATCTGCAGTGCCTTCAGTTTTCAGACATACTCTTTATGTCTCTTACTGCATACTGTCCGGACAATATAAAAAAACTCCTGTTTATGCCTGTAGCACCAGTTCAACAAAGTATAGAAGTCAGCAGCCTTTTCCTGCCTTCCAATTTACAACCCAGTTGCTAAGCAATGAAATCTCAGATGCAATGCATTCTTAAAGCCCAGAAGTTTGCAAAACATCACCTTTGAGCAGCGGTGAGATTCCAAAGAGACTTACAGCTCCCTGCCTTCAAATTCAAGCACAAGACTGAACTGCTGGGTCAAATGCATTAAGCATGGATTTAGCAAAGCTAAAAATAATAATAATAATAATAATAATAATAATAATAATAATAATAATAATAATAATAAGTTGGGGCTGTGTAGAAAATGCAGGTTTTTAATTTATTATTAAGATCTTTACTGGTTCATAACAGCATTACCTCTTCCATATAATAAAGGAAAGATCGACAGATTGGTCTTTAGTGTCTGCTGTGCATTGCTAGGAAATACAGTATTAAAGGATTCACGGTATGGCGCTGGCCCTGGTCATACTGCATGACCTTTAGCTATCAATGGATTCCTTAACTTTACCATGGAAATGCACTGGGGGGACCTGGCGAAGGAGTATATGCCATTGACCCTTGCCCTCATATTCCACCCTTGGACTTTATTAGTGAGTCGTGCTTGTCTTTCAGATGCCCACGCTGTGTTTCTCTACCTAACAGTGTTGCATGTAAAATGAGCAGAAGAAACAAATAGGTCACAACAGTATTTGGCAAGCGATAAGGGGTTTTTTTTCAGAGCTTGCGCTGTTCTGTGCTGTGCTGTGCTGTGCTGTGCTGTGCTGTGCTGTGCTGCGCACCAACTTTTGGAACATCAGCAGGTTAAATCATTAAAAAAATTAAATCATTTGAGCCAGAAATGGATCACAGTATACCTGTTCTTGCAATGCCAAGCTCTCCTTGATTTGAAAAAATGACAGCAATGGTATCACAAGCAAAACTTCACCTTGTCTCATCACATGTTTTATCATGTTCACATGCTCAAACGGGCAGTATCACAATTCCTCAATCTGACAAGTATCACATATACTGCTATGCAAAATCCCTAGTGAAATCACAGTTACACACTCATGATGTCAGGATACTGTACATCAATCCCCTGATGATAACTCCAGCCCATACAGGGATCTAGTCTAGTAATTCACCTGGCCACACCTTAAAGTCTTTTTATGTAGCGTGGGGAGGGAAATATAACAGGTTGAGGCTGGTGGCTGGTGATACAGTAAAAAACAAAGCAATCTAGATCAAGTTTGAACAGAGGTGATAAAATATGCATACTGTCATTATCAAACACTGACTGTAGGCATGTGAGAATAACTAACACTTGATCATCTGTTTATACTGCAAATAAAACAGGAACGATGATAAAACAATGGCTTCAAATGCAGCTCACATTTCTGAAATCAAAATTTGCTCTAAAATGGTGAGTACAGCTAAAAATCAATTTCTGTAGTGTCTTTCTAATAATGACATAATAATAAATGGGTCTTTATTTTTTTTCGTATCAGATATCATATTTTTCCCCCATCTTGCATCCTGAAATCTATGACAGGAAATAAAATCATATGCATGACTCCAGGGAAAGTAAAATTGAGGGGTTTAGGAGCAGCAATAACATTAAGTAGCTCCCTGCATTTTTAATTATTAATGTCCTGACACTTTTATAGGGACTACATTTCAATGTAAAATTGTATGTGAGAATTTCACACAGACAAGCAGAGTTCTGTAGTCTGTAGAGGTTTGCTGATGTATTTTAGGAAGTAGTGGTTAGGGCTCTGGACTCTTGACCGGAGGGTCGTGGGTTCAATCCTAGGTGGGGGACACTGCTGCTGTACCCTTGAGCAAGGTACTTTACCTAGATTGCTCCAGTAAAAACCCAACTGTATAAATGGGTAATTGTATGTAAAAAATAATATGCTATCTTGTAACAATTGTAAGTCGCCCTGGATAAGGGCATCTGCTAAATAATAATAATAATAGTAACATGTACAAAGAGGCTGTTTTATAGCATGATTGGCCCTTGTATAATCTGGATTTGAGGATGCTTAAATGTAAAGCTTTTAAATGAAATGATGACTGCAAAACTGCATATGTCTAGTTACAGTATCAGCTTTTCTTTTTGTGTAATTTAGTTGTGACAGCACAATTGCATGCAGCAACAGAGTATAATAAATATGAAATGTAATCTATGCTTCCTTGGTGATTAAACAATGTTTTACTACATTCACATTCCTAGTCCTAAAACGAAAAAATACAAATTATTGCGTCTATCTCGCCTCTCTATTACTTTACATCTCGAAATTAAACTGCCGGCTTGTTTCATGCTGTGAGAATTATCTTTCCTTTTTTTTTAAGGAGGAATGTAAAAGCTCATCAGGAAAGAATGACATACGCATCTCAGATCAAAGGAAAGTAAACTGGTTTCACTTAGACTTGTTGGTCAATTTCACCCTGCAGTTAAAAAGTGCAGTTTTTAAAAAATAAGTCTACAACCTCTCTGTTTGATAGAATATAACATTCTGTTCTTTTTTCAGCTCTCAAGAACACATCTCAGGGGATTCACAACACAGACTGAGCTACCACTTAAGAAGCAAAGAAGTCATATTTGTCTGGATGCAAGCTGGTTCTATAACAGCATGTTATTTTCCTTTTTCTTTTGTATTGTGGCTGAATTGTTTTGTTTTTGATTTCTAGGTCTTTGGAGTGCACTGTTGAGTTTTATAAATGTATTGTCGTAGGCGAAAATCTAAAATAATAACATACCAATAAATAAACGTCAAGCCCCACCACCAAGGACCCTGCGGTCAGGTTATGGAATTTCTCTACCGCTACGGACAAACAAGAGAAAATTGCTTTGCTCATTAAAAATCTAAAAACAATGCCAGCCAAATAGCTCAAGCACGCAAAGACATATTAAGGGATTTAGTTTGATGGGCATTGTTGGTTATTAATCCATAGTGATAAATATATAGTCGTCTCTTTCATTTTTTTCCCTCCACAGCTTGGCATGTTTCAGAACAACCATAAAACCGGATTGCCTTTGCAGATTACCTTTAGAAGTGAAAGTGACTGCAGTGCTAGCAGCATTAGCCTTAACAGTTCAGTATTCTTCACATATACAGGTTTACTAATCCAGCTCTTTACCTTGGTCAATCCTTTAAAACACCCAGGAATCAAAAGCTGCTTCAAATCGAGATTATTTTACACATAAAACATTGATTAGCCTACTGGATTCATGACAGACTTCCCCCTTCCTTGATGATTTGATTACTCATCAGGTTTAGAAATCCTCTCCAGAACTTTTTCAAAGAACGAAGGACCTCTGAGTCATATATCTTCTCCCAGAACATTCTACATATATTATTATTATTATTTGTTTATTTAGCAGATGCCTTTATCCAAGGCGACTTACAGAGACTAGGGTGTATGAACTATGCATCAGCTGCAGAGTCACTTACAATTACGTCTCACCCGAAAGACGGAGCACTAGGAGGTTAAGTGACTTGCTCAGGGTCACACAATGAGTCAGTGGCTAAGGTGGGATTTGAACCGGGGACCTCCTTGTTACAAGCCCTTTTCTTTAACCACTGGACCACACAGCCTCCTATGTACTTGGAAAATGCATAATATATCTGAAAAGCATCAATTAATATGCGCTGAATGAAGCTGTATTGACCAGAAAAGGGCACAGGGAGATACACTAGGTCACTGTTGATGGGGTGATCACTTTTTTAGTAGTAAGAGGGTCATTTTATTGTACAGGTACTGTAGTATTGAGAATCTAAACACACTGAAAATGTTTTATTTGCAGTGAAGTCTGCTTGCGTCGGTTCAGATTAGGGTCACTAATTTCGTACTGTGGTTTGTGTTGCAGGCTCTACTGAACAGAATTGAGGCGGATGTTTGTGTCCAGTCCCGAAGGAAAACAAGAGTTGAGATCAAATGCAGCTCTGACACAGAGGGCGCCATTTTGGGCCCCCCTCCTTTTCTATTATGTTTTACTAGAACAAAAGCTGGATTCCTACCAATCCTGTTCTGGAATCCAGAGAAATCAAGACTCCGTGAAATTGAAGGGGTCTCATGGGTTTATCGTGGATGAATCCAGTAGTGCTGATGGAATTACAATATTTAACCCACAGACCTTTAAAGTGGATTTTCTCATAACTATTGATTGCTTTTTTTAATACTTTCGAACTCAAGAGAATTAAAGCAACGCATATTACATAAGAGATTGGTCTGTATAATCACTGGAACTTAAAAACAAACACGCAAAATTAATAAAAGATGCAAAAATAAAGGCTTGTTCACCTACATTACTTTTAGCTTTGGATATTTGAATTAAATGAATATATTATTTAATATGCTAAGTATCATGGCTATTTAGACCCCCTTTCTTTTTGGAACCAGAAAATGCAAATACAGAAGGACGAAAAAACTTTATGTCAGCTCATCTAGGTTGGTTATTTTTTAATGTATTTCTTCTTAATTAATATGTAATCTTCACTGGAAAGTTGACTTTATTAGATGCTCTCCAGAATGGTTTTCATGCTCCGTTTTCTATAATGGCAAGTATCTTATTATACACACAGAAATGTTTTACTGTTTTTCAAATTATCTTCCCTTTAAAAAAAAGGGAGGAGGAGGGGGGAGGAGGCAACTCGAACAAGCTTTCTGATTCTATCCTCTTTAATACGGAATGTGAGGGAAATCCATTATCTGCCAATTACAAGCTGTCAGAGAAGAGTCTGAATTACACAGCCTCCTACTGAACAAACCGAGGTTCAAATGGCTTTGCTGAAACAGGAAGCTGTTTTCTTATTCCATATGGGACAAATCACCCTCTTTTAAATCCGCAATTGGACCTCTTCATGTTTACATTTCGGGGCGTGCCGTGACAAATCAGTTAAAAAACACTTTTAAAAAAAAATAATAATCCCAGTGAAGTTATTTCTCTGTATAAGAAAAGGCTTATCCTCTGTTCTGCACAGAATTTTACTTTGCTAATTAAAATTCTAATTATTAACTTGGGTTAATAAACATAGCAATGCCATTTATTATTATTATTATTATTATTATTATTATGATTATTATTATTATTATTATTATTGTTATTATTATTATTATTATTATTATTATTATTATTATTATTATTATTATTATTTTTGTTAAATTTAATCAAACCATAAATTAAACTCTTTTCTGCTTTAATAAGAAAATACTACCCCAGGAGTCATTCTGAGTCTTATACTGTAGCAATAATGAAAAAGCAGCCTAAAGCTTAAAGATATGAGTCTGACTCTTTAGTGATGTCTGTGTGTAGATACTGCTGGAGTCATGGGTATTTCCAAAGCCTTTTTCAATGGACAAGTTAATAACCGCCTGACCAATTTACTATTTAACCCTTTAAGGATCGGGATTGTGTTAACACAATCATACTGTAGTGGGCTTCTAGGACCGCAATCGTGTAAACACGATAAAAAAAATGCACTTCTTTTGATGACTTACAGGGCCACCGTACTTTGCAGTACAGGCTTGAAACACATATCATTGGATAGGGGAAGTACAAAAAATGTTTTTCGTGTGACATCACTGAGAGGGGCATTTAGTGTCTAAAGGGTGGAGACAGTTTTGGCAGCGCTGAGAGACAGCCTGCTTCAGAGAAACTCGTTTAGAGGTTAGAAAGACACAGAAAAACACTGTCAATCTGATGTATTTGACATAATTATATTAGAACATGTATTATGTCTCATGTGTTTTAATATATATGTTTTTACAACATTTATAAATATCAAGAAACAAGTAGATATAAGCAGATACTATTTCATGAACTAAATTTATCATTTTTTTCCTTATTACAGATAATAATGGAATGAATAACTATTATTTTATTTATAAATACTTATTTTGAGAAAATAAATTGAGAGTAGTGTCCATTATTGCTTATAAAGATCCTGAGAATAAACATGTATTATGTTATTGCAATCACACAGGTGAAACAATGTCTTGTAATTTGCCCAAACATCAATATTTTTCAACAAAACTATTGTAAGGTCCTTCGGGTCATAGAATAACACGTTTTTATACATGTATCTCTAAACAGAATACATAATAAAAAAAATACTTAACATTTAAAAAATAAATAAATATTGTGTTGAAAAAAAAGCAAAAAGTTTGTATGGATTCTGAAGTACTTTATAATGTTCCCCAGAATGTTCTGAAAAAAAGCACTCAATTTCCAGGGAAAATACAGCCCTGAAAGGGTTAAAACACCCAAATAATACAAGTTGTATAATACTGATGAAACTGGTAACCTGAGAGCACCATTGTATTCCCTCTAAGAACAGCACTGATAACAAGCCTATTAAACAGAGACCCTGTGTCTCCTCTTTCCTAGAAGGCAAAGACATAATTTGTATCTATTTAGGCAGCATTGCTAACCTTAACCAATGCAAAAGGGAATTAATTATATCTCTTCCTAATTATTCCAAAAAAAAATAAACTCTGTGTGCAGGCAATTAGGGAGGATAGTATACCCTCGAGCAAAGGAAAAAAACCCATTGCTAGTGATTCATTATTTCTAATAAAAAGTTGTTTTGTGAACATACATTAAAAACAAGAACACAATGTGCTCATATCTTCATTTGGGAAAACAATTCATCGAGGAAAAAAAAGGAAAGTTCTGTAAAGTTTCAGACAATAATTCATAGAGATTGGATGGCCAATCTCAATGGTACAATTAAGTAATTTAGAGTACAGCTGGAACAAAAACCAGGAGGGACACTGGCCCTCCAGGACCAGGATTGGAGATCCCTGGTCTATGCCATACTGCAGGGCCTTCACAATTCCACTGTTGCAATGTATAACACATTTTAAGATATAAACATGTTCGTTATAGATGTTACACAATTAATATTTAAACTGCAGGGTTCAGAATATTCCTGTGGGGTGCTACTTTTACTCCTCGTAAAAGCTCTCCTATTGAAGCCTAAGGAGTCTATTAAGTGAGCACAAAGTGGCCTCCATTTGAGCATTGCAGTGGAGCTGTGTGCTTTTAAAAGGCTTATAAATGGTACAAATAAATAAAATGAATAATAAAAAAGCACATGCAAGTACCTGTTGGTCCACAGAATTTTTAATTAATGGGGTCAATGTTTATATTGACTGAAATAAACGCAGTAATTCTGGATCAAACCATCTTTAAATGTTTGTTGTCATTTTATGTACAGGCATCGTATGTTCCTCGGGAGTGTACAGTTATCAGTCTTAAATTATCCATGCAATCTAATTAGCCTGATTTGCGCAGCTGAAGAATCTCCTGGAAACGGACCAGGTTCAAGCAGCAACATTGATCATTAAGGCTAGCTGACAAGATATTGCTTCACTAGCTCGTTTGACTGCGCCGTCATATCATCTCAAGATCATTATGTATCTTAATGAGACAAGGTCAATGCCCCTGACTGAGCTTCAATTGATCGTGATTGATCTGCAGCTGAGCAAGTCTAAACTACCAACAGGTATTTACTTGCTTAACCGAATCAGTCTCACTTTTTTTTTTTCTTGATTTATTTTAAATAAAACAGCACTTTTCAAAGTGGACATCTGAGAGATTGCAAACCTGATGGTGAGCTGTTGTTTCCTTTAATACTGATGTTCACATCTCATTTTATAATGTTTGATTGATGTGACACTTGCAGCAGTCTGTGGCTCCCAAGAGACACACCCTTTAAAATGAGATCGCTCATTTCAATGTTTTTTTTCCCCTTGGTAAAATATTTAAATAAGTAATATCAAGCTAAAGACAGTGAACCGTTTAAGTGAAAGATTACCCCAAGCCCAGTAGCAAACTACGCCACTTTTGCCCTAAGAAATATTCTAGATATTAATCATGTATCCCAATGTTTTATTATGTTAATTAATTATCTATGCCTCAATGCACACAGGGTCCTTAAATCTGAAAAAGGTGCACACATGGAGATCCTCCACCCTTATAAACATGGTCTATTGCTCCCCCATTTTATCTATCAAAGAACTCTTGAACCTTAACCAGATTGATGAGGTTATTACCCGAACCTCAGAGAACAGTGTATGTTAAGCAAGGTAGAACTGAACAAAAAAAACTGCTGACCTTCAAATGGGAAAAGGACATCAAAAGACAATTTTCCAGTCTAAGAGTCAACATGTATCCATGTTAAACTAACATAATGGACAATGAATGCATTAGCATCTATTATAGTATTACGCACAGAAAAAAAAACTGAATTTTGATGGTAAAAAGGCAGCTGTTAGGTAACTATTTCAAATAACCTGTTTCCTCTCTTTTGTTGTGTGTCAGAAATATTTTTCAGCGTCTCTTTGTGTAAACACAGCCTGCACAGTGCAGTCATCTGGCAGTGTGACTATAGAAATGAGCCCTTTCAACAAACAAGCTATCTGCAGATAGTGAGATTGAAAAGAATTCCTGGAAGAACCCGCATTACATTTTAAGAACCCTCTATACAGTAATTCAAAATGATCACTAATCTAAACTTGAGTAACAAGAAAGATGACATGGCAAAAAAAAGAGATAGTGTCAGCTTGAGCAGTTAAAGTAGCAATAGCATGTTATCTTTCAAGGGGATCAAGCAATGAAGTGGAAATGAGATAAAAAAAAACAGTGAAAGTAAGAGCTGAGTCATTTTAAATCATTACATCTGAACAGAAACAACGCAATAGCTTGCAATCTGGTTACCGATTGGTCCACTGAAAAAAGCTTCTAGAACATCCGTTTAGTCTCCATCAAGATCAACATAGCATCCCTAAGGGGTGAGACTTATGCCTTAAGCTTTAGGTTGCTGTTTCGTCATTGCCATAACCCGGCAAACAGGTCGTACTTTACGCATGATGCGTCTCATAATGGAAGCCACAGTTAGGGGTTGGCATTTTTATGTCATTTTTAGTTATTAGTTATGTGTTGGAGTTAGTATAAATTCAATGACAAGAAGAGGCTTGCTGTAATTTATTTGTAAATATTAAGATCCTTTTGGTTTCACAAGCCTTCGAGTTGCAGTCTCCCCCAATACAAGCAACTTTTAGTGTCAACGGTTTCCTGTTTCTACCTATTTGCTTGCTTTGTGGATACAGTAATTACCTTCCTGTAACTGTTAAAGAGGTATGCAACCTAAATAATGTGAGATAAGCACATGTTGAAACCCAGCGATTGCCATTCACATTTGCAATTTTAAAAACACAATGGTCGCGTGTAACAGGGCAGTGGCTGGGCACAAACCAGTGACCCTGCACACTGCAAGCAAGTGCCTTAACCACAATGCAAAAGAGCCCATTACACTCTTCCTCCTTAACGTTGGCAATTGGCTACAGCCAATCTCTGGACTGAAAGAGCTGGAAGCCTTGTTAAAAGCAATCTAAAATACTGAATGAACGAATCCTACCCCAGAAGCTACTTTACTGCAAACCATGACCAAATTAACTTTACAAGAGAAACTCTCTTATATATGTAAATTAATCTGAAAATATATTTCCCTTCTGTTATTTCTGATTGTTCCACCAATGTCCTTTGAAGAATTTAAAAGGCAATATCCAGGGATTTAAAAAAAGAAAGGGAAAGTCTCTCCCTGGAACGTCATCCCATGATCACATGACATCGATTTGATCGTTCAAACCATCCATCCAGACAATAAGAACATTTCCTCCTTTACTCTCAGAATCATATTCTCTAGAGCTGAGATGTATTGCCGATTGCTAAGCAACACTTTCTGCCTGGAGCCCTGTTAAACACAGCGATGATTTGCACAATGTAACTTGTTCTCTCTTTTTTTTTTTTTTTTTTTAGCCAGTAGCACAGACCACCAGTGAATATTCAATCTTTGTCGATTCTCCTGCATTTTTCACATGGCTCTGAATGAAACTGTCAGACAACCACATTGCTAAAATGATATTTTAAAAAATAATATTAACTCCCCTGATTTAAAGTTGTTTGTAATCTAATGATATCAGGAAAGGGTTTATAAGGTGTGTTTTTTTACACCCATAAAACAAGTTTGTTTATTTAAGCTCTTTAAATGTATTCATCCAGAGCAAGTTTCTGTTGTCCCTTCTTAAGGTGACGCTTTGAATCATGCTTCTTGCGCAGTGGCAATGCTCATTTTCATTATTTGTCAAGGTGATTTGTTTCACAGGGTTGCTGTGAACAGCAGAGAGCACATTTTACAAACAGCTCCCCTGTGTGTGGTGTTTAGCATATTTACATGGAATACACAAAAAGCAGTATGCTCATCTGCTGGGCATTAACGAAAGCTGCTGCAGCTTAAAGGAAATGAATGCCGTGGCAAGGCATTTTTAGAATTGCTTGAGTGCGTTTCTAATGTGAAGTGGAAGATTGTTGTTTTTTGATAGGAGGAATTGATCTCGCCCGTACTTCGTAATTTCAAGGTTCTTACATTTTCCTGAGACATTCATTTCTCCATTCAAATTGTATATATTCCACTTATCAGGTCTGGTCCCATATTGAAGTAAAGTCTTCAGGGATGTGTAGATAGATTATCACAGTTTTCCAGCTAACCTCTATTGAGGTGAAGGAGTATTCCTCTTTCCTACTTTCTCTAATAGCATTAGAATTATGCAGTGAAGAACTCAGGAGAGATGTGCTTATGGGATTGACAGAACAACCAGGTAACACAAAGATCATCCATTCAACATTGACAATGAATCGGGATGATCAAGCAAATCTAATGACATGGACTAATGTGTTTAACGAGATGGTTTTCTGAGGAGTTACTGCAAACCCCAGCTTTGAATCTATCAACCTTTGCCTTGTTTCATCTTAGCCAGCGTTTTAATTTATATAATTAAAAAAACGTTATGAACAGAATGACTGTAGCCTTTTGCGTACAATGCATTTACTGCACAGTACACAATACCAGCACCCTGGTTGCATTTATTAACCTATTTAAACCTTACGGTAGATGTCCATGAAACATGCGTGGATTCTATTTTATTAGTGATCAGCAGTAAAGAACTCTGTGGCTTTTAGCAAATACATACATCTTTGTTAGACCCCTATAAGATTGCTTAAAAATATCTTGCTAAATCTACTTTCCACCAACTGCTTACAAGAGCTTAGGGCATTAAGCTTTCATTTATTTAGATATGGCCACATATAAACAGTGATATTGCATATTAACAATGAAACAATAAAATAAAGTATAAAGTGCCCCAAGAAAAGAAAAATAGAGAAAAATAATGACAGAGCTTCCCAGTTTCTTTATATAGTCATTGAAATGAACAGCTACTATATACTGTCTGAGATGTTATGTTCTTGAAGTCAGTAAGCATGCTTTTGGTCAATATGACCAACAGGGTCAGAGCTAATTAGTAAGTAAAAATAATTACATAAAAATGCATTTTAAATGTGCTTGGATAGCTTCAATTATTTGACAACAAAACAGCTAGAGTGTTTGCAGTTTGATAACTTCTGTTGGCAATGTATATCTGATAGAAACACTGTGGAACACTACTTTGAAAATGCTTTCTCTCTAGTCTATAAAGGTATATCAGTTCTAGCAACTGTCACAGATGGGAGGACTCTGCTGCACTGAAGACTAATGATCCTTCTAACTGTACCCTAGTGAAGGAGAAAGGAAGGAGATAAAACTAAGACAGGCTTCTGTCTGATCTGCAATCTTTCTTTATATCTGGAAGATGATTGTTTAAGGCTTTGAAAGGTAAGTCTCTAGCTGTGTGGGTTTCAAGAAGATCAAACCTCCATCCCTGATGTTTTCTGACTTCTGGGGATCTTCAAGCAATCTCTATGCAGGAAGTGCCGTGGGCAGTCATTAGACAGGGTGTCTTTATCCAGCTGAAAACCTACTGCAGCTGCCAGGATCCCCGCAGGGAGGGAGCAACAGCCTGACAGGGTTTGGAAAGGATCCCTGGACTGGAAAACATGTTAGATCATGGAGCAGTGGAACAGAAAGCACCGAAATACACCACCACACCAAATTAAGACAGTCTGCAGTCTATTGAAGACAATAGATTGGAGCTAGAGGTTTAACTTTGTTAAATCTGTTCCAAATATTATAACTGGTTGTTACTAATGTTAACAGGCTAATAACATGTTATTAAGTTGGCAGAAGACACCTTATAATTAATTAATGATTTAAATCTTACGAGTAGTGTACCATGATTTTTTTTTTAATAAACTGTTATCCTATGTTAAAAAATACCTTTATTAGCATTATAGGTATTAATGGTTTGTGAAACAAAAGTGTAATAAGAAAATATGTCAGTTTCCTCTATACTAGTAAGTGATATAATTTTTCGCACAAAAATGAACCTTTATTGAAAGCAGTGGACTCAATTACACACTTTTTCTTATGTGGAAAACACCCTTTCATGTAATTCAAATGGTCCAATTTAATATGCAATATAAAGTAAAATAAGATAATTACAGAAAGTGTGATAACAGCATCGGTTTTTGGCCTTACTAAATTAAATAAGCTTTGTCATGACAACACAGTGGAAATTAGGGCACATTCTCTCCACTTAGCCCAGTCAAATACAGCAAAATCCAAATGAATCGCTAAATAGAATGAACATTAGTGGCTACTCAAGACAGTCGACAGCTTATTCAAGGTCTTACTGTAGATAAGAATGCAGGGAGATGTTTAGCTATGAGAATGGAATATATACTTCACTGAACATATCGTACTGTGCATTGTATGCATTTACTAATGAGGAATTTTTCATTGGGGTAATTCAACGATAATAAATAGATCATTCATAAATCTGTAATGCATAGTATGTGTCTGATACTAGGGGGAAATAAACTGTGTGGGGACTAGTGTAGCTGGTGATTTTCACATCTTTGTCACTAGAAAGAAAATGGGAAAGAAAAGAAGCAATAGACCACTAAAACTCAACATGCTAAGCCTAAATCTGTCAACGCAACTGAGACGCTCTGCCACTAAACAGACAGTGAAGGGAGAGGTGGTGACTCTGAGCTTAGTAAAGCGACAGTATAAATAATGCATAAGATAAATGTCATATCCTATTCAAATGTTTTATGTGGACTCATAACTTTAAGGATATGCAGTCAATGTGAATGCATGTCACCCTAATCTGTTTAAGTGTTGGTATTCCTTGAATGTATTGCAGCCCTGTAATCACGTGTGGTCCACACAAGGGCTATGAAACATAACCTTTCCCAAATACCCCGTTTCCACTGACTCAAGCAGGAAGCATATTTTCTCAGGTGTTTTTCCCAGGCACTGATTCTCAATAGAACCTTTCAATATCCCATACAGCATCCTTGGAATTACACTGTATGATTAAATAAAAGCCCTTACTGTTCCTTTCACTTGCCATTCTTTTTCTTAAGAACCTCTGAGAGTGGATTGACAAAGGGCTTCAATACTGGCATAACGTTAATCAGAAGAAAAATCAATTCCTGCATACACTTTATGATAATGGGATTTGAGAGGAATTATGTAATAAAGACCAGTGGTATCTTTATGAACAGTTGGTAGAATGGATCCGCAAATGTATTGAAATGATAAAAAGTGTTATTCTAGAGCAGTACCATGGTTATGTTATCAATCATATCTGTTGTACCTGCCATTATGAAGTTTATGAAGGGTTAACACTGGTACCCAGGTGTCTTTTGTTTTTCTGTAAGTATTATTAAAGAGTAAGTAGCCGGGTGCTGAAAAATATAGCGTTCCACATCCCTGCAACTGTTTAAAGAATGTACCTGTATTTTTTTCTTTTCATTGTTAACATCCTGACAACTTCTTACACTTATGACTTTAAAGTCTGTTTCAAAGCTCAAAATGTCCGCTCTAGTGCACTGACAGTGTAAGGATTATTGCCCACGTTGTCAAACAGGTAACACAGCAATAATAACCCATGATGTGGTACAAAACAGAAAAGCCAGAGCACTTGCTGTTATGTTTTTTTTTTATTTATTTTATCTCTCTTCCTGCAGTGATTTAGAGGACAGATCTCAAACCTCAGTGCACTAGAGCGGACATTTTGAAAAGAGCTTTGCAACAGAATGTTAAGTTATAAGTGTAAAAAGTTGCCAGGATGTTAACACTGAAAATGACAGGTGCATTATTTAAACAGTTGTAGCAACACATGGGGACGTATAAGGCTATATTTTTCAGAACCCTGCTACTTACTCTTTAAGGCAGCACTAAAGAAATACAGTGTAAAGCCCAAGGTTTAAACATGCATGTATAACAGAATCAATAGGCTGTCTATGGCATGTGGTTTGCAATTCTTGTTTTGTATCGTTGCTACTTATGCATGGTCCACAGCACTGTGCTCTCTTCTAAAGATTATGAGATGCTTCAAGTTAGTTCACCTCAAAGGCTTTTTGCCTCATCAATGTGAGACTAATTGCATTGTGATGAGCTATTTGAGTGTATTGTTGACCTACTGAGATGCATTGAGTCTGAAGGTGAGACTAATAATCCAATTACCTTGATAATTCACCCAGGATGCAATGAGAAACAGAAACAAAACCAGCCAAATAACATGAATGAAATAACACCCACCCACACCCACACACGAGGGAGTGTGTGTTATATCATTTTGTAGACCTTTAACAGATTAAAAAAAAAACAACATTTTAGTGCTTATTTTAATATGCTCCAAGTGTCACATTCATGTGAGTTAAAAAAAAAAAAAGACTGCACGGACGATCTGTATTGTCTGGTAGAAGCAGTTATAACCAAAAAGCAGCACTATTGTGCTGTGATACAGCAATGAGCACAAAATACTGAAGCCGTGTCCTTGTGTAGTCACACTTATTTCAGTTTATATTTGTGAGATACATTTAATACATTACAATGAATTTCTTGCCTGACTGAAGTTAACATGTACATTTTACTGAAACAACGTTCTTTTCCACGATGTGGGCCCACCCGCACCGCTGACAGTTGAATAGGTTTTAAAATGACTGTTTTAAACTCCTGCTGAAAGAGCTTTCATTTAGTTTGATATTAGAACCCTTGCAGGAACGTTCAGGGTTTTACGCTGGTTTTCATTCACAGCTTGTACATTCCTTGTGGAGATACAGGAATGTGGATTTCCATAGCGTATGACAAGTGGAGATACCACATTTTCACTTGCAAATGCAAAAAACGTGATGCTTAGAGAAGGTGGTGATATCCCAGCATGTCAGGTCCCACAAGTAGCAGGATCTTTTCTAGATGTGAAAGAACAATGGTCTATAGGATGGAAATATTGCCTACCAGTGACGGCCATAAATGAAATATTTATTATGGAAGTTGTTTCACCTTTAATGGAACTACCATGGGGTATATGTGCAGAAATGAATTTGTCTTTTGACCCATCATATTATATTTATTTTCCTATGTCTGTTTCAAGGTATTTTTTTTTCAATTGTTAGTCTTATAATATATATATTAGTTTTAACATAAGCTGCACCTCAGTCGAGAAAGAGAATCGTAGGAGACAGATTCTGCATCTCTATGTTTCTGGAAGTATGTTGAATTAATTTGGTCTGATCCCATTTCATGTCTCAGTGCCCCTTTAAAATGCATTTTAAAAATCCAGTTGAGGTCAACTTTTTAGGACTACAACTACAATAACCCTTCCAATATATTACTATTGTTCAAAGCCCAAGGTGTTGAAGGTAAAGTGTATTTGCTCGAACCTGCCAACGCCCACAGGGGAAATACTCCTTGCATGAAGAAAAAAAAGTTCCACGGTACTGCTGACATAGGCTTACATAATTCATTTCATATAAAAATGCTATTTAGACCTCTCTGTCATATTTGCTCTACTGATTTTCTCTGATGTGCTGACGAGAACACATCTTCATAAAAACACTAAAACATGGACTGGAATGCAAAGCTTTCAAATATTCAAGAAAAAAGAGGTTTTAATGCATCATTAAATTGAGAACCATCAATATTTAATAGAGATTCATTTCTAACTTACATTTTACATCACAAGCTCACTTGTCACATCCGATGCCTTGGGATCCTTAACAGTGTAAAGCTGAAACTTTTTAAGTATTACTCAGCACTGTTTTGTACTCAGTTTTGCTGTTTTCTTCACTCTATAAACTGAAATATTCATAATTAAACTCCAGTGAATAAAAATTAGTTTGTACTGCACTTTGGATAAAAGAGCAAAAAAATAATAATTGAAATGATATTTATAGAGAGGAGGAAGGGGAGAAATGATGTCAGTTCACTGAGGAATCAGACAAGAAATTGGTAAGAATCTTGTTGAGTCTAAACTGGTTAATGAATTCCAACTGAATACCATAGAAATAACACCTGACTATCTTATTATACACTTCGTCTGAGTTCTGTAGTCATTCATTTTGAATTCAGCCCTGTTAATTCATGTGGATTTAATTACCCGTTTTCATTCCATATTGATCACATGTATTAGGCATTCTTTCAAGCATGAATTAAATCTCCTCACACTCTCCTGGTAGGCGTGTAAGAGGGTATGAATTACTGAAGAATAAACAGTGAATTCATTAGGAACGGATGGAGGGGAAAGGAGAACCTAAATGTTTTTAAATCGTGATGAATTAACAGGGGCTGAATTCAAAATGTGTATTCAGACTTGCACGACAAAGCTGGTGGCTGGTTGCATAAAACACTGTGTAAGTGGGCTACATTACAATATAACACTTAAACATTTTTTTTCCTATTTTAAAATTGGATTCTGCAACCCTTTAAAAGATTAAGGTGAAAACTTAACTTGAGGTGGCGCCCAGGCTGTGGAAGTTAGAACTTTATACTCTTATGGGTGTTCCAAAGTGGGAAACACTTTCCATTAAGAGTCTCTAATTACTGTGTATTTTCATAGTAGTTACATAGTAATCACATGTGTACTTACACATAATTACACTGTTATTATGCATAGTTACAATATACTTAACAATGTAAAAAAAACAGTGACTTCTTTCTACTGTGCTGTTCCAAAAGAAAGTTACAGAGCACCCAAGTTCAACTTTGAAAAAAAAAAAATTGCCAATTCAGTTTCAGGGAGCCGTGGCTATAAATGTCACTTGCTATAGCTCTCCCTGTGAATGTAATGATGTAGTAGGATGATAAAAGTTCCACACAGACAGGTTTCCAGATAAACTCTGTGGACTGTAATTGGATCAGTGGTTTTACTGCCATTTAATTAAAGTAAAAAATTTGGGAAAGCAGCGGGAAGCTGGCTTCTTGTACATTTAGTATAAAATATTCATCAGAGTTTCGTGTTCATTTTAAAAGGTCAGGTGACAGGAGTTGTTTCAGGTTTAAAATACATTATTTAAAGTGTAGTGGAAATAGTGAGCTATTTGGAGTGTCTTTTGAGAGGCAGCTTCACAAAACCTTAGTAGGACTGTATGTGTTTCAGCGATGACAGTACTAAGATCTAGCACTGTTTAGATCAATAGAATATACCTAGTTGTGTTTTCAATGGTTTGGGGGCTTTTATCCAGTGGCTCTAAATACGGCAGAATAAGTTATTTTTCCCAGTGGTGTTAGCATTAAGCAAGTCCCAAAAGCTCTAGAATATACAGGAACAGATGGATTATGAGAATCGACAGATGTTGGAATACTGAAAGCTAGCCAATAAGCATGATTAAGTATTGTTAAGTGAACTAAGGATGACGTGCAACATTATAATTTGGCGTTTGCTGGTTCTTTAAAAGTAACGATGATCAAAATTCAAAATACTTAAATTTTGGGAGGGAACGAGCGTAATATTGTTTGAGGTTGGCAGGTCGTCATGTTTCTTAATGCTGAACATGAACCAATGTTGAAAATGTCTGTGCTGATTGATACAGAAATATAGGCGGTATGTTACAGCATTTTACAGTACATTAGAAAACGAATCAGTACCGTCAGCCAATCAGCTTCCAGTTCTAGCGGGCTCTAATAGACGATAGATGCCCGCTAGAACGTCTCAGCACCAACTGTGAATCAAAGCAAGTGCTGCCTTTTTCTTTTTCACTTTGTGTATTTTTCAGCGTAGTTCACATCTATTGGACAGTAAATTCTAAACAAAGACACAATTGGTCCAAATTATTTTATTGTCCACCAAAACTAGCCAATCAATACTTTGCATCGACGAAAGCAACCAATCCTGAACCTGCAACTGCCGAGAGCCAATCACAGACTGTCAGCTCGACTGGAGCAGACACAGCATCTTTCAACAACAACAAAGCGAGACGCGGACAGTTCAGTAATATTGCTCCATTCATATATCCTGATTTGCAACTCATTGTTTTTTTCATTATATGTATGTCATTCTTGTTATTTATTAAAAAAAATTTCAGGACTATTTTCTTTGAACGTCTTTACTCAGCAGAAAGGTACCCAACGAATCAGTACAAGTTCAAGGTAAATCTAGGTTTTAAAGTGTTTTTTTAAAGAAAACAATGGTAAAAAATAATTTTCTAATAGCGATAGTGCCCTTTGGATGATGGCTCTGCCATGTGATAATTGACCTTGACTTTCGTTAGAGCCCTCGCCTTCAGCTCGGGACGCATAACTCCTGTCACCGTAGAGTCGTCATCAACGGGCACTATCGCTTAAATGGAATCCACCTGGAGATCATCAACCACATATATTTAGGGGTAACTGCAGATAACCACAGATCCAGGGTGATTCCACAGCACTGTATAATCCAGCTGTATCTCATCCCGGCAGGGTTGGTCTCAACTACACCATGGGCATTAAAGAAACCAATGTCACTCTTCTAAAGAATGTGTCACATGGAGTATGGTTAATTCCCAGTAGAGGTTAGTAAAATTCTGACTTGGATAAATTACATTAAGTAATTCTACAAAACAAGCCTCCTGTTTTCCTACTCAGTTTATCCTGCCTGGTTAAATAAAGGATCTTATCAATGATGTTTGAAGGTTTATGCTTAGAATTTCCCCAGGGAATGGTCATTTCAACAGATACTAGGATACAAAAGTAAACCTGCGAGGATGAATGGAAACAGTAGATTTAAGTTGTGCTATTTGGAATGCAAAATAAATGTTACTTACCTTACCAAACTATTGACAGGAGACAGAACTGCAGAATGAAATATGTAAAGAAGAAAATGCAAGACAAATTGCCTCCACTTGCATTGCATTATAATTTCCCAGGATTTGAAAATAACACTATTGGTTAAAAAGCAAATAGGGATTTTTAGTATTTTGCTCAAGTGCAGATGTCAAGAGCCTTATAAATATAGAGAAGTCCTAATGAAGTGCATGTAGATTTGGGTTATTTTGATTAATTAATCTGTGGAGAATCTTCTGCTTTATGTTTCTGGCCCCAGAAAAAAAAAAACTCATCAGAGTAAATGCATTCATTTCAGATTAATTCATAAAACCATGCAGCATGATTTCCCTTGTGTAGGAATTACTGGAAAACACTTATGGATATTAAGCATTGATTAATACCACATGCAGCAGATTAATGCAGATGGTCTTTAACCTCTGGACCCCTTGTTTGAATGCAACCTTTATTAAGAGGCTGATGTTCATATACTTAGACACTTTAATATTAGACATCAGACATCTCGTTTTCAGAGGAAGAAAGGCGAGTCAATGCATTACTGCAGATGCGCTTCTAGAAAATAACAATACTTACTGCATGCTGCATAACAGCATACAGTGAAAATGACACCTTCATTGTACATTTGGTTGGCATGTATTATAAACCTAATGGAAAGGAAAAGTCGTCTCTGATTGGTTGTGAACTTTTCATTTACTGTAAAAAAGTGCTTCCTTCCTTCTGTTCTAAACTTACTTTTACTCAGCTTCCATTTATGCCCTCTTGTTTTTTTCTCTAAACTTGAAGTAGCGTCTTGGGTTAACTTTATCTGTACCATTTATGATATTAAAGACTTCAATCAAGTCCCTTCTTTCCCTTCTTTGTTCTAGGCTCATGATAATGGAGTCGATTCATAAACAGATACATTGCGGAATCACACTGAGCATGTGCAGTATTTGATGATAATAAAGAGCATTGGGGGCCAGGAAGCTTAGTTGTTTTAAATGATGTTTTGATCACATAAAGCCTTTTCTAAGGCTGCTTAGTGGCAGCTTTCAAAAAAAAGTTCCAACACTGTATGCCCATGTTTACATTAAGGAGATTATGATAAAGAAAGAAAAAGGATCAGGCTTCTTTGAACAATCAGGCCGCCTCATTCAAAATGAGCACTGTTTTCCACTTGACATTATTCATCGTGCCAAGGCTACAGGAGCTGTCTTTCAGGTCGACTCTGAGTCACAGCTAATAATGTCAAGTTGATTCATGTGTTGTTTAAACCCTGTCGTTATGTAGCGCAGCAAGCCGTCAAAAGGTGTCAAAAGTGCTTCATTATGGATGAAGGTGTCTGAGCCCCCATCAAAAATGTAAACACGTGCCTTCATAACAGATGGCTATTTAAATAAAAAGGGACCAGCCCATTAACATGTAGGCCATTAGCGTGGTGTCACAAATACAGCGGCATGTGACTCTCCCGGTTTAATATTGTCATTCAGTCACCTTCATAGGAGTGTTATAATATGGGATTTCAGTGACGAGCATGTTGAATGTTAAACAGGATTTTTATAATTGTGTTAACGGGGTATGGTAGGCATAGACAGGTTCCAAGCAAAATGTGCTCATTAAAATATTTAACATTTCTGTGCGATCTAAAGAGCTACAAGCTTCAAGTATCATTTTTTTTACATTCCTCTTACTGTTAAATTATGTTTGTAGTCATTCTTAGAGTTCCAGGCTCTGTTCCTCCAATATTGAGGTATTATTAGTGTTGTCTGTATCTGCCTTTACCTGGCTTTGAGCTGCTTTTAGCTTGTCTGGAGTATCCTAAGTGCCAGGACTGAACAGCCTTAGTCATTCCATTCAGATCACGTGATACCCACTCTGCGAGCTGGCAGAGTTGAACCGCCACACTGTCACATGATCTGAATAGAATGAGAAAGGTGGTTCAGTCACTGTATTGAGATTCTTCAGACAAGCTCCAGGCAGCTAACAGCTGGTAAAGACACAAATGACATGAACTCAATTTTGCAACAGCAGAAACCCAGAACCACTCAGAATTCTTGCAAACAGCATACTGTAGTTAGGGAGATACACCAAAATACATTTAAAAAAATTGACATTTAAGGTTAGTGGCTTTAAATGAAGTCAGGCTCAGGTTGGGGGAGTTTTAATGGATTTCTATCAAAGGCAGATCATGCAGTATTGCTATGAGCTGTTGGCAAGCCTTTCCACCTACCCACACAGATAAACAGTGCATCTAGGGAGCATGTTGGGAAAATAGGTATCTGTTAACACTGAAAGCTGAAAATGTCAAACTAAGTTTACAGTTTATCATGTTCTAAGCATTTGCCATTGGTGTGTTTGTATGATGTTGTAACCTGCTTACACAACGCTCTGAATGCTATTTACTAGGTGTTGCTGTGCCTTTTACAAGGTTTACAAAGCAATGCATTCAAATATTCTCCAAACCAAACCTGGATCGTTGAAGTTTATTTAGTTGTGTTTGCTAAAGGATGCTTGCATGGAATTAATAATTAATTTGGATGTCTGTTATGAGTGTACTAATACAATCACAAAAATCTAAATCCTTTTTTTTTTTTTTTTTTTACTTGTCACAAAAAAGAAACAGTTAAACAACTCATAAATGTTTGTTTTAAATGAAACAATATTTGTTGCAATTTCTTCCAAAGGTATATTTAAGTAAATATTGCCCTCTAGTGCTGAATTTCATTATAGCTAAACCCTTTTAGATCAGAAATGTGTAATTTAAACTGCCATTGTGTTTACAGTGGGTAGGCCAACGCGTCAGAACGAAGCTGCCAAATCATTATGATTAGAGACTGATACTTTCAAAATATACCACGTTAAACGCTTTTAATGAAAGAAAAAAACATTTCCTAAACCTTCCTAACTGTGATGACTATTGTCATGCCACGCTGACTAAATGAACGTTTTAATGTGGAGTTAAAGAAAGGAATTAAAGCAACTGCTTCACCAAGAGGGAAATGTCTTTAACTAATCTTTGCCAATCAAAGTGCTGTCTTTAATTATATAGTTTCATAATAATAGATACAGGCATGACTGTAAATATGTATATATATATATATATATATATATATATATATATATATATATATATATATATATATATATATATATATATACACACAGAATAATGCTCTGAATAGAATTTGAGGTCATTGTTATGGTCAGCTTCCTCATATACTGTTTAATGAGTGGTTGATCATTGGAATCTCCAGTCATATAAGCCACTAACAGTTCTTACAAGACAATATAACAGGTGCGTGTCCTGTGGTCTTCAATATTGCTCCCCAAGGAGCACCTTACAAAAGAGACAGTGTCTTATATGATTTTTCTGATGGGCTAATAAAGAATGAAAGTAAGACAGCATTTTAGTTCTGAAACCATATTATTTTAAAAAATAAACCCTTTCTGCTATCTCGGAGTTTCCTGATTCAGTACAGTGGGCATGATTCTTGTAAAGGTCACTTCCTCCCTGAATATTTATATTAGGAACAGATATCTTTAACCCTTTCTTTGCTGGGTGTTTTTTGTTTTTATTTTGCACTCGTAAGCAGTATGGTGATGAACCAGGAGTTTCTGATGGAAAGTCAGGTGGATTGCTTGAAAAGGTGCTGACACAGCCAAGCTCTGGTACCTATTACTGGTACCTATGCCCAACTGTGTGCAAAACAATTAATAAATGATAACACTACTCCCCTCTGTGACACCCCACTATAAAGCACCACCTGCAGACCCCCCTGATATTACCAATGAATGGAAAGTAACATTTTCCATCACGTGTCTCTAATTACTGTGTATTTACATAGTTGTTACTTAGTAAATGCATGTGTACTTACACATAATGACAAGGTTATTGTGCAGAGTTACAATGCACTTAATGTGTAAATGTTTTTGCATGATATAATCCTAACCTTATCCCTTACCCTAACTCTAAGCCTAACCCGAACCCTAAACCCCCTAACATATTTCTGATACAACTGAGTACTTAAATAGATTTACAAGTTAAGTGCACTGTAACTATGCATGATAGCGTTGTATTTACTAAGTAACTACTATGTAAATACACATGTGAATACACAAGTGTTACCCAATGGAATCCCAGCAAAAGGCAGACCTGGAACACATATTGGACTATTATTGTGCTGTTCCCAGTCACAGAACATTGCTAATGAATTTGTTTTCAGAAAGCGACACCTACACAGACTGACTTGTACAGCACAATTAGTAATCAGCTTCTAGTTACTTTGAAACGGGTTAATTCCCTGTACACCGGAACTGGGAGGTGAGGGCTATCACTTTGAAACCATGCCTAGGACAGCGCGATGTCAAACCCTTTGATTTACCTATCATGGTGTCTGTGATCTTTTAAAACAGTCAGTCCTTTGGGTCTTGTTTTTGCCTGTAATGCTCAAGCAAATGAGCAAAAAAGGCATACTAAAACCATAATGCGTCATTGTGCGTGGGAGGAAGCAGGAATCTGCATAAGGAGACCAATTTATACAGCTCATTTTCATGGGTTCAGCTCCAGCGCAGCTTTAACGCCACAGAAATCCTGTTATTACTCAGGTTAGTGGCAAGTGGCCTCTTGAAACATCTAAGTTAGTGATGACTCTTTTACACAGATCATAAAACACCACAATAAACAGGCTTTCTGCAGAGGCAGCAGACATGAAGAGTGAGAGATTTAAAAGCAGGTTATGTGCGGCAGAACAAAAAAGGAACAAACTCATGTTGAGTTGAATTAGACATAGAGACAGAAATGTACTGGTGTCTATCAAAAAAAAAAAACATGCCGCAATTGAGTTTCAAAGATGTGTAAATGTGTGAAGTGCTGCTTTTCTGTTATCACCAACACAAAAATTATTATTATTATTATTATTATTATTATTATGAATAATAATCATAATAATAATTTTATTACTGATTCCAAATACAATGACTAGCTTTTTCTAATAGAGTATTTCACCACACTCTGATTTTTATGGCTGTTTAAAATATATTACATTATATCCTAGTACAGCTATTATTAAGCTATTATTAGGTATGTGCAGGAAAAACAAACAGATAATATCATTCTTTTAATGGTTTCTTTGATGCAAATCTAACTGCTAAAGCATTGGTCTAATTATAATATATAATATTATCTGCTTGTGCTTGGTGTCAGTTATGTCGACATCACAGGTATCTTTAACACCTAAAACTGAATGAAATTTCTCATTTACAGTTGGAGATAAAAACTGTCACCCCCATTGTTTGTTTGTATTAAAAACATTCAAACGGAACCATATGTGTTGTATTATTATTATTATTATTATTATTATTATTATTATTATTATTATTATTATTATTATTATTATATACTTATCTATACCAATTTCCATCAGGTGGAACTATAGTACCATCTTATGGAGATGTGTGCAACTGCAGTTCTTCAGAGCTGTTAATTATCTTGGAATAGGCGCAATATTAATCAACAGTGAATGGTAATGAAATACAGAAGTTATCCTTCAGTAAGCCAGCAAAGCACATTACTTCTGATAAAGTTCCAGTACCGGTACTATAACACAAATAGAACAGGAAAACAGAGAAATAAATATATCCTACTTAAGAAAAATCCGATCAGTCTGGATGAAAATATTGATATGTTACATCTATAATATGTATATTAGGAAATATGTCCAAGTACAAGACAATTACACGTGTGCAGAATCAATAACTAGATTACTTTATCTGTTTCTAACGCTGCATGGTGCTGTACAGATACATTCACAATAGCAGGGTAATTGGTTTCTCAGCAGTTCAATGAGTTATTACGATATGGGTTGTATCCAATAAACTTTAATCAAATTAATACAAATTGAATGACATACTGTAGTTTATTTATTTATTTATTTTTATAGAATATTTTTTTTACTATTCCTTTATTTGTTCAACAATTGTAGTTGTACAAACCATGTCAATCATTTTGTTATTTTTGCTATACAAATGCAATTACACAGATGCCAATCTATAGAATTGGTACACTATCTGAATGTAGTTGTGTAGTTACAGTATATTATAGGCAATATTCGATATATAGAAACACTAAAGAGGAGTTCTATTCTGCTTTAACATATTTGTATTTTTTCCTGTGGCAGAAAATGTATCTTAAAGATTGAATCTAAATGTTCTGTACATCCCGATATATATATATATATATATATATATATATATATATATATATATATATATAGTGAGGCCACAGTTACCATATCCAACTATTAGTGGTGCTTAAATTCTCAAATACCGTTACCTAATGTTAAAAAGAAATGATTTTAAAATGTGAATGCTCGGTAGGCCCTTGAGATGGACCATCTCGTTTTGAGGGTGTACCATACTTTAAACTAAAACCCAGAAGGTGTTAGAGCAGGGCTAGGGAACCTTGGTTCTTACAGTCCATCCACTGCAAGACTGTTTCAATCAGGTCCCTTGGTTGATATTTAGCAATTAAATGACTAAGAAACCGGTTGGAACAAAGTCATGCAATGGATCGGCCGGCAGATCCAATGTTGCCTTGTCTTGGGTTAGAGGTTTGAAATTGTAAAAACCCTTTGAAAATGTTCTCATGGTCTTTCAGCCTCGTCGGAGGAGGAATCCTGCTGCCCTCCCCTGCGGCTCTTCTCACACTGAACCACAACGATCCTGTAGATCTCGATCATGACGATGAGGATGTTCTTGCAAGTGAAGAAGATCATGAGCTGGTTGAGCACGTTCTCCCGAGCCATCAGGTAGAGCCGATAGAAGAGAAAGGGGCCGTCCTGCATCCCCACGGTGACCAGCAGACTCCAGACCTCGCTGGAGCAGCAGGACACACAGCCGCTGTCCACTGGACTCTCCGGCCGTGGCTCTTTGCCAGCCTCCGAGGGGACGCTGACATCCAGGGGAGAGCTGTGGGGTTTCGTTTGGGTCAAGACCAAAGGGAATTGCATGAGAGCCCAGGTGAAGAGGCTCAAGCCGATCAGCAGGATGCCGCGGTTGGTCTCCACCTCCGGCTCTTTAAAGGTGTCAAAGATATCCAGGATGTCGGCCCCCAGTCCCACATAGACCATAAGGAGCTGGGAGAGCTGGTCCCGGGACATGTCCCCCTTTGGCATGAGCCATCGGCCCAAAACTAATACTATCAGCATCGTCTGCTCCAACCCGGCAGCCCAGTTTTGGGGGTTCAGGCAAATCAGCTCCTGGTTCAACAACATATTAGAAAATAGCTGTCATATTTTATTGATGAGGCAAGGCAGCTGATAGGGTTGATGTAGTAACCTCCTTTACCCCCCTCTCATAATTTGTGACCAGTGGTATATTATATCAAATGCAGCCAGGTCAATGAAGACACTGGAAGCACACAAAGACTTCAACTTATTTTTTAGGTATACCTTAATATGGTGTCTGGGGTTTGTGATACAGCACTGTACCACATATATGGATATTATTAAAGTAAGAAAAGCATACAGACATTGTAATTCTTGTTCATGCACCACATGCTTTACCTACCACAGGTATCGGCAGATTGGCTAGCAGATCAGTTGTACCCCCGTGAGAGACGTTGGCTGACAGTTTCGACTGCAACAAATTGAGTTCCAGAAACCAGATTGAAGGGATCACTGTGCTCAAGTACAGAAACACCATAGGGGAGAACCTACAGACATTGAGAAAATAGGTACTATAGTCTCTTTGCCATTTATGATGGTCAAGGAAAGAACCACTCACCAGCACTAAAATCACAAAATATTTGAAACATTTAAACAAATGTTTATCAACGGCATTGTACGTGTTAAAAACATACCATATTCCACTTACCAAGGGACTCAAACATTGATATTATCAGTAAAACAAACCCAAATTGGAAAGCACAAACCCAACGGCTTGAATAACTACTCCTAGTTATAATCATCTCATTTTAATAAGGGTAGGTTCATTAAAAGGGAACTGCTTGCTGCTTTAAGATAATGAGACCACATTAGGACTACAGCATTCAAATATTGTAGTTATGCTGAATTATTTAATTACAAAATAGCTTAGGGTCAATGTAAAAGACGCAGCAAAAGTCAATCAGCCACTGTTTATATATTAATGTATATTTATTACAGATCCTTGTATTACTCGCCCACCAGGGGGTTGTGAGAAGTGTTAATTTGTGCATGAATGCATGCCATATACATGCGATCAACATCATTTGTTACAAAGGAACATGGAATGAATGTAGGGAATTAACAGGGCTGAATAAAAATGAATTACTTGAGAACTCAAAGGAAGTGCATAACATATTCAGGTGTTATTCCTGTGGTGTTCAGCAGGAATTCATTATTTTAAAGTGTTACCCTTTAAGGTAGGGGTCTGCACCACTGGTCCAGCTACTGGGTCTTCTGGTTTTCGTTTCACCCGAGCCCTCAGTTACTTAATTGCACCAATTATTGGCTTAATTAGTCAAGATGAACAGGTGTTCCAGATCTTTAGCCATTGATGACATAGCCATCTCAATCACCAGTAATGTGGCTCCTATTGAACGTTTTAAATGACTGCTGTGTTTAGTTCTGCCGCTGTGCAAATCAATGGAATATGTTTTGTAATCTTTTTTCCGACCTGCTCTTACCATTTCCATTCTCCGTTCTGTGTGCGTTTGAGTGTGACTGCCATCTCCACCCCCAGGAGCCCCACTCCGATCAGCAGGAGCCAGTAGATGGGGTCTCCTTTCACCGAGACCACCCTCCACACTGTCACCACGCCGTGGACAGCAAACAAAACTCGACTGAGCGTGGCCAAAAGGAGGTTCAGCAACTTACACATCTTCATGGAGTTCTAACAGAAAAGCCAGGGTGGGTGATAAAGAGCCGTAATAAGTGTTATATATATATATAAAGACCTCTGCAAATGGTCTAACAGGGAATCCCTCTTCAGATCTATGAATTAAAAGGGATTGAGAGAGCGGTCATTTTATAAAAGCAGTGTATTGTAACTCGATATATTAGCTGTACTAGGAACAGGTCATAGTGGGTATCACAGTTGACTGTATATAGATTTATACTGTATGAAGATCTGATGTTTTTTTAAATCATTTTCCCAAATTTTAGATAAGTGGAACAATTGTATTGTAGTAGGAAAGAAAATATTTTAGAAAGTACCCTGCCCATTTCTGCCATTAAAACTATATAGTTTACATATATAACAAAGTAACAAATGTATATAAAAAAACCATGAGTCAGTCATTAATCTGCCATCTTCACAAACTAACCTAAAAAGAATAAATACGGTATATAAAGTATACTATTATATAACTATTGGCCAGCTGTTAATTATGTGGTCTCTACTGTGTGTACAGATATATTTTGGCAATAAAACTTTACTTGGGTATAACAGCAGATTATTGTAGTCTTTTAGTATTTTAAACTTGAAATATGTTGACTACATTAATATTGACCATGTAAATATGTTACCTGTATATAAGAAGTGATATAGGATATAAAATACTTACCGTATGTGATCTCCAGTCTGATTTTCTCTGCTCCTGATCTCCTTATCCAGATGATTTTTACTGGCACTTTCTATTTATGAGGCTACAAGGAATGTACCTGTGCCCAGATGTTTCCAGGTGTTTCCAGATGTTCCCAGAAGTTTTATTTGTCACAGATCCAGACAGGCAATTGAAAAAAATATATGTCCATCACAAAAGTCCATCAAAACCTCTTTTGCAATATCCAATTAGACAAAAAAACGTAAACACAGATTTGTTTATATTTAGTAATACTGGTTCACATGCGTGTGACCCGTAGAACATTCTCTGGTTTGTGCGAGTAGGTTCTCCAGTGTCTGTGTTTGAAAAGGACAAGGTTGAAGGGGTCTGGGGTTTTTCATGTTAAAGGAAATGGGGTGTAAAATGTGTGCGGTTTGCAATGAACGGCTTAGAGATAAAGAAGCATTGACCAAAGCTGCTTTGAAACTGTTAACATGTAAACCAGCCCTTATTATGTCATCATTTGAACTATGGATAACAAAGCTATCTCCATGTAAAAATAACAGCACGTAGTAAACCTCGCAGTTATATCAGGGTTATTCCCTTCCCCACCCAAGAGATGTCTCGACCCATCAATACCCTTCAAGATAAACGTGTTCAGACAGTGTGTTTTGAATTGCTCATACGTCTCAAACACAGGACTTATGGAAAAAGTCCTGCAATTCCTGATACAAGCAACAGCAAACTTTCACATCCCTGCAAATTTCAATGTTTGTAAACTGTGCATCATTGTCCTTACTTCAATGAGCATGTGGGGTAGTTTTTGACTGCTTTCACCCACAGACGACATAAATTGCATTCTAGTTGTCATTTTTTATTGCATCATTGTGTTCCTCATGGCTTGTTGCTTGCCCATACTCGACACTCTACATTGGCAAGATAACATAACCCAAGCTAAACGAATATGTGCCACATATTATATCACATCTGGTAAAAAACACTGATAGCCAAATGATGTTTCATCTTTTTTTTGTTTTTCTTTAATGAGCAAATCAAAACAGATAATGTCTTTGCAATACTGTAGCTGCTTCAGTTTAGCGGATTTAACTTTTTCAAATAGGATAGGCAGAAAACATGAGGGTTCTGGATTGGTCAGAAAAATAAATAATTGATGAGTAACAAAGGAAAAATACACCCTTACCAAAATGACCAAACCTGAAATAACAAATAAGTGGTAGTCAAAGGTTGCCTGCTATTTACAATTGCAGTTGATGTTTTTTTAATGTAACGAGTAAAAAGCTTTGATAATATGGCCCGTGGTTACTTACTACATTTCTCTTGAACTGAAGGACCGGAGGGAAACAGCTCTTAAGTGTTTTAATACAGACAGAGAGGGTATGAGAAAACATCCAAAGTGTAAAACTAGAAAAAAGAACTGTAGGCAGTTCACTAACAGCGAAGTGTCTTCTGCACGGCAAAGGAAGAAGAAAATACATGCACCACAACAGAGGAAAAAACTGATAAATGATACATTACTGTGAGTCTTATGTCTTATAATGGGCAAGCCGTTACCTGTACACGTGTCTTTGGATTCTGGGTTACAGTATCGGATCAATATCTGTTGCTTTTTGTATGTACATTATTATATTGAACAAAGATGAAATGTCATAAACTTTTCATAAACTGAAAACTCACTATTAGCTCCAGCGTTTCAGCTTTCGCTTCCTTCAGCTCGCATGGTAGAAATAGCTAGGTAGATTGATGTTCGTAACAACTGCATCAGCCTGCCTGGCTATTTCTATCGTGTACTGTACAGCAGCTAATTATTAAAATAGTGAGTTTTCAGTTTATCAATCACTTTTCTTCTTCATGAAGTATATCTAGTGATTTGATGAGTTTGCTGTTTTTGATTTCTCTGTACATTATATATATATATATATATATATATGTATCGTATTTACATGGTGTAGGCCACCCAGTAGATGACATTGACAGCAGCAAAGGCTGCAGGGAACACGGCTCTTGAATAGATATCGATGGTGTCTGCGCCAATGGGTTTGAATATGGGCTTCTTCTCTGTCTTGCTGTCATGCTTCTTAGACTTTGTCTTGCCGTTCTCGACCTCGTCTGTGCCGTAGGGAACCCCAGGGGGCTTCTGGGCCCGGTGCTGCCGGTTAGAAATCATCAAGTCCTGGTTCATGCTGGCCACTGAAAGGGAGAACAGCACCATGGCTTGTGTGCCATGTTTTATAATGGACTGTAAAAAATAAAAAAAAAGAAGCTGTAATGCATAAAATACATATAAATCTTGATATTTGTGGCTTGGGCTGAATTGATCGAAAATTAATGAATCAGTATTTGCTATGGCACTTTATTAGAAACTTGGAAATAATCCATTCAAAAGGGTTTTAGGATTGATTCTAACTCGCTTAATAATAATAATAATAATAATAATAATAATAAATGTTAATTACAGTACCTGACACACAAAGGCAGATTGTGCTAATTTAAAGTCCAATTTGACAACATGTTATTTTGCTCTGGGGATCTGGGGTATATTGAGAGGAGTATACTACATTTGCAATCTGCTGTCCACACGATTAACCCGTGAATGCTGAATGGACGCACTGTACTGTGAAATGAGAAAGAAACCCACCTCTGCTCCCGTTTTGTTTGCCTTGATTTTCGTTCTCGGTTTCCGCATGTACTTGTAGTCGGCATTATAGTGAGCAAAGGCATACTCCACCAGGGCGGCGAACACGAACACGTAGCAGATCCAGAAGTAAACGTCCAGGGCCTTGATGGCAGACGCTCTCGGAAGAGACGACCTGGCGCTGACCATGAGGGTGGTCATTGTGAGGACCGTGGTGATTCCTGGGAAAAGAGACGCCACCGTTTAAACTAAGGGTCAGATGAGCAGAATCCTTAAAAAAAACTAAAGATATGAGTGTCTCCTTTTCTCCTTGTCTGACACTGAATACAGAGCCAATCTTAGCACTGTTCTACTGTACAAGACTAAGATGGTGCTTTAGTTTTTTATATATATATATATATATATATATATATATATATATATATATATACATAACTTACCTAACGATACCCTTGCAGGCACAGCTGATTGGCTAATCCAAAAGGAAACCCAAGACATGGCGACCAATAAGATGGAAGGCATATAGGACTGCATGATATAAATTCCTCGATTTCGCCGTAACTGGAAACGAAGACTTAGCCTGGGAAACCTACCGGCTGGGCAAAAGCACAGGTATGTAAAATAATGACAAATTCACATGGTTTCTATACAGACAACATGATTTAACTAGTTTGTTTTTTTCTCACTTTGCTAGACAATTGAATACAGGTGAGGGTTGCTGTGATTACGGCTGATTTAACACAGTTTCATACGGACTTGGGTTTAAAGCAATTCATTGTTTTTTTATAACTGGGATTTATTAGGCCTTTTACCATTCAGTTAGCAGATGCACTTAACATGCAGAGTTTTAAAGCTCTTAAGGAGATATATGAAGGTTTCTTTTTAATTAGGGCAGTTCAGCATACATAAAGGTCATTTTAGCCGTTTCTGGTGCTAGAACTGATTATATTCGTACAGGTCTAAAAGAGTCAAATAATTCAGTTTTATTTAAATGCAGACACATGAGGACGTTTTTAGACTACGTAAGTGATCCAAGTCCAAGATTAAGATATAAAACCTTCCACTGTCTGAACAACAGCTGGACATGTTCTTACCAGATTTGAAATTCATAACCTCTGTGTCAAATCTGTAGTCCGTGATGGTAAACTGAGACAGCTCGAGTTTATCCAGCCCGTGGATTTGATCCTGGTTCTCCGACCAGTGATACACGATATCTTCAGAAGAGTAGCCATCTGGGATGAATATATATATATATACAGGTAGTGTTGACCACAGGTAGTAGGACCAGTATAGAGGGTGGGCACTTGGGACCCCCTTTCTCAGCATGCACTGTAATGCCAGATATTGTCACCTTGTCTGATAACTGCACTGAAATGACTCTGGATGGGTATTAGGCATTATTTCAATACAGAATTTGTGGCATTTGTGGATTTATACCTCTTAATAGAGTACACGCACCTCTGAATACCTCTTACCTGGGGTATTTACCCACAACAATATATTCAAGTCTTAGTCATTATACTGTAGGAGGTTATACAGTGGCTAATCTACGACTACAGTACATGTCACTTCCTCTTGCTTTCATTTTTCAGATTAATTTTTGGTGCTCGATAGAAGGCAGCGCTGGAGACTGAAAGCCTCACTATACGCAGGTAGCAGGGACAGCACAAGCAGTGGCGCTGTGAGGTTTACGCTTTGCCCCATGTGTCTCCCCAGAGGCACCACTCTCTTCTTCGAGGGTGAGGGTGCTTTAGACTTCCAAGGACTCCTCTGCCAAGCCACATCATTAAGTGCACATTCATTATTGTTGTGAGATGAATTGATATGAGCAGTACTCTTTGGTAGGTTTAGTAGCCTCCTAATGTAACTTACAGCTCTCCAAATCCAGCATGCATTCCTGTTCATCCATTGGGTACTTGGTGAGATCCATGTCGCATGCAACTGTCGAGGTAATTCTGAAAGAGAATAACAGTACGTATGTTATCCTGCAAGTAAAGCTGATCTCAAATGAGCTTGGAGGGAATTCCAAGAACAATAGAAGCCATGCATATATTTTATAATGCATTACATGATTTCACATGGAATCATCAACAGGTGTGCATCTGACATCCGCATGGCAGCAGTGTGGAGTAGTGGTTAGGGCTCTGGACTCTTGACCAGAGGGTCGTGGGTTCAATTTCCGGTGGGGGACACTGCTGTTGTACCCTTGAGCAAGGTACTTTACCTAGATTGCTCCAGTAAAAACCCAACTGTATAAATGGGTAATTGTATATAAAAATAATGTGATATCTTGTAACAATTGTAAGTTGCCCTGGATAAGGGTGTCTGCTAAGAAATAAATAATAATAATAATTATCAACACATCCTGAATGGGGAACTTGACAGGCCCAAATAACCGTTCTTCAAAGCATGTTTTAAAGCAAAAGGCATTTTCATCTCCAATCAGACACATTAGTAAATGATTCCAATAGCAAGGTATCTACGTGATCTTTGGGATCTCTGTACCTAATGCTGTACAGGATAACTCCGTCGGGCTGCAGGCGGATGAGCTTGTTCTCCACAGTGACGTCATGAAACCAGGCGGATTTGGCGTTGACGATGAACGTGTCCGGCAGCCACAGCTTCTCCACGAAGCGGCTGTCCAGCCCCAGAGTCTTGTTGGTGTGGTTGTACGAGAGCCTGTCGTCCCGCCAGCTTTGACGGAGATACACTGTCATTGTGTACTCCTTCAAAGAGACACAGAAGAGTGGTATAAGTGATAAGCAGTGACGCTAAAAAAAATCTTACAAGAAAAAATGTGTTCACCCTGCAACTGTGCAATTTTGTCAGAATGATACATGTTTGAAAGCATATGGCCAAGGCTGTCCTATTGAAGCCTATTGTATTTTGTATCACTGTTTTGACCTGATTAGAATGGGATACAAGCTGTGACTTGAGAATCAACCATAAATAAAACTGTTCATGAACAGATTTACATGCAAGGCTTTTCTTGATAAAAGAAAAGACATATCTTGCTTGTTGTTATTCAGCAGGTCAGTTTAGTAAGCATGTTCCTTGCTGTTTAAGACAGGGGCTCACTTATTAAAAGGGGAAAATGGTACATTACCATGTTAACTTCCGAGATGTGATCAATGCTAGCAACTTCTATAGCCATGGCTACATTCACCGGAGGACCTGTGCAAAATACACCAAAATTCAAATAAACAAAAGTCACTGAAACTGAAGAGTTTCTTATGACAACACACAGCACATAATAATTAAGAGTTAGCCAGGTTATATTGGTATTGTCCAAATATCTCAAAATATATTTATTACCAAAGGTTGAATTCTAGATTTTGGTGGCATTAATAGACAGATTGGTAGATTATCAAAAATATTGACCAGCTTTAGGCTTTTATTTAAAAGGAGGAAAAAAGCCCAGTTCAATTAATTACTCACAGGTCAAAAATGTAATGCGATCACTACACTGTTGTTACAGCATGATGGGCAGAGACAGAGAATAAATCAGAAGTGTTCTGCGATCTATATCCAGTACTGTAAGCAGGTCTGATATGAACTGGATCGTTTTCTTTGAGATAAGAGATTATACACCGAAAATAGAAAGTGCGCGCTGTAGAAACCAGCCTGTTTAAAATGATCAGTGTGACACTTGATAAATTCCCTTACTCTAGATTCCTCGAGGATGTTGAACTATTGAACTGACATTATCCAAATTTAGTAAAGAATATAATGTTGATACACAGCTAACTCTGTACTTCCAAAGCCAGTCAAGTCTCCGGGTAAAATTTATTTTAAAAAATCTGTTTGATTTAATGTATTGCTGAAAAAAGAACACCTTTCATAAAAGATTTAAAGCAATAAGTAGTCGTCATAGCTACCTGTACTCTATTCAAGCCAATACAGATGGGCTCTGTTATAAACTTTAGTGTAGCGCAGACAAAGAGACAAATCTGCTTAATCGTTGTAACCGCTCTCGTTAATGTAATTTATTCTGGTATATTATTAATATTACTTTCTTACAAATGATAGTTACACTTGGAGGTGGCTTAATAGACCAGTTAATTATGGAAAACGAGCTCTGATCTAATTAGTCTTAGATCATTTTTTTTTTTTTTTTGGGAACTTTTAAAAAGTTTCAAGCCCACAATGAACTGAATCAATCAAACCCGACTTGAGCAACTTGGATAATTCTTCTTTTATAGAATCATTTTGTGTTTCAGCCCTCATATTCTGGGGGGTTAAATGTCAGAAGCTAAAAGCAACCTAATGGTCTCAATACATCTCTCCTCAAATTGAGCTTGAACTGTACAATAGAGTGTAACTATTAAACATAATAATAATAATAATAATAATAATAATAATAATAATAATAATAATTATTATTATTATTATTATTATTATTATTATTATTATTATTATTATTATTATTATTATTATCTCCTTGATTTTGTGAGCAGCATGTAAGCAAAGCATTTAAACAGCATTTTTACAAAGCACCACCTTTCTGTACCCTTTATGCAATGATGACAATATATTTCAAACTCACCTCCTATCCCAGGGCGGAAATTCCTAGCATATCCCTTCATCAAATCATCCAGATTAGGGAGCCAGTATATTTCAATGTCTGTTCCGATATACTCGCCAATGTCATTCATGGCCCTAAAAAAAGAACAAAAAGAAAACTTAAGGTCCCTTTCTATAGGCGCTGCATTTTATAGGTTGAAGTGTATATAAGGGAAGGAAACACAAATACATTGCAGTCCGGTTTCTTATCAGTCTAATTTTAACTGCTAGTAAATTTAGAGTAGCAACCCTTTATTTGTGCACCAGAGGGCAGTGTGATCTTCAGGTCTTGCCGGAATACCTGACAAAAGCATTGTTACATCCCAGTTGAGCTGTGCCAGCCTCAGTTGACCAGCAAACACCAAAAGTATGTGTTTCTAGTGCTTTTTCATTTCATTTTAATTCAGTTGCTTTTAATTCATTTATTCATTCATATCAAGGTTTAAAAAGTGAAGCAGCCATTCCTAAGTGCCCTTTCGTGTTTGTGAGCCATGAGTAAACAAGCTGACAATTTAGTCAAAGGGTCTGACAATTTAAAAAAATGAATGTATGGCTTTGTGGATGTATTCAGGACATTCTAAATAAATCCCTGAATTATACTATTAAACTGTGGATTCTGGAACATTGCAACACATTCCAAACCATTTGGACAGAATGTGAAAAAACAGTGCCTTCAATTAACTTGCTCTTGCTTCAACTAATTTATAACTCAGTACCCTCTGTTACTCAATTAAATTCAGCAGAAATGTAGACACTAATCCTTTCATTTATCTAAATGAAACAGAAATGCAATTTTATTTCTGAAAATAAGTACAAAAATTAATTAGTTCCAATGTGGTTTGGATTAAGAAAATATAATTGGCTTAGTCTGTGAGTAGCAAGACCCCCCCACCAAAAAAAAAAAAAGCCTGCAGGATTGAATTTGCCAAGAACCGAATAAGTACTCTTCAGTGATGTTTAATTTACCATTTTATTTATAGGTATGGCTTAAAGGCAATTTTTTGGTATTTCTGCACGGTTTCGTTCAATGGGTTGAGCTGCACACCGAATGAAACAGAAAGGAAAGAGCGAGTCTTGATTCTGAAATCGCTGTTTTTATTTTCTTTCTTTCTTTCTTTCAGGTAAATTAATGATAGTGTGAACTGAACGTCTGCCTGTCTGCCCTGCATCGCTTTTTTGCAAACTTAAAAAGAAACAGACTTCTCTTTTTCATTTATTCCCAGTATGTTTTGGCATTGTCTAGAAACCCATACCAGTGTCTCTTCACTGGTTATGATTCAGCCCTCAGGTACGTCTTTAGACGTCTGAAAGAAAAACTCCTCCTGCAGTTCTTCTGCTTGTGAAGGGCCCAGGGTTTGTGAAAGCTATATGATTGACAGCTCTGAATCCTGAAGTCCTCTGTACTCACAATGCAGGCACAGAACAGACATAGTCATATTAGTTTGATTCAACTTGCCATAAGAAATATCCCTTGCCAATGATCCTCGCTATCCCTGCAAGAGTGCAAAGATCCATGCAACGCTACCTGTGGGACCAAGTTTAGTAGATGTGCCACTAAGGACTACAGACAGGTTATCTATCTTTTTCTTCCAATAACTTCCAAAAACCGGGCTGTCTGTTTCAAATCCAACAGGGTTATAAATAACTAATTTACCCTAGTATTTGTCCTCATTAATACAAAGCTCAGGATATTATGAGCTTCTCCTGAGACCTGTTCTCCAGAGAGCAAGTGCAAAAGGAAACCAGATTATTTTAGGTATGTAGCTGGGAAATCTTGCTATTTTAATAACTGGTTAATAATTTAAACAGCCGCATTCGTTCTTAATTCCCATCTGGGTTTGGGGTGTGTGATTTAAAATAAGGATTAGATTTCAGTGTGGATACTGCTGGATGCTCCTGAAGTATTTGGTACTGGAAAAATCGATACCTGAGGATAGACTTCAATAAACACAAAAGTACGAGATAAAGGAGCAGCTTGACAGGAGATGGGCAAGGGGCAAACTTTCAATGTAGTGTATCAGAAGTCTCATCAGTCCTGAATAAAAGCATGATTCACATACTTCCATATCTCACTGATAACAGAGATTAGCTATTCACGGAAGAAAATGGGTAACACTTTACATTAAGTGTCTCTAATTACTGTGTTTTTTTTTTTCTTGAAACATGAACACATTACAAAAATAATGCTTTGCTGATGGAACCTTATAGATACTGAAATCTGTACATAATATTGAAATTGTATAAGCATTAGTGTGTCGCACATTAAAAATACCTGTGCTGGTGACACTGAGTGACACGTGCACTTACTCTAGTCGTCCACAGCAATGCCAATTTAGAGCTCATAATTCTAGGTTAGACTTCAACTATCATTATTTTTTAGCACATTGGATAACAGTGGTTTAATTAAAGGGGCGAAGCATCTAGTCACTGTGAAAGGCCATTAATCAGCACATATTTTACATATAAGCCAGTCATTGTCTAGTTGATGTTTTTGGGGCGGTTTCAGGCTGCAAGTACATATTAAACTGTCCATGAATAATGTACAGTTCAATCACAATGAGAAGGACTAATTGTTATGCAGAGCTACTTAGGAAACATCTATTGTCCGTTCATAAAATCGCAAATAAACTATTTATACATTGTTCATGTTTTCAGATTATTATTGTAGATCTTACATTTCCATTAACACCCATTCTACATAATGTGCAGGACCATTACGAAGCATATTATTTTAGTTTGATAAGGACTCATCATAGCTATCATTCTGCCCTACAGTAAAACAGGAAGCACAGAAAGATGGCATATACTTTCTCAAACCAAGAGAATGAGACAGAGAAGCCTTCAGTGCAGGTACTTGACAAGTCAATCCTTTCTGACAGAGATCAATCTTGTAATAGATGATTATAGCTTTTTACTATATATTCTAGGAGGGGGCTAACACTTTGATGCATGCAACATACTTACTCCTTATTAACAAATGGTTTATTTTAATTCAGTTTAATTCTGAAATAAACTGGTATAACCCTTTCAGTGCTCCTCATTTCAAAGAAGAATCTTCTCCTGTGAAATGTGACATTTACATAAACCATTGCTGATTCTAGAATCAGTCGTCGTCATAAAAGTGGAATCAAGGGAACTGAGAATGATGTTAAAGCTGCTTGTATCAAAAGTTAACTTTAATGTGTGATAACCCAGCTAGTTTGGGAGCAGCAATTTATAATACCCTTGATAGGAAATGGCTGTAGTACTAAAGATATGTTTGTTTTTCAATACAATTGTGTGTAAGTATGCATGTATTTACTAAGTAGCTACTATGTAAATACACAGTAATTAGAGACACTTAGTGTAAAGAATAAAGCACCTTAAACAAGCAGACACCTGTCTTAAGAAACAAGAAAATGTTCGGTTCTTTCAGTGACCAAGTTAATTTAATGTTTACTCTATTTGGTTGGTTTTTTTTTGCAGTGGCATCTTGAAAGTTGTTGACAAGGTGCAGAGTTCCTGGTACAATAGGAAAGTTGACATTCCACAAAAGAACGTCTGTCATTGGTAACAGAATGGAACTTACACCATGATCATTCCACAAAAGAACGGCTGTCATTGGTAACAGAATGGAACTTACACCATGATCATTCCACAAAAGAACGACTGTCATTGGTAACAGAATGGAACTTACACCATGATCATTCCACAAAAGAACGGCTGTCATTGGTAACAGAATGGAACTTACACCATGATCATTCCACAAAAGAACGTCTGTCATCTGTAACAGAATGGAACTTACACCATGATCATTCCACAAAAGAACGACTGTCATTGATAGTTTGTCATGCTGCAAAACCCTTCCATAGTGTACTGTTATGAAGGCTCATATTTTGGGGTTGACTGACTGCTGAAGAGTCAGGATGATATGAAATCTGTGTAATCTGTGTAATCTGTGTAATCGTCCTTTCTTTTATTTTTTCATTTTATAAAGTGTAAGAGATTAGTGTTAAATTCACTGTCAGACTGTATTTCCAAGGTGAATAGTGGAGTGGAACAAAACCAATTGGATGGCAATGTTTTTCTTGCAATAATAATAATAATAATAATAATAATAATAATAATAATAATAATAATAATAATAATGTGCATTATTCATTTCTGGTAATGTTTAGGATACAGCACTTCTCAGCATGCATTTAATTTAACAAATGAAGAAAATTAGTCCAAATTAATGACCTTTAAAACCCCATCATTATCACATGCAATGCAGTACATTACCTAAAATATCAAACAACAACAAAAACAATGTAGATAATGTGAGAAAAAAAAAGGAAAATAACATAATCTCAATGAATAAATAAAGGCTCCTGCAATCGTGCAGTTCTGTGACTGCTAAAGAAACTTACCTGATAAACTTATACTGCTGGATGGAGAGTACAAGCAGGGATGGCACAAATAAAGTGAGGAACTCCATCTCTTCAGCCCCACAGAAAGTTCTGCCGCACGGTATCAAATCAATGCAATCATGTAGTTAAACCTGGACTGTGCTTAAGATTTCCCATTTCGTGCTCTGCTGCTGTTCCCTTATGTAGTCGTTGTAGCGCAGTGACTGAACTCCTGTGCAGTACAGGCTGCTATCCTCCACACATTCATACCCGCTCTGCACTAGCTCAGCACACACCGACTGGACCAAAAACTCAGCTTAACCCTCCCAGTGCTGTCTGTGTTCTCCTCAAGCTGTTTATAAGCTCACAGAGGGGGAGAATTTAAGTCAAGAAATATAAAACGTGCTGATTTTTCTGCAAGGTCGTGTGCAATTATAGTCATGACAAATAAAGTGTCATCAATTTAGAATTTTTTTTCTCCCTGTGCAATTTTTTAAGTAAGTATTTTAACGATGTCAGGTGTATGTGTTTGTTTATTTAATTGCATGTTCTGGAGTTTCGTTTTGTTAATGAAAGGCTCAGAAATTAGAGAAAGGTGGACCGGTCAGTGAACCCGAGGAAGGCGACAAACCAGTCTCAGTGAAAGCTGCCAACACTGTATAATTTGATGTTTGAAATCATAATGCAAAGCATATTATGAACAGAACAGCTAGTGTGTAGTGAGCATAATCTTACTGGGCTATTTCAGTGTCTCCTTTTGTTGTAGAGTCCCTTCAGCACAGAGGCATATAAATAGTTAGTGGAAGATTTACACAAAAGGTAGCTCTAATTTTGTGTGGCCTGTTTTGCAGCTGAAATAAACAGAGTAGCCTTGTTTCTCTGTGCTTTTTTTAAGTGGTTTATGTCTGCATGGTTGAAGCGCTGTCCGACACTTAAAAACATTGTCATTTACACAGAGTAGCAACCCTATCACAGATGAGGTACTAGGCCAGATAGAATTGCATCTGTGGTCCTCAGCCTTGCAGTCATTAATATTTCCAAATGAATAAGCCTTACAGCTGATGTTTTCTTTATACTGTAGAGTACCAGCATATCTGATGTAGGAAAAAAAAATAGAGCTTCAAAATGTTTCACATACAGTACCAGTGCAGTCATTGTTTTAGTCTTGTATTGATGGTGAAGCTTTTGCTGTTTATGCAACACTTACAATTGTAATGCAATGTAAAACCCTGAGAAAAGGTACAGTCAATTATCTTTAAATCCAATTTCATTTATTTAGTTACAATCATTGTGAGGGGTTCTGAGTTTCTCCATATTGAGTTATCACAGGTAACTCTCCCTATGCACTAAGATCAAATGATGTGCCTACTTTTAAAATCCCTAAATTGAGATCTAATATGGACTAACGTGCCTTTGTATATGAAGCATCTCATCTTTGAACTCATTGCCTCCGAACATAAAAACAGCCTCTTCGCAATACCTTTTTAAGTCACTCATACATATTTATTTTAAAGCTGACCAGGGTTGCAAATCCTGTTAATACTGACTATGACCAGAAGCATGTAAATGGGAATTATTTTTGTATGCTTTCATTTTGTATTACTGTTTGTATGATTGTTGTATGAAAGTGTGTCTCTGCCTCATCTGGAGAAGGGGAGTGAATTGGTCAGGATCTACTCAGTCACATGGTACTGTAGCGCCTGTCATCGGCAACTCTTCAGTCTAACAACTTTGGAATCAAAGTAAACATCTGCAGCTAAGAAGCTTAATGTGGATTCCACACACACACACACACACACACACACACACACACACACTCATATTTAGTCACTAGGCATCAGTTAATCAAGGCCCAAAATAGGAGAGAATGTTCCCTTGGGCACTAACCAGAGAAACCAGTGCCTGCCAGCTTCCGCAATCAGACCCAAATTTCCTATTTCTGTTTTTTTTTTTTTTGGTTTTGTTTTGTATGCACTGAATGCGCACTCACATTGGGGAGTGAGCTGAGAAATATTGAACTTTTTCTCCAGTGACATTGATTTTAGCCATCATAATAAAAGCACATACAAGTAAATAAATAGCATAATGCTGTTGCACATATGAATCACGCAGTGTTTAATCTAATTTAAAGATTACTACCCTCCATATCGATATTTCAATATTTGAAAGACGCAAACCACAGTGTAAAAGAAAACTCCACATCCAGCCAGCAGTAAAGGAAAAACCCTTTTTGCTTTCATTGCTTTAATGTTTGTTTCTTTGTTAAAATGGAAGGTTGTTAAGCTCAAACAAACAGCCGTCCCTTTCCTCTAAAATAACTGTGCAGTGATTAAATTGTCACTGTCAATAAAAAGCACTCAAGCACAGTAGGAATTCCCCCTCTAGCTCCACAAGCTCATAAAATTCTTGTCATCTACTTTTGAAACTCAACGGAGAGAGCAGCTTATGACTTTATAAAAATCACATTGTTTACCCAATGTTCACTGAGAAATAATTGTGATTAATGGGTCTTGACATGGGCATGTTTAATTAATGTGTGACGTCAGATATTTTTTAAAGTCCGTTTTGTTGTGTGTGTGTGTGTGTGCGTGCGTGTGTGTGCGTGTGTGTGTGTGTGCATGTTGTGTGTGAGTTGGCTTGGTCACTGGCCGGTTTGCTTAAAATGATGTCCCATGGATTGATGTCTACTCCCATCCCCTAATACTTTGAGCTGTGGAGACTTACACCATCCATGCATTTAGCCATTTCACCCCATGGGTATCATTTATCTAAAACATATTCCAAGAGTAATGAATGCCATTATGAGACATCATTACTGCTATAGGAAACGAATTTGCCTTGGTGAATGAGGTGTACAGAGCATCAGGTTTACTGTTATTTTTTCATTTAATGAAACCATTAGCTATAATCAAGCTCAAAACAACAGATTTACTGACTGTTAGAGGTTTGATTTTTCGAACCTTGATGCACAAAAGGTACTATATTAATGATCTATACAGAGGCGGTCCAGTATAATGACCCGAAACTGTGACAGTAACAGAGATGTACTGCAAGCCTCTGGCTTTGCATGCTTTAAAACCACTCCACTGACAGCTATGAACCCTTCTGAAGCCGGCAAAACCCACATTAGTGGATCAATGAGTAAACTTCCTGATAATTGAGTGTATTGCATTTAGATACATCATTGTTTAGATGTATTGAATAGACCCCCCTCCAGCTCCTGTTCTGATGCAAAAACAGCAGCAATCTTAACTGCACTGGACAACCGCTAAAACGAGGAGCCAAATGGACCTGTCGATCTTCTGGCAATCAAACAGGACGGCATGGCAGCACTCTGATAAAGAAGAGCTAAAACATAGTTTGACACAATGCCAGTTTAGATGCCTAGTCCAATTATTTGAAGCAGATTTATAAAGAGAATTGTTGTACGCGTATAAACGATCTGAAGCACACCTTCATGTTTCCCGATAACTGTGTTTAAAAATGTCCTTTGTCTGCACATAACACTATACCTGAGCCAAGCAGTTTCACTTCTTTAAAGGTTTTGGTTCCTAAATACAATAACTTGGTTTAAGATTTCAATATTGAATTAATAGTGTATAATGTGAAAGATCACAAGATATTATTCAACCACACTGCTTCGTATAACCTGAATCCTAATTCATCATGAGCTGGAGGCACTTATTTTAAAATGTCACCAGCTAGACCTCTTTCTCAGCCTTTTTTTTTAAAAAAAACAGAGACAGAATAATTACTCAACCTGAGCTGCCCTACATATCCTCTACCTTTACCTGAATTAATGTCCAATACTGCTTAACAGGAAGGGCTTAGTTGTTTCTAAAGGCATAAACAGAACTGAATATCATATTTTTTGTATTGGCTCAACTGCAATTTCAAACGTCATATGTTACCAATGGTGGCAATAAAGCCTACTACTGTGTATAAAAGCTGTTTCATACATCAAAAATTAAAAAAATCAGTGAAGCCCGTAGGACACAATGGAAAGCTTAAAGTAATCCAGCCTGATTTAATAAAACAAAAAAGACCCATAACCCAACGCTATATCACATATCTGTACACTCCTACTAACAGCATTTTATTTCCATTTCCCTATTTTTTAGCTTGTCATTTTTTTTTCACTTCTAGCCAAAGGCACATCCGGTAAGACCAAAAGTTGTAATCGCAGTCGATTGCGCACGAAGGTAAGCGATGACTGCTTCTGCAGTGAAAACAATCTAGCCCTTTAGAGCTGTTAACCTGCAATTCAGACAGCCTTTAGTGGAACCCTCATGCTTTTTAAATGACGTCCTCGTTTTAACATGCAACATAAATACGTGCATTTCAGAAATACAAATAGGCTATTCGATTATCTCTACTGGTTTACTCCTAAAAATGTCCTCATTATGCTTTATGGAAAAGGTGTATCCATAAACAGAAACTAATCATTGTATTGAGTTAGATAGATCAATTTAGTGGGGCTGGTATAAACTGTGTATACACACGTCTTCCAAAAAAATAAACATATGTCAATATTATTAAATCACAGCTTGTACTATATAAAAACAACTAAACAAATAGCGTCTTACAAGAACTGAAGAGCTGATCATACTAGGTTTGGTTGTCAAGGGACTTTATTATATAAAGAACATACTGCATGTTTCTTTATTTAGGAACCAAGCTATTGCATGGAAATTCTGTCCTGGAGTGCCCTGGATATTGAGCTATTCCCCAGACTGTATGATCTTTTTATGGTTTACAACACACACACACACACGCACGCACGCACGCACGCACACACACACACACACACACACACACACACACACACCCTCTCTCTCTCTATTATGTGCATACTGTATATAATCCACATACACTCTTCCATGCAATCTCCTTGATAGGGCAATGTAGTGGTACCAGTCAGGTTGACCTACTTTTTTTTTTTTTTTTGCCAGCATAAATGAAACCAGCGCTTAAAGTCTTAAAGGGGACATTAAACCTTTGCAGCTTAATTGAGACACGAAAGGTCTTTAACTGTTATTATCTGCTTGCATTTTATATGTACTGAGAAGGATGAGCTCAAGCTAACCCCAAGCCACCACTCACTCACTCACTCAGAATAAAAAACAACCTATATTACATCTTGTTTTGAGATGAAAGAGCAAAAAAGCAACAGCATAAAATCAAGACATTTATAATCATTTATCTGTGCTGCATGGTCCGGCAGCAGCTAAAATGATACAGTATAGTGTAGCGCGCGCACGCACACACGCACACACACACACACACACACTATGAGATAAGACAGTAAACTGAATGCTTTAAAATGTCACCTACAGTGCATCTTAACAGTAGTCCAGCTACATTTAAGGAGTATTTTTAATGCATCATTTCAAATCTCGGGTGAGAGGGGCTAAAAAGCATACACGTACAGTCGGCTATATTATAGCTTTATTGTGTTTTGCCAAAAAGGATTACAAAAACGCAGCTGCAGAAATAAAAAATAAAAAAACTGCTCTGTGACTGTTTTTAATGCATTAGCTTGAGCTGCAGAAACCATTCGCCAGAACCCGGAAAAAGATAGGACCTTACCTTAAAGAAACATTATATGTATTTATTTTGTAGAAAATAGCTGTATATTTTTAAATGTACACTTTTCTACCAAAAACGAACGATAAATAAGTCATAGTGAAGATTTAGTTAACGTGTTCTCCTGCACGTTACTGGTAGTGTCTGGTTTCCATGGAGACGTTCTAAACAAACCTGTTGGTAGCTGTGTGCAGGGAGTGCGGTTGACGGTCAGTGTTTCTGTGTTTGTTGTAAGTAAATGAGGAACTTTACATTCTTTGTTCAGAAAATAATATCTCGTTTTACCTTTTTGCCTTTTAATGTATAATAAATTGTGATATGAGTAACCGACAGTATCCTTGCTTTTCAGCCTGGTTTGAGCATGGAAATTCCAGATTTTCCTTCTGGTTCAGAGGGGGAGAATGCACTCCTTTCAGAGGAACAGAGTCCAACGCAGAAAATGTGGACAGATGAAGAAACAGAAGGTTATTGCTTTTCCTTCAGAAATACAGGGTCAGTCCAGCCCAAGGGAGCCACATTCTGGGGTGGAGTTTCCTCCATTGCTGGGTGGCGTGCATGCTAAAGAGTGGTTGTGTAACTCATGCCTCACATGGTGAGAGCTTTTGTTCCATGTGGAGACCTAGACAAATAAAGCCAGTATCATTATTAAATGTATTTCAAGGGCACTAGTTTTTAATACAGTATCTAGATCCATAACTGTGTAGATACTTGAATAGGCCCCTTTGCTTGCATCCTCCATAGCACACAGTAATAATAATAACAATAAAAAAGCTTTTGTTATTTACAAGAATCTGTATTGTGCTTGTATACAGTGAATCATTTGCACTTGCCCATGTTACATAAGAATAAAAGTGGATAAGTCTTTGCAATACTTATAATAGTGATCGTAGTAGCGATGTACGGTAAACTGTATAAATCAAGTATTCATTTTACAATGCTATTCATCAAATTGAGTTCAGTAACAGTAACATTTTCTGGTAATATTGTGCTACCATAGATATACTCTTTTTCTGATATCTAATCACAGCACATCGGTTTCATTGTTTTTCAGAAACAAATGATAATTGCTTTCTCTGCAATCAGGCAAAGCACCTTTCCAGGGTCCGTTTTCCTTCCCAAATTGTGTTTTAGCGGTTGAGCAGTTTGCAATGTGCGTTTTGCACTGTTTGAATGTGCCTTTCAGAACAGTTACATTAACTCAGGGAATCACTGCAACTGCATTTTTCAGTAAAAATGTAATGAAAACATTTCACATAACTTTTTTTTTATCTCTAAATAACAAAGTTCTTAAATATGCAATTGATATCATATTTACCACAGCAGTTCCAGAGCCTACATTTTTTCGTAGCCTACATTTTAACAACAGCATTTATTTAGAAATCAAGACATAATATCCTCACACCTTGCAGGTTCACTAATTACACAAGGTGGTCAAGGCCAGCATTTTGTCTGTATCCAGGCTTCTATGAAGAAACTTGAATCAGACAGATAAGCTGTGAAAATACACTATATTGCTCAGTTTTCTGTTGGTATACCTATTCATTTCTCTGTTAACCTGATACTTTGGACATAAAAAAAAGTGTCCGATACAATTCTGGTACTATTATTATTATTGCCTTGACATCTGTTTTGTTTGATGGGCCCAAAAACAGGCACCCAGTAGAAATGTAGTGCTGTAGTGTTTGTGACAATTTCCTTCCTTTTTTTAAGATGAGGAGACAGGAGAAGAAGGATTTAAAGATGAAGAAACGCTGTTTCCGAAATCTGTGGATGATTTCGGGTTCAGCTCTGAGTCAAGCTGGTGGGTGATATGTTTTTATATGGTATGGAAACATAGTGGGTTGTTTGTGTCGGTCCACCTGTCTGTCTGTGGAGAGGGGGGTCAGGTATGGGTATTTAAGCGCAAGCAGTTAGGGTGTTAGAAATGTTGTATTAATGTGTTTATGCATGAGTGTGTTCATATCTGCCCCTATTCTAATAACAAATCTATAATTTTATTTATGCATGGAAAAGGCGTCACATTAACAACAGATCACAGTTAGTTTTGTGTAAGAAATCCCAATGCAATTTGTAGGAATTCTGTTTTTATACTATGCTGTGGAGTAGACTAAAATTCTGAAGGTAGCAAACAACCTGGGGATACAAACTACATTACCATGCCACGTATCTGAATGCAGAAAAGAAAATACGAGTTCTTTTCCTGGGTACATTCAATTTCATTTTGTTCTACATGATTGCATTTCAAGGGCTGACAAATTAGCTTTGCTGTAAGTTTTTTCGATGAAACACGCAAGATGACACTGGGACTATTGTGAGGTCCAACACTGACTTCAAGTTAGAAAAGCTGATTTATGTATTTAAAACATTAATGATAAAAGTAAATAAAGCAGCTGCACAATGAGTTTGAAACTTAAAGCGATGTCAATATATATATATATATATATGTTTTTCGACAGCCACATAAAAGATTAGATTTAGCAGCACAATTATCTGAAACAAATGTGTTTGGATTTTGTACAGCATTATTCCATTATGACTGGCTGCTAAATGTTTTTCCATACCTAAATGTTTTCCTGTTCTGTCATGAAGGGATGGCGATGAGGCCAATCTGGCTGTCGATTTCGATGTCAATAAGAAGATGAGCTATGCTGAGAGATCACGGATGTACAAGCTGCGCAGAAACTTGGACCAGCTGGACTCCTTCCACAAACAGAAGGAGTATGAGGTTCTGAAAGCCAGGTTCGTCTGTTAGAATGAGTCTTAAACCTACCATGTAGCCCCAGTGTTGCCCACACTGCGTCTACACCAGCTAAGCACAGAAGGTTAATTTCCACATGAACTGGTTCATCTGTTAAATCCCATTGTTTATTTTTTGGTCAGCACTTTATCTGCCTAAACCTCAGTCATTTAATTCATTTAACCCCAGAATTTCATGCTTTCAGTTATTTTAAAATGTGGACCCTCATGCATAGTGTCACACGACAAGGTGAACACGATAACTACCTTGTATTTTCTTCTTCAAACATTTCAATGTTTTGGGTATAATCCACAACACAGTTAATTTTATACAACGTTTTGCTTATGTTTAACCTATAAATTACTGTATTCCAAGAGTATTTGTGTGCACTGGTTCCAAAATCCTGTACTGAATACTCTAATTCATTATTGCTTTATATCATAATTCAATACAAATAGGAAGGGTGAAAAAAATGTAACAATGTTTCTGTTTCGTGACTCTGTCATTAAGCCATCTCAGGAAGAGTGAAGAGAGCCATCATTTTTCATCTTTTTATGTCACTGGTAACAGATTGCAATGATGCAGCTCATTTGGTGGCAATGATAATTCACATTATGGGACCAAGAGCTGATCTATAGCCGTGATTAGAAAATGTTTCTGGAGCTTTTCCCACACTGCAGCTCCTTCATCTGTTCTAATGTTGTGCAATTGGAGAATTTCTTATACTGGATGTCTGTATTAACATACGTTAGCAACCTACTATGTATTTTAAAGAAACATTTAAAAGGCAAAACAAAATGTCTAAACGGTATGTTACGGTATGTCAGCTACATTTAAATAAAAAATACCAAGGAAGTAAAAAAAAAAGGCAGAGCTATTAGTGGTTTTAAAAAAAAAGTTTTCTCTACAAGTCTTGGGTTCAGTTTACTTTGGAAATTCCGTGTCTAATGATCTGGCTGCAGCAGAGTAGAATCTTTGTTAAAGAACTGTCAAATCAATAGAATCTAGGGGGAGATCCAATAAGGAGATACCAGGTTTAGGCTATCAGGCTTTTCTATGATCTTCCCATATTCAGACTTTCTTTTTATTTACTGCAAGTACATTTTATTGAATGAGATTGAGGAGTTATCCTTGCTTGACTCAGTATCTGAAAACTTTAAGACAGACTTTTAGTTTTATTTTATTTTTTTTAAACTACTACATGCAGAACATTACGATAAACTGAATATGATGTAATGTGATCTAATGAGATTGGAAGGCTTGCTGCTAAATATATAGAGAATAATATATGGTTAGATGTTATGCATTAACACCATCAAGTGGGTCTAATGGAGAATTTTAAATAGTGGACAGAATTTTTGTTGGGCTGCTTATTATTGAGCACATTTTAGGACTGTTAACACTTCATTATGTGCATCTCTCAATCTATAAACTATTGATATGCATACAGTATGCATGCACACACACATGTCTGAGTACAAAAATCATGGATCCTGTTACTATTTTCCTGCGCTTGCCTTGCAATGTGACTGATATTGAGTGATTTTGTTAAAAGGGAGGAACTAAAAACATGCCGGCTGCGCATCGCAGAGCTGGAGAAACAGCGAGTCGACGTGGAAGAAGAAATCAGCGAGCAGGAAAAAGCACAGAATACGTAGGTGGCCATTCCTTATAACTGGGGGGGGGGGAATACTACTTCTCATATGTCTCTTGACCCTAGCCTGAATAAATGGGATGCCATTTAGGGAGGGTTTTCTGTTTTCAGCTCATCCCTTTCTTTCCTTTTTCAGTGGTGATCCATAAAACAGCTTCAAAGTCAGCCCCCATTACCTCTTTTCTTCTATGTAATTGAGACACAGCTCGGAAAAAAAGTTTGTGCAGCAAGCGTTTTAAGTTTTTAACTTTGAGAACTTTCTTACACAGAATCCAGTTAAAAGGCTGTCTGTTCCCAGTGACAAGCGATACATTGTGAACTTACATTGAATTACTTTCCATACACTGGTTGAATTCGGAAACAGTTGTATTTGCCCAGAGGCATTCCAAATTGTTTCCTGTTAAATATGCATCATATCTCTTTCTATTTTATTATTATTTTTTTCATTCTATATCCAGAGCGGCCTTGTTTCGCTTGCGGGCACTGCACAGACGGCTTTGCGTGGAGCTGCAAGGGGAGGAGGACCTTGAGTCGCAGATTGAACTTGTGCTGGGAGAAAATGAGTGAGTGAAGTTGACCAGCGTTGCAAGCTTTCATCTGTGTGATGGATTTTTTCATACGCTAGCATGTAACGTCCCTCATACTGTAGGCTTTTGAAGTTGCAACGGAGGTCATAAAATCGAAATACATTTTGTTATCCTATTTCATAGGATTTGTGAAATACAATTTCCATGGAAAAAGAAAAATAAGTCTCACTGTTTTCTCACTCTATTTTGGTAGTACTGGCAGGTTGTGTGTGTTTCCATGTAGTTTTTCTTTTAGCCTGAGAAATTCTCATTCCAAATGCAAATAACCTAAAACAAATCTTGCTTATAAAACAACTATAAAACAGTTTTTATGAGTCAAATGGTAATAATCTGAAACGCTCAATAAATGGTGTCACGTAAAAAAACAAAAAACAAAACCAAACACTTAGCTCCTCGTACTGCATGCTTATTTTTTTCCTATTTGGTCAAAGAAGCTTGCCAATAGGATTTTCACAAACTGGATTTTCACTTTTTTTGGTCAATTGTACGTATTTTTTGCGTGAAAATGCGATTTCCCCTGCCTTTGACGTCGTACAATGTATAGAAGCGCATTTCCTATAGCACGTGGTATGTGACGACTTTCTAAGCTGCGTGGAACCCGGCCAGTGACAGTAGTGGTGATATATCTTTTTTTTTTCTTCTTTACTTTGCATGTTTCTGCATGTGTTTTATTTATTTTTTTTGGCCTGTATTTGAACTGCTTCTTCTTTCTGCTACCTTGAGATACGAGCTGTGCCAGGTCGAGGTGGAGCAGGGCAGATTCTCATCGCTTCGTCGTGAGGTCCAGAGAGACGAGGAGAAGAGCGAGACACAGCGAGGCTGGGAGGCCAATCAGAGGCTTCAGAAGGAAGAGGCAGCTGTGCGAAGAGCAGAACTCCGGAAACAGCTGGACAGAAAGTAGGCACTAGATTATACCAACCAAGATGCAATATTGTACAGACAGTAAAATGTCCAATTAAAGGAGACATGGTGAAACAAAAAAGGAGATTAAAAGGCGATACCCACGGAGAGAGGGAAATAAAAAGTTAATTTAGCTCCATGGGTGCCATTGAAAAAAAACTGCACATTTATTGTTTCATTACTTTTAGTGCATGTTTTTTTTTATATCCTCACTTCCCATTGACACAGCTTTTACCATGATATAATACAGAACTTGCTGATTCCAGTAACACTGTCAACAACTTGAGTTATTTATGTATTTTCCTTCTACATCTGCTAGGAAACAAATGAACTGCTTGAAGGAGCAAGAGGTGCAGCATCGAAAGGCAGTGGAAGACACAATGAAAAACCACAAGAAAGCTGTTCGGTTTCTGAAGGAGACGACGAGCAGGTAAGGTCATCATTTATCATCGAGGGACAAAAGGTAGCACCTGCTAAAACATTGCTGATTTATGGAGTTTTGAAACAGCACATGTGGCTAGGCAGTGATCACGCTGCCAGCACAAACAAAGCCCACATTAATAAGCTTGTATTTATCATAGCATTTATTGCACACACGAGTAACAGCTGAAGGTCTTACTGGTCATCTCATATTCTTTTTAAAATGCCTGATTAGACATAAAAAGCAACCCAATTCAAAATAATCATCAGTCTCTTCCAAAAAATAAAAAAATGATTATTTTTGCAATGGATTTTCTTTTATTTATATTTTTTACTTTACTTTGCAGTATGGCTAAGTTCTAAGACAGTTTACAAGGAGATTCGTATAGCCAAAGATTCTGTTTTGAGTATGGTTACAAGGCTCTTTAAACGCTGCAGAAAACATTCATAGTTGCTATGATGATTTGTATTGTATCTCTTGAGTGACAACATGATGCCATATTTATTACACCATAAATCAAACTGGAACAGCACAGGACCAACATGGGATACACAGAATTGGCATATGCATTTGCAATTTGTGTTACTGCTTCCTTACAACACATCAGCAAGTCTAAATATATATATATATATATTAAAACAACCAAAAATGGATGTAGGTATTCTTAAAAACAAATGGCAGTGAGCCAGAAACCCAAAGTTTCATTTGTAGTCCTCCTGTCCTAAAGGCCTTACTTTGATTATCATTGATTTAAAAAAAAAAAACTAAACAAAAAAAACACATGAGAAGAGCATGAGTAAAATATGGCAGTGAAATGTTGTTTACATTCTCAAGTTGCAAACAACACCAAAAATGATGTCAGCCAATGAATTTTACATTAAAAGCTTTTTGTTCAATAATGTATGCCATTGGCATACTAAACAAGCTGTGCGCATAGTGAACAACAAATAGTTTCCCTGCTCCACACTGGCTCAGCAGGTGAAGCCTGCTGTTTCTTGTCCCAGATTTGATTTCTAGTCTCTCAGGACGCTGTGAAAGCTGGTGATGTATTATCGGGCTTTGATGGAACTGTCAAAAAGGTTTGGCCGCAGGCAGATTTTGACCAACTTTTTATAAAGTAGGAACAGGTGTATGATACTGCCCTAACATATAGGCTTGCTGGGGAACTGATTTAACAATGCTTCACTGTGCTTTCAACTAAGCTGTGCAACTCTTGTCAGTGGTTTTAACATTGAACATACTTTTCACCCTTGAGAGATGCATCTCTGACATTCAGAGCTCAGCTAATTATCGACCCGTCCTTTTGCTGTAGAATTCATCAGAAAGAAACTGAGAAAGAATTACGAAGCCGAGAGGAGATGGAAAGACGGACGCAAGCTGTTTTGTCACTGAAAAGCAAGATCACAGCTACCAAAGTAAGATTATGTAAATTGGTATAATGTGCCATACCACTATTACAGGAGTAGCATAGTTGGGCAAGGCCATGGGCCATGTTATATATAAATTCAATAAATCATTAATTTAATTCCATTGGTGGTTGTCTCCTTTCTGATTTTTTTTTTTTTTTGTCTGTTTAAGGAAAATATTCGTGCTATGCAGGCCCGTGATCAAGCAAAGGCTGCAGTGCAGAAGGAAGAGGAGAGACGGATCAGAGAGTCAGTGAGGAGAGAAGGAGGGGACGTCACCAAATATATGTACCAACAAAAGAGGCTGCAGGAGTTTGAGAGACAGAAACAGTGAGTCTTTCTTAAATGGAGGCATGCCCTCTAACGAACGTGATTCCTTCAAGCTGTTTTGTTTGTTGTCAGTTCAGTTTCCATGCCTATCTAATCATTGCCATTTCTGAAAACCTGTCAACAAAGCGCCAAATGCAGTGCTGTTTTTGTTACATAACATAACCGACCATCTGTTCTGTAGAAACTGGGCTGAGAACTCAATTTTTGCTTGCCCTCACAGCTATTAAATAACATGTGCCCACCACCATGCTGAGCCAGAATTGAACTAGCAAGCCATAGGGGAATGGCTTCATAACCCATTGCCAATTACCTGTGCCACCAAGCTTCCTGCCCACCTTAACCTCTTCTTGTTTTCTTCAAGGGCTTTCGAGGAGCAGAAAAAATCCCGTAAGGTTGAAATCCTCTCTAAGATCCTGCAAGAAGAAGCCCAGATGGAAAAACGCAAGAAACTCCTGCCTGATCTTTTTCCAAAAATGCAGAAAAGCCAGGACTTCATGCCAGAGTCTGGGAAACCTAGTGATAAATTACTGCAGTACTTAGAGATGACGTATGGGGAGGCAGATGATGAAAATTATAGACCCGTAAGTGAAGCCGAGCAGAACTGAAAGCACCATAATGCACAGAAATGGATTGAGGTTGTACAGAAGCATTCATAACTGGAAATTAATTATAGTCTCAAAACAGATGAAATCCGGTTCTTGTGGATTACATACATACATAAACGTGAAGTGTTATTAACTCAGGGAATCTCTTTAACAGATGACACACTGTCCCCCATTTATTGTGAATAATTAAGAATAATTTCTCAATAACCTGGCGTACAAAGACTGCAGATATCTGATCAGCATATAAACAAGATAGATTATTTGTTTAGATCTATTGAATCATGGTGCCAGCGTTGCTTAAATACATGTGCAGTCTGATACAGAGGGCTAACCGTATTTACAAAAGGCTTTATAGCTTCCAGTCATTAGCTTTTGACTGGGAGTATAATATTTCTCTGTCACATCTACTTCTTGGACTCACATCCAAGTTATTTATTCAAATTAACACTTTTTATATTGTAATTTAAGTAACATATCTTTTTAAATAATCTTTCTTATATTTGAAACTGATTGTTAGGATTAATCAATGTTCTGTTCAGTGTGCTGTGGTTTGTATTAATGGGCAACTCTTAACACTTTAACCATTTATTACACTCCCATGGCTTGACTGTTATTTTCTTCCCCCACACAGAAGTGGCGTTCCCCTTCACCAATGTCCGAGGATGATGGCCCAATATCAGAAAAAGTGTCCCCTGGTCCTGATTTACCACCTGGCTCCCAAGACTACACTGAGGATGGAGACAGTGAAGAAGAGGCAGAAGAAAGCCTTGCTCAGCCTGAATTCACAGGATTATGGGATCAGAAGCACAAGACATACAAGGTAGAGGGTATTTTATTTAGTAATAGAGGGACACATGTTTGAAGCAAGTGCAAAGGCAAAGGCAGATTTCAGAGGTATAAAATAATTTTTTGTATTGCATAAAGCTAGCTGGAAACTACTCAGAACTGGTCAGGCAATTTTTTATTCCTAGTTTTGTACAAACTGAGCAGGAGGACTCAAACTCAGACACCAATAAGGTAAACAAGCCCAAATGCTTTGTGATATGATCCATCTAAGGAGGCAGTAATTGTATTTCTACACAAGAATTATGCTTTGAAAGGATGCGTAGTTATGACACTTTTGTAAGGCAGTTATTAAGTCGTTAGTTTGGGGAAATGTGATGGAATTCTTAACTCAATTATTTCAAACACACAAAATAGCTTGTCTTGTTGCAGCGATGAAATCTCTGGCTACAGGCATCGCTTCCCATTTGCTGGTATGTTTGAAGGTTACAAGAGAACATGACATGCAGCCATGCTATTCCTGTGGGAGGGAATTCAAGTGGAAAATGTAGTTTTAGCATTTAGTTCAAGAAATCATGTCTTTTTGTTATTTTTATTTTTTATTTTAATTTAGTAGTCGCCAATTTTTTTGTATTTTATCATTTTTTCCCAATTTAGAAGAGCCAATTATTTTTAGTCTCAGCTCACCGCTACCACCCCCGCACTGACTCGGGAGCGGCAAAGATGATCACACGTTGTCCTCCAAAGCGTGTACCGTCAGCCGACCGCTTCTTTTCACACTGCAGGCCCACCATGCAGCCACCTCAGAGCTACGGCGTCGGAGGACAACGCAGCTCTGGGCAGCTTACAGGCAAGCCCACAGGCGCCCGGCCAGAATACAGGGGTCTCTTGTGCGCTGTGAGCCGAGGACACCCTGGCCAACCTAAGCCCCCCCCCCCCCCCCACTATTGCGCTATCTGACTTAAGCATCAAACATAGTGAAAAAAACACTACTGTAAATTACGAAAGGCTCTTGTACAGTACAAAATATAGTACATTAGCGTAAATATGGCCTAAGTTATTACTGTAGCTTTAAGTGAGTGTTAGAGAACCACACGTTTGATATTTCTTATGTATACTTCTTGCATACTTGGTAGTTTACAATGTTTTTTGTTTATGTGATGTAATGTGCTACATTTATGCTGCCAATACTTTTCATATAATTATCTCTAGGACATTTCAGATTGGTCAGCAACCAGCCATTTCACCTCTTTGTGTTAAGTCACTGTCCCTATTCAAGAAGGCAGTGTCATTGCCATTGGGGGACAACAGTCCTCAAGTCCTTCTTAACTAATCCCTCCTGCACAGTTCTAGTGGTCAGTTTTTTTTTTTGCAGGATAAAATATCCCATACAATTTTATTATTGGACCAATATGCTGAAAACACAAACTTGCATAGCTTTTCATAGGTCCTTTCATTATCAAGTGAGGTCTTGACCCTTAAAGGTCCATCAATTTAAACATCTTGTGGCATGATTCTGTGTTGTATGTGTTCTTCAAGATACCGCAAGATGAGACTCGACCCAGACCCATTACTACAAACAAAATGGAGCAAGAGATTTTAGCTCGAACTCTGGAGAAACACCGGAGTGGAATCATCCAAAAGCAGGTTGTGGTTGGTAGGGAATTCAAGGGATGCCCTTTCTACAGCAAACCGGACGTCATCCACTTCAAGGTAAGAGCTGTTTTAGTTTGTCTACTGCATTGACTGTGCAGAGACTTACTGAAGTTACTGGAACCAAAAGACAGTCCACTTTTGATAAAATCTGTAAGTTGAACTTTCAAGTTTACTTGTGTATTAACGTAAACTCTGATCAGCTCTGACAAAATTGCTAAAAATCACTGGGTGGCAGGCTGATGATATTTAACTGCAAACATAGCTGATTTCCCAGTTTGTTTCAGGATTTCGAAGTTGGAAAAACATATAAGAAGAAAATAACGCTGACCAACTCTACATACACCATCAACTTTTGCAAGCTGGTGGGAGTCAGTGAGCACCTAAGAGATTTTATTTATCTCCAGTGAGTACCGCTGCTGTTTATTAAAGTAATCAAAAAAGCATTAAGTGACCTCAGATTGATCTGTGTTAAGAGGCACACAGACAGACAGCACAAATCAGAGCAAGTCAAGAAGAATGAATATATGTTACTGATAAGAGAGCTTTTTTTAACATACATATAAAAAATTCAACAGAAATACATGCAGGTAGGAGAAATTTGAAGCAGTATTTTTTTTCCTGTTATAGGTTTTTGCAGGTTCGTTTGAGCCTTCCTTTTAGTGCAAGGCGAACATCAAGATAAGGTTTTGCTAGCACTGCATTTTCCTGCTATACCTGACTTTCTGAAACCACAACTCAAAGATAGAGAATTAAATGTTTAAAGTCATACTTCTTCGTCCTTTAAGTCTAATATGTCTCGTGGTAATCCATCACCATTGCTTCGTCTTGGTTTTTTTTTGTTCTGTTAAGAAGATTAAATGGACCCTTCTGGACTTGTGACCCTCTGAATGAATCAATTAGAAATTAGTTGAATTCTATCTTCCAGAATAATGGAAGCATTCACAAGGAAAAGACCCAAATTATAAGTATGGCAGGTGCATTTTTCCCAGATTTACCCAGGATGTAACTGAGGAAAAGTCAAATTGCATCTTGCACCAACTTTGCTGTACACATGTTTAAACTTTAAGTTTTTCAAACAGGTATAGATCTACAATATCTATAATATTTTACAAAGTATAATGCACCACACCATCAATACAATAAAAGTCGCAGTAATGATTCAGAGAAATTTACTTCTTGGTTTTGAATACATTTGATTACAGGACAAGAATCTGTATAAAAGGGCTAATTAAATACTGTAAATGCTGGTTTTAATATAGAAACATATTCTCTCCCGCTAAACGGTGAGCTCAGTCACTGGGAGTCTTGTACTTTTCTACATAAATCACTAAATAAACAGGGTTTCATTCTTCAATTTTCAGGAGCTGGCCTCCCAGGGGGCCGTACATTAGAAAAACGATGAGCGATAAATGGGCACTCTAATACAAAATGACAAATACAACTTTAAGTCTTATCCAGTTGGTCTAGCAAAGATACAGCCACCTCTCAGCAAACAGAGTCATCACAGCCTAATACTGGAAGAAGAGTTATACTCGGTACCCTGTAATTCCACAATCCAGAGTGGATTAGGCTCTGCACAGAACACCAGTCCCTTCTCCAGTTCTCTCCCTGTATTCGCTGCTTTTGATAAATGACTGTAGGCTTTTGCTTTAATTGTACAGTGGGTTGGTGATTGAAACAGTTCCCCCAATTGGGAACAAAGCCAGATGAAAAAAAAAAACAAAGTGAATTTCACAAGGTTAAAGAATGGGTGTTTGACTACTGCCCAAAGGTTCTAACATGTGTACACATTCCTTTAGGTGTACAAAAAAGCAAACCACTTTAATTAACGTAAAAATGGTGGTCACTAGCAATGCCTAAACCTGATCTTGGACAGGAATTGAATAGAGTCACAGGCTCTAGTCCTTGGCTGCCAATCAAAGGTAGCTACTCCCAAGATTCTGTGACGTAAGAATTCAGTTGCTGAATTATTATTTTATCTTTTGTTATTGCAAAATGCCATTCGCTCACGCTCCAGCTGAGTGGCACAAAACATTTCCCATGAAATGGACAGGTCCAATTGTATTTCATACACAGCGAACGCAATGTTCTACCTCGCTGCATTTTTGACACCTACAGGGCCCTCTGGTAAATTCATTGCAGTCTTGGTGATTAATACCAATGTTATTGTCTAGAAGCTGCTGTGTTGTTAAACCGACTGTCTGCCAGATCTGAAACAATCTTTACTCCTCAAGCCATTTGTTATTTTTTCAAAACTGCTGCCCAGATTCTCTAATTTATAGAAAATATTGTCTAATTTATAGCAAATATGCTTTCAATAATTCTCACATATTTTGGCATAACAAGTTTGCAACATTAAAAGCATACTGCAAATAGCTCTACAAATAAACTGGACTCTTTTGCATGTAGGAAAAGGTTATTATTTCCTGCTGTTCTATTTTATTTCTTTATGAGAAAAGTTCCAAATAAGAAATATTATTATTTTGGGTGTTTAGAAAGGTTAAATCTGTCTACTTTTTGAGAAAAAAGGGCATTGCTATCTTGGAGTATTACTTTGTACAGAATGTACATTTACAAGTGTTCTGCTGCCAAGCAATGCTATTTTGATTAGATGTTCCTGTTTTAAAAAAGCTTTCAATGAATTACCTTTTGAATGTGCTGTCAATTTGTGCCATCAGGGTTTCAGTAACTCTAATCCAGTTATATTAACTGCAATGTTGCTGTTCCTGGTTAAAATCCAGGTGCACTTTGTCCTAATTATGATTGGCACTATCTTTCCCTTACTGATGCTGCAGCTAAGTGTCTGAGCTTCATATAGAATATGTACATGTTCTGAGTTTTTCCTAATCTGATTAGATACTGTACACTCCAAATCTATCACTAATATAACACAACAGCTGCCTGCCTTTTAGAATCCCATAGTGCATCTTATTTCAGGGAAACAATTCGGCAGGGTACTTACTTTTCTGTATCTTCAACTGTTTGGTGTTTTTTGCACAACAGATCTGCTCTTTTATATTTATTCAGTAGGGTCGTGTCACCCTTTAGCCCCCAGGGATGTCTGAAAATCTTACTGCAAGCATTTTTTCTATCGCAAATCTGATTATTTATTTCCCATCCAGCTTCGATCCTCCTGGCCAGATGTCTGCGGGAATGGCCTGTGACTTGGGGGTGACATTTAAACCCATGGTAAGACACAGCAAAAGCCCTGTAAGAAAGTGGGAATATGATTGAGTCCTTAGCTTTTCACATTTTATATTCTTTACGATGCCTTGAAGCACTTAGTGCATGTTTATGTATGCTTTCTGTCTTCATTCATATTGACATAGATAGAGATACAGAAGGAAAAAAAAGCATGTGTTGTCTTTAGTTTTCCCTTATATCGGTTCATTACAATGCACAGCAGTGTTGTGGTCCCTGTTACATCCCATTTACTGATCTCACTGTTTATAGAATACAATTATTCATTTATTTCGCAAATAAAAAAATAAAAAATAATGAATTGATGCTTAAGCTTAAGACCTTGGGATGTATGAAATTACTTCTCGTACATTTGTGTACTCCGTCAAGCATCATACTGTCTATTTTGTTTTCTACAGATAAATGAGGATCTGTTTGGAGAAGTGACGTTTCTGGCTCAAACCGGCCCTTTTGCAGTTCCCCTGAAATGTATCATCAAGAAATGTGATGTAGGCTGAACTAAATTACAACAGTATGACAGTAACATGAGACTACTGAATATACAAGATATGCACATACATTTGTGAGATGTCTAAGGATTCAAAATGTTTGATGCAAGTAGACTTTTCTAACAATAAGACCAAAACTGAATCTTCTATTTCTGACAACATATACTATAGGGGAGCACTTCAGCGAAGAAGTTAAAGGTGCTGTACTGCCTTTCTTTTCCAGATTGCATACAGAAGGAAAAAGTATTGTACCCTTGTTGGTTACTTACATCTGATGTTCAAATGGAATAGTTTCTGGATTTCATTAAAGAAATACATGCAACAGTACCAGTTCTCATTTCTCAGTTCAATGTTATTTTTTTGTTCATTGTTCGTTCTATGTCTGGCATCTTTCTCCGAATCATCAGGTTTTTACTTCTTAATATTGTTTACTTCTTTTAATATGGAGCATCACATGTAAAAAAAAAAATGTAAACCACATCACTTTCTTCCGGAGCGAAAAAAACGGAGCAATAGGTTAAAAAAGAAGTGAAGTGAGCAGACAGATGCATCCTTTTTTTTTTTTTTTAATGTCGCTTGCCTTGTTATTTTTTGCCTTGTTTTCCCCTCACAGCTGGCTGTCGATAGCAGCCTCATTGACTTTGGTACCCATGTGGTGGGCGAGACAATTTCACGGACCATCACCCTGTCCAACCGAGGGGCCCTGGGAACAAAGTTCAATCTGGTGACGTCAGCGAGCTCCAGTGCTGTCCGACTCACTCCCGAGCCCTCCCCCCTGGGACAGCCGGTGGGTTAAGATGCAATGCATGGAAGGCATCCTACAACACAAGGGCTTCTGAATGATGATTAGCAGCAATAGAATATATCAGAATGTAATTCATTTTACCAGCTTTTAGTGCAAGCTTAACGTAACAGCTTAGTCAGGTGCACCACACACCTTTTGTGCAAGTAACTTAATCTGAATTAAGGCTCACAGGTGTAATGGAATTTTTGTAACATTGCAATTGCTTAGCTTGCTCAATGGCAAACAAATAGGTTTTCAGATAACAATACAGTTTGCAACGTTAGGTTTAAATAAAGACCTGTCCCGAGTCAATAGGACGAGCGGAACATGAGCTATAAGAAATAATAACTTTATGTGTAATAGGTATAAAAAGTGTATTTGTGCTTTTGACTGTAGCCGTGAGATAACAGGATGAGTTAGACGTGGCTTTCCGCACGAACATTCAAACTACCATCCTGCTATCTGCTTGCTTATCTACAGCAATGAATAGGTTTTCTCATATGCTAGCATCTGAATCAACATTACCTGCTCCTCATGTGATTAACTAGATGTTTTTGAGGTATGTTAATACCTGAATCAACATTACATAAACTCTCATGTGATTAATTTGATTATGTGTGACTAAAGCCACGTAGACATTAATTGAACTGCCTATATAAAGAAACACCAAACACAGGTTTGGTGAGCGAGTCTGCTATTGCTAACAGAGTCTGCGTTACTTTGTTGAACGCTCCCGTTTGCAAACGAAAATAAAAAGCTTTTGATTGAATTACAACGTCTCCTCATTGAGTCAATACGCGGGCTGGGATAAAGGACCGGGAAGGATAACCCCCCCCCCTTACCATACTTAGGTTCAAGGGGGACTGAAAACTTCCACTACACAGGACAAGCAGTGGCGTGGTTCAAACTGCTATGCATTGGGAGTGTTAAGATATTCCCTGGGATATACTCAAAATATACTATCATTCATATCAGAAAATATGCTGTGCACCCAGTGCTTCTATCCCATTGCTCATTAAATGGCAATAAAACAACATTCTTGTAACAGCTATATCATGATGTGTTTTGTGTTATTATAGACCCCCCAGGATTCCCCTTGTGCTGGTGTTGTATCAGAAGCTAAGGGAAGCACAACGCAGGACTCAGGAGAAAGCTGCAAAGAACAGTCGGAGGGCCCTGACCATTCCAGTGAGACACGCAGTCACAAGACAGCCAAGGAAAAATGTGGTAAAGAGTCATGCGTAAGGAGCAAATAAAAAAAAAAATAGCAGAAAAAAAAAACTTCTAATGAAATTAGTTTTCTTTCTTTAAAAAAAAAAAAAAAAACAGTTAAACCTGTGTCTGATAGATTTACATGTTTAGCTTTTTGAAGCTGAGAGGCTGTGGTTTCGGAAACAGCTCCTATTTTAATTCTTCTAGCGTCTTTATCCTCAAGTGAACAAACTCCCCTCGTACCAGAACAGCAGAACCAAGACATGGCTGTGACCTCTGACCTCATGTCGACGACCGGAAGTAGGGAGGAATTGCTTGAGTCCAGTGCACAGGAGTTACTGGAAACCAGTGAGATCAAGCCTGGAGAGGTGGGTAAATACTTTAGGATGATACTTGCTAACTTGCCACTGTTAGGGGTGGCGTCAATCAATGAATGATTCAGTCATCTCCCTATTCCTTAAGCTCAAATGAAATCACATTTCCTGGGGGGTTGGGGGAAGTGTTGAATAACTAGCCAATAAAGTGATTACATGTTGTATGTTGGTGACGTTTCTTCTTGAATTGCACCCATGCAAACAGCATGGGTCATAAAGAGATTAAGGGTTAAGGTATTGTTGAAAACGGTTTCTTATTTGCTATGTGCTTATCCAAAATAATCATTTGAACCATGTCTATTGCCATGCAAAGCTTATGTAAGCATATAGCAGCTGTGGTCATATGTAAAAAGTAAAAAAAAATGAAGAAAGAAAGAAAAATAAGGCTGCAGACTTTTTTTTTTAATTTTCAAAATTCAGTTTTAATCTTGGAAGTAGTTATACTTTATAGATGTCTCGTCTATATTATCAAAGGGATACCCAGTTAGACATTGGAGCTTGTTTGGCATTATGCTAACCATGGCAGCTGAAAGTAAGTATCTTGTGGATACTGTTTCTGACACTTAAAGAAAATTAAGAAGATGCTGATGCTCAGTACCCTTTGATGGGATTATTTTCACTTGTCAATTATGAAATCCTTCATGTCTCCGAGACTGTATAGTCTGTCAGAGTTTGAAATACACTAGTACACTTTGAAATCTTCTGTCCAGCTTGTCGACAACATGCGACTGTTTGGTGCCTGTTGTGATCATAGCAAATTTCTTACATTATGGAAAACCAGTCTGTATACTTTTAATCATTGCAACTCTTCACTTGTTATTTTTAACTGAGCTTTATTGCCCTTTCAAAGAAATTTGAATTGCAGTGTCAATTAAAAGAAAATGTAACTGCATAAATTAGTTATGTCATAGCATTAAATAGAAACAGTATCTGAAAGAATCCATCAGATCACCCCACTGTCCCTTTACGTTTAAACAAGTGATTTTAGTAAGATTTTACTCTATACGGGGGTATCTTTGATTTTTGTAAGAATGAAAACCTCCATTTCCCTCAGAATACATGAGGCATTGCTGTTTTCATGCATCCACTCAATTTTAATCATCTGCTATTCCGAATGGAGTTCCCTACTGTGAAGCTCCTTGACGTTGAGCACTTAATGTGGAAAACAATCTGTGTAATTTCAACCTACATAGCTTTCTAAAGCACATTAATAAAGTTAATGGATTGTTTGCATGACTGACACTTTTTTTGTTCTAATTTAGGAATTCATAACTCTTTGCCGTATTCTAAAAACAATATGTCCCCCTTTTTTTTGTTAAAGGATGAACTCATTAGTTATGTCAAGCACAACAATGGGTATTTAAAAAAGCGAAATCAAGCATGCCTGCCAACGGTGGTATCTAGAGTAACCCTAGACGTAGAGTATGGCTATTTTAAAAAAAATGTTGTGTACCTATAAATAGATATATTCATTATATAAGGTCTCTCCTTTTGTTTTAGGTGACCGAAGGTGAACTCAGACCATTCGGTTTTGTCAAACTTCAAATAATGTTTACGCCAACGATCCCTGGAGAGGTCCAGATGGACTTTGACATCAAGTTTTCTGACCCAAACTCTCAGGCTGTAAGTTTGCATTTTCTCCAGGTTTTCTCACCTGGTATTATGCCTAAAGTTAGAAATGTTTCTGTATCAGTTACCAAGACAAGTTTCTCAGCATTGTGTATACAATTTTACAACTAGTGTCATGCAGTCTTTTTGTGTAAATACAGATCCCAGTCAGAGTTCGAGGAGTTGCCATAGATGTGCCTGTGTGGGTTTCAAAGCCAAATGTTGACCTAAAGATCTGCATGTATGATCGCCTTTACCAGGATAGCATTCCTGTGCACAGCAGGTAAGCCTAGCAAAGGTGCTGAACAATTTCCCCATCATTAAGAGATTTTCAAGTAACAGCAGTAGGCTTTTTCTCTGATGCTTACCAGCACATCTGCTGTGATGTCTATGGGTATGAAGAGAGCACTCACCACAATGGAAAATAGTGTGGACTAAGCACATCAGAAACAGCACTTAAACCATCATTAGGATCTGAGACTAATTCAAAAGCCAAACACATAAACTAGGCAGACCCAAACAGATCAGATCAAATAAGATAAAAGACTGCCTTTAGCCGGGAAGGACTCCAAATCACTCTGCTATCCAGCAGAATAACAGATGTAAATGGCCTGATCAAAGAAAGGTATATTTTATCGTGTAATATTATGTCAGCAGTGATGTGTTAATCAAATGAAAATAATTATTGCCCCACATTCCCTCTGTTCACAGCATACGTTTGTATTTTCCCAAATGCTTTTGCACCAGCTAAAGCGATAATTGAATTGGGCCCCGTGACACAATCGATCTGTAAGCTGTTCTTGTGCCAAACAGATGTGTGCTGGGTAGATCTTGACAACAAATCTTAACAGGCTTTATTGTTTTTAACAAGTAAAATGAATGTTCCATTAGGATTCTACTTCATTCTTTCCCAAAAGCAGAACTGTAACATGTTTTGTATATCGCATTTCTGTAACTTGCACATATCCTTTATTCAATTAAACTTAAGTAAACTTTTCTTTTGTCACGCTCTCCTTGTTATCAAGGGAACCTTGAGCAGTGCAGCAGTGTGTAGGTGCCAGCTGGAGCTCAATTACACGTCTGTAGGAAGTAATGTTGTCTGAAAGCATGAAGGGCAATCAGTACTGTTCATTTATCCAGCAGATTGGGGTAGAAGACTGACGGAATAGAACCTTCCAAATCATTCTGGCTGGTTTTGGAAGTTTCAAGGTTAAACCGGATTAATCAATAGAACCTTTGAATCTTTGAATCAACTGGTTTAAAATATGCTTCAGAAGCTGAAATCAAACATTTAAACATTCCTAAATATCCCATATTAAACTTTTATTATTATTATTATTATTATTATTATTATTATTATTATTATTATTATTATTATTATTAATAATAATAATAATAATAATAATAATAATAATAATAATAATAATAATAATAATAATAAATTGCATAAATAGTTTTTGAGTTGGCGTTGAAAAGAAGATGCTAAACTGTTAATATAAAAAAATTCAAATATCCCCCTAGTGGGTTGAAACTATTCACAGATTTTTCCGAATTAAATCTTCCACTCACCTCTAATACCAGGCTGCAGAGGTGGCGCAGAGTAATTATCCACTTTCCCCCTCGGGGGTTTCATATCAAAGCAGCCCCTGGGCTCTGTAAGGGCTAAGAAAGACACAGGCTGCCATCTGGACCGACAGCTTTTAAACCAGGTGAGAAAATGGAAAGGGACGCCAGTTTACCTCAGGAGGTTCAGGGCTGTTATTCAGGGATGGACATGAGTTCATCAAGGGTCGAGGACTATTTGCAAACTTACCAATGCAAACAATGTGCAAATGCTGGGGATGCCAAAAGTCTAATTCATAACCATAATGTCCTATATAGATACAGCTATGGCCATCACCTAGATTTTTAGGATTGAGATATAATGACATAATTTAAATCCTTTTATTTAACATCATGTAATTAAAGTGTAAAATTATATTGCAAAAGTCTACCGGAAGCCATAATAGTAGTACGGTGGAGGCTGTGTGGTCCAGTGGTTAAAGAAAAGGGCTTGTAACCAGGAGGTCCCCGGTTCAAATCCCACCTCAGCCACTGACTCATTGTGTGACCCTGAGCAAGTCACTTAACCTCCTTGTGCTCTGTCTTTCGGGTGAGCAACATCCGAAGAATCCGACCCTTCCTCACCAACTATGCTACCCAGCTCCTGGTCCAGGCCCTGGTACTCTCCCGCCTAGACTACTGCAACTCCCTCCTGGCTGGCCTCCCTGCGTCCGCCACCCGTCCGCTCCAGCTCATCCAGAACTCTGCTGCCCGCCTGGTGTTCTCTCTGCCTCGCTTCGCCCACGCTACTCCACTACTCCGCTCGCTCCACTGGCTCCCGATCACCGCTCGCATCCAGTTCAAGACTCTTGTACTAGCCTACAGATGCCTTGACCAGTCTGCACCCAGCTACCTCCAGACCCTCATCTCTCCCTACACCCCCACTCGACCTCTCCGCTCCGCCTGCACTAGAAGACTAGCTCTACCACCGCTACGCTCCCCTGCCTCCAAAGCCCGCTCCTTCTCCACCCTTGCTCCGCAGTGGTGGAATGACCTTCCTACAGATGTCAGGACTGCCCAGTCCCTGACCACATTCCGGCGCCTCCTTAAGACTCACCTCTTCAAAGAGCACCTGTAGAACTCCTCTGTTTGTATCCTGGGACACTATCACCCTTCATGTAAATGTGCTTTATTTTGCTCTTATCAGCCCCTATTTTACTGCATTTAATCCTGTACTTCAGAATACTGTAATCTGCCAAGTTTTTAACCTGTAGTACTTTGTATTTAATCACATCCTGATGTAACTATCACTATTTAATCATATCCTGATGTAACTATCACTATTACCTGCTGTATTATTGAATTGTGGTTTGTCAAACTTGTACTTTACTTGAACAAAAGTTATTGTATTTCTTGCTCTTATTGTATTACTTGTATTGTAACGCTTGAAATGTTTTTGCTTACGATTGTAAGTCGCCCTGGATAAGGGCGTCTGCTAAGAAATAAATAATAATAATAATAATAATAAGTGACTGCAGCTGATGCATAGTTCACACACCCTAGTCTCTGTAAGTCGCCTTGGATAAAGGCGTCTGCTAAATAAACAAATAATAATAATGTTATATTTCGAAATGTCACATTTTCCAATTTTTTCAATTTTCCGTTAAGTGTATGGAAAATTACAAAGCGGTATGTAATTCAATATGTTAACGTAACAGTATTCAACCAGTTTCATTCGACTTTATAAGGCTAAATTAGTTAATTCTATAGAGGGGGATGCAGAACTTTTGGCCATAGCTGTATATATATATTATTATTTGCTTATTTAGCAGACGCCTTTTTCCAAGGCGACTTACAGAGACTAGGGTGTGTGAACTATGCATCAGCTGCAGAGTCACTTACAATTACGTCTCACCTGAAAGACGGAGCACAAGGAGGTTAAGTGACTTGCTCAGGGTCACACAATGAGTCAGTGGTTGAGGTGGGATTTGAACCAGGGACCTTCTGGTTACAAGCCCTTTTCTTTAACCACTGGACCACACAGCCTCCATATATATATACAATATATATACCAGTTCACTATACATACATACCAGTAAGCATGCCCTGTGCTGCTCACATAAATCAAAGACAGGCGCTGAATGAGTGTAGCACCAAGCTGCTTTCAGAAATTAAGATACCCTCAAGTAAGTGATTTATTTTCCAGCAATTAAACAATATATTGTTCATGCGGGTTATTGTGTTTGGATCTTTGAAGAGGTATAACAGGAGTTTCATGACTATTAAGAATTCCCACAGTAAAGCCCCATTTTTAACACCAGTTACAGCCTGTCCTTGCCACAGGGGGAACCATATGCTGGATCCTATTGAAATTGGGTCACCTCAACCCCAGGAAAAAAGCATTAAGAGTGTTTGTATTACCAGAAAATCTAACAAAAGGGAAAATGCTGTCAATGTGACACAGCTGCCTCAAGGTTAAACTCTTGTGGCACCAAAAATAATACTGTATTTACATTTCATTAGATGTGTTGTCGAAAACTATTCTTTAAAAAAATATGTGTTTATATATATATATAATGAATCATTATCATATCATCATTATGTAGCTGAAAAAAGCAACAATGTAAAGCATTAACATGTATTTTCTCTAATATAAATCATGTAATACATTTGTCCTTACTCCACACCATGTGTTTAATATGTATATATACTTTCTTTATGTAATCCTCTCAATATTCCATATTTTTAAGGGCGAACACAGCTGTTCGTGCGGCGTTTGAAGTGTGCAAGGAACTGAGAAACCACATGGAGCTGCTTCCAAAATCAGGTTATATTCAGGCAAGGTCCACCTTCAATGTGCAGCTCAAATTCCTTCCCAGGTAAATATTTTGTATTTTAACAATGTTAGCCCCCAGCCGACCTCTTTGGGGAGCAGTTTAGGGCAGTGATGGCAGGAGACAACTTAATGGAATAGATATTATAATTTACTATTAAAAATATCATAATTACTAAGAAAGTCACATTGAATGTAAAGCTACCACTGTATTTAGATGACCTGCCTATGGTTTTCCCATTTGAACTAACACACTGTATATCATCTAGTTTATTGCTCTTGGCCAGGACAACCAGGGTAAAGAGATAAATGAGCATTTGGAGAGAAAAAATGAGAACATTTTAATTTGTACAGCCTAATGAAAAAGGTCTTTAATTACAGGCTGAGAAGTGTTGAACATTTGACCATAATGGATTACTGTGACCAGAATGGCCTGTCATCACTGGGTTTAATAACTGAGGGGGCATATTTAAATTAGAGCTCAGAGAGGTGGGGGGGAGGGTTATTTTTAGGTAAGTTGGCTGCGGTAAAGACCGAACAGATTTTTCATCCACCATACCTTTTTGGTTTAGCGCCAGTGAGGCATATTGATAAGATAAGATTTGCAATCTGATGCTGTGGCGTTACGGGACACAAGTTGTTTTTTTTTTCCGACCCTGTTGGTTTAGAGCCAAGAAGAGCGCAAGCATGAATGCAATGCTGAGTGTCTTTATTCTTCTTTCACGGAATGGAAGGTTTAAAAAAAAAAAGGGGGGGGGGGATTAGGAATAAAATACTGCGGATCTTCTTGTCTCTCCCTAGATCTTATATCTGTGGGGACAAACATCTGTTAAATAATATCACAGTGTTTCACTGTCCGCTTATCTCTTGCTCTACAGTACACTGTTAACTTTTTCCCACATTTATCTTGCCCTGTAAAGTCGTATTCTTTTCAGATGGATTAAATAGAGAATAATGCACGAGGTAGTGTGTGATAAATGAGAATTGAATGCCCACCCGAGGGGTGGTATGCTACATAAACCCAGAGGTCAAAGCCAGAGGAGTTTATCCAAGCATCCCACCCTGAGGATGGGCATTCAATTGTAATTTATCACACAGTACCCCATGCAGTAGTTTTTTATAATCTCTGGGGGGGTTTACTCTACTTGGTCTATGTTGCTGGTGTTAATGAGCACGTGTTTCCCGTAATAACTGGCTGGAATGCCAAAAAGCTGAATTGTGTATACAGAGTTTGTCTTGTTCTGATAGTATAGTACTGTAGTACCAAGTGTTACCTAACCAGTGAACTGTAAAACGCTAAGGGGTACAAATCTGATCTAATTGTTTGAGAGGCTTTCTCCAGACTGTATTTCGCAATCTGTAGCTCCGTTTAATGTATCTTGGATGAGCTTTCTGCTTTTTTTTTTTTTTTTTTTGTCTGTCCTGGCAAGGATTACGATGGTTGTTACCGAGTCATGAAATCTTCATGGCCTTAGGGATACGGATGGTCCATAAGATCATAAGATTGCACATTGCAGGCAAAGGGTGAATAAGCAAACCTACAACAAGCTAAATACATGTGTACACAGCTGTCTATATGATTGTAGAATAGCCACAGGGCTAAAGACATTGTGTTGGTTTTCAAGTGCTTTGAGGAAGTGTAGTTTAAGGGCTTCATCAAAACATAAGGCATCTAAAATAACTTTTATGTGACTAAATTGGTGTTGCTAGCGTATTGTGTTTTTATATCTTTGTCCTATACAGTATTCTGAAAGTATACCTAGCTAAAAAAAAATACTGTGATTTAAATACATAAATATTTAAATTAAAATACATCAATCTGTCCTTTTAAGACAATTAAAAGGGGTTCTTTTCAGATGTAACATTGAATGCTTATGACCCCAGTATTGCAGCCCTTTCCATCTCTGGTATTATTTTGGTTAGGGTTTTAATTCTAGGGAACCTGATTTTCAAATAGCGGTAATACATGGTGATTCATGGGGAAAGTACAGGGACAATGCTAAATTGCTAAGTGCAAACTTAGTATGGTAAACAGTAAATTGTTTTCAGAGGTAAAGTGGTTAAAAATGGTAACAGGGTAATGTCAAGCCACATGCCTTTTGAGCAGACAGATGGAATTCTGCTATCCTGCAAGGATTTTCCACTTTCAACAGCCAAGCTAATTCAAGTGCCCAGCTCCAGTCGTGATTCTATTAGCAGAGAACAAGTGATTCTGTTAATAAATTATCATCAATGTCAGGTAGACATGACTGTGCCGATATACAAACACAAATGAATCCTACTTTTCCGAGGAGAAACAAAGGCATGTCAGGAATAGCTTGTGAGTGTCTTCCTTCAAGGTGCTTTCTTGCTGAGCTGAGGCCATTAGTTCTTTGCAAATTATTAAAAGTTAAAAAAAATGTTGCAGATGTCTGATTACTGCCATGCAACGTAACCCCAAGAAAAATATAAAAATCACAGCGTGAGCTCCTGCTGCTGAGAAACAGAAGTTAGTTTAAAATGCTTTTCTGTTATTTAGAAAACCGGACATCTGGAAACTTCATTAAATTTATATAAAGCCACAGACATTTACAGTTGTTACGTCATAGGCTTTTTACCGCAAAGACAGAACAAAAACATTTTTTGAAGGAGTTTGCATATCACAGAAGCTGTTTCTTGAATTTTTGACAATTTAATGAAAAAAAAAAACTCAAAGCTAATGTGTTGCATGTAGAGTCTCTTGTTGTATCATCTTGCGCAGTTTGGGCAAGAGATTCTGTCTGCTCAAACTGCCCAAAACTATGTCGTGACATATTAACTATTTATAAATCACAAAAAAAATGTTAGCCCTCAGCCAGCCTCTTTGGGGAGCAGTTTAGGGCAGTGATGGCAGGAGACAACTTAATGGAATAGATATTATAATTTACTATTAAAAATCTCATAATAACTAAGGAAGTTACATTGAATGTAAAGCTACCACTGTATTTAGATGACCTGCCTATGGTTTTCCCATTTGAACTAACACACTGTATATCATCTAGTTTATTGCTCTTGGCTAGGACAACCAGGGTAAAGAGATACATGAGCATTTGGAGAGCAAAAATGAGAACATTTTAATTTGTACAGCCTAATGAAAAAGGTCTTTAATTACAGGCTGAGAAGTGTTGAACATTTGACCATAATGGATTACTGTGTAGAAGATCATAATGGCCTGCCATCCTGGCTACAATGATAATGCAGCCAGGAACGGCTATTAAACATAAACAAATTGGCATCTGTACTAGAAAAAATAGTAGGTCCTTAACAGTGATTGGTTGATTTCTCATACCTGATTGTGATTCATAATAAATAACACAAGACTCTTGCGACACGTTTTTGGTCACATCCAGGTTGGTTCTGATGACATTACAAACCACTAGAGGGACCCTCACATAATTCAGAACCTGGCACTTTGTGACCAAAAAGTGTTATAGTTAGTCCCGTTGTTGACAATCTAGGAAAGTTTATATCACACTTCATTTTACCCATTAAACCAGCCTTCGAAAGAACATTTATCAGATAACTTTAAAGTTTTATGAATAGGGCTTATCGTTCTTAAAGCTGACTTCAGCTGTGCTCATTTCTATGAAAATATAGAACGGAAGAACTGAAGTACCATCACTAGATTTTGACTCGTTTAGATGAGAATGCAGATATCGCTTCAAGTTCCCTGCTCTGCTTTCTTCGTGCATTTAAACTGACATGACCATGGTTACTGCACAGATAAACACATTTCTCTCCAGTGCTTAAAACCGGAGTTCATTTTTGGCATAATGATTCAATAACTTGATCAGTCTTCCACACTGTTACAGTTATTTCCCAACAATCAGAACACTAGTAGATTGTTTTGATTACAACCCTCTCAAACGCCTCTATCCTGTTTTAAGTTGCTAACAGCTCAGCTTCGCTTCCACTGATTGGGTCCCACTTAACTGCTGAGCCTCGCTTGGCAAAAATGTAATGTATTTCTGTGCCTGAAGCTACTCCAGCCCTGGACTTTTTTTGATTACTGATTTACTAGATTACTCTAGAGACGCAGCACAGCATAACCAAATAAAAATAGCGTGCACAAAAAATAAAATAAAAAAAGAGAGAATCATTCAATTCTCATTGCCAGATAACATCTACAAAATGCATAATCACTACCTGCTAAAACCCCCGTCTCCACTTGCACAGAATTCGTTTTTTAAATGCTCCACACGCTAAAAGCATAGCAAAGATATAGGGAAGCAGGGTAGGGTATGGATTTCTTGACACAAACCTAATGGCTTTAGAATTGTATCAATCCTCTTTCCTGCCACAGATCAGACACTCACGTTATTTAACATGTTGTTTCCCCTAATGCTCTCTTCGTTGCTGCATCTTAAATGGCAAAAATACACGTACAAATTTAACAGCCGAAAGCCTAAAGGGCTTCCATTGGGAAATCCTTTCTAAAAAGAGTTATCTGAGACACCATTAAATCAGAGGTCTTGCAAGGGATTGAAAAATGTATACTGTATCTTGCTTATCTTGGTATTCATATACGTTATTTTTTTAATGGCACTTTTTTAATTGTTCAGGCTATCGTTGACGGAAGATGCTGGTGGATACTTTGATAAGGAGACAGGAGTTTTGGAAGTCCCCATGACAATACATGTGGCAGATCAGGTTAGTTACAAGTCCTACACCTAACCTATTAAACAGCGATGGACTATTATCAGTCCACTAACCTCTCAAGAGAAACCCATCCTCTATTCATTACACTTGACCTGGTTTAAATGTGCACAATTCCTGTAAAAGCCCTTAACATTTAGTTGAGAAAGGTTAATGTTTCTAATGCACTGGGCCCACATTATAAAAGCATCCCAGGGTGCCAGCTTTTCTGCATGAAGCATAACGAAGAGCATATTGAAATGAGTGTTATATATAAAGATGTAACCTTTAGACTGGAAAGCAGAGTTACATTCATGTAACTGAATTATTTACATATTTTTTATGTCTGTTTTTGTGAATTAAACAGTGTTTAGTGCAGGCATTTATTTTTCTTAAATAAATAGTATATATGAATCTTTATATTAATCCATCAAAACAGACTACAAACAGCATCATGAGGTTATGGATGTCACCGACAATCTCTGTTACAATTTCAAGCAAATTATATAGTCGAAAAATGTGGATCTTCTTTTTTTCTGTATATTATGCTCATAGCATTTTACAGGAAATACCTGCAAATCATAAGATGACCTTAATTTTTTTTCTGCATGAACCAAACTTTGAATAAAAACAAAGCATCCCAGATTATGTCTAAGTAGTTTCCTGTTGTGGACTTTGTTTTATTTTATTTATGCCATGATAAGGCCCTCTGGTTTGAAATGACCTCAATGTTTCCTGTGTTCACAATGCACTGTGGTGTTGCTTTGAAAGAGCTGGTCTCAGCAGTTTGAATTTCAAGTGTGGTTACGAGTTCAAATGTAAGCCTGGGACAGTGTTATAATACAGAATTCATAATGAGGGTAGAATGGGTTTTATTTATTTATTAGAAAGTACAGATTTATTGAGTACAGCATGATATGGACTCTTGAGAGGATAAGGCTAAATACAGTGTATTATTAATGTACTTTTTTTTATATACAGCAAACTTTTAGCTATTGCTCCCAGCGGGTTCTGAAACATTCATTATATCAGCAAAGTGTTGTTTTAGTGTGACCTCGGTAGGTACAGTATTCACCATTGAAAAAGATGCTATGATCTCAGCGTTCTTTTTACCTGTTAAAAGGTTATTAATAATAATAACTGTGCTTCATAAGTCATTGGTTTCTCCTTCCCACACAGTCATATATACTGGTGCATACTTTTCTGTTCACAGCTACATATTCCTTATAAGAAAAACCCTTAGAGCTGCAATTTTATAATAGACCTGCCAGCTGATGGGAAATAGCTCCCTCTTGTGGTCAAGGCATAGAAATGTATATATACTGTATGTATATATTTTTTAATTACTTTTTTTAATTACCCCAAGGCTCTAAATATACAGGAATTTGACGAACTTGCAAGCAGCCCTTAAAATCTTACCAGCAGGACATGTTTACAGAGCAAAGCATAGTATTTAGCATTGAGATGCCAGAATACATGTGTTTCCAAATGTATTTGTCATTTTTCGCCTTCCTAGTTGGATATCCACTATTTTAAACATTTTACAGTTCTGTTTTTATGTAATGTTCAGGGAATGCCAGCCCTATTCACAACACTTTGAGGTCTGTTTTTATGGTTAGAAGTCTATTCTCAGATTTCAAAGGACTGTTCAACCTAAGATATATTTCGGGGTTACATTTCTGAAAGCCCTTAACTGACAAATGTGGCCGTTCTGCTTCTGCAAGCATATATAAGATTTGAGTTTCCAAGATGCCTCACAAGCTTGAACTGTCCTGAGCTCATAAGTCGGTGAACACGCAGTCGGTGGATTTCGGTTTCTGTTGGATCAGAACTCTTCTATCCGTGAGTCGCATGTTTAGAGGGAGATGCAGTACAAGGTATTTTAATTCCTTTTTTTTTTTTGCACAGCTGAAAACGAATTTGATTCCAGCCAAGTCTTATAACTGCATACAGCAAAGTCTTTGAAGTGTTGTCAAAGTGATCAGCGAGGCTCAGCTTGTCTCAGCCAGACATTCACAAGCAGCGCATTAGCATCCTGCCATAAGTACTAATCATTTTTGTAATTCCAGTGCTGTTCTGTGTGTGCTGCGAATACATATTTTATAGTCTTGCTAAAATGTAAGCTGGCTTGCTGCAGTTTTATTTTGTTATGTTCTTGTACCCACATCCTATTTAATCTGCCCAGAGTACCTAGGTACTCTGACTAGGTAGCATAAATATCTTGCTATCTTAACACATGAATCTTCCCCATTTGGACCAAAATGCATAGGTTTTTAAACTATTGCATGCATATTATGATAGTTCTGGGAGTTAAGGGTTAAAGAGTAAGTAGAGGGGTTCTGAAAAATATAGTGTCATACGTCCCCACGTGTTGCTATAACTGTTTAAATAATGTACCTGTCATTTCTTTTCATCGTTAACATCTTGACAACTGTTTACACTTATAACTTTAAAGTCTGTTTCAAAGCCCTTTTCAAAATTTCCGCTCTAGTGCACTGGGGTTACCTGTTTGACAAGGGCACTAATCCTTACACTGTCAGTGCACTGGAGCAGACATTTTGAAAAGAGCTTTGAAACAGACTTTAAAGTTATAAGTGTAAAAAGTTGCCAGGATGTTAACAATGACAAGAAAAAACTACAGGTAAGTTATTTAAAGTTGTAGCAGCACGTGGGGACGTGGAACACTATTTTTTTGGGGGGAACTTGAAGGACTGTTCGAAGCTTTACAGATTCAAAGCGTTACACTACTTTCGCATATTCACACTATCAGCCCCAGTTTTAATGAAGAAACAGTTTAGTGGCTAAGGAAGGCAATGAGCCAGGAACATTTCTAATAATTTTTGCATTAGAAGAAATATACATTTAAATCACCCGCTGTTTCTTGAAATGTGGGAAGCGAAAGATGTGCTTTAAAAAAGAAATGTAGCTACATAAACCTATATATATATATAATCACACACACACACACACCTATCTGGCTTCATTGCAGGCCTATGTGGTCTAAATATCATTTGATTTATCAAGACCAGGAAGCAAAAATAAAATGGCAAAAAGCCTTCAAGGAAAATTGCTGCCTGTTAAATTGAGCAATGGAGAGAATGATAAAATATATCTCAATATGAAACAACAGAACAGAACCATTCAGGATGAAAGGGGAAAGGATGGGTACAAACAGCATGCCAGTGAATAGCATGTCTAGCCTCTTTAATGTTGGTCTTGCTGTTCTGGTTTGCTGGATAAGCTGACATTGACACTTCTCCCCACAGACCCGGCCAGTTCTGTTTGCAGTCCACGCTGTTGTCACAGCTTCTGACCTGGAGTTTGACAGAAAAGAAGTGGATTTCGGACATTGCTCCATCCATGAGTCGGTTCAAGCCAGCGTGCACCTCACAAACAAGTCTCTTCTTCCGCAAGAGTTTGGGTTTGTCGGAATTCCAAAGGTGGGAATTGTAATCAGGAATTCTGCCTTTTAACATACTAGTAACTATCTACAGTAAGCAGTGTAGACAAACAGAAAATCTAAAACATTTATCAGATTACTACTAGCTTTCTAATGTCCCAGTGATTTCTTTGTAATAATGTGAACAAAAAACAGTCAGTTCTAGTCCCCAGCTATCTGTGGCTTTGTGAATGTAGCCATACTGTATATCTCTCAATTTGAACATACGTTGCGCCTTTTTTAAATTATTAGAGCACCATCTAGGAAAATCGTATTGGCACTGCAGCATCACAGATTGATCTTCAATGAATTAACTTCCATCCTAGAAAGATGCTTTGGATTATTGATGAATCAAAATAAAAAAGGTGTATTCACCAGTATAAAGTTAAATCGTAATAAATCACATTGTTATTCCATTTTTACCCCCACACACATACTTGTGGTATAATGGTGTATTATTACTTGTTTTCATTTTCAGTATGTAGATGTTCAGCCCAATGATGGCTTTGGGATCCTTCTTCCAATGGAGACAGTCGAGATTGACATCATATTCAGTGCCATAAAGGCAAAAGAATACAGCTTTGAGCTCACCTGCAAGTCAGGAATCAACAGGTAGCTAAAGCAGTGTCCGGAACAGTATTCTCATTCCAATAAGTGGAGTTTAAAGAGGGGGTTTTTCCAGCAATCGGACTGATTCCAGTGAAATCGTACATGTACATGCATTCTGCACATATTAACATTTAACATTGTATGTGTCTTATATTTACCTGGAAGACGCTATGATTTATTTACTGTAAATCCATTTCGATTCAGAGATTTCAAGTTGTCTTGCCAAGCAGTTGGAGTCCACCCTCCCCTGGAGCTGTCTCACTCTCTGGTCCAGTTTGGTGCCACAGCGGTGAATGACAAGTCCACAACCACCCTGTACGTGGTGAACTCCCACACCAGCTGTAACGAGTTCACCCACCCTGTGCCACGGATCGGCAAGGGGGCGATTGCACCCGTGGGACCAACTTCCTTCGAGTTTGTATATCCAGAGGACTCAGATATCACCATCACTCCAGCAGTAGGGACAGTACTGCCGGGGAAGGTAAGAGAAATACATATTTTAGAATAATAATAATAATACCTGTGGGTTATGGCACATCTACAGTAGGGTACAATATTATGTGCACACTTTTTATCAGATTGTCTCTAAAAGATTTAATTTTAGAGCAATCGCGGTATCAGCATACACCTCCAGCGTGGTTTTCAGACAGCCCTGTTGCATAGACATTCATATTCCCCATCGGTGGTAGTCGTACCTTCCAAGTTTCACGTCAATACAGCAAAAAGTCTCAGAAATACAGTGGCAACCAATACAGGCCCAACATCAATCAGAAGCCTAATAGGTATTGCACTTGTCCTCATTAATGTGTTGTAATTCCGTTTATTTTTGAAGCTGGAAGTGGCAATGTAGTTACATTGTGTGTGTGTGTGTGTGTGTGTGTGTGTGTGTGTGTGTGTGTGTCCTCAGAGCTGCCCGGTCCAGGTTTGCTTCAGACCCAGTCTCTATAAGCAGCAGATCCAGGAGGAGGCTATTCACATGCTGTGCCGTGCTGAGGAGACCAGATTACTACTGCAGAACAAGAACGAAAAGGAGGCTGCAAATGCCAAGAAAACCGAGACGGATGCAATGGTGGGGCTTTATTTCACAAAGAGTTGTCTGCCTTCACCGTAGCTCAGTTATCAAACTGACATGTTTTGAACTGTGTGTTTTCTTGCTTTTTTCCCCTGGATGTTCTACCCCGTAAACCAATGAGTTTATTTAGTGTTATTTATAATTTAACATTCAGGACAGAGAAAAGTTGCCAGTGTTTTTTAAATGTACTGTATATGGGGGCTTATCGTTTTCTATCCAATGGCTTTACTCAGAGCATAAAGGAGCCTCCGTCTGCATCGAAAGGGAAAAAGAAGCAAAAGCAAGCGTCTGCTAAACAAACAGCGAACGAGAAGGCCATCAAAACGTGTGACACTCCCGGAGCAAACTCCAGTGCGAACAGAAGCCCCTTCAACCCTCCTAAACCAGGGGACATACAACCAGAGTAGGTGTCCTACCTGCCAGTGTGAAGGGGTATAGCAAAAAACAATGCATGCTATATAACAAAAAACAAAATCAAATATATATATATATATCTATATCCTGAATGAATCACTGTGTTTAATAGACTAATTTACACACCTTTAATCCTGAATTAATTGACATTAGTATTTGTGTTATTATAAATGTACATAGTGTACTTACTGGAACCCACATGCATATGTGTACATTTAAACACATTATATTGTTTTAACTGTATGTCATTCATTGCATTTTGTTATCTTTCTGTTGTGTTCTAGTTCAGATACCTTTGCTGCTGCCCAGGCTTCATTGATCCGCTCATTCAAAGGTTCTTTTAAGAGATACATCATCCCCTGCTTTGTAGCAAGTGGAAAATCTGCAAATAGGAATGAGCAAGGTCACTTGCAATACAGGTAAAGCTCGGTTTTTCATATCATTTTCTTTTAGCACACCTTTTTCAGCAATTAATATTGCGATTTATAATAATAATAATAATACAAAAAACAATGTTTTACTTTTCTACTAGGTTGACTGTCAAATCTGCTTTTTTGTTGTTTTTTTCCCCTACTAGTCCCCACAACACCCTTTACCTTGAGCTGCACTGTCCTGCAGTAGTGCCCCCTCTGGTGGTGATCTCCGACCATGGCAGGAGCACAGTGAATTTCAAAGAAGTGGCAGCAGGTGGGTAATAATGGTATTAGTTATGTAAAATGAGTCACCATGTTGATAAAACTGTTGTCCACACTAACAATGTTAATAATCCTGCTTGATCAAGTATCATATCCAGTAATTGTATTTATTATTACTGGTGTTCAATCCAGTGATATCATCTATGTGCAGAATAATTAGCTGTTTTGGGACTTGCTCAGGTGGAAGTTTAAATATTGAGGTTTCTGAATTGATAATCTAAAAAGAAGGTGTATCTGTGTTTTCGATTCACTGCAAGCATCTTTAAAAAGTTGCAAAAAATACATCGAGTGACAAAGTGTGTTAAATAAAAATTAATGTGATATTCTGTTTTTATTGTCCAACATGTAAAATCTTTGCAAACTTTGCTCATATAAAAAGAAAACAAGAAAAAAAAACTATTTCAATTTGAATTTTGATGATACAGTAAAGAAATTGGTGTAACTATCCTTCCTTGACAGATTTTAATGTATAAGCCTGGAGAGAACAAATTGAGTTGTACTGCATTTAGGTTTTTTGAAACGTAGCATGCAAAATATATTGCAGTCATTTTGACATCTTTTAACTGTGAATGTCATCCATGAAATAAAATAGAAGACAGATATCAGATTTCAAAGATGCAAGGAGACAGACCCAGTGAAGTGAAAAGACAGGCAAGTACAGAAAAGGCAGAACTATGGAGCCAGACACTAACTCATGCATTTGTTTTATTTTCAAATCCTTTTTTTTTTTTTGTTAACCAGGCAGGACCAACTGAGGACTGGTTTCTGGGGGTAGAGCAGATTTAGTCAGGTTGCCTGTATTGGGATGTATCCAAGACACCATGGTATCTTAAATACCCACAATGTATGTAGCATGTAATATAAACGATCTGTCTATCTTTAACCTTGACTTGACTTGTATCTTTTTAGGGCAGACGGTGGTAAAGAGGGTTACGGTACAGAATATCTCACATGAACCTCTTGAAGTATCCTTTATGATTGACTTTAGACCCCAGAAAATAACTCCTTTTTTTCTTTTTTCTCTTCCTATTTCTTTTGTTCTTTTTTCTTTTTCTTTGAGTAAAAAAAAAAAAAAGCAAAACAAAACATGGTAAAGTGCAACATTGCCCCACAAGTTTAGACTGGGAAACTTCTATAAGACCAGTTTTCCTTCGCTTTCATTACAAGTATCAAAAACGGTCATTGAATCCTTGACTGGTGTGTTTTTTAAGCTGAGTTCCACACTCCTGGATCCCAATGGTCCCTTCACGTTAATGAATGCGCTCAGGCCTCTGCAGCCTGGAGCTACCCACACCCTGCTAGTCTCTTTCTCTCCTGTGGAGGGCAAAAAGGTAAGGATGAATCAGTATTCCAATGCTATACCAATAAACCTGCTCTTACTTTAGACAAGTGATCTAATGAAAGAGAATTTCAATGGAACATGCCTGCTTGTCGTGGGGCTCAAAAACGCATCCCCAAAACCTGCTGCTAATGTTTTAACTGGGGTGTGTATGTGCTGGCTACAGAACTGAAATGCATGGCTTGAAACTGTGTCACGCTATGACTGAATGTTTGTGCTCAAGCACCAGAGGTACTTCTTGTTTTATTAGATTCAGCAGCCTCTGCACACATCTGTGCTGTGGTTCTGTTCTTTAACATACTTTACAGTATGCAGTAGCCTTTTCTGTCTGTTCCATTGCACTAACTGCACTCCTGTTCTATCCCCTACAGTTCTACGAGACCTTGGAGATCCGAACTTCAAACGTGGCCCTTTGCCTGAACCTCTCTGGTATTGGGATATATCCATCAGTGACCTGTTCGGTTGAAGGAGGCATCATAGATTTTGGATATGTTTTAGCCAATGAGAGTGCCACATCTGTATTCAAGGTAAATAATATGGTATGGTATGGCAGTTTCCTTAGACTATTGTGTTGTGATTTTAACTGTACAGATGGAACTAAGACTTCCATTGCATAGCAGTTTATATTCAGGTTTTAACTGTGAGCTTAATTAGTAAACCCACTGAGAGGAAAAAGCCTAAGTGGGCTTAATTAGGCTTACAGTAAACCAGTAATGGTGCAAACTGCTATGCAGTGGGGAGTTTTATTTCAATCAGTGAGACCAAGTCAGGTAGTGACTGAAATTATAGAGGCTATGCAGTGGGGAGTTTTATTTCAATCAGTGAGACCAAGTCAGATAGTGACTTACATTATAGAGGCTATCCATAATGTTGTCTTTTAGGAGAACATTATGGATCATTAACAGTTGACATCAGGAAGGCGAATTCTGCACATATCTCAAGTGGCAGAATTAAGGCTTTTTAATCAAACATTTGGCTGCTTTACTTGGCTTCCAGTGCTTAGCTATGTACCCTGCTAAAACGCCTAAGCCCTTTGGATGCTTTTCATGAAAGACTCTTTATCACTGATTTAATTTGAACAGTGTAATCTGTAGTGTTAACTAACAGTGTTAAATGTGTGTTCTGGTGTTTAGCTGCAGAACACCTCCTCCATCCTTGTGAACTACAGTGTGAAACAGGACAGCGTGTCTGTGAAGAAGCATAAAGACCAGCAGGGACTCCCATCGTTCCTAACACCCAGTAAGGAACCACAGTCGCGAGTAGGTAAGGGCTTTGCTGTTACGTTTGTTTATTTTGAACAGTGCACAATGACTTGTAAAAGATCACAAGTGAGGTCAAAAGAGAACCTTTTCAATGTTATAAGGGAGCGGGCAGGGTTGCTTAATTCTTAATCCTTACCTTGCCTTTGTTTGTATTAATGACCATTGTCACAGCTATTCAAATACAATTCATGCTGATGACTTTTAAAGCATTGTCATTTAGTTGGAACTAGAACTTTTCACATGCTCTGTGAGGCCCAGCAAGCCAGTAAACTGTAATAATCTTTGCCATTGCCAGGTACTCAAAATAACAGTGGCCTCAGCGTCTTCTGTGTGTCACCTCTAGAGGGTGCTATCAACCCTGGGACGAGCCAGGATATAACTGTGACTTTCCAGCCCGACCACGAGAGTCTGTATTACTCTGATCGACTGACGGTGGAGATAGTTAATAAGGTATAGTAAATGAAATGATAAATACACTGCCAATGAATCTCTTTCAAATGAAGGTCAACTTAACAGTTTTTTAGAGTCAATTATTAGATTCATATACCAGTATTAGCTGTAGCCCTTGCTGGTAACAAACAAGAGGCATAACAAATTACCACTTGCGGAAGTAGAGTAAACTATTTAGAACCTCTTCAATCTAGGGAGTATTAGTTTCTACAGGAATCAATGCAGCGATATCAATTCCCAGTAGCATTGTGGTACGAAATGGCAAGCCCGACGTTCACAACTAAAACAATACCCACTCATTGTTTGTAGGTTTTTTTTTTTTCTAAATCTGTCACCGAAGAGAAAATCTTGTTTTGGGGAAGAAATGTGTTCCTGATGCACTTCCCAGCACAATGTGGCTGGATCTCCTTTCATTATCACCCTCACGGCATCTTACATGAATGTGAGATTCTGACTGAACAAGAACCAGAGAAGCCGTCCAGCTTTTAGGAACTGAAATATATCTCAAGGCTGTCAGAATTGCCATGAGATATATTTACATACACATTATTTCCAACCCCTCCCTTACCTTTGATCACAGATTGATCGCTGATATTCATTAGTGACACTGAAAACAAATATCCAGGCTTATCAACAGTCAAATAAGCGTAACTGAATTGTTAACTGATTCTGTTTGTGCTTCTTCCTCTTCCCCAGGAAGTAGCCCATGTAATCCAGCTGAAGGGATCATCAAGGACTCACACCATGTTTGTTGACGGGGGAGACCCTCTGGATGTTCCGGTTGAATCCCTCGCCGATCTGCCTGCAAAGGAAGATCCTGAAGGAACCGGTAACTATTACAGTGGTTATATAGGGCATTTCATATGAGATGTTCAGTGTTTTAAAATCACATTTGTGTCAACCCATACTGTGTACTATACATATTGCACTGTACAAAACAGTAAATGGTATTTGTCTATAATAGGTAGTCTGTTCTTAGCAGTCCTGTTTATATCCAGACTGAATAAACTGCATTGTATATATGTGGCTGTACCTCTGTCTGTGTGGATTGACTGAGTGAAGAAGGCCTGCCTGCTTGTGTCTTGTTCAGAGCTGGTCGAGCTGATGAAACCAATCCTGCTCACCCTCAAGGCTGCCTGCAGTGAGAACACATTGGCACCTGCAGTTCGGGAGCTGAAGGTTGGCTGTATCCGATCCACACAGCCTCTGGCTAAAAAGGTAACGTGTTCATTTATTTAAAGTTCTGAATTGCATATTGCATATTGTAGAGGTGTGTATATCAAATCCAGATTTGAATAAACACTCATACCCTGGATTTAGCGAACAGCAATAAATAATAATACTCCCAGCCATTCAGAACCACAGCTTCAAGATAGTTCCCACTGCCTAGTGGAGTATTGAAATGTAGAGAAGGCCTTTCAGTGGATGCATTTCTGATTTAATTTTCTGAAGCCCTTATAATTTCTATTGCTACTGTACTTAATGCCAGGCATGCGCATAAAGATTAATCCATTCATGCACACTGTCCCACAACAAAGTGAATGCTGACCTTTTGGGTTGTTATTTATTTCCTTCTACTGTGTAAACATTTCTGTGGATTATTACGCGGCACGGTGAGTTTGTGGTTGTGTTTCTGTCCCATAAGCAGCTTATCATTTACTCTGCAATCCTTTTCCCTGGCAGAACGTGGAGTTTAGTTTCGATAATCTAAACACCTTCCAGCAGAAAGGCTTCAACCTGGATCCAGGGAAGGGAGCTGTTGATCCTGGTCAGAAAAAGTCTATTACTGTGACTTGGGCACCACCTAGTGGCCATGATGTGAGTCTACAAAGCAACACACACATTTTATTTTCCATACTGGTAGTTTATTATCCTGGTAAAGTGTGGTACAACTGGCTTTGAAATAACAATTGTATGGTCTATGGCTGTTTCATACAATGGGGCGTACAGCACGTGTGTTCTTTACTGCAGTCTTTAGTTATTGTGACTCCTGTAACACGTGTGATGTTGATAAAGGGTGGATTAATGCTTAGAAGAGTCAATAGGTTTGAAAATATAACGCTGCTGTGATAGGTGCAGCGCGGGACACAGTAGAGGTAACATAATGAGTTTCTTGTAAACTTTAAGCTTACAGTGAGTTCATTGTTTTAGATGAGAATGTGGAATCATTCACGTCATTCCTTTTGGAATGTGGACAGGCTTGTTTAGTTATTTTCTATTTTTTTTTTTTTCAACCATGATTTTGTTACAAAGTGTACAAAGTTTTCTATTTGTGTTTTGTTTCAAAAATAGAAAAACCTACCTGTTGCAGCCTGAAATCATTTTAAAAACACTGCAGAAAACGTCTGTGAATTGTGCTGTTGAATTTGCTGATTGTGCTTTATTTATTTTCTAGGTGACCCAGCCTGTCTCAATCTCGACACAGCTTACCCTCAAAGGAGATGTTACAGAGATCTACAAACTAACCCTATTCGCACTGGTATCATCATGAATGAACAGCAGACTGGGGCTGGGAATGGGAGACCACAAGGAAAAGGCACGCGCTTCGATTTCATTCTGCGTTTCCTAAGTGGTGGAAATAAATCGATTCAAACAAATAGCACCGTTTGTACAAAACACATTTATGGATTTAAAAAAAAAAGATTTGTCATTGGATTAAAATTTAAATTAAAAAATGGTGTACGTTTGTTTTTTTTCCATTGAATTACCATTTTTTGTTTTTATCATGCCCCTTATAAAATTTAAACAGTTCTAAAAAAAAAAAAGGGTAAAAAACTCAACTCTAACGCCCTATTGGAAGGTACAGTACAATGCTCATGGTATTCTTACACCCTGTACTTATGTAGCGATAATAGTGGAACAAGTCCTATGGCACTGAATAGTGTAATCAGTTGTCAAACTGGAATGAGCATCAGCCTTATCTGCTGCAAATGTTTCCACTCCCCCCCCCCCCCAGATAACATCAGCACAACCCACGGGTATTATAAACCATGTGGATTTTAAGATTACAGCTTCTAAATAGAGGGTTTGCTTATAAAGTAATTTGTGTGAAGTATTTATAGAATGGAGCTCGAAAAACAAACAGCAGATAAAAGGTGAAACACCTGGGATTTGTTGAGAACCTCTGTTTGGTTTAGCGAACAAGCTGCTCACATGTAGAAGACTGATTTAAGGTTATTAAGATTCACTTGTCTTTGCTCCTCTGTAGGACTTGTAGTAGATGAATGGGTATATTTTGAACATCGGTTTGGTGATTCTGTTTTTGAGTCAGATAAATACAAACACAGCTTGGGGTTTTTGGGTCTTGAATGTGCATCTGCAGTATATTCTGCGCCACGGGATAATCTTGCCATTGGAACGATAGCCAGGAGGACATTATTGAACTGGAGCTTGATTTAACAGTGGAAAAAGTCCTCGAGCTGTAGCTTTAAAACAAGCGGTTTGACCAGACCTGGGACTCCAATAGCAGGTTACAAGCGACATTTTTTCACACATTTCTCACATTTTTAAACAATTGTGAAACAGGTTTGTAAAAATGTCTTCAAGTGCTGAAATGCTAAAAGGTGTCACACATTTGTCTAGACTCTATGGTTTCAACTGACTTTGAAATAAAAAAAATGTAAAGTTAATAGGACAACTATTCAGAATCCAAAAGGACATAAAAATATATATAGAAACCACATTGCGTTGACTCGTGCAAAGTAATGGGATGAAGGAACCTTTGAAATATATTGGCTCAATCTCCCTATTTTAGTAACAGAATGATTGCAAACATCATAAATCAGTTCTAATCCCCAAATCATGTTCCTTTTGTTATAAAACACACAGTTTTAATCATAAAAAGGTCACACCTTTAATTTTACTCAGCCTTCTAAAATAACCATATGCCATGGAAAGTACAGTAATAGAATTAGTTTATCTGACCAGTGATAAGGAACACCATTGGAAAACCTCTTGACTGAAGCCACTAGATGGAGTCACTGTGCTTAGTCTTTCAGAAGCTATTTGATTAGCTGGGCACTGGCTACCTTAGTTATCACAATCATTCATATCATTCAAATTGTTGTGTTGTGTGTGAGCTGTGTTCTGTAAACATAAAGCTTAATGCATCACTGATTCAATCTGATACACTTTACATAGTCAGACATTAAACATTTAAATGGGAGGTTCCTATGAGTCATGCAATTGAATAAAAAAGCCTTTGATGGATAAATATATGTATTATTGTCCTGGTGTTTTTCTGCATAGTTTCCTATGCAACAATATGTTCTTGTGCATTAGCTAGCCATGCTGAACTTCATAAAGCAATTGCATTGTGCCTTATTATGCTATTCACTCTGCAGCAATGAATACAAAAAACATATTCAACACTAACACTCTTTACACTTGCTGTGTGTCAGGTTGGACACAATATCCTTGGATATTTTTTTAAGGTGTCCTTAACTTATATTTATGAGGTTTATATGACAATTATATTATTATTATTATTATTATATTTATTTTTCTGTATGGATTATGTGTTTATTTAGCAGACGCCTTTATCCAAGGCGACTTACAGAGACTAGGGTGTGTGAACTATGCATCAGCTGCAGAGTCACTTACAATTACGTCTCACCCAAAAGACGGAGCACAAGGAGGTTAAGTGACTTGCTCAGGGTCACACAATGAGTCAGTGGCTGAGGTGGGATTTGAACCGGGGACCTCCTGGTTACAAACCCCTTTCTTTAACCACTGGACCACACAGCCTCCTGTTTGAAATGTTCGTATGCATTTGAAAATCAGGACCAATCCATGATTTGAGACTGATCTTGAGTGGAAAAGGTCCTCTGGCAAATGACCCCGAGCCAGGTAATAAAAACCAACCCCCAAATGGCAGAGCTGTCTAAAACCTTGTGACCCGCCCAGCTGAGTGTCATGTGTGTGAGTGGTTGTGTGAGGATGCCCTCAGTCACTATTCATGGTGAATTCTCTGACATAATGAAGTTTCTATCCCTAAGCCTGGAGAGTGTAACTATGGTCTTAACATCTCCCGAGAGGCACTCTTGAGGTGGAGTCCAATAAAAGATAAGGTCCTTTTTTCATAGTCTTCCTGTTTAGGTATTAGACAAGAGGTGGGCATTATACAAGGGATGTAATCCAAGGCTAGATAAGGAAAGCCAACAAAAAGGAGCACACTTTATCGTTTAACCATTTTTACAACACTTAATAATATAATTCAAAGAATTTTAAACAAACTCCCACTGTGTCTTTACAAGGAACTCAATCCTGGTTCCTGCCCCATGTGGTCCAGGCAGGGGAGCGAGTCACTTCACCTCCTTGTGCTCCGTCTTTCGGGTGAGACGTAGTTGTAAGTGACTCTGCAGCTGATGCATATTTCACACACCCTAGTCTCTGTAAGTCGCCTTGGATAAAGGCGTCTGCTAAATAAACAAACAATAATAATAACACGTACCAACCAGCACAACCTCTTTGAACTCTGGACCTTCATGCACAAGTACGGATGGGAGGGGAATGTTTTGCAAACCGTATACAGGTGGGAGTGGGTTTTGTGTTACCACATGCCTTGATTTGACCCTGTTAATCAACGCTAGACTTGACTGGGTTATGAAAAACAAACAGTGCTTTAGTGTTATGCCATTTAATATGCTTTACCATACAGCTGTGCTTCGTAATGCTTACCTAGACTTTACCTTGCTTTTTTACACTTTGCCCTGCTTTTACTATGGGAAACAAGTTAAGGTGTGAACGGAAAAAAGTTTGGAAAGTATGTAGATTGAGCCAGCTGATAGTGATGAGAAACAGTAAAGCACAGTGAAAAATTAGGAATCATTATGACACAACATATTAAAGCATCTCAAGAAACAGGGAGGAAATCGTAAAGAATTTAAACCATGTGGCTGAAATGGCTGGCACGGAATGGAAGTTTCTACCTGTCCAGGTATCACACTTCTTCAACAGCAGCTCTTGTATGCACCATGCTCCTGTGATTTGTAATACAAGACTAGACACCGCAAATAAAAGAAAGGCAGAACCTTCCACACCATGCAACAGCTGTTTTTAATTCTATAAAACTAGAAAGAACAACAACTCTGTAAAGGCTCTCTGTTTCTTTTCCCTTCAAATCTGTTGTTTATGTTGTTTGTGTCTTTATGGGAAAAGGGGCATATGTTACGGTCTGGTGCCATGTGGCACAAATATTAGCAGGAATGCCAACCACCATGTCATTGTGGTGTGAGTTTCATATACAGTAAATGTGAAGGTGAATCAGGTATGATTCCTGGCAGGGTCTCTCTGAAACCACATTGCGTTGACTCGTGTAAAGTAACGGGATGAAGCAACCTTTGAAATATATTGGCTCAATCTCCTTATTTTAGTAACAGAATGATTTCAAACATCATAAATCAGTTCTAATCCCCAAATCATGTTCATTGTGTCATAGAACACACAGTGATCATTTTATATGTATGTTTTCACTCTCCTTGCAATATCAACCAGGCTGTTTTTATCCATTGACCAGCCCTGTAAAAAAACATAATGTCCTGTCATTTTGCCAAGCTGATACAGGGGTCGGGGAACTCAATCGCAGTTCACATTAAGAATTTCGTGCCCTGATAACATGCTGGTCTGTGTAACAAAGGAAAGTTTATACACAGATCCCTACTGCTACATGATTTCTTAATTAACAGTTGCAAGTTGCAGAGATATACTGTACAAAACTAAATGCATAATAAGGTTTTATACAAACTGATGCTGTAAGAAGGTCAAAACTGCACAAGCATGTATCAGTGGAGAATGATGCAGCCGTCACACATAAAAAGATATATTGACTAGGAAAGAAAAAAGAAAAAGGTATTCTTGTTCAATTATTGTTTCAAGATTTCTGTGGATCTGAATGCCAGAACTAATAAATAAAAAGGACCATGCTACTGTCAAACATTAAAATACACTCACAACTTGTACCTGAAGATACTGAGGTGAAATTACCTAGGAAATGCAAGTGTAAGAACATTTTAAAATGAAAATACATATGTGTCATATGTTTCTATCAAAACTGCACATTTGCACCAATGTCGTAAGCAGAAGCGAATAGTAAGCATGTTTTAAACTACAGCCACTTTAAAAATGAAATAAATAAATAACGTGTGCCGATCTAAACTAAGAATTAGTTCATTTTTGTCCGTTTTTTGTCAAATATATGGGAAAACTACAAAGCGGTATGTAATTCAATATGTTAACGTAACATTATTAAGGTTTCATTCGACTTTATGAAGCAAAATGTTTTAATTATATAGGGGTAGGCAAAGCTTTTGGCCATAGCTGTAGTTTTCAAGTGACTCAGTGCTGTAAAATAATTTAAAACTCTAGTCAGTCTTATGATAAAACCTTCCCTTATAAAAATGTACCACAGTCTTTCTGCATGGTATTTTCCATGAAGACCTGTTTGTACTACAATGCTTGCTCCAGTATCAGAATCCATATCAATTTCTTGCTCAGTTCCGGATGCTGATAGTAAACACACACAGTATATTTACTTCCTGCATCACTAAAACTGTAAGAGTATGTGGGGTAGTGTTTGAAAACCAAACAAACCAAACAAACCTAAAAATACCATCCGATTGGTTATACAATACTGCACTTAACAGAATGCCTTTCTCACTGTGACAATGCAGCCACTGCAAAACAGGTATCGCTGTGTTACACTGGCAATGCAATGGCCTCTTTGCCAAGGGCAGCATGGTGTTTCGCTGCATGCTGATGTGCGTTGGGTGGTGACTTTTCTTTTTGAATTGTGACACATCAGAAGATGCACTGCATTTTCAATGCCAATCTTTAACTGGGGTTTGTTATACGTGGCTTATAATTCATTTTACCAGGATCACAATCCAATTCAACTTTAGGACTGTAGATCGAGGGGAGATTTTGTATTACGCTTAGCAGACTATTGTATTACTCAAAATGATTTATTTGACCCTACCATGGCAAAAGCACGGCAGGCTGGCTCTATGAAACAGGTAGGTATAAATCTGCCACTTGCAGAACTGTGTTTTGTTTTGTTTTTTTAATATGATGTTGCTATGCCAACCGATCAAAATGCTTACAGGCACACATAAACAAGAGCTATACCATGTGGCTATTTATTATTGACAACTATTTTGACATTTTCTAATTAAATTATTTAACATATTCATTTCAAAACGTTCTACATCCCGCAGGAACCCAAAGACTATGCCCGCATTTTTTTTTTTAAAGCGTACCTGTACAGAAATGTGAATACAGGTGGGAAAACCGGTTTGATGTCCAAGATAACCTTTAAATAGCTTTTACGTAGTTGTTTACTGCATTTCTGCACTCCGCTATCTGATCATCTCCGGTTTCTCAGAGAGCTGCTGTGGTGTACCACCTAGAGGACGTCTTTGGAACTGCATGACATGGTTTCAGGTCAATGTGTCTGTCACCCTCAAGTTGTTTTTGAGACAATATTACTCTCCTGCCAAAACAGCATGCGCCTGTGTGTGACATTCCAGGAGAGCTGACACAAGAGATGACGCAGGAAATGGTTAATGGTACTGGAGAGCCGGGTCGACGCACTCAACCTACAAATTGCTTTCAGCTTATATGCATGTTTTGTTGTCGGTTGGTAAGTTTCAGCTCAGCCTTGGACAAACACAGATCTCAGAGAATACTTTTTTTTTTAATTGTTTTGTACACCGTTTACAAAGTAAATGTATTGAAAATATATGTCCGATATATTTGATCAGCCCACATTATACTTATTGGATTTTTTTTTCCATTTCAGCGACGCCTTGTTTTGTTCTTTTAGACATTCTTCTTTAACCACGAATAAAAGCAAAATATACCAGCAAACACTTTGGGTGAAATTAGACTCCGAGCACAAGCAGCACATAAGTGACTTTTGCAAAGCAAAACACCAGAACTGGGAACAGTACGTGAAATATAGGACACTGTACACAAACATGGAGCACGAGTAAGAGGGTGTTTATTCTGACTATATAGAACAGGAGGTTGTGTTTATTACAGCAGGTTGACTGGTTACTAATATAACAGGATCCATTCCAGATCATCAATACGGATGTTTAGGGTAAATGCTACAGGGGAAGATGGTAAAACAAAGTGAAAGGTAGAAGCTCCCTGGAGCGTCATTAAAGGACAAATCCGATCTCTTATGGAACTCCGCGTGGTCCCGGAGACGCATTTGTTCAACGAGTGATGGAAATTCCATGTTGTTTATTCAAACACCATTGGTAGGTCGTGCATAACATTCGTCAGCTTTTTAGAATTACTAGAAAAAACTAAAATGTCAAGAACAAACGTTTCCACCCACGTCTGCTTGACCAAAGTTTTACTTGATATGCCTGCTGTTGGTGCTGTAGAGTTTGACTGAGCAGACTTTGAGTAATAGAAGTGTAGATAATACTGCACTGGATTAGACCTGAGTGCGTCTCAAATGACTGAGTCAGTAAATGACTATAGTCCTTGTCTGCAAGCACTGCACAGGCAGTGAGGTCATAGTGACAGTCTCCACAAGGCAACCTGCTGAGGTCATGCTTAGTATGCTGTTATTAACAGAATATGATAGGTAATACAGAACACATTTAACAAAGCCAGTGCTAAACCTTAATCTCTGAGGTATACATTACAGGTGTTAAGGTTATTGAATCTTCATGCAATCCAGTCTGGTGTAGACAAAAGAGGTTGAGCAGACCTGTGAATACAGAAACGCCTTGGCAATCCTTCAGACAGGAAATCCCATTCTTATTCTTTCTGAATAGAGAGCAGTGATCGACAGTACAGTCTTTTTACTGTCAGTTTTTCAAAGAAACTGAAAAAGACTTTGATAAGATGTTTTTAGCAGACACTTCTTCACACAGAGGGGTGAGAGTGTGGAGTGGCTTACCATGTTGCTGATGCTGAAAAAAATTGAATCCTTTAAGACTCAACTTGACATCAGCCAGTTAAAAGATGGAAAAAAAGAAGGGTAGTTCTGCTTTGTAATGTCTTCCAGCCTTGTGATTAGCAAAATGCTTAGGTGTCAAATTCTGAGCCTTTTGCAAACTGGCTGTGACTCTGCAGTTCAGTAGTTGCCACAGGTGATAATGACACCAAACACAGTCCTGGCAAATCCTTTCAAACAGTTAAATTATATGGCTCGGTTTGTGGTTTGGTTTCTAAATTTAGTTTCCATCAGACAATGTCAATCATGTGCAGTTTACACGTAAATGGAAATCATTGTATTCATAACAACATTGTTTCTCTGTTTTTCTAGTTTCAGTCGCACACATTTCCCTCACAAGCTGTGGAACCAGTTTCAAGATATACAGTAGGCATGACTAGTGAAGCCCGCTGTGCTATAGTCATTCCAGCTCCAGTGGGTCATATTCTGGGCTGGTGTTTGCTTCTTGTTGGTAACATGAAGTGAATGTGATGGAGAAAGGGGTTCACAGTTTGCATGCAGAAGAACCTTCTCCTAGAGGCTGGTGAGTTCATAATGTTAACGTCAGTATAAGACACGTACTCACCTCTCCACTACAGAGATTGCTCTTTAGTTGAATGGGGTTTGACTTCAAAGAGCCCGCCCAAGAAACACATGGGGGTAACAAAGGGGGGGAGGCTCTGGGAGAAGTCTTTGAGGTGCAGCCAATGAAGACTGCTCTGCCGGGGAGCTCTCTGAAGGGGAGCTCAAAAAAAAAAAAAAAAAAAAAAGAGAAGGATGCCTCTTTAGGAATTTCCTAACATATTCCTATCAAAGATTGCTTACTGACTTCTAACTTGCTTTTATTCTTTGAGAATCTCATCTTTACCGTTTTGGTTTTATACCGTTTTCAAGGTTAAACACTGTGGAGGGAAATAGGGTTCTGAAGTGAGTTTCACGACTCTAGTCCTGTTCACTTTGTCACCACTGCTGCGATAATTACTGTTCTAAGAGCGTGATCGTCACAAGACATGCTAACGACTCCCCCTTTCAGTGTCCGATTCCTTTCATGCAGATGAAGCCCAACAATGCCAATTATTCAGCTTGTTTGCATAACAATGGGTAAAGGAATGCCTGTCCAATTTTAATGACAACAGAGCACAGTTCAGATTAAAAAAAAAAAGCTTCAGAAACGCATAATAGCCAGATTTACTCTTGCAAAGTTTCGATCATTTATGAGTTTTGTGCATTTTAGTATTTATATTTGTTATAGTTTTAAAATATGCATTTAGATAGTACAGAACCTTGTTATTTCCATTTTTTACAGTCATTTTTCCAAAAAACTCAAAGACTTTTTGATCAGACATTGGAACTTCAGTGACAGCGGTAACGAGACCAAAGGTATTCGCAGAACAATAACCTGCTCGTTGTACTATACAAGTCTGTGAAAGGAGCTTCCATTCATTCTAGAGCCATTATTTGACCAGCTGAATTGTAGAAACACTCTTAGAACATAAGAACATAAGAAAAGTTTGGGAACTAGAAAAGGCCATTCAACCTGTCAAGTCTCGTCCCTTGTTAGCACACCATTCTCATCTACTGGGGTGTTGTTTGTACATTGTAATTGTTTTTTCTACATTGTAATAGTCTTTTTAAATTGTTTTCCAGGACCCCCTTGTAAATGAGGCATCATTCTCAATGGATCAGTCTCCTGGTTAAATAAATACATACAATAAAAACTAATAAAAGCACAGACTCTAGTATTTTTGTGGGGTGTTTCCAGTGCTTTAGATCTAAGTCACTTTTGTTTTATTATTTGAAGTGGAGGAACAGGTTTTTTTTTCCATTACCTAGTTTGTCTACAGAATAGTCACTTACCCAACTTGTTCACATTCACAGGATGCATTTGTAAAGCACCACTAAAAGAGAGTAATCATCATCTGTTGTAATTACAGAAATTGCTTATTTAGCATTGTTGGTCAATGGAATACTTTCGCCACTGTCTCCTATAATCTTACTGCCATCTCAGGGATCCGTGTCTTTAAGATCTGATCCAACCCCAAACTCATCTTTTGTTGGATTTATACAACCCCCTAGTTATAACTGGAGGCTGGCAGGAATCACCTCTTGAATTTCGTTCTTTGAAAGGGAAAACCTGCAGGAATAGACACTAGTATCTAAATGACTGTACTTGAATAGTTTTTTGGAACAATGAAAGCTCAGCTTTTTGTTTTTTTTCTCCACAATGGCTTTGGTGTGAATGGCCCTCTAATACAGCTTCTTGGAACAGTCCGATGGAAAAGTATATCTTCCAAAGAGCTACAGGTGAGTCACTTGGTTGGACTTCAGAAGAGGGAATTGTCAAACCTGCAGCAATCTGAACTGATCAAACGGATAGGAAGAGGAGACAAGCGTGATAGCATCGAAGAGTGAGGGAAGCACTAATAAAACATGATCCTGTGGGAACGCCAGAGCTGTGTCGCCAGCCACCCATGTCTGCTAGTCGGCTACCGTGGTCGGCCACACAGCAAGCAGTAAACAACATCCTGGGAGAATCCTGGAAAATCCAATAGCAAGTGAGGTCAGCTTGAGTCCTGCAGCTTGTGTTTCTGTGTGATTTTTTTTACTAGCAGCCTCTTCTTCCCATCACTGATAAGCATGATACAGACAAAAACGCACACAAGTCGATTTTCCTGTGGCTTCCTTTGAATTTCTAAGTGCTTGTTGAGAGATCAAATTAAACTAGGCTTTGGGATCATTCAAGTTTTTGAGACATTGTTTTATCTGGCATTTGACTTAGTCTTATGCATGCCCCTAGATCCCGGTAAAGCACGGTAAAAGCATATTATTAGCAGTGGGCAGCAGTGTGGAGTAGTGGTTAGGGCTCTGGACCCTTGACCAGAGGGTCGTGGGTTCAATCCCAGGTGGAAGACATTGCTGCTGTACCCTTGAGCAAGGTACTTTACCTAGATTGCTCCAGTAAAAATCCAACTGTATAAATGGGTAATTGTATGTAAAAATAATGTGATATCTTGTAACAATTGTAAGTCGCCCTGGATAAGGGCATCAGCTAAGAAATAAATAATAATAATAATAATGCTAAAAAATGTGAAGTCATTTATGTGCTCTACAAGGTCCTATTTCGATTAGCTGGCATCCAATCTCAATAATGCCTCTAATACCAGCAATCCCAGACATTAAAACTAAATTTCAAAGACTGGTGTCTCACACTCATTTCTCAAATAAAACTGCTAGGGTTAATGTTTCCGGTATGACCTAATTCCATGGAAATACAAGGAAACAAAAAAAAAGATAGCTCTTGCAGTGATTTTCTCTTGGGTAATCTTAACTGTTTTAAGTGCATTCACACATGAGTCCACAGATACAGATTAGCACTATGGTTAATGTTTAACTCTGCGGCCGTGAAGCATTGAAGTGAGACTGGATCCAGGAATGGGAATTTGAACTTCGGAGACAAACACCTGAACTGGAAATCAATGCAAGAATTGAGGCTTTTCTACAGTGGCCCATTGCGTCCCATTGCAGTTTTTATAGGGGCTTAAATAAACACACCAGAGCTTATTAGGACAGACCACCGTCTTTTTGTACAGCTAACGTACAATGAAAGCTCACAGTAAAACCTGGAATCTCTCACACTACTATGCAATGGGAGTCTGAAATCCTCCCCTGTACATTAACGGATTTGACATGCTTGAATGCCATTTAGATTTACTGTATGCCAGGTGATCAAAATAGACCAGTTTAGATGCTGTGGCACAGCACAGTGACGCACTTGCACAAGTAGTTGAATATTTCTCTAATCACAAGGCCCTAGAAATAGAAAACGTCAAGGTGGAGTAACCTTGGGAGGGCTCCCTAGAAATTAAATGTGAGTGAATGTATTAGATAGAGATTCCTGGATTTTGCAGTGACCTCTGGACAGCTTTGGTGACTACCAGGAAAGCTAGGCTATTAGAAAGCATTGCAGGTTACTAATGCAATGAGGAAATGGATGGAAAGGAATGCTGGGGGCAAGGGGAACTTTTTTTGTACGTAAAGGCTGTCACTTTCCCCACAGCCTGTTTTAACACATCGTTTAAGATTTGCTCTAAACAAACCCTGGGTGGGGAATAGCGAACTTTGTTGCTCCCAAGCCCTCTGGGGTGGAGTAACCTCAGTCCTTTTGCTAATTAGCTGCCACTCAGACACAGTACTTTCTCTCCAGCAAGAGCTTTTTCTACCCGGAGCTACCTGTTTATCGATCAGCCAGTACTCAGTTGTCAAGCCTCGTTTATATAGGTAATACCCTCAAGACAGAGCAGGTCGGGAGTACATTGCTATTTACAAATGAACTATTAACCTGACACAGGGGTTCACTTTGTCAGTCATGAGGCACACAGTAGCCCCCTGAAGAATGAATTTATTAAAATGGGTGTTTGAAAATGTGCTAGGTCATAGTCCAGAACCCCATGCAAAAAAAAAAAAAGATTTAATAAATGCACCACAGCTAAAAGCAAACCAGCAGATTATATCAGTCTGTAAATATAAGTATGCTTAAATTGGCAACTGATGTATAAAATACACAATGTTTATAGGCAGGCAACAACGAAAAGGTTACTTGCAGTCACTCCTTTTAAGATTTATATATAGATAGATATTCATATATACTGTATGTGCCTGTGTTATTTGCTTGTACAAAGGTAGTTTAGCTAGTCCTAATGGGCTGCTAGTCTTTATAATGTAAATATACAGGCTGAGTCGTATCCGCCAAATAGAGTACTATGGTAACAAAAATTATAAATACTGGAATGGAATTAACAGAATGCCTCTGAGCCCAGTGACTGATGTATTGCAGTGAAGTAACGTTACAGTAAAAGTCAAACAAACAGCTGAAAACCCAGTGCTACAGCCCATCTCCCTCTGCTGAACCTGGGCATATAAACCCTGAATGTACACATTACTGAGCAACAATACTGAATTAATTGACAGGCCTTTAAGACTGACGTGCTGGATTCAAACAAGCTAGCATACAGTTAGTTTAAATGAAAAAAATATTTCATGAAAGGGGTGACCAAAATATTGAAGGAGTTCATTTTGAAAACTGCTTTTTTTCTTGTGAGGACATGCTCCTTATTGCTTGGGCAACTTTTTATTGGAGAGGGTTTATTTGAGTGCAGCAGTAATTATATAAAACTAATTTAAATTGCATACAGCGCTATAGAAAAAAAAAATCAACTCCACTCCGAATAGCAGATTAGTATCTAATATATTCATTATTGTTGTTTTTATTGTCATTTACTAATAGTGATATTTGTATTAGTTGTCTAAGGATAGTCAGGCGTTTCCATTTGTCATGTGATTTGGTTTTCAACTCTTTTATGGTCATGTGACATTCCGAGCTTTTTTTGTCTTGTAGGAGCTATGAATTTGGTCAGCTTCTCTCACAGGAGAAACCTCATAAGTAAGGGGACTGACTGACTGCATCTTTCAGCTGTCGTGCATTTACCAAATGTGTTGCTTTTCTGTTTGTTTGTGAACCGTGTCCCCCCTAGACAAGTGCCACTCTCTATACAATAAATAATGTAAAACACAGAATGCTTGCTTGGCTTCTGGTTCAGTTGCACTGAGGACGCGTCATCGTTTAGAGGCGTGTGTTCTGAAAGAATGGGCGTGGCCATGTTTGTCAGGGCTACATAACATTTAAAAGGACGCGGCTGAACACTGGAAGAACCTTTGTTAACTTCATTTACATGCTGCTTTTTTTTCGCTCTGATAAAACCAATTTGGATGTAAAAACAACATAACCATGAACTCCATTGTGAACTGCAATCTTGTTTTAACAAGTGTGTTCCTCCAGGTGAGTGTCGTTCTTAGACAGCCTCGATATCCTCATTAAAACAGTCGATATGTATAGCTGGTTAGACACTGTTTTTTTTTTTTCTATTTTATAGGTATCTTTCACTACAGGCGATGAGGAATGTGAGGAGCATAACACGTAAGTTTTCTTACTGTGATATCGAGTACAACTGATATCATTTATTTATGGCAAAAGGTAATAACTAATATATTCTACGCTGCATAGTATTTAAAACTTACGGTAACGTGTACCATTTTCATAGGTGTCAGAGTGAGGGCGTCAAATGGACTAATCTGTGGTATGTCTGGTAAGTTTATAATTATATTCATACTTGAATACTACAATTTATTACGACGTAGGAGTGTGTGCAAAAAAAAAGTAATTTTGTCATATACAATATAAAACTTTTTTTTTTCCGCCTTAGGTTCATTGTGCTGGCAATCTTAGTACTCCTGCTGTGCGGTGTTATTGTCAGCTGCGTTAAGTTCTGCTGCAGGAAGGAAAAGCCGCCGGTGCAATCCTTGACAGAACTTCCCTGTGAAATCTCAGTCGTTGCCATGGACGACCAGAGCACCGTTCACAGCAGAAGCACCGTCGCATGTACGTTCCTTTCACTTTGATCTCAAACTACGCAACCTGAGTGCAGTTCTGTATATAAAAATAATCTATATGGACTAGTCTTTCTAATTGTGTAAAGCTGTCGACACAAAGCGTGCCCATGATTACACAATAGCAGCCCAATAGACTACCGACGTGCTGTGGGGAGGGATCCATAAGGAATTAAACTTTCTTTTCTTACTATAAACATGGTTCGTTTAAGTTTGTAACGTGCTTTTAGTAGAAGGTTGTTAATAATGTGTTTATTTTTGCAGCTTTTAACAGTGTGCAGCTCCCGCCTGACCGCTACGTGCCTTTTCCATTCGGCCAGGTGAACAAAGGCTTCGCGCCCCCGCCCTACAACCTGTACGCTTTGGAGATGCCTCCACCCTACGATGAAGCCTTGAAAATGTCAATTGACCCACACGAAAACTCCCCGGGGAACCGGAAAGCCGATAACCGACCAAGCCAAGGACACGCAGGTGACTCGCACCTGCAGCCGCCGCCGCCGTCTTCAGAGGAAGAGCTGAACGTGTTAAATGCGCAGCGCCGCCCGCAAGAGCATTTCGACGAGGTTCAGCTGGACGATCCCCCGCGGTACGAGCTTCATGATATCAGCAGCCCCATATCCGAAGAAGATGAAAACGACTTGAATCGAGAACACTGACAGCTGGAACACCAAAAAAACAGCCTGGCCCTCTTCAAGCGCAACCAAATGCAACGGAAGGGAATGTACAAATTTACCATGACGCTGCTACTGCTCTGTTACGCTGCGTGGTGCAGTGAACGTAAGACCAGAGCAGTAAATAAGTTTCATTGTCAAAGACTGGTTTGTTGGCAGGTCACTGTCGACAATGAGAGCTATACGGAACCCCCGCTCTCCACGCTCTTGTCGTTTCAAAATTATTTGGAATGGCATAAATCGGTATCTTTTTTCATGGAATTCAGCTGCCCTGGTGAAAGGACTACACAGCAAAAAGCAGACAGACTCCACGGGTTATGCAATGGCTGTATCTACCACCGCCTGTAGGGTGTAATTGTTCAATGCACACACCCTTCTTTTGTTGTGAAAAAGGTGGGCATTTCTCCCACAACTTGCTAGATTCTAATAATAACGTTGCCAAGTGCCGGAGTACTAATTAATGTAATGTATGTGGAAAACGCTGATGCTGCAGTACACTGAACAATAGCCTATGCATTTATACATGTTTTAATTAGCTTGTAGTTTAGCAGAAAATGAGACCTGCAAGCGCAATGGTCTCCTTGTTTAAATACTGCGGAATTAAAATGCACCTGCTGTATTCAAATTAAACACGCATGGCCTACCTGTATATGAATGAGATTTTTTTTTTTGTAGTCCAGTATTTTTATAAATGATTTCATTGTACCTATTTGAATGTTACAGTACATTTAAGACTTTATATTGAGGTTTACAAGTTGTTTTTTTGTGTGTTTTACAGAAAATGTCATTATTTTATTTGTATTTATATAAACCCAGGTGGTTAACAATAAAAATTGATTATTAAAACTGTTGTGATCTTTATGTAAATAACTGTTTCACATCAAATATGATTACATGCGGTAACAAGTAGGCTATAAAACGCAGTCAAGTAGACCAAACGTTTCGGCTAGTGTCTTCTTAATGTTACACCTTTTAGAATTCTGGATCGTTAAATAAAAACAATTGCCAACATTTGGAAACTGTTCAGCGGGACGCTCGTCGGGGAGGGGTCATATGCATCATACACATAGGAGGAGTCACACGCAGAAAACACTCCTTATCATATAATAGACGTGATAGGAAATCGAGACCATATAGGGACTGTTGGCATGTATGATTCATACAACCATTTCTACACATATAAAGCTAATTTAATAACAGGTGAACAGCCCTACGTTATCTTGCATCAATCTGAACATTTAACCAATGTGTGGAAATAAAGGACTGTACCTCAGGTAGTTCTCTTGTTAAACCAGGTGGTGTTTTTTCTTCCCCCCCCCCTCCTGTCCCATATTTGCTGTATTTATTATCTCTCCAGTCGTCATGGCAACACATTCAGCTGGAGTGAAACGTTGTATATAGTTAGGTATTCTGTTGTAATGCTGAGAACCCAAATGTTTAACAATTAAACATAAACCCAATGCAAAATGTAAAACTGATCTAAAAACTGGTTTCAAAACCGTCCCACAAGATTTGTTTCATTCTTGCCTATTTGGGTTACAGTGTAACGTTTCTAGAAAAGATATGTACATACAAATAATCTGTGGGTGCCGAGTACTGCATGGGCCTTTTGGAACCCTTTTCAAATGACGTCACTGTGCGTTCAATACTGGAATGCTTTGATTGGAATACAGTGTATAAAATACATTCATGCTGTTTTGACTCCAAGGTTAGAGGTAATTCAAATGCTCGAATAACGTTCAATTTAAAGTACCTCAAGGTTACACGTGTATTTTCTTTATCTGTATTATCCCAAAACGCGGATTCACATGATGCCAACTCTAATCTGATCTGATAGGCAGCTTCGTAATCAATAGTTCCATCTGTGTGCTTGTCAGCTCCCTTCATTATCTCTTCTCCACTGAGGAATCTAAAGCAATTAAAGATTTGGTCCTGGAGAAGATCATTCAAAATGCTGCAAAACACCATTCAAAAGAACAGATCAGGAATACAATAGTCATGCCTCATGTAGGCCACCAGATGTCACTATAACATAAGTAAAAAGGAACACTAAACCAGAGTCTCTGACTGCATCTGAACAACTATAACTGTATTTCAATCTGAGTTGTAAAAGGGCTTCCCAATTCATTCTAAGCGGTTTGGTTTAAATAGCAACAAACATGCAATTCAGGAGGAGGGTGCTGTAAATTCAGATATATAAGGAACTGCTACCACTGGGAAGCATGAGTGCCCTTCAAGCCATAATTTGAAGCCGCATTTACAGCATTCGCCCACTAGATGGTGATATGACACAGCTCTTTTTTTGGTTTGGCTTTTACTCCTAAATTTCTTGTGTGTCTGTTTACCACATTTCTGAGTTCTGATCAGATAAAAAATAAAAAATAATACAATTAAAAAAATTAAAAAACAAACATGATGAGTTTAGAACAGCTAAGATTTCTTTTTTTTAATGGAACATAAAACATTTTCTTGCCAGTTTGTCTGTCTGTTGTAAGAGGTTCTAATAATCTTCCCTTGCTTGTCCACATCCCCCAGTTCCCACTTGGTGGCGTTGATGCCTGTGAGGGTCCTGAGTGGGACACAGACAAGAACCCGGTATGGTTAAAACCATGAGCCTAGATAGAGGTTTACTTTGCCCAAGGTTAAGCCACTCAGAGCAAAATACAACCGGGAATCCCTAGCAGAGCTTCTGCATTGCCATTGAAGATCATCTGGTAATGATCAATTAAACCAATGCAAAATATATATATTTATAACCATACATCTAAACATGTTCATTTTTAACAGTGTGTTTTCTAGCTCAGAAGCAGCTCATAAAGATAGATGAGTTGGGTGTACTGTGAACTTATAAGAGAATATAATACCAGAGTCTTATAGGCTTTTCATTTTGATAGTAAACCCAGTTAAGGTGCAGCACCTTTGGGTATATGACGCTTCAGTGTTAACAATAATGTAAGATTTCCAAGTATCTGGCCTTCGTTCATCAGTCTTAAAGGATTTTAATAATACCTCAGCTCATTAAAGTTGTTCTTTGACAAATAATGCTCCCAAAGCAACGATGTGCTTCATTATAACCATGCCATTCTTTAAACCAAAAGATATTAAACAATAGTTTAATATCTTCTACAATAGTCAGTATATAATGTATACATATTAAAATGGTAAGCTATTCTCGTGAAGGTAATTAGAAGATATATGAAATCATAAATAATACATGTTACTCACCATTTGCCAGATTGTTGGAGTCTAATATACAAATATCTAGCACTTCCACACTAATTATTATGGGTTTTTTTTGTTGTTGTTGTTTTTTATGTTTAAGGTACTTTTGAAGCAGGTTCCTGTACAGTCAATTATTTTAAGTTCATGAATATTATTTTTTTCTATTGTTTTATAGCCTTATATATTAAGTCAGTTTTAGTGTATTGTATTTGTTGCATTAAACGGTATTATGCAGCATTAAACTGAATCCCGAGGTATTTAATAATAACAGAAACTGACACAGATAAAGTGCAGCTTATCAACAGCAGATGTCGCTAATGTGCTTACGTTAGCCAATAACTTTCGCCTTCTTTATGGGAAGCATGCTGTCAGCATTTTCAAGAGATAGAGAGAGATTATGCAAAATCTGATTATCATATTATCTCTGAAGCCAGCTATATATATATAAAAAAAGTATGGTAATTATGAGCCTTAGCAGAGTCTAATGTAATTCTTTCATTTCTAGGGGATGTAGGTCATGTTTGAAATCACATCATGAGCTATGTGCATTAAAAATAAGTCATTGTAGAAATATCTTTCTAATTACACTTGGCTATACGTTAAGCATGTGGTTAAAATGAAGCCTGCATTACAGCATGTGTGTTTTTTTTTTCTTTGCTGTACCGTGTGACTGTGATCCTAAGCATGTTCTGACCTGATCTAGTTTAGCACTGATCTCATTATGACAATGCATATATATTCAGTGTGGTATAGATGGGGATTGGTGGAGATGCTAACTCCCGAATGAACCTCCAGTTTGTCATATAGGCCAGTGGAAAAGGTGGTACACTTATAGGAACTTATAGGAATTTACCAGGCTTTACCATACCTATCAGTCATTTACTAATAATTGACTATGTTCAACTGCACTTTCACAATGCAGTTAGGGTAGCCTGCTAATCGTGGCGTACAGTTCCTTTGCTGATTTCCGATGTATCCTTCGTAATCAATAATCAATCATTAATTGCTGAGCAAACCTAGTGCAAAACCTTTTTATTGATTGTTGCGATGACCATTCTTTTTCCAATATCATGTCACAATGAAACTTGAGGTTTCTGGAATCTCAACCCACTTGCAATCCAACCCGCCAAGCAAGCAATATTACAACTATAATATAAATACAATGTCATTGAATTTTGCTGCCAGCGTTTTACCTGGGTTTGTGAACTGAAGTTAGCTCAGAGAAGTAAATAGGCTACAAAGCCACTGTCACGGACAGTAATCCTTTACAAAATGATCTTTGATGGCAATACAGTGGCACCACACGGGGGCTTTTGTTATGTCAGAATAGGGGTCAGAATGGTAACAGTTTTGTATTTGACATACCAATGGGATCACAGTTGGATCAGTTATTAAACTCTTGTAATCCGCTGTAATACCAATATCAAGACCTACTAAGTGTGTTTCCAGAATCTCCCTCCATATTGATTTGAAACAGTATTTCCTTTCGCCACTGGGAGGATAAACTCCCTGGCTTCTCCAGAACACTTTCTCCTGATTGCAAATGGATGAACCCTTTACAATATGAAACGATGCCCAAAGCCCTGCCATACTATTTCATTATCGAAAATGTTGAACGCGTTGTTTATTTTGTCGTTGTATAGCACACAAATGAGTGGATGTGGAATATAAATTATAGGATTAATATGAATCATGCAGTGATGTCTAGAGTTTTGCAATCACAGGGTGATAATATTAATACTTATGCAAACAGAGACCATTCTCAATTGTCAATCATTTATAAAGCCATCTAGTTAGGAAAACTTTACATGTAGGCCAAGCGCTCTCAAACTGTGACTGTAGCACATCCTGTTACCTACCAGTCAAAAGGCAACTTCTATAGTTTGCTAGGTGTGGCCAAAGTTGGCTTTTCCAGACCTGGTTTTTGTTTCAACCCTGATCTAAATTGTTTAATTGAGCCAATTATAACTCCATCCAGAACCTGACGTAGTTCATCATAGCATTTTACCTGTTAAACCTGGAGCGGAATAGCCCTCCAGGACCAGGATTGGACACCCCTGTACTTGACATTCAAGATGTACTCATCATAAATTGACCTGTTGAGATAACCATTTGCCTTTAATTCTTGGAGCTGTTACTGATTATGTGTAAGCTGTTTTTTGCTATTAAAATAAAACCGATTTGTTTGTTTGTTTTCAATACATCAATTGATCATCTGTATAGATATAAATTAACCTCTTTATTATTTTTTCTAATGATCAGAGGCTGATATTAATATACTGTCATCAAATTGGTTTAGATTTTTTTCCTAGAAATACTGTTTTTCCATTGTTTTTTGGATCATTCCATGTCTGTTCACCTCAGCAGTGTGTCCTGGGACAAAGCATGTTACTGGCTGAAAACATGTCAGTCAATAGAGGAAGCAGCTGATTGGTTAATGACAGGAAAGAAGCTGTTGAAGGGGTGGGGACAATTTCACCCACCAGGTGAAATGACCAAGGAAGTGCAACTCTGGCCTGCAAACAAATCATTTCGAATCTAGTGTAGTACCAGATACCAGGTTTCCCATATCATGTGTTTCTTTCAAAACTACACATTTAGACCAATATAACACAAAAGAAGCGCTTGGTAGGTAGAATTTAGGGGATCAGTTCGTTATCTACGACCGCTTTAAAGGGGATTGCAAATACTAGAATTCAAGGTTTAGAAATTGCAACTACTGTGCCCAAATTCCAGGGAGACGCCAGTGTGTAAACAGGCCAGGATTTGTTTATGAAACGCAGTTTACATCCAACTGCGTTAATTAGCAAAACACTAAACCGCCAGTACATATGCTCTGTGGGGAGCTGCTGGTTTCTTAGAAACTCTCGTGATAGCAGGTCACCTAAGTCAACAATTCATCCCCTTCTAACCTTGTGGGTAGCTTGTACTGGGGAAACATTCAAAAGGAGGCTCATGAGGAAACACACACTTTAATATATATATATATATATATATATATATATATATATATATATATATATATATATACACTCACACACACACACACACACACACAGATATCGTGCTTAAATACCAGTTTTTTTTTTGTTTTTTTTTAATCTCAGTTTTACAGTAATTATTGGGTTAGGCAAAGGCTAGGATGAAAAAAAAATCATACAAAATCATTTGGAATATCTTATAACAATTATTATTTCTCAGTTAATATAAAACACAAACAGAGAAGCCACTCCTAGTCCTTTTCCTGTCACACGGCTAGACATCATTGGCATAATTTTAAGATAAAAAAAAAGACTACTGGGTTGTTAGTTCTTTGGAAAAAGACACATTGTAATCCTGTTACAACATTTGAAACAGGCAGTGATTTAGTGACCTGTATCAGGTTAGAAAATCTGGTTTTCAACCTAGTTCTTACTCGGCCCCTTCAGTGCGCACTGACGTCACTACAGTAACCATGTTTACAGTTACTGGTAGTATTGCAGAACAAACAAGACTGCTTGCAATTCTCAGGGATCCTAAACAGCCGAACAGGATTTCAAATCTGCACTTTTAAGAGAGTTAGCCAATTGCTCTAAAATCCCTCGTTTGCTTTTGTATTAACGTTGTTACTGGTCCACCTTTTATTTTTGTTAATTCAGCACATATTTCACATGCAACGCAATAGACCGATTGCGGCAACCTGGTAACGTTGCTGTAGGTCACATGATCTGATTACAGCACGTGGGGTGAGTCTGAACACGTGAAGTGATTTTCGGCAACGTAACAGGAAGCAGGAACAACTTTTCAACAACACCGCTTCCTTTCAAATATTTGTGTATCCCAAATTAAAGTATAGAGAACAAGCAGTGAACTAAAATATCTTAAACCTAAAGAGTAGGGAAGTAGGAAAGGGGGGTTTAAAACTTTGGTTTGCACTCCTTTCTTGTAGTAATATAACCAAGGAAAAAAAATTGTTTTGTTTTTTTTTAGCATAAAAACATTCCTTCATGGTCTTGGTGCTGGTGTTTACTCAGGTGAAGCCATCTATCCCCTCACAGCATGTAGAAGTAATCAGGAAGTCCGTACCACACCCACAGTGTTTCATAAGTGTAGCCTGGGATCTGTTTAGTTGATCCTGACACTGTATTACTCAGCTGGGTTTCAAGCTTCAATGCAAAGGTGTAATACACTTCCAAGTGAGCTGTCAGGTAGTAAGTGGGTTCATATTCTCCCTTATGCAAGGTCTGAGCGTGCCTGCTCTGCTGTTTTACAGAGGTTTCTAGTGCAGTGTTGTCTTCACGTCTCTAAGTAACGATGCCCCCAGTGTGCCATGTTGGTCCATTGGCACAGGGCGTCATGCTGGCTGTCGTGATAATGAGCACCTCTTATAATTCTGTGCGTTCTCCTGAGAGCTTGTTTCAATCTCCCGGCCTCCAGCAGGGGCCCTGTCTGCCCAGCATTTTATGTTTTTATGATTTAACGGAGAACCATAACAAGTAAAATTGGATAATGTTCATAAACCTGACTTGTAACATTAAATGTTGTATTATTTATTTTCAAACATTTACTGTGTGTATGGCTGATTTGTTATAAAGCTATACCTCACTGATTAACCTGATGAATAGTTAGAAGAAATAGGCTACCCAGTGTATTATCTTTACGTCTTTCACACAGTCGCCATGAGTCATGTTTCCAGTTTCAAATGGCCAGCAATCCTTTGTCATGACTGTTTTGGCGTGTTTTCAGATTAGCTGTTTGTTTTGTAGCAGGGCATTTTAAAGTATCATTCTACTGCAATTCAGTCCGATCCATATTGCTCCCCCCACCGTGTATAGTATTGTCGCATTAATTCATCTAATAGTAATATATTTTTTTCCACTCACTACTCCATTAAGGTCAAATCAAATATATTATGAATTCTCTCGTTGGAAATAGATGAAATACAAAGGTAAACCACTAAAATGTTCATTCAGGTATATGCGACTTTTCCATCGTGTTCTTTTCGATGTTTTCCTGTCCTGTTCTAGTTGCTATGTAACGCTGTTACTTTAATGGTTATGTTTATTCAAATAAATAACTGCACCGTATTGTTTTGTCGTGGTAGTTTATCTTTGTTTTAATATTGAAATAACTTCAGTCACGTGCTACTGTATATCTGGTGTACGTTTCGAACTAAAAAATAAGTAAATGTACCTAATACTTTTTTTGGTATTGATGAACAAATTATCATCCTTCATTTTCAAATCGGTTTACAAAAAAAATCACATTGATTTGGTGGTGATAGTGCAACGGTCACCGTTTCCCGCGCTGCGTTTGGATTGCAGCGAGCTGCGAGCGCGCTGACGATTCCGCGAGTGCGCGGTGACGCCACCGCAGCGTGGGGTTTCCCGGTGCTCAGTGCAGGGTTACCGCGCCCATCTCTGCTGTTTGATGGCCGGAGGAAGCGACTGATGTGCCTGAGAGAGCCGAGAAAGAGTGGCGAAGAGAGCGAGTGAGGAAGGAAGAAAGGCTAGAGAAGCGGGGTCTGGGCTGAACGAAACCGAACTAAACAAAACTGCATTCGGCGTTGTTTTGAAGAGCAAACCAACATATATATTTTTGTCTTTGCTGCGGTGAACCCTGCCCTTCTCTGCGCCACTGTGCCGGTGTTTTTTCCCTTGGCGTATCTAGAGCTCGGTTCGGGGAGCGTTGTCTGTCTGTCGTGTCGGTCGGAGCGGAGTGGAGAGGAGAGTCCGATATAGCTGTTCCCAGTCAATGCGATATAAACAACGGGCACCCTGACTGAGAACAGGTAAGGAAAATAACACCGAAGAAAACAGAAAAAATTAAAAGAATGCATATATAGAGATATAATGTGGTTGTTGGAGAAAGGGTTAATTTTGGGTTGGTTGGTCGGGTCGTTGTGGTGTGTGCTGCGACGAGATTTCATTAAAAAAAGGTGTTTTAAAACCAATAATCTGTACCACAAAACAGCAGTAATATTTTTTTATTGATATACAACGAATTATTCGTTGAGATCTGTGATTTTAAATAACAGACGTGGTAGATGCGTTTACGGTAGTAGGTTAGTGATATTGCCGTTTTAAATACATTTCTTGACAATCGTACTGAATTAATACAAAAACGTTAACGGGTTTTACTTAAACCCTATTACTACTAGATTTTGAAGCATTGTGGTATTAACCCAGAGAGCGGAAAAGAAATGTCTTGATTTGTAATGTGGCTGGTTCGGATTCCTCATTTTATTGTATTTTTAAATTGTTTTATTTAAATGGTCTGATAATCTACTTAATATCAGCAATGTAAGACTCGTTTGTATTTTTATTAATTTGAAAAATGCTTGATGACGGAGATTAATGGACATATGACAGTTATTGAGAATAGTATCAAAATACTTATTTACTATACTACAGCTCCGTAGAATTGCTTGGGTTACCTGGGTGTGTACTATAAAATCTGTTCAGCTGTGATTTAATTAGAATTTTAATTAATTGGCTCTGAAAGTTTAAAATCTAAGGTAGAAAGGGGGAAATGCATTCTAGAAAATCATAAAAATGGAGAAACGACTTTAGACTGAGCGAGGGTCAGTTTCTGCAAAATAGTGAGTGTGCTGATAGTATTAGTAAACCGATGTTAATGCGTAATTAAATACGTTTTAGCTTTGTGTTAGAAAATAACTGAAGTGGCAGTGCTCATACTGTCTGGCCTCTGAATCAAATATGATGAGAGCATTGTGATCAAACAGGAAGAATATGTGTAATCACCCCCATACTGGTACACGTTCGGGTCTAACGATTTAGTTTCACCACAGAAATATTGTGCACCCTAATATTCATGACAGTGGGATGGTGTTTTCACGATTTGCTAGTGTTCGGTGTGGATTTGCAGACTCTGCGTGTCTGAGCGTGTTTTCTACCACTCATGTAGCTATATTAATTCCAGGAATACTGATTTTAATTAGCTGCCAATAAGAGAATGATTTTGACATTATTTTATACAGCTACGGTCATAGAGGGGAGGTAACGGGAGGGGGGTGTCATCTTGGCTTGACTTCTGAACATTGTTAGCCTACCTTTAGCTGTTTAGTATTGTAACGCTTATAAAATATGGAGAGGAAATACATGCATTTTAAAATGAGGAAGCTGTGAATACTCCAGCTGCATAAACACGAATCAATCTGGGGAGGGGATTTCTGCATGAAAAAAAACGCTGTTCGATCTCCACGGGTGTTAATCTGCTTATTTATTTTTGATGCTGTTAATGTTGCATATACATACATTGTTGCAGAGAGCAAGCAGGATGTATATTGATTTTACTACATACATAGAAACGGTAGACTGCAAATACCTTTACTCCTTTTTATTTATTTATTTATTTATAAACCGCAAACAACTTTTGTTTGTGCATCCAGGGCGAGATTTGCTGTATTTTAATTCGAGAAATTAGCTATTTTGTTTAGTTTTACAAAGCTGAATGCATCCAGTTAAGTTCTTCTCTGTTTGAATGAATGAGTTTCTCTATTCCGGGCCCAAGCAGCTGCAATGCACAAGATGGCGTTTGCAGCTTTTATCGTTTTCCTCTTTTCAGTGCAAGCCATCAGCAACATCCTCACTTAAGGAAAGAGGAGTGAGCTGGGCAGGGGTTTCATGAAACGACAGCGTTAATTATTTAAACGGTGTGTTTTTGGATTTTTACAGCTAATTTACGACACGCTTGGTTTTCACTGGTTTAAAATCACTGCTTTGAGTTCTATTTTTGCTATTTTTAGTGCAAGGCTTGCTGTATATATCGGGGTGGGTGGAGGGGAGGAACAGTAAGTCAGTTATCAGTAGATCCTTATTTGTTTTAACAAAGATGAGATGTAGAAGTCTTTTAGATGCGAGTGTGGTATTTCATTTTAGGTTTAATTGTAAATGAAAAGGTGGGCTGTGCTTGACCAGGTTGTGGGTAATTTGTGTATGGAGGCCTCACTCAAAAGCCTGTCTTCATTTTAAGATTATTAATTGGTTCACATTTATTTTTGGCCACTGCATCTTATTTTTTATGTTTTTTCAAAGAGGATTTATTTTTCCTTTCCAACCCAAATTCTTTGGTTGATTGCAATATCATATATATGTAATTTCTTTTTTGCATCTTTTTTTCTTTGTAAATAAAAAGGTTAAACACATATCTTCTCAGGGTGGTTGTATGTAACTGGATGGATACAGATCACACTAAAGCACCACATTCCCCATGTTGTTCTCTGGTCACGGTACACCCTTTTGTTATTTAATTAGGTGGTAAAATATGAGGTATAGTCTCTATGTATTGCTATCTGTATGTTGCAGAGGACTCTGATCTTCAGCTGTATGTTCTGCAGATCTAATTTTTCAAGATATAGGCTCCTTTTTTGGGGGGAGTGGAAAGCAGGCTTATTTTTTAGGAAAACGGGTCACTAACAGCACCATGTTTCTTTGAAAACAAAGATTATCACTGTAGTTTGGACTGTTCTTTCTTTTTACACTATTTATGCAAGAATACTCATTATTCAAAATAGCTGTTCATTCTGGGTGTTACTAATGGTGTTTTTACTGTAATTGTAACTTCTAAAAAATATTTTGCTGCTTGAAAGCATCAGGAGATCAAAGAGGCTGAGTTAAAATGAGGACACTCATACAAGATTCCAGTTAACGAGTAGGCTAATGATTTGAAGCATCACTTTTATTTGGAAATATATTTTCATCGGTCCTACACCCAAAACTTAAGGGACCGTGTTAAAGAATATTGTTGAAGCATTTTATTAACATTCTTTGCAGTTTATCAAAATGGTCATTAAAAACAACATTTTTAAAACATTCATTCGTTTTCTGCATAGGGCCCCATACCTGAGACCCTACATTCCATTGTTCAGCCTTTGCTGTCAGTCTCTGAATTGGATTAAAGTCTTACTGCTCATGGATTTCAGATTTGAGGATTACTGGACTGGTCAGTGATAGTACTATTTGAGTAAAACAGCACTATCCTGCTTCAGTCACATGGAATTGTGAATAATAGTGGCCTACTAACAAGCCTCGTTATTTATTTGTCTTGAGACAAGAGGTTGGGCAGGTACAGTGGCCTGGTGATGTGTGTGGATAGTACAGGCACGAGTCCAGCATACACAATACTTTTAAAAGAAAGGCAAGTGGGCAAACCAGTTCTTGAAGAACTATTTTTTTTAGATCGGAATTAACATGTTGGGAGAACTGATTTTGTACGGTTTAGTTGGAATGCAAAGTCTGTTTGTGTCGATGCTGCTCTTAAATACTCCACCAGCAACACCTCCATAGAGGTGTTAGACACGTGCTCCTCAAAAAGAAATGTGTAATCATTGGGTGTAGTACTATCCATATAATCAAGGGCTTATGGACTTAAGTTGCATAAATAAAACTCTTTCCAGCTCTGTGGATCAATATTGGTGAATATTGATTGGAAAATTGTTTTGTAATGCCATGCTTTTGATAGTCTTCTGGTGACACCCTTAAGCTTGGAAGTAACACCTAAATACATTCTAGTTACAATTTGACTAATCAGGGGAGATTTCCAGGTTATTCACATGTTAAGTTTGTTTTTTGCTTGGACTGTTCTCATCATTGGTATTGGTATTTAAATGTAATATGTCTGTTATACAATAGGGGGGAGGACTAGCTTCCACAGGAACTCGGACAGAACTTGGGTCACTTCATTGACTGGAAAGAATGGTTTATGACTTAAGTGAGGGAGGATCACTTGGGCTACAGACAAAATCCATGGAACCCTAGCATTATTTTTTCGTACGAGTATGCGTAAACATTTTCCTGAAACTCGATCCCTTGTGATTCCTTCAGGGCTGGGTTTTCAGAGAGACGATGAGAGATTTTACACACAGGCTGTGAGGAGTTGACTCGCTGGCTTGCCTGCCCCTGCAATCAGAAAATAACTCTAAGGGTTCCACCTTAGGGCTGTTGACATGTGTTCCTAAATAATTGTGGTGTGGTGCAGATTTTTGATTGTCTAGGGTTGTGGTTTGACTCCACAAAAGCAAAACTGATGACGATAAAAAGCATCTCTGCATTGAGAGCCTGAAACTATAGTTTCCGTTTTCTTCAATAGCCACTAAAATCTTTGTTCTGAGGGGTGGATGCCAGCAGGAATTCAGGATATTGTAAGAGATAGTAGATGTTCACCCACACTCGTGCTAAACTAGTAGAACTAATAGTATTTCCTTTCTAGTGTTGTCCTGTCTGCAAAGCACTGTATTTCCATTAGAGACAAAGCGCACGCCTCTGTGGTAAATCTGTTAGATCCCAAAGTATCTGAATAAGTAATATGGTCACAACGTGGCTATGTGCTAAATTAGCGGACCACTTAAACAAACAAACTAAAAACAACAAACTGGATGCCTGCATGCCTTGCTATTTTTGAAGAGCTGGAGTGACCCACCCACCTGGTCTGAATGCTTTTGTCCTGTTTTGCACTGCACTTTGAGACACCTGTAGTTTATTTCAGACCCTGTGTTAGGTGTGTATTGTTGTTACAGCTGACTTCGATTAAGTTTGCTAGTCAGTGACCCTCTATTCTGGCTGTCTAGGTCATCTGAAATATATCATGTGTCCTCTTTCTCAGACTTTAGGTACTGTAGGAGTAAAAACTGGCTCCAAAAACTCCTCAGATTGGTACTGATCCAATACATTTTGGATTTCATCATTACATTGTTCTTTGTTTTACTGGCGAATCGCAATTTTAGTGTCTTGAATTTTGAACTGAAGGACTAGAAGACCTCAAATTTGATCTGTTTGCTTGCATTGTTGGATCTTTACACAACTGAATGTTGCAGTGTGTAATCAAAATTACAAATTTATCACCTTGAATTTCTGCGTTAAAGTTCTTAGTCTAATGGACTGCTGCCTTGGGAGTATTGTACTTGTTTGGCGCTCTGTATTGGATAGATATTCACAAGTTTCTTGTCCTGGTTTAATCCAAGTTAAATCTGGAAGCAGACTGAAGATGAAAAGAATAACATGAATTTAGTTTGTTGGTGTGTATTGGGAAGCACCGCAATACTGTCAAAACTTAATAGTAAGCTGTTTGTTTTTCAAATGCTTTACTGTAAAAGAACGATGCTGCCTTTGTGTCCTGTTTTGAATAATAAGCAAAGTAATTGGAAAGTAGAGTATATTTAACTGTTTCTCTGAGGGGCAACAGTACACTAAACATGCAGAGCTGTGGCATGCTAACTGGATGTCTTGTTTTGCATGTGAAACCTCAGACCTCTGGTTTGAATAGTGTTTACTCTGAGCCTTTTCCCATGCATCCCTATGGCTTGTACTATCTGTCTGAAAATGATTTTGTGACCCATACTGTGTTCTCAGGACAAAGTAATCTTTGCTTTGACACTGTTTTAAATTGTCCAAATGTATTAATTTTAGTGTTTAGTGCCTTTTCCCTTCAACCAGACTTTGTTTTTCGAATGCCCCTTCACCCCCTTCAATTGCAGTTACTGTACTTAGAAATGACATTTACATATAGAAGTAGTGTTGTAGTTGAGCAGCATTTCTGCCGGTTTTGCTACTTGGTTGCTTCAGGCAGGTTTAGTCACTTTCCAAGGTGGTTCACAGTACGATGAGGGTTACGCTGTAACATCTGAAGATTTGTTAAAGCATGTCCTGCTGAACAAACTTATTTGTGATAAGCAGGTGACAAATATGCAAGTTCCTACAAAAAAACCTTGATAGTTATCCTGCGGCAAGTTGTTTCATCATGATATTCCAGTGGAAAATAAGTATGATTTTACAGCTGAGAACTGGCACACATGGGAGATCCTGTGAAGGGACTTCTTTCAGGGCAATTCATAGCTGGTATCCATGCATACAGTTGCTAGCAAATTGCCTTGCATCCATGATTACCTGCAGCAGCACCACCCTTGTGAATTTTAAAAGCACAGTCTGTTTCCGCTCCCCTTTTAGCTGTAAAGTTTTACCATTTATCGGTGAACATAGTAAGCTTAAAATACAAAAATTTAGACGCAGCAGTCTATGCATAACCAGTGGGGTGACTAGTCTGCTTTGCTGGAAGGAGGGACCAAGGATACATTATGCAAGGTTTTACATGCAAGTAATGTATGAAAATGATAGCAGGGCTTTTTGTTTTGTCAAAAGCTGGGACATTTTCCTTAGTCTTGTATATATTTGGTCTTCAATCCCTATTGGGTCAGTCTTCAGTTCTCTTTTCAATTCTGAGATTATTTAGCAATTTATACAAAGGATTGATGGGAATAAATTGTTAACTGAGTCTACGTTTAACCTGGAATTCATTCATGGTGTGTGATGTTGGTACTAGTTCATGGTATCTGAGCATTGCTGTTTAGTTTTTTGTCGTCCTTATTTTTTACAAAGAGTCTTGATGTAATTGCTGTGTTTCAGCCCTGTGCTCCCCCTCCAGGTCTTACTGTCATGCAGAGGAGAATGGGAGCTGGTTTATAAATATAATCCATACAGTTCTTCTATTGTACTCCAACATTATCTTAATGTTATGCTGGTGGCTGGACAATGTGCAAAAACCCCAACCCCCAGACCCTGATGTTTACCATTGAAGAAGGTTAGTGACTTTAGCCTTAAAGGGGGAGAAAAAAATGTATTTCTGGCATTTCCCAGATCTGATCTGTGGCGTTGCAACTTTCTACCACTGGCTGTCTAAATACAGCCTTTATAAGATGTTTGTTACCGTTTTCGTGAAGTAGGATTCGTTGTCTGTTATCCATGTGGACAGGTGGTTGTCATTTCAGTTTTAGTATGACTTTTAGGCTTGTATCAAGGTGAATACTACCACAATCCCACATACAAACACACTAATCCAAAGACTGGACATCTGTAATGCAGCCCCGATACCTATGGTCACTCGGTTAATAATTTATTGCCTTCATTAGCTGAAACATTTGTTAACTTGAAGTGTTTCTGGTGAAATTAATTAAACTTCGTCTATTTGTCTGAAGCCTGGTATCAGTTTCTTTATTATGGGTGGTGCTTGACGCCTGTAACGTCAAGGAAACCACTTCTAAAATATTCTAATTTAGTTTTCCACTTTAAACCGAAGACATCAAATTCACAGACTGCTTCGATAAATGGCACTATAAACTCATAGGTCTTAACACCTATACTAGAGATGTCGTAATGAAATTGGGCTCACCTCTGTAAAAGCCTGGCTTGCAGAAGCTTGGTATAGGCCTAAGTCTTTCAACTTATTTGCTTTAGGTAAGAAGAGGTGAAGGGGAGTGACTCTTACACGTCTCTTGGTGTCTCGTCGTTGGGTTTCCATAGTTATGTGTCAACTTTAAGATGAAGTGTAGCTGCAACACTAGACAGCAATGTGTTAACAGAGTGTAGTGCTTAACTGTCATGGTTATGGTCTGAATCCCAGTCAGGGCTGGCATTTGAAGCAAGGAGTTTGCTTTGAACAGGAAAGGTTAGTGTTTTCTTTCCTGTTCCTGAGATACTGTAACTTAATATTTCCATACTAGATTTCTGGAAGAGAACTGCTGCTAACTTTTGAATTGAAGAGCAAAAAAAAAAAAAAGCTTAATTTTCAGAAACATTCTGTTCCCAATTGGTGTTTTATGTCGACCTAATTGCATATAAATATTAAGTTATTGACCCAGACTAGACAGGTATGCATAGTTTTATTTGTTGTCTTGTTTCAGCGTCACGGCCCTATAAAAACTAATCTCTCTCGCTGTTCCATACCATATGCCACCCCGTGGAGGTTTAGTAGAAAATACACCTAATTGAGCTGCAAAAAGGCTTTGTATGCTGATCCAGTTTATATTCAATTTTGTTAAGATCATGGATTTTACTGGATTCTTGTGTCATCCACACTCCGTAGCCACCTGCCAGCGGGTGAGGTCACAAGCTTATATGGGCCTAGTTTATAAAAGACTACAGCAAATAAAAATACAGAGCAAAAACATGCTGATTTAAAGGGAAAAGGCTAGACTGTGGGGTAATGATCTTCACAAAAAATATCCCTTGTGACTGATTATTATTATTATTATTAGTATTATAATTATTATTATAGGTCCACCTTCAATTGGGTTATCTTCAATTTTCTTCTCCATCATTGTTCTTGTACTCTGACAACTGGAAGGCTTCCTTGAGTGTGCTCAGCTGGCCTGTTTTGACCACACCCATAGTGAGATCACTCCTATTCACTGCCCTGCACAGAGAGAATACACTGAGCTTTTACTGCATGTGAAGAGTCAACCAGACTTTATTAGACTGGGATCAAAGAAGCCACCTCTGAAAGAGTTCACTTTACTGGAAGTCAATAGTTGGATTGTGTGTGTGTGTGTGTGTGTGTGGGGTTTTTTTTTTTAAACCGTACAGAAAGAAAATAAAATCTGAAGTTGGATGCCTAAATCGGCTTCTCAGTTTGATGTAATGAATATTTGTTATACTGTGCAAAGGAGATTCATGGAGGATCTAATGGTGAGTGCTGATTGCACTGTGAACACTATTGTCCAAAGCCCTTCCAAAAGAAAAAATTAAAAAGCTACATATTGTAAGACTTTTGGAAAAGATATAGTAGATGGAACATAACTGCTGAACACCGATTTATATTTGTTGGATGCAATCTCTGCTGTGATCTGTTTGCAACATGTAAACTTTGCCCTTGTTTCCTGGTTACCATTGCCTTTGAGGTACCTTGTATCTTGGTTACAGGAGAATAGTATTGTGGGATACCGCTGGACAAGTGACTGTTCAGTTAAACAACAAGAACACTTTTCAGAGGGGACCAGTTTGATGCATTGATTTCAGAAATATAGAATCAAAGATTTGCAAAATAAGTGACCTATGAATTTATAATCTAAAATGCAATTTGTGTGTTCCGTTAACCTCATGTGTTTCATCACAGGTCCTCCATATCTCAATATTTTCTCCTGATTTAGATAACTATGTAATTAACAGTAAAAGCAATCCCTCTTTCGTGCAACAAGCTTTTGAAAGACTCCTATGCCTCTTCAGTCAGTGATTGCGGCTTGTTATTTAAATGCCAATATAAATGGTCATTCTTGTATCCGTTAATGCTTTATTTCCATTCTTTCTTTCCACCACAAAATATTAGATTTTATTTAAAATATTTTATGATTTTTATATAATTTTTCCTTTTCTTCCATCTCGGAAATGGGAGCCGCACTTGTTTTAATGCAGCTTTTCCTTTGGGATCAGGAAAAGCTATTGTCATCCTCCAGACATTACATTTCTCCACACCCCACCCCCAACCAGCCTTCAGGCAGGAAGTACAGAATCCAGCCTCAGCCGCAAAGCTCCATTAGCTCCACTATTTGAGGCAATTTCCTCAGTGTAATGCTAATGTATCAGTGGAGTTTGTTACTGCAGGTAGCTTGTTAGGCATTGCTGGTGTATGAATGTGCATGTTTGGGTGGAAATGCAAGACACAACAGTACAGTGAGTGAGCTCACAATCATTTCAGCTTACTATTTTTTACCCAACCTCATTTAAGCTACTGGATATAAAATGTAAATTTATTTATTGTTTTCTCTGGTAATAGATGTGTGAGACTTGTGTCTTCTGCTGCTACTAAACTAAACTTATTAAATACACAAATAATTTAGCTTACTTATGGAAAGCCCTGCCTTGAGCACAGTACCTTGGGTCTATATTTCTCAGCATAGAATGCAGTGCTTTGCATTTGTTACTGTCTTTGGCTTTCTTGTTCTCTACGTGTTTATGACTGGCAATATTATCTTAATGGTATTGACCTGTACATGATCAAATTACAGCAACGTTTGCAGAATAGTACCCTACCATCCCCCTATAGATAATCAGAAAATGTTTTAGCTCTGTCTTTTGTTGAAAAAGACAAACTGCAAAATTCTATTCCCAAAATGCCTAATTCCATGATCGCTGAAAATCAGTAGCCCTACAGTAGGTTCAGCTGCTGCTTTTAGCTGCCTGCAATCCTAAGGCGTGGCTTTTCTTTTTCTCCTTGTATTCTAAGAACCTACTTCCCCCAACTTATGACTTCAAGGTAATGTTGCATTTTACCCCCTGAAAATACATTCTACACTCTGTGTTAAAATTAGAGGGTAAGTTACTCCCAGACCCAAAACCTTATCTGGAACACTGATTTGTATTACGAGGTTTCAAATCCAGGGGTTTTGACATGCACAAGGATCTTGACAAAAATGCAGCAAATCATATCATTAATGTCTATTTCATAATATCCTGTGTTTTTAATCTTGCACATTTGCTGGTGTTGCATAATAACTGTTTTGTTACTGTATTAATGGTTCTTGGTTTGACAGTGCCAAGACCTTTTTTAATTTTTTTTCTTTAAACAAAGTAGCTTCACTTTGTATTGTGTTGGTTGCAGTTATTGAATGTCTTGATAGAAGGTGTGAGGCTTGGCTTGCAGTCTATTTGATTTGACTTCTTTCACATCTCACTTTCAAGCTCCTGCAAATAAAGATTTAGTAATACCTGTTAATGAATATAGGTAAGCACTTTATTTTTTTTTGGTATGGTGGTAAAAAAATAACCACCTTGATTTCCCTATGGCATAGGCCTACAACAATTAGCCTGCCCTTAAACAAGCTGGTACATGTGAATGTCTCCCCATCTGTCAGCCTCCTTGGTCCCTGTTTCCATTAAAATGATTGTTTGATTTTTATTGTTATGATTGACTTGGATCCCTGGCACCAAAGCCGTGAACACTGTAGCTTGTCCTATAGAGAAAGAGTATCGGCTTTTTCACAGCTTGCCAGGTGGAGTGCTCTGATGCAGACATTGGCTGGTTAACGGGACACCGCTGAATGGGCATCAGAGTGACCCATATATGTTTGCACTGAGTGAAATTAATCCTGTATTAACAATAGTGAAGAATCTAGGGCGTGCAAAGAGGAATAAAAGGAAGTGTCCCTTTCTTTTATATGCCTGTCTTGAGTTCGGTTTAGAGGTAAGCAGGTGTTTTGTGTTATGATTAATTTGTCATTTTTCCTCCCAAGGCAAGGAGTTAAGTGTTGTTGTTGTTGGTAGAAAACCCCCCTGAGATTTCCCCCCTTTGCAGCATATCTGCATGGAAGCGATTATAATGGCTTGCTTTACATAAACATTAAGAAAAGCACTCTCTGAGAACTGCCAAGAGGAGACTGACTTTAATCATCAATGCATCTAAACCGTTCAGATATTTGATGTATAGGTATAGTAATTTGGAGTAATGGAGAGCTCTTCTAGATGTTAAACTTGCCAATAGAACATACAGTATTCTTAAACTGATAGGATACATTGTTAGGCACTTGTACAAAAATATATCCGTTAGACCAGAAAACCACCAATAAGGTTTCAGGTTAAAAAAATTCAATACAAATCCTACCTGGTAGCGCTGCTCATTTCAGTGGAATGCTTGACACTTCAAGCTTCTGGATTCCTGCTTAAAGTACGTCAGTAACACAATTCATGTGATTACAGCAGCCATGCTTGTTTGCATTTTATTGTCAATATGCGTTGCAGAACAAAATGAAGGAAATTGCTTGGAGCCAAACCCTGCCTTCCAACTGTTCCTCTGCCTTGTTCTTATTCACATAGCTCGTTTCCTTAGGCTGCCTCGAATGAAACGCTGTTTGTTCATGGAGGTTTTGCAGTGTGTGGTTGTTAACGGTGGTTGTCAAGCTAAGACCACCTTAACGCATTTGGCAAATGCCATAGTGTAACCGCACAGGCAATGTTATATGACTTGGCAAACTTTACAATAGCCAAATCGACTGTGTGGAATATTCTCCCAGAATAAACTACAGTATACAATACAATGCCACAACAGAAATGCTACATAAGTGAATCAATGGCAGATTTCCAAGAAAGGCACCTGTGCGGGACACAGTTTATAACCTAGTGATAAGTAATAATAACTTTGGCATTGTCTCCAAACCAGCCGTGGTTTAGAATACAGCAGTGTGATCTTTTAAAATGATTTGCAGACAGTAGAAAAGACTTTGTGTACACAGATTGACACACTGTGTATACAGTAGGGCATTTCTTCACTCATCAACCCTAGAGACTGGTAGCACCAGCCACACATGCTTTTGTGTAAGGTCGGTGTTAACCCAGCACACTGATGCGAGATATCCTGAAGTACTGAAGGCTTTTGCTGAGAAAGCTTTATTAGTAAGAGACACCAGTAATCTGGGTTGCAGGAAAAATTGTCTCAATGTTTATCCAGGTAGATTGATACTTTAGTGTCTGGAGGGTCACCTAGATTTTGTGCTGGAATAATAATTTTTTTAGTTAAACAGTTTGTGCAATACAGCTACTGTATATACCAGGAACTGCACAATTCTTTAATACAGTGTTTAAGAGGGCACAAACCTATGTATTTTGTGTGTGTGTAATATATATATATTAATGGAAGTAGAAAAAAAAGCTTTGTAATACAGATTACCTTGCTGAAAGGTGGTGCACTGTTAACAGTGCATTTTAGTGTCGGTACTACGGTTAACTTGAGATGGAATGGGGTGAACAGAATTCAGTCAACAGAAGGGGGGTGAAATAACATATCGTAGGGAGATTCACTGGAAGGTGGATTCTGAGCACTGCGCTGTAACAAGCCACACCCAGGTCTTTGCCACAGCTTCCTGTTTGTAGTTTGTGGGCTGATACTGCGGCGTGGTGCTTATATATAGAGAGGAGACTAGGAATAGCAACACGCTAGTGAGTGGAGGAACACTGCTGCGTTAAAAACAATACATCTCTAATGTGTTAACTCTAATGGTACTGGAATGCCAGTGGATCTGACTCTCCTTAACTGATCAGATTTTCATGTAAAGCATCTATTTAAATACAATAAGCAACACAGTGTTTTGTTTTTTGTCCGATTTAGACGAGAGAGCGAAAGGTTGAGGTTCCACCACATGGAAGACCCGGGTGGCAGGTATATAAAACGGATGCAGCGCTGACAAAAGCTCTAGGCACCTTTTGACTAAACTGGGGATCAGGGACATCTTGTGGTCAACCTATTGTCAGTTATTACACTGTAATTATGTGTGTGTGTCTATATATATATATATATATATATATATATATATATATATATATATAGACATAGACACACACACTAGATGTACTGTACATCTCTTTGAACATTTTAGAAAGCAGTTAAAGCAGCTTTTATTGTAGATGGCGGGCAGCTGGGAGGGAGGAAGGGGACCATTTAATTATTAATTCCTCTCTAGAATCAGGGGTTTCATGTTTTATAAATGGCACAGTATGGGAGAAGGCAGAGTTTCTTCAATGCTTAGCTGTTTTTTTTTTCTTTTTTTTTTTTTTTTTGCAGAAATTCGCTTTAGATATGAGAAACTGGGTAAAATTACACACAGGGCTACTTTATGTCATTCATTTTAAATCCAGGAAATGCTCATGATGGTCATTATGGAGGCTACACTATCCTCGTTACTTCTTGTATAACCCATTCTTCTGAAATACGTTGAGTGAAAGTATTAGGAATATTCTACTTGAACATTTTATATCGTGGTACGTGTGTTAATAATGTGTACTACAGCCAGACCTGGCTTGATCTGACCCTGCATGCTGGATATTTGTCATAAACGCTACCAGATGTAATTCAGAAATAGACAAAACAGTACCATCAGATTTGTATCTGTTTACTTCATGGTAATATTGGACTAGGCTTTCGCCAAGATAATGCTTGTTGGAACAGAATAATGGTAAACCAGAAATGGTGAAAACAATACGTCTTTATTGGTTGTATAGTCCATGTTTGAATCGATACAAAATTCTATTCATTTTGAACCCAATTTAACCTTTTTAATTGGTAGTTAATTAGCTATCCGCCTCCTTCTCTCCAGTGGCTTTAACTAGTTCAGTCTCATTAGTTTAATCTTGTGCTGTCCCCTGACACCGCGAGATCTCGGATCTTCATCACTTTAGTAAAAAAAAAAAAAAAAAAGTACAAATCTCCCTGTCCTCTTTCGACACATTTTCAAGGTGCCAGGAAATGTATTGTTTAAAAACTGGAGGAAGTTTAAAATTAAAAAAAAAAAAACAACAAAAAAAACACCACAAACACACACAAATCATCTTGGATAGAATTGGATCTTCCAGTATTTCTCTTTAGTTCCGCACAACCAATGTTGAAATAATTCTGTGTTTTGCATTGCACTAAAACAAAGCTGTTCCTCAATTGTGAACGCACATAAAAATGTGTTAGATGATACAGGGTAGCCAGAAGTTTAAGAATTTCCCTTATGACTTTACAGTAAAAGCCTCATACTTTTGACAGTTTGCATACTGCACAGCACTCTGGGAGACTAAAGGTAACTATAGGAAGGGAAGAAAAAAATCAGCTTGCTTGCTTTATTTTTTTAAAGGCTGTTGTGGGAAGATTTGTAGGGTCCGTCCCAACACTAAGGTTGTGAAATGGCTATCATTAAGAAGGGCATTGTGACACATGATGCTACATATTATGTAAGCTGGTGCAATCGTTTATTTTATAAACGAGAACACTGAAATATCATGTAAAACTTGACCATAGAATAGGGAGGTCTCCATGTGCATATCAGCATGGTTTACTGAACTGCATCCATTTCATGCATTTGGTGTAACTTCCTTTCTTGCACTGTATCAGTAGAGCTTTACTGTGTGGGTTTTTAAATCCATGTTAAACACTCTGTATTAAATTTCAGAGCAAGTCTATTTACAAATGGGTTGTGTTTTAAGGCACTGTCTCCCAGTTTTAAAGCAATAGGTTTCTTTGGTATTTAAATTCAGTATTTGGGCATTATTATGCCAAAAACAATTCCCCCATGAAGAAATATTTGAGGATTGTGTAGTAAGCATGACCGAACAGCTGTGAATATCTTTCGATGTTGACATCAAAGGCTTGACTTTGAGAAAGTGCAACAAGGTTCTAGCTAAATTCTAAAGTTTGTATTAATTACCAGCGTACTGTATCAGTGCACTTAGGGATGAGATTAAAGCAATATCCAGGTCATTCCGTTTACAAGGTCCTGATAAATGGTCCTGACAGCATAGCACACCTCTGTTTAATGCAAGGTGAGAGAGAGGGAATTACCTACATACTGTGGCATATATTTTTTTATCAACAAGATTAGGAGGTCTAGGCTCATTGCACAGATATAGACCCAGTTAGCTGTAGAACAGGCAGATTGTGTGCAGGAGAACCTGGTCATTCAGGTTCCCAGCCAAGGAGAGCAACTGTTTCAAAAGGCACTGTAAAGTAAGGGACCTGAATAGATTTATTTTCTTCTGTTGGGTTTTGAAAAGGGCTCCAGGAGCTGCCTTGGTGTTTTTATATGTCCTGCTTTGACATTTTAGACCTCCAGTTGGCTATTTGTTCTTTTGCCACAATCTTTCTTCCTCCTGCTTCATGTATCCCAGGCCTGTTTTGCTTGTAGTTGATAGTGATGGTATAAACTAAAACATAGATTCTGTGCCTCGTCTTGTTTGAGTTCTGATCAGCTTGTAGATTCCACCATCACCAGTGAATAATAGTGAAACAAAATTTGGCTTCAGTGTTGGGTCTGAAGACTGGCACAAGACTGCAGGCTCCTATTAGCAAGTACTGTTAAAGAGGTGCTTGTTCTTGTGGCTTTGGATTATAAGGAAAGGGGATGGGGTGGTGGTACTTCTCCCTGTTTTACACTGGGTGTGTTTTTCCTAGTTGAGTGGGCTGTTGTGCCACAGTGCATCACCCTGGCTTCTGTACTTTTAAGTGCTCCTCAGTATGAAGTCTGTATGAAGATGATGTGTGTTTTTATCCCGATACATGACCTAAGGCTAGTCAGCTCTGTGTCTACGCAATTTGTAGCAAATGCAGCTGTTCTAAACATGCAATTTGTGCATATGGAAAACCACCCTCCTGGCTTGTATTTTTGCTGCAGATTATGTGGTTTACTAATATTTGAAAGGTAAAATAGTTACAATTATTCAGCTAGTGTAGTTCACTGATGACCCCAGTTGAAACAATTCTGTGCTTGATTTAAGTTCTACCTTGTATAGACAGAGATAGATAGATCAAAGTTTTACAGTAACAGAGTATTTCCCTATCTCCATATTTGAGGCTTTTTTTGTTTTGTTTTGTTTTTCTTTATCATAGAAGGTTTCACTGGAGTGTGTGAGAGTGTTGGGGCTGAGACCGTGTTGGAGGATTGGGGTCAGAAGGATCATTTCTTTGCTTTAGGCTTATCAGCAGGTTTTGTCTTAACTGGATTTAGCTGAGGAGCTGACCTCAACGCTGTCCCAGGGATTATGGATGACATTGGGACAAGATGCAGAAAGAGAGGACTGGCCACTAGCAAACTAGCACTAGACACTTGAATTTTGGAGCATACTAGACTTGGAGGCAGCAAGCAGATTCTGCTTATAACATAGTTGAGAGGAATAAGGTACTGTAAATGTTTTGTTTTTGACTTGGATGATGGTTTTCAAACTACTTTTGCCAACTTGTGACAGATAGAAGTAATGTATTTGTGTAGAAAAAAATGGTAAGATTTGCTATTTTTTACTACAGTAGGTCTTAGGGTTTGTTTCTTTTTAATGCATAATGTAATTAATTTGATTGTATTATAAATTGACTGTAGTTGTGATGTTTGTGAAGTGACTTATTTTTATGTGCTTGTAAATTGTGGTGATCCAAAACGAGCAGATCCTATTGTGGGGATTCAGCACTGCAGTAATGTAGCAAACTCTTCTGTCATTCATGAGCAAATGCAGCTGAGTGCCCTGTAAGCTATGAAACCATTTGTGAAGTTGAGACCTATTAGAAAAATGTAAAGAGGTCTCAACTTGGAGCAGCTGACCATTACATTTTTGTGTATACCAAGACAGCACTTTAAACCCTTCATTGTTTTATATTGTTAATTTAGCAACGTTCATTTTATTGTAAACTCTGGTAATTCTATACTTTCCCTACAAGACCGCTTTAAATGGTCTGTCCAATAACTTTTTTTATGAACATTTTAACAATCCCACCAAATTTGGATTTGTGTCTGTTTCCGATAGGGTTATGCACTTCTATGGAACTTCATGAAGAAAAAAAAAATTGTAATTGTGTATAAGGTATATGTGATTGGTCAAAATAATACCAACACCGAAACTGTAGAAATGTGACATTGCAACAATATTTATCAAGACTGGGTCGTCTCTTTCAGATCTGAGTGTCCCGACAGCAGAAGTGACGCGCGCACCTTCAGCACAGCAAAATGAGTGAACTTGACCAGTTACGCCAGGAGTCTGAGCAGCTCAGGAACCAGATCAGAGTATGTATTCACTTGTGTATTGCATCTGCCAATAAAAGGGAGCCAGTACGCTTTCTTAAATGGGGGGGGAAAAAAGACTTGCTAATCCAAACATGACCAGATTTATAGGAGTGAAGGAGAGTTCATGTAGATGCGTCCTTTGTCTTTTAGGTTTGTGTTACTGTGAGCAGAATGCTGGATATAGATTTGAAAAGGACTTTTTGGAGAAGGAATCTAAACAAACTTTACAGGAGAGTGATTTAAACCAGATCCTGTTGTGTACTTGAGCCTGGAAATGGCCCAAACAGGATGAGGGACCTGCCCTGTGTTAATAGAACAAAGACCAGGTTTACAGGAGATGATTGTTCAGCGCTCGTATTCAACTTTTCTTTGGTTTTGATCAAATATTTCTCTCCAAAATGTACATTGCTTTTTTTAGATTTTATTATCTCTTGTTTAGAGATCTTGCTAACCTGTTTACTCCAATGTCTCAGGACTTTAATCACTTTTTATGTTCTAGAGATTATTGCATGTAGGTACTTTGCTGGGATGAATGTGCCACATTTAAAACCCGTTTTTCATCTCCATTTTGCATGAAAATTTCAATTCCAAACCTGTGTACGTTCTACTTTTGGCAGTTCTCCCTCCAGCACTTACTCATTTATACAACAGTTTGGCAAGAAAACCTAGCTTGGTACAGTTAGCTTGAAAGGAGAAGTAAACTTCCAATACAGTTTAAGCTCACTGAAGTTCTTTTAATATGTATTGTGCTTCATCGCTGTGAAACAGGATGTGTAAAACGATAGTAAAGTGCATGTATTATAAACAAGCGGTTTCCAGACTGGTGGGCCCGGGCCCAAAGGTGGACTGTTTTCACATTCAAGTTTTAGTGCTATAGAGTAGACAACTCTGTCTAATGAACATCAAAGTGGGCCTCAGTTCATGAAGTTTGGCAAATTCTGCAATATTTCAAAAGTTTAAAGCATTCCTGGTCTTATATTCCTCTTTTTCTTCCAGGATGCCAGGAAATCCTGTGCAGATGCCACCTTGACCACGGTAATGACCTCCACTATTTATTTTTGGGAAAGGGAGAGGGGTGTATGTTGGGGCTATGGGAGACACAGCGATTGGAATCCAGCTCTAAAGATGACGGGGAGAAAAAAGGAATCCTACAAAGCTACTTGAAGCTTATGATTGAAGCATGGTTCGTCTAAAATTTGAAGTGTTTCAGCATCCAGAATTAGAGAGGGGCGAGGGGGTAGCAACAAATATCTTAACCCAAACCCCCACTGAAATACAGAAAGCTTACCTTTTCTGGGTAAAATTGTTGCACTTCGATCACTGCAGTGCATTTATGTTCTAATGAGACCAGATCATTCCAATTGTGTACATGCTATGACTTGTTGGCACTTGCTTTTTGTTTTTTTAGGTCACAGCTAATATTGATCCTGTCGGTAGAATTCAGATGCGCACTAGACGAACACTGAGGGGTCATCTGGCTAAAATTTATGCCATGCATTGGGGCACTGACTCCAGGTGAGTATCAGCTGGTTTAAAGTAATACTGAGGAAAGGGATGCTAAAGGGGCGCAAGAGTTTGTGAAAGAATGATATAAACCAGTTTTGTTAACCATATGATGCTGTGTAGTGAACAATGGTGACGGGAAGAGAATTTGACAGATTGGTCCTTCTGGTTAATGTATGGCACTTGTGGTTCACATAACTGACTGAAGTGAACTCCCTGAAAAACTAATGAACTAGCAATTTACGTGGAGCAGCAAGCCATCAAGGAAATGAAACAGATTTGTCAAGGTGCTCTGCTCAACTTCTGCACTTTCTAAAAGAAAGGGGGGGGGGAGAAAAAGCTAGGTTACTGTCTTAAGGGGTGTATTTCATATGATGAAATTGATTTTACATTGTTAGAGGGGAAAACAGAAATGTTAATACTCTAAATTGCATTTTATTTTTACACAAGCTATGTTCTCAGTTATTTTTAGTGTTGTAGCCCATGGAACTAGACAAAGGCTTTTTGCATTTAAGCCACTTTTACAATAAGATCTTAAAGCTTGTAGGTCATGGTTAGGGGTGTGTGTTTTCATTTTACTCTTTTCTGCTGTACTTCACCTGAATTTTCACATTGTTTCAACGCAAGATAAGTAAGTGCAAATGTTTACCTGAAATAAAAAACGAGAGTATCCTAGTGTTAATGCATTAATCAGTAAATTAAATTAAAACGCAGCTGGTTAATCTAATGAAAGAGAGGTAGTTAATTCCTGTATCTCTAATACAGTCTGTCTGTGAACTGAGATAATACTGGACAATCCCTGTTAAGTATCTTACAGTGAATAAAGGATGTGGGGTTGCCACGTTACAGGTGCTGAGGACATATGTTCAAAGGTGTGATTGCATCTGTCTGGGGAATGAGAGAGTTATTTAGCCTTTAACATTATAAGAGGAAAGTCGATCATTATCAAATATGTACATTGATCCTGTGTGTGTGTTTCCAAACAGAACAATCCGCATAAAGACCTGTAGAAATATAAAAGCCATGTTACGTACAGTTGGGCTTATTTCATCCAAGAATAGAAGCTTGCTTCGCTGGAGTTACGATCCCTCCCAGGGGCCACACCCAGACAATGTTCAGCCAGTGGCAAACAAATTTTGCTAGTCAATACTCTGTTCAAAGGATATGCAATTTTTACCACACTGTCTCTTGCAAGCTGCATTCAATAAGTGCAAACAGAAGACATCAATTAAAGATTGTTGCAGTGCCAGGATTTGCATTAGTTTATTTCAGGGTCCGGGAAATAAGGCTAATATGTGAGGTGTGCAGTCTATAATCTGACAGGCTGTACAAATATTAGCTTTTGATTTGATATAAAGATATAATTGACTAAGCTTTCAACATTTTTAGGACTGTGCTCTCGTAAAGGGGTAAAAAAAAAAAAAAATGAATTGGTGGTGCATTCTGTATCAATTTAAATACTGCTCACATTTCCACTTATGGAGTGTGATTGGCGACTTTGGTAATATGGTCATGAATGCAGTGACGTAAAATTCCCTTGACTTTTTTATATAACCAAGGCAATCATTTTATGACTAAAATAGGTTGGTCTTCATTAAAATAACTATTTTTAGTATTAAGGTTAATGGTTTCCCTAGAGGTGTACATTCAACCAACTAAGGTATTTTGCAGAAATGATGGCGTTTTATGAACTGCTGCTTTCTGCCTTTGGCAAGAACTGAACAGATCTAAAACACAAGAAGATTCTGTGCACAGGCTATCAATTTTGGAAGGTGTCCTTTCTGTTCCTTTTACCTAAAGTTTATAACCAATGGTAAATTAGGAAGTATTTTATGCTACCACTACAAACCTGCTTATACTTTCCCTACAATTTTGTAGCCTGTGATGTCTCATTGAAAAAGAAAACATTGTATCCATTCAGAGAAAACATCAACTTGTTAGGGTTTGCCGACATTCAAAGTAGTAGTTATTCAAAACATTGAGTTAATCTCTTGAGTTAGACAAGAGCAACATTGCAACAGTCTCTCCAGTAAACAAGTGATTATATTAAACATCTGTTCATTTGTATTCTTTTAAACTAATTGCGCATTAATAATGACTTGCTCCCCACCTTCATTTAGAAACTTTTTTGTTTATGTACAATGGCGCTGTTGTCCACAAAACCAAAAATATCTTCTCAAATTTGCCTGTACTTGCTCTGGGTTGACTTCATGTCCTTTTCAATTATTATTTAGGGGAAGTTCTTCCAATTTATATGGTTCCCAGTTCTGTACTAGGTTGGGATGTTGCCTGAAAGCTCATTGGACCAGCACCAGTCCTGCCATCACCATCAATGTTTTCTCGTCTCTCTCCCCAGACTGCTGGTGAGTGCCTCCCAGGATGGTAAACTCATCATCTGGGACAGCTACACCACAAACAAGGTGAGACCACTGTTAGCATTGCTCACTTTTACAGTGTGGAATAGAAAAACCAAAAAACTATGACTGTCAATCGGGTGCAACAAAATGTAGCCACAGTATTTACAAGATCTAATGTAGCACCATGTATTCTATAGCACCCTAACAGCTGTACTGTAGCATACAACTTTATATAGAGTGGAAGTGTACTGAAAATATTCTTCCTAAATTCATAACCATATAATGACACACTGATGTGGGGGGGGGTTCAGCTTATAATTGAGGTAAATTCATCTGAACCAAAACTGATTTAGCTCATCGTTATGCATCTTCACTGAAGTTTTAATTTGAAATCCACGGCAGTAGTTATCAGAATTTAAAACTGCAAGTGCACCATTATACAGAATTCAAGACAGAATGCATGGTGCTGTGCAAATTTAGGGCACATCCCAGAGATGGAGGGAGGGACCGGAGATGACTGCATGATTTTATGTGACGTAGAGCTTCCAAAACAATGTGCATTGAGAAGCTTTGCAGTACAAAAATATGGCTTCTATCGACAAGGACTGCATAATTTAATTGTACTGGAATCTTAAAACGTTTTGAGCAGTCTTGAGTCACTGGATTTGTATCTGTCCCCAGGTTCACGCCATCCCTCTGCGCTCCTCCTGGGTCATGACCTGTGCATATGCTCCTTCTGGAAACTACGTAGCTTGTGGTGGACTTGATAACGTCTGTTCAATTTACAACCTGAAAACGCGTGAAGGAAATGTCCGTGTGAGCCGTGAGCTGGCTGGACACACAGGTAAGGAGTATTATATTATATTAGTATTATTTCTACTAAAGTGCAAGTTTGCAAGAGCTCAATATTCCCCTTTTTTAAGAACCTTTTAATATCCCAAACCTAGCCAGCATTTAATCACTGCAGTTTTCAGGATATACTCTTTGATGCAGAATCCCACATTCTGCATCATTGCTGATTTTTATTTGAAAAAAAAAAATTAAACCTGTATATGCATACCTGTGTGTTTTGCATTCTAGCTTATGTATGATCATGAGAAATTAGGACCGATGTGATTTTTTATTTTTTTTCCTCCTTGGTCTGTTTAATTTGCAGGTTACCTGTCTTGCTGTCGTTTCCTGGATGATAACCAGATTGTAACCAGTTCTGGAGACACCACCTGGTGAGTAAGGGGAACTGCAGTAGAATCCTGAGCGATGTCAAATTCCCCTCTGAGCAGCAGGGCGGAAACCTCCTAGTAATCTTATTCTGATGGCTGAAAATAAAAAAATTATATTGTCTACTGCAGAGATTTATACTGTAATGGAGCAAAATTGTAAATGTTTTTTCTTGAACCAACGCTACATGGGAAACCATAGGCCGTTGCATTACTTTAAATCAATGAATACCTTCTGTCTACTCAAACTGTACATAGGTTTTTGTTATATGTGAGAATTAGATGCGTGGGAGAGACTCATCACAAACAAAGCAGACTGTTTTCTGACCTGAGGAAGAGGCAGAAGTTTCCAGTGAAATTCAGTGAAGTTTTCTACTGCTTTGTTTCAGTAATCTGTCATTCTTTGTAAAGTACGAGTGCACTATGAATAGAATAGGTTACTGGGAGATGACAATTAAGAGCTGCTATTTTATAAAACGATTTGAATGCAAAAGAATAATTATAATGAACAGGTTTAGAAAATAAGCATGCTGTGGATGCATGTTGTAAGGAATCAAAGTTCCATGTAAGGAATCAGGAACTGAAAGTCCTTGTTGCACATGACCTACCAAAAATCATTTGACACTGTTAGTGTCATATTTAAACTCCAGGGGTTGCCTGAAGGCAAGTTAATGACTATAAAATCACTCATGCAAATCTTTCAAATGACACTTCCACATGACCAAATATTTTCACTTGTTTAGTTTGTAGCCTAACTGGCTTTGAGAGACTTTCATACCTTTTTTTTATTTTATTTTTTAAATAAAATATGTTCCCTTTTGTTTGTAGTGCTCTGTGGGATATTGAAACTGGCCAGCAGACGACCACATTTGCTGGCCACACTGGGGACGTCATGAGTCTCTCGCTTGCACCTGATACCAGGTGCTTTGTCTCTGGTGCTTGCGATGCCTCCGCCAAGCTTTGGGATGTCAGAGAAGGAATGTGCCGACAAACTTTCACCGGACACGAGTCCGACATCAATGCCATCTGCGTAAGTAAGAGCCACTGTTGGCAATGGCAACGCAGAACATTTGGATTTTTTTTAAACGTTTTATTTATAATTTTTACAATAAGTGGCAATAGTGATGAAAATATTATGTAAGTAGCCAAATCTAAGATTGCATCATAACTAGGCAAAGTGATATTATTAATATCTTTCTCTATTTCTAGTTCTTTCCTAATGGCAATGCATTCGCAACGGGCTCAGACGACGCCACCTGCAGGCTGTTTGATCTGCGTGCTGACCAGGAGTTGATGGTTTACTCTCACGATAACATCATCTGTGGAATCACTTCTGTAGCATTCTCCAAGAGCGGCCGTCTGCTGCTAGCTGGATATGACGACTTCAACTGCAACGTCTGGGACTCCCTCAAAGCTGACCGTGCAGGTAAGCGTACTGGTGCACCAGAATAGTTCGACACAAATCATCTGAGCGCAAAGACCTTTTCATACAGAAAGTGATTTGTGTGTGTGTGTGTTACACTGGTGCAAGATTACAAAGAAAATAAACAAATAGCTTTATCTATACATTGCTGTGAAATGTAAAAAAAATAAAATAAAATATGGAGACCAACAGTGTTGGAGTACAGCAATAGATAGCACATAACTGGTACCTAATGCAGGATGCAATGGCCCAAAAAGAATCCAGAATTGGTTCCTGCAGGTTGCTTAGTGGATGAACGAGTAGTAATGGCAACTATGGTGGATGTGTTTAAAGGATAGTCATGACAGTGAGCATACTGAGGAAAGCGTGCAATAGTCAGTAATATAATGGACATCAAATATTTACATCCATAAAAACCTTTGTAAGGATAGCAAAAAAACTGTCATAAGGACATTGGCAGCCTAATATTTTGTTGCATAAACGTTTTCTAGTACCCCAGTATAGCAGCTTAGTTCAATATTAAACGGAGGATAAACAAAGTCATTCTTCTTGTTCAAGCTGGCTTCTAACAATTCTGTTCTAATTTCGGTGGCATATAAATAAACCGGGCCACGTTGCTGGAGTGTTGCGTGTGCTTGCACAATCGTCTGTGTTGGTCCTGTTGGCCTATGAAGTGTTGGGTTAAAGGCATCTTTCTCCTCAGGCGTGGTGGAAGGGGTGAATAAAGAAAATGTTGCAGGTCTGATGGAGCACCATTAAATTAAGAGCACTCTGCTTTCAAAGAACCACAGACTGGGGCTTCTAATTCACTCTGGAACCGCTTCCAGCCGTTTCAGCATCTGGTGCAGGGGAAGGCTTCCGACGGCGGCATTCATTTTTAAATGCACTATTGACTGCGTTTGTGAAGTGAAGGCATTACAGCAGACAACAGAAATGAACACCCTGATTGTTGCACACACCCTGAAACCTGGGCTTGCATCATCTTACAAAAACATGCAGACATTTAATTTAAAATAATCTTTAACTGCTTTTATATTTGACATCTGTACAGATGTAGGACTGTTCACCACAACACTTTATGAAGCAGGATGACAAGATGTGAAATGTAATTCTTATTTCTAATTTAAAGGTTAAGATCAAACTTGGGGGTAAATAATCTATATTAGAGCTGCCACTGTGTGTGATTAATCAGTTGCTGTATTTGATCTTTTTATAGGTGTTCTTGCTGGGCACGATAACAGAGTCAGCTGCTTGGGAGTAACTGATGATGGCATGGCTGTTGCAACAGGATCATGGGACAGCTTCCTCAAGATCTGGAACTAAAAAGCCTGAAGGTAGTATTTTGAAACATTAAAAAAAAAAAGTTTATTTACCTCTATTGTGGGTTTTTTAATTTATTTTTTGACTCGCTTTAAGTTTTTTGTTTTCTTTTTCAGATGGCATTCGGACTCCAACGTGGCTGGAAGACCATTCCGACATAAAATTAAAAATCATTGCATATCCAATCCACTCATACTGACTCAAACACCCCCAAAACTACAAAGGGCAAAATGTTACCTTTCCTTCTCTCGTTAAAAAGAAGAGCACAACTATCACCTAACAAAAGAAGAATTCCTGTGGTATTTTAAAGCAAAACAAAAGATTGTGCATTTCTTTTGGGACCATTTTATGTTTCTGTTTTGAGAGAAAAAAAAAAAACACTATCATCCCATACAAAATGTAACTAGGAAACAAATGTTTGAGCCTAATCATGAAATGATCTAACTCTTGCTAGTTTCATTTTAAATTTTAGATCCGTGAACTTGTTGGCTTGTTTAACATTTATAATGAAAGCTTTGTTTTATCACAGTCTAGGATTTTAGAATCCTGTTTGCAGCTGAGTTTAAAATAAAAATAAGTTACCTGTCTCTTTTTTTTTTTTTTTTTAAATCCACTTGAAAACAAACACAAGGGAGTCCAAGCCCAGCATTCAGAGTTGTATATTTAGTCCCAGATTTCTTTTCTGTCTTGTCACAGATCTTTGTTTTGCACAAAGAAACTTTGCGTAATGTAGAATAATGTTGAAAACGTAAACTAACCAAGCACATGCTGTTTGTGGTAATGAATGCTCGTTTTTAAAAAAATTTCTTCACCTTTTTTCTGTTGTTGGGTAATGTAGAATAACTAAATGAAGATGAACCCCTCAATTTGTTTTGTTTTCTTTTGTGTTGGTTTTCCTTTTGTTTTGGGAGGGGGAGGGGGTTACATTTTTACCCTAGTTTACTCTCCTGGAGTTTCCTGTTTTTAACAGAGGTGCCGGTTCCGTGCTTGGAAATGCAGTTAATACTCATTGTATGAAATGTTGTATAAATCAATGTTTGAAAATAATGATCTTGAACTTTCTAAGTTTAAAAAAAAAAAAACTTTTGGTTGTTTGCCATGGGTGGGTTTACTCTTAGAATTGCATGCTGTAGAATTGCTAATAAAAAAAAAGAAAAAAAAAGAAAAAAGTGCATATGAAACTAAGTCCTTAGATGTTTTTCTTTAAGACAATAACCTGTTAAAACTGTAACCATTGCCGCTGTACTCATATTTTGGCTACTCTGTGCATACATCCTTTAAATTTAAAATGGAAAGCTATGCACCAAGGAGAAGCACCGTATATACAAAAAAAAAAAACCCTGAAACATACAAGCCTGTTCTTATGATCGACACCTACGGAATGATTCTTAAAGAAATGATGAAAGTCCATCCTGTTTGTAACAGAACTTGGGGAATATAATCCAATTCCTGCTGTAGTGAAAGATTTCCAATACCTAAATGCTAGAATCATTTTGTAATGAACAGGTTTTCTGGCTTTCTTTTAATATAAAAAATTAAAACAACAAAAAAAAAAAAACCTGCAGCGTTTGGATGGCAGAGTTTTCTGTTAGTCCCTTTTCACTGAAACGCTCTTTCCTTAGCAATAGTGGCTTTTTCTTTTTTTCATTCTGTTTTTTTCTCTGCGACATACTGTACAAAAAAATGTGCTGTAATTGTGCGTTAGGCCTGGACTTGGCAAAAAAAAAATATAAAAAATAAAACGTACTCTATCTCTCTCCATGAAATAACTGTAGATCTCTCTGCACCCCACTGTTCCCTTTTCACCTTTTGTATTTAATTTTAAAGTCAGTCAGTGTACTACAGAAAGCTGGATGCAAGATAGATACTATATTAAAATGTACTGTTATTTAAGATGTAATAAAAAGCAGTTTGAGATGATTTTTCTGTGTTGAGGTTGTTTTTTTGCTGCTTGTGTGGTGATGTGCAATGGGGTAAAAGCAATTGCAATTTCTCTTGACTTGGAAATAAGATTTGCTGTTCCTATGTTTAACTGAATGTTCTGTTGGACAGGTAGGCTCTCCAGTTCTGCTTACAACAGTCTTATCTGTCATGTTCTGTATGTAGACTGTTTATGTATCAGTCTTCACGAAGGTACTACCTCAAACCCAAATGTTTTTATAGATGACCAGTAATACCCACAGTATTGGATATTGTATGAGGGTACCCAAAAAGCAATAGTGATTTAATAAATATCTGAAACCAAGTAAAAATATATTTAAGAGCACTGTATACATTAAAGATTTGAATTTTAGACTGCAGGGGGATATTTTTTTTAATAGATATAAAAGATGGCTCGGTAACCAGTGTGTGTAGCAGATCTCTTTTTTTTCGCGTAGAAAACAATAACGGTTTTCATTTGAATGTCGTAACGGGTATTGTTGTTGCCAGTGGTGTTGGGATCTCATCAGCAGATGTTAAGACAAAGGACAATCTCAATGCCTACCCTTGATAATGCAATTGGGGGGTGTTGTGGGGGCGGGGGCGGGGGCGGGGGGGGGGGTGCTATACAGTACTGCCAGTCTGTAACTGGCAGATCTAGCACGCTGTTATGTGGTAGTTCCAGTGCATTTTAAGTGATTTGTTTTCTACTTGCTTTTTACCTGTAGATTGTTGCTACTTTCTTGCCTGTTTATTAAATTGCATGGGGGGGGGGGGGGGGTTCTTTCCAGTCAATTACTAAAGCAGGTAATGAATACCGTGGATATACACACTGAAATAGAGCCTTGTTTATGAATGACTGACTGGCTGCCCTGTCCTTGCAATCTATCTAAGGCTTTCTTGGAAATTTAGATGTTTAATGATAGTTCAGTTTCAATGTTGTAGATTCATGTCCGATGAAAAGCCACAGATAAGAGACCATGCAATTTGTGTTCCACTTAACATTGCATTGGAAGTGCCAGTGTATTGGCACTATGCGTCAAATGAAAGCCATGACCATAGCACCTTATAACCTGTTCAGTGGTATAAAGGGTCACCTTATAATGAGGGAGAACAGTATTTTAAACTGATTTAGACAAGGGGGAGAGGGGGGAAATGTCTTTCAAACAGTACACATTGAGAGCCCTTAGATGTTTTTCTTTAAGAAAATAACCTGGTAAAACTGAAACTAGCAACAATCTACAGGTAAACAGCAAGTAGAAAACAAATTGTTCAAAATGCATTGGAACTATGTAACACCGGTGTCACATGCCAGCTGTGCAAACAGTGTCTTTAAATATCCATATCTTGGAAACATCCATGACACGTAATATTTGCATATATATCAAGTTAGTCATTTAAAAACATGTTTACTTGTATGATATAACAGATAGTCCTAGAGAATGAAAATACAGCAGAAGCGTGTTATTGTCTAACAGAGCTCCCCTATTGTTAGATTGCCCCTATAAAGCGGTGTCTGTATTGATTCCAATGGGCAGATATTGTGCGTGTGTATATATTAGTTCCAACTACGGAGCATCCACTGCAGGGATGGATCTAAAACTCCTGTTGCATAGCAGTTTCACCTATTCCATGTTTTGCTACGAGCTTGATGAGCCCCAGTGTACAGGTAACAAGCTCAGGTGTGTCTTGGTAAACTCATATTCAAACCAGGAATGGATCAAACTGCTGAGCAATGGGAGTATTGTAGCTCCACAGTTTCAGCAATAGACAAGTTGTAGCGCAGCTAAAGTGCTCAGTGAATGTATCACTTGTTTAGTAATTGAGGAAGGTTATGGTAATTAGTGTGGACTAACATCCCCATCTTTGTTTAGCAAAGCAAAAAAATTGATAGGACTGCGTTTAAAATAAATAAATAAATACTGCAATACTCTGAAAGTAACATCAGGGCTTGTCCCTCAGAATGCTACTATTTAAACAGATAGAATGTTGGGTCCGCAGCATGGTTCGAATGAACATTGGTATTCTCATCACACATGCAAATTCAGTGCCATGTAAGTTAATGTAAATGATTTCCTGGGAAACGAGATTTGGGATTATTTATTGATACAACCTTCCCTACATTTCCTCAACCACAGATAATATTCATAATATCATTCAAATCCTTAGACACAGCTCTATTGTGGCAACATGAGCATGGTGATGACATGCAACGAGGGCTTACAACCACACTATACCGTGCTGCTGCCCTTGAGTTTACATCGAAACACTGGGTCTTCAAAATAAGATTAGCAGCCAAACATATTGCATAGCATTGAAATAAAAGTGGTTAGGTATAAAACAAGACCTGCTCATATTAACCCACAAGAATGGGTCGGGGGTGATCTTGAAAGGAGTGCTAAAAAAATGCTGTTTTTGCTATTTATACATTCCTTTTATATAACCTTTTGAGTCTTGTTTTTTTTATGTTAATATGTAAATGTTTAATATACAACGCTGTTGATAAACTGCTGCAACCTAGCTGTGAGTTGCATGTTTATATATATATATATATATATATATATATATATATATATATATATATATATATAAACAACATGAGTAAGGATTAGAATACAGCATTAATTTTTTTTTATCCCATATTAATAGAATGACAAAGACCTGCAGTGCCTGTTGTAAACCCTTTTGATGCATAGTCACATGTTCATGTACAGTTTACATGGTAAGTAGGAGTCATTCAAATGGTATATTCATGTTTTCACGATCCAGATCAAAGGGAAATACCCCTTACAAAACGCCAACATGCTCAACAGCCCGATTGCAAAACATATCAGCCCCAGGCGATGAGGGAGGCTGGCTTTATTTAAAGGTGTTATAGCGCCATCTTGTGTGCGTTAAAATGTGTGGTAATGGTGGATCAAAACCTGATAATCCAATCGAGCCCGATTCTCTGCATGCGTGTACCACACATACCTTTGAACAGAAAGCAAGTGAGGTGTTTCCGAGCTGCAGCACAGATCAATTCGGACTGGAATGCAGAGCGGTGCGGGAGTTTTAAGTGACAGGCAACTGGAAACAGCTTATAGGTACTTTGCCAGACCTCAGCTTTACAACCGAGTCCCAATCAATGGCAATTAACCTCTGCATTGCTCACGGTGTGTTGACAGTGAAAGTCACTGCCGCTTATTAGTGGCTGACGGCTTTGCTACCGACATCACCCACCCACTGTAAAAATGACTACATGGTTGGCTGTAATTGCTATACATAGAATACAATATCTTTATTTTTATATAGCGCCTTTCATAGTGGACCGCCATCACAAAGCGCTTTACAGAGGTAGGCTGTGAACTGAGTATTATATGCAGAGTCACTTACAATAGGACATTGATTTAACGTCTCACCCGCAGGATGGAGCACAAGGAGGTTAAGTGACTTGCTCAGGGTCACACAGGTAGTCAGTCAGTGGCTGGGGTGGGATTTGAACCAGTAACCTTCTGGTTACAACCACTGGATCACACTGCCCCCTAAACATCCGTATATCAATTAGAACTGTTTAAAGTAATTTAAAGAATAAACTTTAATACATGCAGACCAGCGTTCCATTATATATCACTCAGTGAGCTTGCGCTCCAGTCTTGAGCCGGACATGTAAGTGCACACTGTATATCTGTACTGCCTAGCAGCTTGCAAGTTACGTGCTAGTAGGGAACGCTGTTGGCGTACGAGCCGATATTTACGTAATCACGATGTATGTAATTCACGGCGCCTGGCGGACGAGTTTGGTGATTACGCACATTTGAGAATGCAACATCTCCGGAGCATGCGCTGTGGGGATTAGGTCTGAGTGGAATTCGCCTTGTTCCGTGTAAAACAAATAATTATAAGAAAACGGTGGACGGGCATGCAGAGAGGGGACGGCATGAGTGTGGATTGAAATAGAAAATAGAGTAATTTGATTCGGACGTCATGGAGGGATTCTGACTCGAAGAGCTTTCTCAAGAAGGAACAAACTAGCGCGGCGTTCAGCTGACACCAGGTAATGTAAAACACAGCCGATAAACTACAGCGCGCCAGCCTGTGCGGTGTGTTTGTTTTGTCGTTCAGTGTTAATACCGCTACGTTTTTAAAACAATATTCGCGGTGATGCAGTTGTCGGGACGTTTAAAATGATTAAAAATGTTTCAGCGGCGGAAAATATAAGGGAAGTTGTGTAAAAATGGGGATGTGGGAGTGACGACTTGCCTTCGGGGCAAAAGGTGAACACCGGGAATGGAGAAATATTTGTATGTGGTGGGAATAGTGTCAAACGAAGTCCTACGTGTAATTGGAGCCACAAAATAAATAAATAAACATTGATGGAATACCGATAGTTGCTGTAATATTATACCAAATCGTACTACTGTATTGTGTTTGTTTTAGTATGTTCTTACTTATTAGATCTATATTTTATTAATTTCATTAGGTAAAGGTGTGCATTTCTATAAAATGATCTCTCTCTCTCATATATATATATATATATATATATATATATATATATATATACATACATACATACATACATACATACATACATACATACATACATACACTATACACCATAGACCATAGACCTTCTATACACAATACACCTTACCCCTTACCCTTCCAGGCTTTATAAGAGCGAAATGGTAAACCGGCTTTGCCATTGTAAAGAAGTATATCTGGCACGGTGAACTTGCTAATGTGGATTCCCTACTTCCTGTCTTTATTTAGGAGGAGAACCCAGTAAGTACATTTGTTCTTCAAGAGGGTGACCCCCCCCCCCCCTATCCTGTAGGTGTTATGCAAGGTGAGGGCTGTATAGATGTGTTTATTATCTGAACACTGAGAAGTGCACAGTCATCATTACAGCAAGAACTGTGATAAACTCACCACAGCTGTGCAAATTATTCCATTTGTGTTGCTAGGAGGGTTGCAACAAATGAGTTGTGGTTTGATGCTGGAAAGCCAGATGGACAGTGGATCTGTTGGTTACTGTAGTCATGAAAGTTGAAGTAATGAGGTTAGGGATTAACAGGCGAACAGGGTGAAAGCTAGTTTGTCTTTTTGCTGTTTGAGATCCAGTGTGTACAGGGGTAAGCAGATCATCTATAACTTTAATGTGTTTTTTTTTTTTTAACCTTCCAGATATATGTGTATGTAAAATAATAAACAGTTTGGCTTTACAACCAGCTACAAACAAAAAAGCACATTTTTAAAGGAGTTTAGTTCACTTTGTGCCTGCAAGACCAGCACAGATACATCTCAACAGTGCAAGCACTAATACAAAGAGATACCTAAGTAGATCATATTTGATAAAATAACAATCTGACAATAAAATAATTCAAACTAATACTATACATCCAGAAATAATATCTATAGATCTATATCTATCTATCTATCTCCTATCTATCTATCTATCTATCTATCTATCTATCTATCTATCTATCTATCTATCTATCTATCTATCTATATATATATATATATATATATATATATATATATATATATATAATATATAAAGATATAAAGCACAGTTTGTTGGATTGACTAATACAAATGTATCCACATTCTTAAACCAGCCTTCTTAAACTCAAGCCATCTCTCATTTAGCTTTAAGACATTCTTAGACTGGGTAAGGGTGTTTACAGTAATTGGCATTTGTCATGTTACAGTACCTTATTGTTAGGAGGGTGAGATACCAGTATTTCTGGACAGGTCATTCTTTGTTTTATATCTAAAATCTATTTATGTCTACATTTTTTTTTTTTTTTTTTTTTTTTTTTAGTTTGAGAGAGAGAGAGAGCTGTGTAGAAAATGGAGTCAAGGAAAGACGCAGCCCGACCCAGAAGGCAGCAGGAGGCGCTGTTGGACTCGGCATATTCCTGCTGTGCTGATGGTGAAGACATGCGGGGCCGAGGAAATCCCATGCGAGGAAGAACCAAATCACGAAGCCTGTCTGCTTCTCCGGCGCTGGGCAACTCCGAGGACGTGTAGGTAGCGGTTCTGCTTATTTCATTTCGAAACGTTGGATGTCTTCTGACACCTGATAAGCAAATGTGTTTAAGTCCTGCGTTAAGGAAATGAAATACCACATCAGACTTGTGCAATACACATTGCAGGAATGTTTGCTAATGTCTGAGTCTTGCATAACCAGTGAAATTTGGACTGAGCTGTAAAAAAAAAAAAAAAAGCTTCAAAACTGACACAGCGGACTTCAGTGCACACCAAGACGTAAAGACAGTTATGGGTAGCAGTAGACGCTAATTCTGTCCGGGAATCATGAGAGCTAACAGACGAGGACTAATTTACAAAACTGCAGTTCTGCTGCAATGTGTGCACTGTAAGTACAGATCATTTGATCATATTTGTCTTTTTTTTTTTTTTCCCCCTGCAATGAGGATAATAATTGGTGCTGATTAAACAGTCCTACAGCGTCATCAATTCACATCTAGATGTTTTTGTGTTCTAGTACAGTTTTCCCAGGAGCCCTATTATCTTGTGTCTTTGCTGCAATTGTTTGTGTGTTAACAAGTCCAGAACAGATGGTGAACTATTAGTGGAAGACGGCTAATAAGATTTGCGTCTGCTGGTCACGTGACTCTAAAATTAGCTTCTCCTAAGGGAAGTAAACCTAAGGGCATCTCAATAGGAACCAGGATTCCTTGACAAGCCAGTTCATTCGTTTAATTCAGTTTCATTAGTTTTATTGCTTTGCCTTCTTGTTTGTGGTACCTTGAGGTCACAGACAGATAGATGTACCCAGATGAATCCATATTCACAAGGTTCTTGTTTTGGGTATCCCACTAAAAAAGTTTAAAAAGGATGATGTGATCGCACCATCACAAAAAAAAACAAAAAACTGTCGGATTCTCATTTTTCAAATGAGGAAAGTGGGGACTGCACCTTTGCAGTAGTCTGCTTTAGTACAGTTTTGACATCCAGTGTTATGTTCAGCACTACTGCTACCGATTCAAATGTATAGGAAAATAAGAGCTTGCCTAGTATTACTGTATATTTACAGTTTTAACAGAGTAGATTATTAAAATAACACTACAAACAGTGATCAGTATTATAAATACTATACAAACCAAAGTGTGATTCATTAAAAATTCATTGGGCTAAATTATATATGTGCCGTGCAGTTGAAAAGGAACTGTCAGCCCTACCTCTCCCTCAGCCTCAGGGTGTGTGTACCAATAGGAATCCATTCCGCCCATTTTTACCAAAATAAACACATCATTATTACCTACCCCGTGGAACTATTTGAGCTCAGTACTGAGCACTCTTTTAGTTTAGCGTGTTGTGTTGTTGCACCAAGGAAGATCAGAGTCTTACATCTGGTAAGGTGTGTTGATAAATTGGTGGCTATATGGATTTAAAAGTGTATGCTGCACACAAGATCTTGTTTATATACTTGAATGTATGTGTTGCACTTATGAATTATTTGCCTGCAAAATAATGGACGTAATATAATATGTAGTTCTTCTTTATATGGTGTGCTGTAGGGTTTGTCATTTTTTTTAACTATGTCTGAATGTACAGATCCTTGCTTTTGTATGCACATTTTCTCTATGGCTTCAGTGCGGTTCATTCTAATCATTAACATCTTATTGCTTAACTTTGCCAGTTTGATTAAAAAAAAAAGTTCAAATGGTTTGAACTTCTGTCGAATGTATTTTTACCCATGTGATTGTAAAACAAATGAGTGACTTGGCTTAAAAAGGGACGTATACATTTTTAATCACGTCTGTGGTCAGCTATTAGGATTTTCACATAATTGTTAACAGATATCAATTACAATTAAATACATTATTCGATTCAAATCAGGACATTAATGGTGAGGTTTTTAGGTATGGTATGGTGTACTGTACTTAAGTTGACCTGCTGGACAATATCATAGATTGAGATGGATTTTTTTTCTTTTTTAAATAAATAATAATAAAATTTATCAGGAATGATATCGCAGATTTGTGTGGTATCACTGTTCATGTTGGTGGTTCACCTTTCCTAGTTTGCAAAGGCCAGTACGTGCTTATGCAGATGTTCAGATGTTTAGTATCAATAATATGAGTAAACAAAATACAAGGTAACCAGGTGAAAAAAATAATAATAATTTGCATACAACAGTATGTTTGCACACCAATGATTTCATGTTCTTGTGTTTCCTTAGGAGGACGCGATCACTACATGGACCAAGCCCTGTGACCAAGTTTGGACCAAAAGCCTGCATGCTGCAGAACCCGAAGGCAATAATGTAAGCACCTCTCCTCCAATTCAAAACACCCTCAGCATTTTAAGGGCTTTAAGTCTGGTATTGTGTCATTGTTAAATTATTATTATTATTATTATTTATTTCTTAGCAGACACCCTTATCCAGGGCGACTTACAATCGCAAGCAAATACAAATACATTCAAGTGTTACAATACAAGTAATACAATAAGAGCAAGAAATACAATAATTTTTGTTCAAGTGTGACAAACCACAATTCAATAATACAGCAGATAATAGTGATAGTTACATCAGGATATGATTAAATAGTGATAGTTACATCAGGATATGATTAAGTACAAAATACTACAGGTTAAACACTTGGCAAATTACAATATTCTGAAGTACAGGATTAAATGCAGTAAAATAGGGGGCAGATAAGAGCAAAATAAAGCACATTTAAATGAAGGGTGATAGTGTCCCAGGATACAACAGAGGAGTTCTACAGGTGCTGTTTGAAGAGGTGAGTCTTAAGGAGGCGCCGGAATGTGGTCAGGGACTGGGCAGTCCTGACATCTGTAGGAAGGTCGTTCCACCACTGCGGAGCAAGGGTGGAGAAGGAGCAGGCTCGGGAGGCAGGGGAGCGTAGCGGAGGTAGAGCCAGTCTTCTAGTGTAGGCGGAGCGGAGAGGTCGAGTCGGGGTGTAGGGAGAGATGAGGGTCTGGAGGTAAAGCTGGACTAGAAATAGTAAATGTAGTATGTTATTGGCCAGTCGTACATATATAAGCAGATCAGTTTCCTTGAAAATGAGCACTTCTTTCAGCGTCTCTTCTAAAGCAGTGCTGTGTTTCTATACAAGATCAGTCATGAACACACTTGCTATTGAAGAGAATGCTGAAATAAATGCAGTGATAACGAATTGCTTCAGTGTGGTTTAAACGCATGTTCTCTTATTTACCTGTCTAATCCAAGCACACTGCAGAGGATCTAGAGCTGTAATTCCACCTTTTTCTCGATTTGAATTATTTTGGCTCAAGATGCACAGTGTGTTTAATCCACTGCGGGATGATCTGTGAATTGAAAAACAAATCATGGAGAAGTTGTTTTTCATGGTGAAACATGTCAGGGTGTTTTTTTTTTTTTTTTTTTTTTTTAAATCCTCAGTCTTAAAGGTATGCTCTGAACAGACTTTATGTAATTTTTTTTGACAACAGCAAGGTCGTTTATCCTGGGGAACTTGTTAGGTGAGCAAAACACTCAAATGACACATTTTGTTCAGCAAAAAAAAAAAAAGAATACTTTTCCAGGCACAAAGCAATTGCAACAGAGACAGGCTTGGTTTTTTGGCCATGCCTAGGTGATCCGTAATGGTGTCTAAACTAGCAAACGTAAAAAGAAGGAGCGAACTAATGCTGCACAAATAATTAAGATTTTGTTAAACATACTATTTCAACATGACAACAAACCTGGAACATTTCAAATACTATAAAACTAAACCTTTTTTTTTAATAATCATTTACACTAGCCTTCCTTTTTAAATCATGTCGCAGAAGTTTTCCAAAACAAATCTTCTTAATACCAGATTTATAAATAAACCTTGTGTACCACAATGTATTTGTTCTGAAATCCAGTCTTGCTGAATCCTTCACACTGGTGATTTAAAAAAAAAAAACTTTCCACAATGTTGTTGCACCCAGATTAGGGTTATTTCAAGAGGCTTTGTCTGTATTCCTTGTGCTTAGAAGGCTGGGAAAATCCAATAGTTTTTTTTAAATTTTTTTTTACTTCCTCTTGTGTGATCTTACCCGTCGCATGGACACTGCTTGAGTGAGTGGAGAAAGGCAGCCCAGCCTTTGTGGGCAGAGCCTTGATGATGTGTGATTGGTGGAGGCATGATTCTATATGTAACATAGAGCTGATTGGAATGAGCTATTGCAACTTGATATCAGATGTGCCGGGTCAGACAGAGGGATAGGAGAGTTTACAATAAGACAGGGCTCTGTTGTCATTTTATAGAATGGGTGCTTTTTACATGAAGTTTTACTGCAAGGCAATCGGTTCCAGTTAGTGCTACTGTACAAATACAATTTCCAATTTGATTTTAACAATCTGCTTTATACAAGTGGGGAGTACAGATGTGAAATAATTTGTTTTCACATTCTAAGTTGGCTTATTTATTTATTTTTTGCTAATATGGATAAAAGCCTATTGAAAGTTAGGTGTATATTTATATCAACTTGAAGGATCTCTAATACTCGCGGGAGTGCTTTATCAGGCAGGTCCGGTTGTTAACTTTAATGAGGTAGGTCACTGGAGACTCGCTTTACTGTGATTCCTGCTTAAAGAAGCACATCACATGAAGACAATGAAGATCCTCCAGTGTGTAAATGTAGCTCCGGTGAGCAGCACAGCGAGGAAATGGTAAGGATGCCTTTTAATACGATAAATTGCCAGTTTTATATTTATAGAAACTGTGATCTTGGAGTAAGTAGCGGGGTTCCAAAAAATGTAACGTTGCACGTGTGTTGCTACAACTGTCTTTTTTTTCCCCCATTAACATCCTGACAACTTTTTATACTTAAAACTTTAAAATCTGTTTCAAAGCTCTTTTCAGAATGATAGTGTATGGCTTATTGCCCACATTGTCAAACAGGTAACGCAGCAATAATGATCCATGATGTGCTACAGAACAGAAAAGCCAGAGCACTTGTTATGTTTTTTTATCGCTCTTCCTGCAGTGATTTAGAGGACAGATCTCGATAATACAGGTGCTATAGTTTTAATCTGACAGTAATGCACTGGGCTTGGCATAATACTATTTCAGTTCTCACAGTTCTCTGACTCATTTGTTGCTCCTATCTTGTATTTCTTTATTCACCATTATATTAGTTATTGGAAAATCATCAGCTTCTTCTGCAGCTGTTAAAACTGAGCTGTGGAAAGTACGTTTTAAGATGTGCTTGAAAAATACCCAAAGTCTCCGAGTCCATGATTCCCCCAGGAAGAGCATTCCACAATCTTGGTGCATAACTGCAGAATGCTCCGTCACCCATTGAATGTATCCTTGTTGTTTGGAATAATTAAAAGACCAGAGTCCATTGACTGGAAATTCCGTGAAGGAATATCATTGTATAGCATGGAGCCAACCCATTTAGGGCCTTGTAGGTCATCAGCAGAACGTTAAAATCAATACAGTCAATACAAGGATGCCAAAACAGGAGTTCTATGTTTGCAGGATTTGCCAAATCCAGCCTTAAGTAAATGTTGTTATTGCCAGTGCCAGCATGCAATTTAGATTGCTGCTGGCTACCAATTGTGAAATTCATTTGTCAAAGATAAAGATATATCTTAATAGTAATTCATTTTGATGTATTTTGTGCACTTCACAGTACCAGAAGCTGATCTTGTTGACAGTTTGCTTACAGTCCTGAAGGCATTTTCACCTGCAGTTAACAAGCATTTTTGTGAATCAAATTGGGATACTCCTTACAAATGAATTATGTTCTCAAGCTCTGCTAAAGCTCACAAAGTAAGATATAGAGAAACTATTTTTGAGGGACGGCACCTTTCTGCATTAATTTTTTCTTTGTCTAAACCTAGCGTTATGCACATTCCTCTGTATTCAGGAAGCTGGGTTTTGGTGTGGTTAAACACATTTTGCTAAATGAACAGTTTTATTTCCCCCCGCCCCCCTGTGTACTTCCTTGTTGGTCCTGAAATGGGACATTTCAGGTCAATAAGGAAGGCAGTGAACTTTTATTAACTAATTTCCACTTCAATAAACAAAGAGGAGAATATGACCAGTAGTCATTCAATTTTTTTTTTTTTTTTTTTTTTTTTTTTTTTTTTGAGTTTTTGTTTAATTGCTGTTTGGAAGGATGTTAGTCCTGTGATGTTTGTCTTTGCCTTCTAGACTTCAAACCTGTTTAATGACCTGTCTTGAACCTATTAAGACAACCCTAAACATTGTCTTTCTTCTTGGGAGGTTTTTAGTTACAAAAGGAAGTTTCAAGCTCCATATTATCTGCAGTACGTTAATAATTTCACAGAAAAAAAACCCCAGAAGTTTGATTCCATTGTTATGAAGTAGGAAATAAGGAAGGGATATTGCAATATTAACAACCCTGTCATTGTAGTGGCATGTTATATCGCTGAGTTTTAAATTTAGCCCAATAAGGCATTTATTTCAGGACTGCACAATGGTCAATGTAACTTTGCCGTTGGGCACTTTAATTACATGCATTCCACAGCTTGACCAATTTTGCCTTTTTATAATAACATGACCAGTTTTGAAAGGACTAGTGATTGAAAAGTGGTCATGGTCGTAACTCTCCTCGTTTACCGTCTAATTGCAAGTTTTTTATGCTCTGGTTTTAAAACTCAATATAACCTTGACATAATGAAATGCTTTTTAAAAAGTGTTCCGTGCTGTGTTTGCATGGTTATGTTGATCACTCTACAGCCGGCACGGTTTATATATAACATGATAAGATGCCATTGAAAGTTAGGTAACAGTACATATAAACAGCTATGATTGGCTGACTGTATAGCTGAAGCATCTGCCACAGCCAATGTAGGAATGAATTTGAGAAACTTTACCAAGAAATATAGAAAGAAATGGAACCATCGATTAGACGTTTTAAAATACTAGGCAAGATGTGGTTTGAATTTGTAAGTATTTAATTACATTTTTGTTATATATTTATGTGCACTTGGTGTTTATACAGAGCTGCTTCCAACCAGATAAAAATCAAAAATACAAAAATGTTCTACATGCATTTAAAAAAATGCTGTATTTTATTTTTTTAACTTTCAGGCACATTCAGGATCCAGCTAGCCAGCAGTTAACATGGAACAAGCCTCCTAAAAGTGTCCTTGTAATTAAAAAGATCAGAGATGCCAGTCTGTTGCAGCCCTTTAAGGAGCTGTGTATATTCCTTACAGAGGTAGGAACGCTTTTTAATATTACTTGTTAAACTTCATTTTAAAGTAGATATAGTTCCATCCTTGCTCTATTGCACTGCTAATGTGTCATTGTAGATATAACCTTGTTATAATCCTAACTGGTTGTGTCCTAGTTCATATTGTATTTTAGTTGTAATATTTGCACTTACTGTAAACTATACTGTAATTAAATATTCATTATGCATTGTAACCCTGTACTGCCCTGTAACACCTGGGTAAAGACATCTGCCAAATAAATTAATAATAATGCAAAAATCCCCTGTATCAGGTTTAGGTCTCATATTTATTTGACATGCAGCCCAGCAGTATGAGAATAATCTAAAACAAAACCTGTTTTGAATTGTATTCATTCCTGTGTGTTTTTTTTTGTTTTTTTGTTTTTTTTTTAAGTCAAAGAACATGATCGTCTACGTGGAAAGGAAAGTACTGGAGGATCCGGAAATTGCAAACGATGAGAGCTTCGGTGTGGTGATAAAGAAATTCTGCACCTTTAGGGAAGGTATGGAGGCTTTACAAATCTTTGTGAAACAGGTGGGGGGGTATTTCAGTTTGCTTGGTTAACAGAAGGATAGCATTCTGATATGCTGTGTACTGTATGTTTTAGAAGTGATCTGAATTTATGTTTTTTGCAGTAATTGATAACCTTTAGTGATTAACATAAACAAATGTAATACATTATCTTGGTGATGAAGCGTTTGAAGCCTAGACACGACATATGTGCACTTTGAAACTGGTCATAAACAAACACTGTAATGCTGTTGACTTTTGTCATTATTAAATCATATAGGTGCCATGTCTCTGGGATTTATTTCACTAACTGTATGTGTAAGTAGGCCTGTACTCTTTCATGATTTTAAAGAATTGTGTTTCAGACTACGACGACATTTCTGACCGAGTAGATTTCATTATTTGTCTGGGAGGGGACGGGACCTTACTCTATGCTTCCTCATTGTTCCAGGTAAGATATCACAGTTTTGATCTCTGAAATGAATTCCTGCATGCTATAAATATAAAAGGAACAGGCTCTTCCCATGTCTATAAATGTAATATTGTTCCCAGAGTTCCTAAATCATTATGTAACAGTTCCTTTTCTAACCATATGCAGAAATTCATCATGTACTGTAATCTATAAAAATGCACCAATTTTCAGTCACTTTGTATATGCCTTCATACATATTTACCATCAGTGCTGTTTGAACTGAAAACAGTGGGCTGATTGATGTAGCTTGATTTACATTGTCCACGCTATTGGTTAAACTTTCAGCTGTAGAAAATGGGGAAATAAAAAGGCGTTTGTTCAACAGATGTAGCATTACAAAGCCAGTTCCAGACACTTGGTTTGTATAGGAAGCATTAAGCTTTGAGGGTACAGTAAAGATATTAATATAACGCTGGCCGAAAAAACATTTATGTACTTGAACTTGCGAGGTCAAACTTGTGAGTTAAATTGACAAACGTTTCGGCCAGTGCCTTCTCCGTTAATGAGTGCCAACAATAAATTCCTAATGCTGAATCATGAAAGAAAATAAACCAACAACCATATAAGCAGCACGAGCTGAAGAATGCATACACATCCACTGCAGCGTGCAACTGACCCCAGACAGTAACTCGTCTGAAAACAAAACCAGGTTCATCCTGAAGAGCCACATTTCACAAATACGATTCCTGTTACTCTTTTTTTTCACTTTCTCACTGAAGTTGCTTTATTTGGGTAGTTGATGCTTTTTTTTTAAGATTTCTAAGAGATGGCCTGGGAGGTGGTATGTTAAGTAGTCTACACCAATCATATAATATTTATACTGAAGATGTAACCCATCAGATATTGAGGTGGGGTGAACATCATATACAAACTGTGAAAAGCTTCTGGGACTAGAGGTGTTCATTTTGATTTTTAGGAAAGTGTTCCTCCGGTCATGGCCTTCCATCTGGGCTCTCTCGGGTTTCTCACACCCTTCAATTTCGACACCTATCAGTCTCAGGTTACTCAGATTATCGAAGGTAAGAACTGTGCACGGTCTTCGCATTGAAAGGATGGGCCACTGCTGTGTCTGGCTTATTGCATGATGAAGTACCTTCTGTCATAATGTTCATCAGCTGGCATGGCTTTTGAATCATTTTGTTTTCTGTCGTTCTTTTTAAATGTTTGTTTAGGCAACGCTGCGATTATTCTTCGAAGCAGACTAAAAGTAAAGGTAGTGAAAGAACCTAGAGAGAAGAAGAAAGCGGTTCAAGACAGAGGGGAGGAAAAAGGACTGATCGTAAAAAATGGGGAGAGCGAGATAAGCAGACGCACTGTGCAGTACCAGGTATGCCATGACGAGTGAAGCAACGTGTATCACGAGGGATTTCGTTGGTTCAATTGAGATTCCAAAGCACTGTCTTGTTTAAGAACCGCCTCCTTTTTAAGTAAGACGATTAACCCTTCATTAACCGTTGCTGGTTGGGATATGCATACTGTAGTAAACACTTGGGGTCAAAAGGCTAGTCTGTGGGTAGATAAGAGCCATTTGAAAAAAAGGCCATCCTGCTTATTTATGTGGAAGGGCAATGCGCTGTCATCGTGAATGAAGAATCTAGAGGCTTGGTGCATCACTGTGCAATGCTGATGTTTCACAATATTCGTGGCGCCATGGAACCTCTTGAAGTTACCACAGACTTGCAGGTTTTTGCACACACATGCACAGAATCTGTTTGCTTTTCTTGAATATGTGTTCTCCTAACACATACGCAGGTCTCCTATGTAATAAACAGTTATTTAGGTGATCTCATCCTATGTGTACTAACTCAGTATTCCTGTCTCGCGCTGCATAGGTTCTGAATGAAGTTGTCGTGGACCGGGGTCCCTCTTCATATCTTTCCAATGTAGATCTGTTTCTTGATGGGCACCTCATTACCACAGTGCAGGGAGATGGTGAGTCCTGCACTAATTGTCCTTCCTGAAGTCCATGTGTGTTTTGGCTTTTTAATGGTAAATGGTACATTTAGTGTCACTTATTTTAATTTAAAAAATGCAAGAACAGTCATGAACTACCAGCTCGTTGATCTAATTACCAGTCATGAATACAGACCAGTAAGTATCGCCTTGAGTCTCTTTGCTACTCGGTCTTGCATTAAACCCAGGAACGGTGCTGTCAAATCTGAACACAAGGGTCGCAAAGATAAAAGCTGGAGTTTTGCAGAGACCGGTGTGTTTTTTTTTTTTTTGAAGGAATCTTGCTTTCTCTTTTCCTTTAGGAGTCATTGTCTCCACCCCAACCGGAAGCACTGCCTATGCCGTGGCGGCAGGGGCTTCCATGATTCATCCCAACGTTCCTGCCATCCTGATCACACCAATCTGCCCGCACTCCCTGTCATTCCGACCCATCGTCGTTCCTGCAGGGGTGGAGCTCAAGGTACACTTCAACCCATTTTTCTGGGTTAACAACTGCTGTTAACAGTTAACGGTTACATTTAAACTTTAGCGGTTAACAAAATTAGAGTAACTTTTCATACAAGATCATACATTCACACCTTCAACAGCTACTGGTCATGAACTCAGTAAATACATAAATATGCAGGTAATTGGCTAAGTGGGTAAAATGCAAATTAGAATTTCAAAGTTTCTTTTAGTCAAAGTGAAGGAGATACGATTTTATTGGACTAACTAAACAATAATTAATCAATAAGCTTTCAAGACCTGATTCATTATTGTTTAGTTAGTCCAATAAAAGGTATCGTTTGTCTATCATCTCTGGACTGATACGGCCACCATTTCATCTATCAACGTAAGTTTCTTTTAAAGGCCAAAGTGGAATACAGATGTCCTGCTGGATTGTATCCTTGTGTTTTGTGACTGTGCATGTTGTGTCTTCAGATCATGCTGTGCCCTGATGCTCGAAACACTGCCTGGGTTTCCTTTGATGGGAGGAAACGTCAGGAGATCTGCCACGGAGACAGGTGTGTGAGATGACTTTGTGTTTGAACTGCCTCTGGTACTGTATATACTGCTGGCGTCTGGTAATAATGACATTTTTAGAAAAAAAAGGCTAAACAAATTGTATAGACAGTATCTTAATGATCAATTATTGTTCCAGCCCTACAGCTATGGCTGAAGGTTTTGCATCACCCTATAGAATTAACTCATTTTGATTCATAAAGTCGAGTGAAACTGGCAGAATAATGTTACGTTAACATATTGAATTACCGGATTCTGCCGAGTCAACACCAAGAGGGTGTAAAGTTGTCGTTACGGCAAAAGCGTTGACTCAGGCAGGAGTGAAATTACAGGCATGCTTAACATTAGAAACTTGAGATTAAACAAAATATATTTATTTATTTATTTTTTCTCTATCCTAAAATTGTAGGTGATGCAAAACTTTTGACCATAGCTGTGTATTCTACGTGGCTGTGTATCATTTTTGTAAGCCATGTTTTTTTTTTTTGTTTGTTTCTCCCATGCCAAACTTGATCCTTCTCTGTTTCTTTCCTTGACCAGTATTACCATCACTACCTCCTGTTACCCGGTTCCTTCAATCTGTTTCCGGGACCCTGTGAATGACTGGTTTGAGAGCCTGGCTGAGTGTTTGCACTGGAACGTGAGGAAGAAACAGAACCACTTCATTGCGGAGGAAGAGGAGTACTGAGAACGACGAGCTCGGCATCGTTACACATGCGGGTGTCTTTGTGCAGGACTTGAAATTTAAACTGCGTTTGTTAGAACACCACATGTCATTCAACACATGTTGAAACTTCTCTGTTCATAGAATATTTTGTTCCCCAAAGTATTTATTTTAAATGTAACTGAATAGCCCACTGTTCAAATTGTTAAATTTCATGTCTGAAAGAAAATATACTGTATGTTTTATTCAGAATTGCTAAAGACTGAAAACACATTCCCTGCAATAAGAGTTAGTGCCTTAGACATCTATTAACCAGTATACTTCCAGGAGGAGCCGTACTGCATTATCCGCAGTTTTCCACTGTGGTTTGAAGGATATTATGCACGTCGCAAAATCATGTTTGTAAATTATTTTATAATTGTACAATAATGCGGTAGGTTAGAAGGAAACGAATATAAAAAGTTACTTGAATATTGAAAATATATGAATGCCAAAGTTACAATTCATCTTAAAATTCTGGCATGTCTTCCATTCTCTCATCTGCTAAAAGACTTTAATACATGAATGCAGTTTCCTGAATTTGTTACATGCTAATTGGTGGAGGGGGGGGGGGGGGGGGTGGAATTCGAGCATTGAAGTTAATAAACCCCGCCCTCAAACCACCAATCTGATCAAGTGAACTGAACGAAAACAGTTTTTCAATTGCTCAAGCTGTTTGAATAGGCTTTTAATTCAATAGAAGTACTTTTTAAAAAATTATATTTAATAAAGGATGGTAGGTAGAAACGTTATTGCAAGATTGTTTTGGGACCATTAATTGAATGCATATCTTGCTCGGAGGTGTAAGGTGTATGACTGAATTCCGAATATTACTATCAAAGATTTTCCGATTACACCAATGCAAAAGAGAGGGAGGGTTCTATTTATTAATTAACATGTAACCTTGTTTTTTTGTTTAGCCGTGTGTTTAGTGTGTAGCTTTTTATGATTGCAGTTTACAGAGATGTTACACAGCAGTTGATGCTATGTAGCTATATATACCCTATGATTTTAAGTGCTTTCTGATTTCTAGCTTTCATTTTTGCTGTAAAACAAAATAAGTGTCTCTTAGTTTTATTGCAGGTCCATTCGGGTTTCAGTACTTCTTACCAGCTTATTTTATGATACGGTATTTCAAGTTATTCACGAATGGAATTAATAGGATGGGTCTGTTTTGAACTGGTGCTTACTATATATTTCTTTTATTTCTTTATTTTCTCTAACCTTAAGTGAAAGTTTATATATATATATATATATATATATATATATATATATATATATATATATATATATATATATATATAGCTGTATTGAATGGAAGATTTTTTGTTTCTTGTGACCAGACATGAAAAACAAATCAAAGTATGAGGAGGGCTGTATTGTTAGTCATATTAAACTGATAGAGAATGGAGTTTCTCTGCTCTGTCTTTGCTTAGCATTGCCTGAAAGTGGTCTCCTGTCTTTTTGCTCACTATTGTTGAAATTCCATTTCCAGGCTGTGTACAGTATCTGAACCACTCTTGTTAAAAAGGACCATAGCAACCCAGAAATGATTGTAAAGCCCATGGTGATGAAAGTGTAGTGTACAGACGTTTCTTCAGAAATCTGTTGGTGTGTATTATTAAAATGAGATGATTTCGCTATCTCTATATATATATAAAGATTCCTTTGCATTTTGTGCATTTGAAGTACAGTAATCCGTCGCGTTCTTCGCCCATCACATATCCACCCTCACCGTGTATCCACCATGATCAAGCTCTTCAGCAACGTGGATTTATTATTGAACAGAGAAGATTAGTTCAGAGATTGTAGATCCTGCCAAAGTTTTCATACACTGTGTTGTATGTGCTCGGTGCGCTGCCATTGCTGGTAGTGTCACGTGAGCTGCTCAGTGTGTTGATATGGAAATAACTCCTGTTCGCCTGCGGGGGGTGTATCAACTTCAACCTCCGTCTCGATCTCCTGCCTGTCACTCAGCAGTGAATGCACGCACCCACACGGCAGACGCCTACTCTGGCATTAATACCCTGTATCTTTCTAAACAAGGGATTTAGGTGAGCTCCCTAATAAAAGCTTAATCTCACAACAAGAATTGTGTGAATATAGTCATTGTTACAGCTGTGTATAATGGGATTTAAAACAGGATTCATTCATCCGACTTTTTCCATATCCGCCCTTACTCTGGTCCCACCGCAGTGGGATACGTGACGGATTACTGTATTGCTTTTTTTTTTTGTCAAGGGTTGAGTTCCAGTTTTATTTTTCCTTGCCTGGTATCCAGCAAAGGAGTACAGTGATACGGTTCATAACAACCTAAATATCCATTACAGTTTATAAGGGGTTTGGAAAGCGATCTTTAATTTTCCTGGCACAGCAGTTGTGCTATCCTTTAAAAATGTAGCCTTGTACATAACAGCTCTTGTTATAAAGATAGAAGGTGGTGTTGTGTAATTTCATTATTTTCTGTGGCAGTCATGGTTTTAAATGTGCATATAAGTACACCTGTATTACCCGGTGAAATATACACCTTAAAAGTCAGCTATTTGAATGGGCAGTTGAAGCAGAAAAAGTATGTTTTGAAAACATGTATTGCTATCCCTGGGATAAAGAGGGGACAAGAGTCTTCTAGGTGATTTTATTTTTACGTGTGCAGTAACATGAAAAGCGTCTTGCATGATACGTGCAAGGAAGAGGTTTTTAAGATTTTAAAAAATACCTCTAATCCAATGAAAATGGCTTGCCGTGGAAAATGCAAAAAGGATATCCACCATCTATTTAACTTGCACAAAGATAGGCTACAAAATTCAACAGTATTGCAAAAGTAACCTGGAATGGGATACTGCAACTTTGGTAACGTGATCACAAGTTTTGTAGGAAAACTGGGTTTAGCTTTTTGTATGTAAGATTATGAGTGTTACTTAAGAGGTTTCAAATACTTTGTGTAATAGTTTTGTTTTTCTAATTGTTAATGCTGTCGGATCTCGATAAATATTGGTGATGATATTGAAATATATATACTATTTTTCAGGGCCTTTTAATAAATGTAGAATAAGCATTTTTTCAAGAAAAAGAAAATTCTGTGTTTTTTTTCTTTGTGAGTTACACAGTATGTTGCAGTGATATTGGCACAGTGGAGGGGAGGGGCAGGCATTGTTTGGATCCAGAAATTCTTACTTAACCTCCTTTTTATCATTTTTTTTTTTTTAGACTAACTAATAGCAGGCTCATTGTTGGAATTAAAACTGTAACAAGATTGTATACGCACATTTGAGATATATTTTGAAATAAGTAACTTAGAGGCCAGTGTATTTGAATCCTAAATGAAGATTCAGATACCACCACTTGAACAATAGTGTCATTAAGGACTCCTGTTAAATACAAGTTGTTGTACAGTGTGTAATGAATTGGCATCTCAGACCATTGAATTGTATGGAAAGGCAAGGGCTGGGCATGAAGCCCACGCCATACTGTTTAAAGACAAACTTCTTCCCATTTAGCTGAAGAGCAAGTTATTGCAGAGGTGAGTACGTGCCTAATGCTGATGTCAGTATTAACTCAACACCCGCTAGGAGAACATCCATTACAAGTGTGTGTCTACCAGAGCCCCAGCTTCACAATACCATTGTTACATCATTTTGATTGCTGTGAGCTCTGACTACACCCTGTAATAAAGTCAGTCTTAACATCTGCCAAAGAAAACAAGTTTGCTTAGTGTGTAAGGTGAGGCGTTAGTTGAGGTTTACAATATGTTATCATTGTAGAATCTGTGTGTGTGTGTTGCAGTTTATGACTGTCAGAAATAACAAGAAAACAGATTTTAGAAACAGGTTTATTAAAAATGTTAATAAAAAGTGCTTTAACATGGTATGGAGATGCCAAACATGATGCAAGTAATATATTTACAGGGTATGTATTTTTCTATACCATAATCGTGTTTTCACAGAAGACAGTCTTTTGGTATACTTTGGATTAATGACGTGAAGGAAGGGCATCTCTCTGGGGTCCCGTTCCCCTCTGATTTAAAATTAATTTACATTTAGTATTGGGCCCCATGCAGCATCATTTATCCAGAATGGTCCCGGGACATTCCCACAAGCCTTAAACGTGCCAGGGTGCCTTACTGAAGAAACTATGTTTTATACACAAGGCTGCTGTATTTTACAAAATGTTAGCTTCTGTATAAAATGTAATTATTCATAGAAATAGGCAACATTTTCTAAACAAAATGGTTCAACAATTTCCAGTGTTTTATGAACAACACAGCAGCACTCTCATTGCAAGAGATCCGATGTTGGTTAATGACCAAAACTGTTAAAACAATTTACACAAGCATTTTTATAAATTAAGAATGAGGACATACACACTGGTATATATAAACCACTTAATTACAAAACTAAACGTGAGCACTTGTTATTTCCAGTCATTACTTAAAAAACAATTAAATATCCCCCATTCATAAAAAAAACTGCACTAATACAAACCCTCTCCCTTTCTCATTATCAAAACTATACTTTCTTTTGTCATTTAATAATGTGCAATACAGCCAGGAATTTTGCAGATGAATACGTACAAGAAGAAAAAGTTAAAATAAAAGTACAATTTTCAAAGTCCTAGATTGTCTTTTAGCAAAAAATGTTACAAACACAAAAAGACTCGTAATGAACCCGGAGCAAGTAAATCCTAGCTCACCTCATGAACCCAATGGGCATTACATTGAAGAAGAATCGTATTAGTAACACTGTTATTTAAAATGTTAAAACAAAAAAAAGTGACTATGGAGAGCTGTCAATCAGGTTTTGGCACAGTACGCCAATGTTAGTAATACCATACAAGACAGACATCCACGTTGGGGGTACTCTCAATATTCTCTGATGCATGTAAAACCAGGCTCTCTCCACTGTATCTCCCAGCACAGGATACATGACCTCATCAATTGTGATTATTCAAATCAATGGTTAGAGCACATGAGGTCTAATATAAAATGCATCGTCTTTTTTTCGGTCATTTCTCAATATCTCTGAAATGCCAAAAAGCTTGCCTGGCTAAATCCCTATTTTATTTATTTATTTAAATTGTGGGTTTCTACCCATCACCACAGGATGAGCAGTAACCCTACACACTACGTTTTTTAAACGTTTAATTAGTGCAATCATTCAAGAGACCACAGTGCAAGAGAGGAACCTGGAGGTCAAGTGCCAGGAGGTATGTCATCATTTAGTTTCCTTTCCATTCTGAACATGACAGCATGTCTCCTTTTCCACAAGGTCAGTATTTAAAAAAATAAAAATAAAAATACTGAGGTGACCAGCACAGTAGATTTTTTCTAATACTGCTTAAAAGTGTACAATTAAGTGCAAGAAACAGTTGGTTGAGAACAACATGCACTGTTTATGCAATGTTTTTAGGTCAGGGTTTTTTTTTTTTTTAAAAGATCTCACTGGAAGGGACGATGCTTTTAACCAAATTAAAAACATATCCTAGGGCTTAACGGGCAATGCTGTTATCTCCCAAACTAAACCTTCAACCTTTTAACACATTAAATGTTTGGCAGATTTGTAGAAAACCTGACTGGATCTTATCTAAAAATATATATCATGCAGTTATTACAGCATTTGTATTGTACAGAATTAAGACCCACTCCTCAATCTAGTGATTTTTTGAAAGCATGGCTTTGTGTTGGACTGGGGTTTCTCTTTGCAGCCATAAACAATGTAATGGGTTCGCTAAGGACAAATCTTAGGTAAACGAGGGAAATAGAGGTAAACGAGGCACTTCTGCTTATTGGGAACGTCATACTATGAGATTTGGTTCAGTATCATTTTTTTAAGGTGGGCTGGGTTGTTTTAATTTTGAGTGGACCACGACAGTAATGGGTGAACAAAATGGGTGCATTCTGATATTCTTGAACAGTTTCATCCGTATAAAAATACCTTTACGCTTCTTTTTCTGTTTTGGCTGAAACACAGAAAGAAGTCTTGGGAAGGAATTTGTCTGAGGTTTGGTGTTACGGTAATGATGATAATGCAGTAAACCACAAAACTGCAACTGTGTTTCTTCTAATTCTTGTGCACCGTCTGTACATAAGATGCGACAAACCACCTGGTTGGAGCATCTCATTGAGATTACTCATAACCTCCATTTATCTCCGATTTCCATTCCTTGAATTGAGCAATCAGTTCATGAGAGCAGTCCTGCTGTACAGCTTGCTGTGCTGGCACCCCATGGTGGTCAGAACTTTGCCACACAGCTTGGGCACAGTGATGTCATCTTCAAATCAGGAAACAATGCTCTGCTACTGCTCAGAAGCAAACACTGAAAAGCAAACAGGTTTGAATTGCAGTGAATGAGATTTAAAACAATGGAAAACTGAAAGAACTGTACATGGGTGTGCACACAGATCCAGGACAATACAAGAACATGCTGCCGATATGCTAGTAGCTCTTCAACTGACTACTATTGTTTGCGCCCCTGAGAAAAGCGCTATTGAGGCCTGAATAAAGAGACTGTTCCTATATAGACTGGGCTGGGAAACTCAGTAGAGTACTTACTCCTCTCACGCAGCCCCTGCCCAAAGCTCCGATACAGCCGAGTCAAGGACCAGAAGAGGACGCCTTTGATCACCACGGAGATGATGGAGCCGGTAATTGCAGCAGCTTCCAGGGCGTACGACCCCCCTGCTCCCCATTCTTTTATAATCTAAACACAAGACCAGAGCCTGGCATCAGAACCTTGGGACAATGCACATGGAACTGGCACAAAAAGAAAGTTCCAATGGAATTCTGAATAATAAGGACATTCCTACAGGGTTAGAGGATGTGTATGTGGGGAACATTTCATAGAAGCTGTGCTTACCTGATACAGTAAAAAAATGAGATAGGCCAATTCTGGTAAGTTCTGGAGGACAAAAACCCAGACAAGAGGCTTCAATTCTTTTAAGACCTGGGAGGAATAAAATACATTTATTTCAGTGTAAGCTTAATGGTTACACACCGTTATTTAATGAAACAGCTACCAGTGTGTGTAATGTTTGTGTGACTCATTGATTTAACTGACAGTGCACATATAACGAAAAGCAGGAGTACAAGCATGACAACCTGATTGTCTTTGATCAAAAACCTCCACACTGACTAATAATACCCTTAGACGTTTAAATACTTTTCAAACAATCCCTGGTTAGGAGTGGCAGGGTCTGCTGTGCTTACCGCTATCATCCCTACAGTGGATGTAAGGCACGCCCAGAAGATCCCAAAGCCCAGGATGATGCTGTGGGAAAAGGAGATGTGGTAGATGCCTGAGGTCAGCACCAAGATGCACAGGCAGATCTGAGGAGAGACAGGAGGCCGCGGTTCACTTAAAGATTCATTCAAACGGAATGCGAAAAAAGAACTGAACTTTGACACGTTTGTTTACCTGGGCCTGCAGGTCGAAGGTTACCATGGAGAAGCAGACATTGAGCAGGAAGTACTGCTCCTGCAGGCTCTCCAGAGCCCCGCCCACACGGAACGCCATCATGTTGGAGCTCCGGATGAGGAGCGTGCTGCAGATCACGTGGAACAGCCCGATGCACACGATGCACACGAACCGCACCTGCCAAGAGGAGGCAACCTTAACTACCACCTCTAAACACCCAGCCATTCCCACAATACCTCAATACACAGAGACTAAGGCACTGCATGTGTTTGTAATGCTTATTCAATTGGGATCAACGCTTCAGCAGTGTAGATTTTCCAGTTTACAATCATTGAGTTGGCCCTTAAATAATACCTCTTTTTTATATACTACAACAGGAATTCACAAACCCCCACCCCAACAAGCTTCAGTCTAAAGTGGTAGGTGAGTCGCTGCCCCTAGTGATTATTTGCTGCAACCACAGCAAAACTTTGCCAGTCAAATGAACAGTTTCCCCTGATATATCTGCCCTATACATTGGGCTGTTTCGCATGTTTGTCTTGAATCTACAGCATGCTGAGTGTACGATTCCGACAGCATGTCGGGGCGACCCACCAGAATGAGGCTGTCCTTTTCGGGAGCGGGGAGGACGGCGAAGTTAACAACCGAGCGCATCATCACCAGCACGACGCTCGCCACGAAGACGATGAGCTCCTGGCGGTTCTCCTGCAGAATCCCACGGGTCACATAGTAACAGCAGAACACTGCGGAGACACCAGCACACAGCAGCTGCTATTAAAGGACCTCAGCTTTATAAAGTGCTGTGTCCCCTTCTTGCAATCTGGCTTGAAATCAAGTATAGTAGGTGTTTAGCATGGGATCGTGGGAACTCATGAGGGAGCACTGTACTAAACTTTATAATTCCTGCTAACTAATTCTACCACCGCTTATCCTTTGTGATGAAGTGCCTTCAGACAGCCAACTTTGTGCTACAGGCGTCTACAGAACACAACTTCAGGGTATGTTGTCCTTTTGCTGATTCGGATGAAGAGCTGATTTATGTTGCTACACCTTCAGAGACATTCAAACATGAAGGGGAACTAGACTAGCTAGTTAGGGGAAACGGATTGCACAATTTGAACACGAGCAGCTGAGTTAAAAAAAAAAAAAAAAAAAAGCAGAAATAGCCCTATATTACAAAACCAACTATTTACTGTAAAAGAAAGTGAACAAAAGAGACTCTCCTTTTACTGACCACACCTTTATGTCTTGTGACACAGTGACCATCTCTCCAACGAATGACTAACATGACAGCCTGGTGCCTAAACTCCCCTTTAAAGTGCTTTTGTCCTCATTTGAGGACAGGCTACTTTGTCATTTTTTGGAGCATTTGAAACTTAATTGTTTCTTGAACTATATTGTTATAGTAATTTTGTTAACTGCAAAAGTCAAGTCTAAATGGAATGTATCAAATTACATAAACACAGCTTGTGTTCTGATTTTTCAATGAAAAATGTATTTGGTACTTAATGGGTTAAGGAATTCTCCTTTTTTTAAAAAAAATAATGATCCATCTCCCCATACACTGTGCTCTAAAATACCCATATCAAGTTCCATCACAATAAACCACTCTCTCTATATACTGTAGGTAAAAACGGTGAAGAAAATGAAATGCTGAAACTATAAAGACCTCAGAAGATTCATTCCCCTTGAAGAATGCATTGTACAATGGAAATGCACAGTGTGCTTAGGCGTGCCATCTGAATTAAAGAAATTGCACGGACTCACAGATTCCCACGAGCTGTACGAGGGAGATGGTAAAATCCTCGTGGTGAAGCGGATCCTGAATCTGCTTGTAAATGTTCACAGCAGTGACTGCCAGCACTGCTAGCAGAGAGACGATGGTCAGGCAGTAATACAGCTTCACCAGGCATGTCAGCTCCGACCAGGGCTTGATCTGAAACGAGACATAATGTTCAATAAAACCGCCGGTAGTGGTTTCAGAAGGGATGCAAATTTAGCTGGTCCACAGTTAACATCACAGACGGATCACAGGCACATTAAAAGGCCATTGAAACCTGTAAGGGCACATGTTAGGCATGCAAATATATCTGCACAACTAGCAGTCTTGTTTATGGTATGTTTTGTCAAAAATAAAATATGTGGGAGAGACAGGTAATATATAAAAGAATACAGAATCACCTAACAAACATAAGGAATACAAAATTAAATCAACCAATATTTCAACATTTTACAATAAATAAACATAAATGACCTCAAATATGTAGTTTTATAGGAAATAAAATGAGAATGTACAATATAGAAAAATAAAGGAAAATAAATGGCCAAATAGACTGAATACCTGGTTTATATAGAAAGAAATAGTAGATTATTACATCATTAACTATGTAATAAATTACATCACAAGCACATTAATAATTTAAATAGAAATGAGTGTAGTTAAATTATTAAGAAAATGATTCATTTGGCAGACGCTTTTATCCAAAGCCTTACAGAGACTTGGGGGGGGAACTATGCATCAAAACTGCTGCTGCAGAGTCACTTACAATAAGACCTCGGTTTTAGGTCTCATCTGAAGGATGGAGCTCAAGGAGGTTAAGTGACTTGCTCAGGGTCACACACAGTGAGTCGGGGGGCGGGGGGGCAAGCGATACCTCAGCCCAGTCTCTCCGAGTAAGTGTAGTTTAATAGTGTACTGTTACTAAACGCAAACGAGAACAAGGTGACAAATGCATAGGTCTGGTTGAGTGCCCTCAAGCGTTATTGATACTTACTGGACCGCAGGGAGTGGGAATCAGCTCCCGGTGCCTTGGTCTCAGGTTGGGGTTAGGCAAGTCAGCGCTGTCGCTATATCGGTGGATGAGTAGTGGACTGAAAACAGAATTTAAAAATGTAAAAATGAACCGCTACTGTACGTTATGCCGACGCACTAGAACAAGCAAAAAACTTAAACGCGGATTCAAAAACATTACAGATCCGAGCGTTTCCTCGCCTGCCCTATATTATTATTTATACTCACCTGATCGTATCAAGTAAACTATTGAACGTATATATTGAAAGTAAAAAATAAATATTCCATATGCAATTATTTTCTTAAGACGCTAAACTGATGAAAGCGAGGACGTAGTGCTATTTCGGTGCAAAACATTTTTGATACCCACCTGCGTTCATCCATTTTCAAGCGTTTTCATATAGAAATTCTTCGTGCATTTTTTTTTAAATTAATACAGTAAAACAAATCGCTGCGGTAATTTGTACAATCATATGTTTGTATTCAGACAGCTTCCGGTTTTGTGAGTTTTTGGTATGTGATCACGGGAGGGTCATAAGAGATCTGATGACGTTTTGTTAGACGGCTGCTTTCATGAAAAGGGCTTAACCGCGCCACTCAGTGGAGCTTTTTAGCATTGCAACTCACTTTTTATCACTTATCAGCGTTAAGGTCCTGACACGAGCAATGTTGTATGCTAATTTAATTTAGTTTTAAGTTATTATTGGTGGAGAGAAAAAAAAAAAGAAGCCTTAAAGCTAATTCTCCATTGTGTCTGGAATGAAATATATCTGATGTATGAAATGTACAATAAGTGCCTGACAGCTGGTCTAATCTCTGAACAATAAATAATGTTTGAGTCTCTATCTCTGTCTCTTGGTTCCAGGTAAAGGGCGTTCGCCGAGGGTCTGGGGCAAAATAAAATATTGCCTATACGTACGTTCAATTTCTATAACATTAACTACTCGGCTGTTATCTACACTGTGGTAACGTGTGTAGTAGGGCTTGACTCGGGTATCATGTTTTAATTTGTTTACTCGATAAACAAAGGGCTGTGTGTTTGAGGTTTAGCTGGAGATCTGGGCGTATCTGAAAAAAGGTTGAAAAGAAACACAACACCAAACACACGATAACAGAGAACACCAGATTTAACAGTTATTATCCGCAGTACTGCCCTGCTTCTGTTACTAAATTAAAAGGGAGGGGTGATGGTTGTCCATCCGATGGGAAACTCTGTGTGCGTTTCTGCTTGTCCGGGTGCTTTGTTGGCACTGTGTACTTGTGTTGCTCCGGCGAATGGACCGTCTTGTAATTGGTAAGCATCTGTTTCTGTTTGACCCGTTTCAATTTCATTGTGCGGTTAGTTTTATACCAATACCGTATAAAGTAAGTAAATAAATACGATACTGGTGCCGGGAGGAGTTTTTTATTTAGTTTGCTAACTGTAAACAATGCAATATGATAAGACCCGTTAAAAGTCGATGTGTCAAAGTGCATCGGTTAGCATCGAAAAGAACAGCCAAGCATTTAAGTTACTGCGCTAAAACGTTTTCACTCTTCAAGTAGCTACAGTCTAGCAGTAGTATCAGGGATGGAAATAAGACTCCCACTGCATAGCAGAGTGATCCATTCCTGGTTTTACGGTGAGTTTAATAAGACACACCTGAACTTGTTACCTATACACTGGGGCTAATCAGGCACATAATAGGACCTGGAATGGGTGAAACTGCTATGCAATAGGAGTCTTATTTCCACCCCTGCAGTACAGTACATTAGTTTTGGTTATTGTTTTGGAAGTTATTGTGACTGTACAAAAATTGCTAGTTCAGACATGGTTTGTTTTTCGTAGGTCAGTCCTCGCAGTCAGTTGTTGATTCTAGGTTCAATGTGCACAGCCTTTCTGCATTCCGAGATTTTTATCTTGCAAGTACGCAAACTACTGTAATGCAATCGCCCTGCTTTTTTACATATGGTGACATAGCACGTTCTGTTTATATTTTATTGCGCCATCGAAGGCTAGAACGATTACTATAAATCATGTATGAATGAACAACACTGCAGTGCATAGTATTTTGCCCTTAGGGAAGGATGCGCTTGCACTGTTCGATTACTTCAAGTGAACGAGTAACCGGTGTAGTCTGCGTAAAGGTGTTAATACAAGTTTGTCCTGTTAGTGGTGAGGGATGGTGCTGTAGGGCTAAGCAACATGTTGCTCAAGTGAAGCTGGTCTATGTCGTGCATTGTCATTTGTAGGTATTACGCTTTAATGCATTTCATGCAACTGTTGAAATAGAAATATTGTGATAACACGTGTCTTGTGAGTGGACTTAATTAAATGAATTCGGAATTATGTTTTGTGATCGAATCAAATTATAATTGTTCTTGATTGCTTAATAAAGTGAAGTGCATGGCCGAAGTTTATCACTTTACAATACAATTTTAAAAGTTCTTGAATAAAACTGCTTTAACAAATGGTTTAAAGCTGGCAGAAAGGCGCTTCTGAAACTGCCACGTTTACTCAGTAAGGACAGTATGGTATCAGACTCCTGCAGACTGGACCCAGATGTGGAGAGAAGGCAACAGAAACTGTGCTGCTTCAGCTCTGTCTCTGACTGTCTGATTTAGAAAACAAAAAGGCTACACTCCAAAAAAATGTGTTATTGCTGTAAATGAGTGAAGGACCCAGAGGAACAAGTGAATACTATTGCCAATAAAGATCTGCATGTGCTGGAAAATCTATCGGTGCCATAATGTAATCTGCACTTAACTATAGTTATTCTGTACTGATTTCGACATAACAGTATATATTACTCTGTGAAAGGTCACTGTTACTTTAAACAATGCTTCTGTATTGGCTTAAGTAGTCTTCTGCTGTAATAAAAGCTATACCTCAAAAGTAGTTGTAACAGCAGCAGCTTGTGTAGCTTTTCAGTTGCACATAATCAACTATGAAATTCTGTGCCGAGTCTCTGTGTGAGTTTTCAGTTAACCTCCAGCATTAGTGTGATAACTGACGACTCCCTGAGATTTTTGGATTTGAGTAATGATGACCAGTATACATTTGAAGAAACTGCTTTCAGGTTTTACTGCAGAGGATTCTCAAAAGCAACAGACGTGACAGATTTTAAAGGGCGGTGTTTGCATGTTGTATTTGTTCTAAGCAAACTAGCTCTTTAGGCAAGCAAATCATGCCTTAGTAGCAGATGGTAGTACAAAAACCATGGTGCTATCTTTTAAATCAAATTAATGATGATATCTTTGTCTTTGTGTAACTAAAGTCTTTTCTTGTGTTCCTGAGCTAGCCTTCTGATGCCCTGACGTGACAGTGGAGTAATGCTAAAGGGATCAGTGGGACCATCACAAAGAAGAGCCCAAGGGATTTTGAAAATGGAGCACCGCCATTGATTCCAGAGCCTGCAGCATCTCCATGCTGGTGTGACCCATCAAGCTCCTCAAGCCTCCACACTCGGCGATCATGGCACAGGAAGGCAAGCCCAGAGAACGGTCTCCATGGCGCTTCTTCTCTCTGTTCGGGAGCCGGCCGGAGCGAGTGGTGCTCGCACGCAGCGACAGCTCCCCGGAGGAGAGCGTGCTGAAGATCACTATCACTGAGACCACCGTCATCGAATCGAACTCGGGCGTGTGGAACTCCCGCGCCCTCTCCTACCTGGGTCTCTGGTACTTCTTCAGCTTCTGCACGCTGTTCCTCAACAAGTACATTCTGTCGCTTCTGGAGGGAGAGCCCGGCATGTTGGGTAAGCCTTTGGATTTGTTTTGATTCATGTAGGACACTCTGTTTGGTGGGCTTGCCCGGCACGTTCCTATCAACGCGGTGCTGTGTTCCCCCAGGCGCTGTTCAGATGCTCTCCACCTCCATCATTGGCTTCATGAAGATGTACGTCCCGTGCTGCCTGTATCAACACAAAGCTCGCACTGAGTACCCACCCAACTTCATTATGATCATGCTCTTTGTGGGATTAATGAGGTAAGATGATAACAAAACAGGATGTTTCTTTTTTTAGTTGTGATGGTTTTGATTAATTCAGGGTGAAGGCAGTTAGAGAGAATTACCTGCTGTTATATTTCAATGCCATCGCAGGGGAGAGTACAGGTAATAAGTGGGGAATCAATCAGTAAGTGTTCATTTATTATTATTTTGTTCATGTGCTGGTCACTGTCCTGTGAGTAGCATTGGATTTGTGTGTGGCTTTGTACCTTACAGGTTTGCAACAGTGGTCTTGGGGCTGGTGAGCCTGAAGAATGTGGCTGTTTCATTTGCAGAGACAGTGAAAAGCTCGGCTCCAATCTTCACAGTGATCATGTCCAGGCTGATCCTCGGAGAGTACACAGGTACACGATACCTCTCTCTGTTCCCTGCGATGTTCGATCTCTAACAGGGACTGGTATTCACAGGTCTATGGGTGAACCTCTCTCTGTTCCCTGTGATGTTAGATCTCTAACAGGGACTGGAATTCGCAGGTCTATGGGTGAACCTCTCTCTGTTCCCTGTGATGTTAGATCTCTAACAGGGACTGGTATTCGCAGGTCCATGGGTGAACCTCTCTCTGTTCCCTGTGATGTTCGATCTCTAACAGGGACTGGTATTCGCAGGTCTATGGGTGAACCTCTCTCTGTTCCCTGTGATGTTCGATCTCTAACAGGGGCTGGTATTCGCAGGTCTATGGGAGAACCTCTCTCTTCCCTGTGATGTTAGATCTCTAACAGGGACTGGTATTTGCAGGTCTATGGGTGAACCTCTCTCTGTTCCCTGTGATGGCTGGATTGGCACTGTGCACAGCTACAGAGATCAGCTTCAACATGCTGGGTTTTTCTGCAGCCTTATCCACCAACATTATGGACTGGTAAGAAAGTAAAGAAGAACTCACCAATCTACTGATTTGTTTGTATGCTTTGACCTCAAACTAAATCCCTTTTTTTATTTCAGTTTACAAAATGTCTTTTCTAAAAAGCTACTAAGCGGAGACAAGTACAAATTCAGGTAAGCTTAAGTTATGGAAAAATGTAGCAAACAGTATAAAATTGAACATGGCTTTCAGTTATGTCATTACATTTATTTGTAAATGTTTGAGAATATATATATTTTTTTTAAATACAGTGTGCAAGTTCATTTTGCATGAGTGTTATTTTATTATTTTTATTTGTATTATAAGATTGCATTTGTGATTTCAGTTTTAAGCACTTCTGCTATTCTGTCTCCAATCAGTCCCCCAGAACTTCAGTTTTATACCAGTGCTGCTGCTGTGATCATGCTTATCCCAGCATGGATATTTCTCATGGTGAGTTAGGAAAGTCTGGAATAATGGAATATTTTTTTTATGTTTAATAAAATACATACATATGTAATCAGATATTTTACAATGTTTAATATATATCAAATTTATGGTAGTCACAAGTTCATGCATGTTACAGTCAACCCATGGACTTACCTATGCATTCTTCAACACAGAAGGTAGAACCCTAGCGATCATGCCCCAGGGCGAGGCTCAATGCTTTCTTCACACAACACAGCGGTCTATTTTTTGTATGTGTTTTACCAATAGGACATTCCAGTGATTGGAAAGAGTGGACGCAGTTTTAATTTCAGCCAGGATATTCTCCTCCTGCTCCTGTTCGATGGGGTCCTGTTTCACCTGCAGAGCGTCACGGCATACGCACTGATGGGCAGGATTTCACCTGTCACCTTCAGGTGAGAGATTGGGAAAAGGGACACCTGTTCTTCAAAGTTAACAAAAGTGGTAGTGGTGGTAGTGGTGGTGGTGGTGGTGGTAGGCTGACCAGATTATGACAATATTTTGTTTGTATCACAATTGATCACAGTTATTTTGTTTTAACTGTATGACATATAAAACTGATTGCAAAATAATGCAAAAGGTTCTTTCTAAAAGAACAAATTAACTGATCATCATTTATTTTAATTTTTTTTAATGGTCTTTTCCAGTGTGGCCAGCACAGTGAAACACGCCCTGTCCATCTGGCTGAGCATTATCGTCTTCAGCAACAGCATCACGGCTCTGTCGGCAGTGGGTACAGTGCTGGTGATCATCGGGGTCATGCTCTACAACAAGGCCAACCAGTACCAACGAGAAAGCATGCAGGCGATCGCCCAGGCAGCTGATCCACTGGACCTGCAGGAAGACAGTAAAGCAGCTGAGAAATAGCGTCCGCAGTGAAGGGGTCAGGGTGGGGTGGCTCCTGCTGGAACTGTGCGCGCCTTCCCAAAAGCGTAGGCGCACTTACAGTACAAAACCAAGCAAAGATACTCGCACAGATTGTGCCTGCAAGGAAGGATCACACACTGCGAAATGGTACAGCCAGCTGCAGTAGAAGTGCCGCACCAAAAAGACGTGGCACTTTGGTAGGGAGTGGGGGATTGGCAAAGATCAAGAGTGACCCCGTGCCAGTATCCCACCCCCTACTCCTCAATGCACTCCAGGGGGTTAAGTGTGTTTTCTGAACAGTGCAGCTGGCAAGACAGGCAGATGCATTCCATCATTTGCCACAAGCAGACAGCAATAAACTGTGGAATTAATCATTGACCAGTCTGCTGTTGATGCCGCTGTACAGCCATTAATGTAATACATGTGTTGGTACATTCCACAAAGTGTGCAGAAGCAGCCGAGTGGTGAAAAAATCTGTGCCGACAACTGTCACCCTGAATATTAAGAGTTTCACCAACCATTCAGCGACACTAATGGTATCCCAAACATTCACTACTGTATAAAATAGTCACAAAAGGAAATACAAATTTGCACAATTGGGTTTAAAACAAACAAACAAACAAACAAACAGAAAAACCACAACACTGTGATAATGTATCTTAGTCTTAATGAAAATGGGTTTCGCATTAATACCGCTTGAAAGGGATCAATCTTTGTCGTTTAGGATACCATTCTCACCTCTGATCGGGATAGACAGACAGACGCCTCTTGTATGCCGGCTTTGTAGATTAGCTTGTTGAGGACTTACAGGTGTGTGGGCTTCATAAGTGGTTGTATGAAAGTGGGATATAGAGCAGATAGGTATGTGGAATGGAACAATATAAACAGTCGATACAGCAAGTACTCTTTCCATAAATGTGTGGCTTGCAGAGTGGAAGGTGGTGAAAGGAATGGATAATGTGCAGGATCCTCTGTTCCTTTTGAATGCTCCTATAACAATTCATACTAGCCTTCTCTGACAGCCAACAAATTAAATTGCAGTTGTGACTTGCAGATCTAAATCAGCTGTGCAGCTGTACAGTACAGAAGCTATCAATTATAAGATGTGTGCATTCTACATGTTAACCGTGATGACAAAGGGAAAGCTGTGGTTTAAAACATGACCCCTGACATTTCAACTCGAGGGACAATGAATTCAAACACATGGCTCATGTAACTGCTATGTCCTTGAATGTGTTGTGCTAAGGATAAGGAGGCTTTGGGGATCACAGGTAATCTGCAGACTTTGCTAGCGCTCAGGTAACGAAGAACTTAACTGATTTTGTTTTCTTTATTTTTTTTTGTCTGGTCCAAATGATGCACGACACCCACACAAAGTGATTTAACATTGCCATTGGAGCCAGTTCGTTTAGTCAGTTTCTATAGATATTCTGCACATGTGCCTTTGAGCAACAACCTTTCTGATAATCCTGTTGTTTAAAAATAAATAAATAAATAAATAAATGAAAAGCCAGTATTAATAATGGCAAACTTACTAATGTAATTTGTTTGCTGTGCATATTAACAATTCTAGCAGCAATTTCCTGTGCAGTTCCTGAGTTTACACAGGAAACCCACAGGAAATTAACTGATTTTTTTTTTTTTTGAAACGCTGGCTCCAATATTAAACGCAGGGAGTACAGTTTTATTGAAATGTCCTGAAACCATGAGCTCCTGTTAAGGATTCTGGTATAGCTGGAAAAACTACCACCTCACTCCATGATGTGTACTAAGGCTATCAATGTTATAGTAAAATACATTATTGCCAAAAACTAGCTAATAGCTAAATTAAAAATGAAGTGTGTAGCAAAATGGGATAGGAATATATTAGATTTGTGAGCCAAGTTAGAATACCACTTGTTCTTAGCTTCTAGGTTAGACCGCAGTGTCTTCTCTACTGTACATGCAGTGCAATGCCATTTAGTAACGTACTTGAGATACCACATCCTTATGTACAGTGAGGGATTATTGTGTCCACAGGCGCAGTATATGTAGATTGAATGCCTATTGCTAGAACTAATAATGTCACAGTGTGCACGTATGGCTGTGCCGATATGTTTGCCTCATCACCCTATGACTCTTAGTCTAGTTTTTGTAATGCCGTACTTTTCTTCCACTGTGAAATTACCCACATGGTTTAGGACCACTTTCCATGAAACCTGTTATATATTCAATTTTAAATACAGTTACTATTTAATTATTCTCATTCATACCATTTTTTTTTTTTTTAACAGCTTGTGAATGTGAACAAGATGTTAATTGATTTCATCGTCAGCCAGTGCACCTTGGTAGTGTTAAAATGTTTTTGCATCTCTGTTACTGTAAATCGCAGAGGCCCAGTATAGCCTCTACATCAGTTTCCCAGTGAATATGAGAAGTGGATTTTTTCATTTTGAAACTGTCTTCTTAAAACCTGTGGATGGAGAAGTTATACCTTTTATGTTCCAGGATAACGATGTTCAGTGTTTATTTTAAATAAATCTGAGCGTAATTAACAGTGACCTCCTTTTAACAGTATCTATAAGGGCAGTGTAACTATTGCTGTGTGAAAGCCATGTATTCCCCAGGTTTGATCTGATTTGACACGTTCATCAGGAAGCCAGCCACACTAGTTGTGAGTAACAAGCCTCTAAATTTTGCCTTTTCCCCACAGACAGGTCAAAAGAACATACAATGCAGAGGAGTGCATTTTTCATGGTTCATGTTGGAAGTTTGCTTTCTACCAGTATTGCCTTCTCTGCCCTTTTGTGACCACTAATCACAGCAAAAAGCACCTTTTTTCGTTGTTATCGAGGATTTTTAGAAATACTGAAAGAAACTTAACAAATTCACGTCTTGTGACATTCATTTCGATGACCCTGCTATAGCTGCTGTGTCTGCGATTGCTATGGTATTATAAACCTATGCCCTTGCACTATAAAAGTGGTTTCGTTGGTACATGCACATGAATATTCTTGTGTCGTATTATTTGGGGAAGACCGTGTAGAACTAGCACTCTGGGTTTAACAACTTAATTAGGGTGCTGCATCTTTTTTTAAACTGTTATTAATCATAAGTTCTGCTTTTTACTTGAATGTTTTTATGTACATGTATACGTTTGTAGGGAACCAATTTATATTTAAAACAACCAACATAGTCAGGGTTTTGGTAAGGAGGCCACAATTGCATTAATGAATGTTGGGATTGATTAAGCAGTGGCTGGTGTGGTTTAAGATAATGAAATGTGGTTATATAGTTGCTGTGAAATACTGTGGACCTTAAAAATAAAATGTGAATGTCAAACAAATCAATAAATGCATTTTCCCTGGTTTGTCTTTTTACAGTTGTTTTTATTTCAATTATTTAAAAAATAATAATAAAATACGTTGTTTAAATTGTAAAATATAGAGGAACATTGGAACCACAAGTGCTGTTTATTGCTTTTAAAAATACAAAATACAAACTTGACCTTCCTAATTTAAGTCTATGGCCATATATTTATGTGTATCTCTTATTACAATACTTGTGATCTCTCTTCAACCTCCAATACATTTTAATAAGGCTTCTGTATAGAATTGGAACGCCTGAGAATGGGTTATGAATGGAATGTAGTGTAAAGGAATGTAGTGTGAAGCATCTGATAGTTGAATGTGTTAAATATAGGAAGGTGAGAGAAGATATGTGGAAAGAATTAAGCGATTACAATATTTCCAATATTTAAAAAAAAATAGTATAGGTAATGGAAGAAAAATAGAAAAAGGTATTATTGGATGTATTGCAAAATATATTAGGAAAACTGGAAGATTCAAGAATATTTAACATACAGAGATTTTAAAAGGTTCACAGCAGTTTTAATAGCCAAATCTAAACAGTAGGTGGCGACAATCAGTTTCGACAGAAACTTGGCTGATTTACACAACAGAAGAAGAAGAAGACGACGTCATTTCAGCGCGCCTCTCGAGCGGAAAGGGATTTTAATTCCCTGCGACGGTGTTCAAACTGCGTGGAGCATAGTGCAGGTGAGGTTAAGCTAATTTATGCTGTTTTGTAAAAATTAAAGACTAGACCTGTAATAAAACAATGTTTAATGAAGCTAAGTGAGAATTATCGCTGAGCTCATCAAGTATAGAGAGCGGTAAGCACCGGGGATCCACCATAACAACATCTAGTGTTCTCGTTTTATTTATATAAGTCCTGATTAATATTATTATTTAAAAAATACTATAAATAAACAACAAACTACAACGGGGATGTTTTTACGTCACAACGATTTTTTAAAAACTTCACTAGTATTGATTTTATACACAATTACACTGTAAAAAAAATAGACGCGGCCTTGTTGTTGGTGCGCACAGACAATCTTCCGCAGCGAGCAAAGCGCTTATAATATGTGCCGTGAGTCAGTCGTCAGAAGCTTTTGTTAACCTGTGTGAAATGGATTCTACATTTCTTAAACGTTTAAAATAGTGTATTTTGCATTATTTTTACAATGTAGTACTATACACCATGCTTCAGTTTCTCTTTAGCCAAAATTCTCATCCAGCCATGGTCTTGCACAGTAATTGGAACCCCTGAATTGTTTCATTCATAAGTTTGTTTTACATTTTCTATTAAAATAAATATGGTGAGGCGGAAGCAAACAAGCAGGCAGCTGTGATACTGGCTAAATGTACACCGCATGCAGTTTAGTAAAAACCAAAGTAAAAACCAAACAGTGTATATATCAGATCCATACTGTTTCATACACATGTGTGCTCTTTTTTAAAAGTTTGCTTACTGGGCTCGCATTTTTTTTTTTTTTTTACACCTGTGTTTATTTTACCAGTGAAAAAGTATGAAGGTACTGAATATGGATAGGATACCGAGCCTTGTTCAGGTAAATGTACTGTAATGGGTACTGGGAGGGGTAAGTTTATATGTTTCTAGGTTTATCACAAAGACAATAATCCAGATAAATACTATAGTCATAAAAGGAAAACCGAGTTCAAAAACGCTTGACTGTAAATGTGTGCTGTAGATTTGCTTTTCATTTGAAAACGGCTCATTGTTATCATTGGCAACACTTAACTTCCAGTCTCTTCAGTTAGTGACAGACTGCCTGTTATTTGCTCCACCAAACCATTCCCCCTGTAGTTGAAAACTAGTCATTTTTAGAAGTAAAACAGCTGTTTTGAAATAACGACAAATAAATATGTTTAGCTGTTGTCATTTTAATGTCATTTAGATTTTTCCGCCTCTCTTTTTTTCAGTTTACGCTGAGCTGGTGCTGATGGGGGACGAAAAGGACACTTGGAAAGTGAAAACGTTGGATGAAATCCTCCAAGAAAAGAAACGTAGAAGAGAGCAAGAAGAAAAGACAGATCCCAAACGGCCGAAAGCTGTAAGTCCCAATTGCAGTCAGATACAGATGTTGCTCATGATGTAAACGTGTTCACTGTGTGTATATATGTATATATATTGTACTGCCTGTCAGGACTCAAGTTTCGCCAGGGCTAGTTCTGGGTTTAGAAAATAAGGAAAATAAGGATGATTTTGTCATTGTTTTGTCATTGTTGTATTCAGTGAGTTAGTACCTTGTTTCTCTCCCCAGACGGATGAGCGGAATTCTAAGCGGGACACATTGGAGGAAGGCGAGCTTCAGGATCACAAAATGGAAATAACAATCCGTAACTCCCCATACGTACGGGAAGAGTCTACCGAAGACAGGTAGAGAGAATGAAGCTGTCGTCTTCTTGCTGAGCTTTGCTCATTCTTCTTGGCTTTTTTTTTATAATAACGAATCCTGCACAAAAAAAGCAGTCTTGCCTTTTACTTTCTCCGCATATGTTTTAATCCTATATAAATGTGAAAGCTATATGTTTTCACAAGTGATTGTACTTACTTTTTGTCCTTCCATTTCCAAGAGGGGAAGAAGATGATTCCCTGGCAATTAAACCACCACAGCAAATACTGAGAAAAGAGAAATCTCACCACAGGAAAGAGGACAGAAGAAAGGAGAAGAAGAGGCACCGCAGTAACTCCACTGATGGAGGTAAACCAGATGCAAGGAGATCATATTCCCATATACCTGTATGCGCAGTTCAGTTGTTACTGCTGTGTTTTTTTAATGAAAACAAACTGTTTTTAGCCACTGTTGTTGATTTTTATATATGCTGTTTTTTGTCAGCTGTGAAACATGCCCGGCCAAAGGATAAAGAAAAAGAGAAGGAGAGAGAAAATGAACGAAGGAAGAGGCAACGCGAAGAGCAGGACAAGGCGAGGAGGGAATGGGAGAGGCAGAAGCGGAGAGAGCAGGCTAGGATGAACTCTAGGAGAGAGAGGTGAGATTCAGTCACGTCATTCTAGGGCCCCCTTAGATAGTTCATTTATTTTGCCTAGTTAGCATAAGTTACAAAAATCAAAATATTATTAGATCTTATCAGAAAGATGCCTGCTTAGTGAATAGCATCAAAACCAATGCCTCATTAACCCTTTACTGGTTGACTTTTTCTAAATATCAAAATATTTAGATATCCCTTTGTAAACTTATGAACATCATTTATTTGCAAAATAAGTGGAGGGAGTTGCCACTTTTTGGAGGGGTGCTGGTATATACCATTATCAAAACAGAAACACAATATTAAGTGTAAAACAGTGACAGCAGGTGACTAGAATGAAATGTCCTTTTTTTAGTGTTCTAGGCAGTAGATGTTTACATTACTAAATGATTGTATCCTGGATTAATTTAGGCATGCGCTTTAGGCATTTTACATTACTATGAAAAAATGTTTAGCTTTCTACCACAATGAGTACCCTTGTTCAGCATAAATACATAAATAATACATAGTGTTTTTGTTGTTTGCATGGTAGTTGTGTAAATTGTGAATTAGCAATGCAACTCACTGGCATAACAAGTAATTGTGCTCCCTGAGATTAATGTCTGGGTGGGCTTAAGGAGAGATCCTGTTAAGCTCCCGCCCTCTTCCCCTGTTTTAAGGGACCGCCTGGAGCAGCTGGAGCGGCAGAGGGAGCGAGAGAGGAAGCTGAGGGAGCAGCAGCAGAAAGAGCAGAGGGAGCAAGTGGAGCGTGAGAGGAGGGCCGAGGAGAGACGCAAGGAGCGCGAGGCCAGGAGAGAAGGTGAGTGCTCAGCAAGTTCGTTCTGTTTTTCCCTTAGCCTTAGTTAAAATGGTCCCAGAAAATCATGTTGAGATTAAATTCTTCTTCAAGGGATACCTGGTCAAGAAAGTGGCATATAATAAAACAAAAGAAAAAAACACATTCAAATGAGCACAAGCAATACAAAGAAGTTCATCAAATCACAAGGAACAATTTAAAAAAACAAAAATCATGTCTCGGCTACATAGATGTTAATGTTTTGCTTGAACTCCTATAAAGGGATCAAGACAGTAAGTTTCAGTTCTTCCTGAAGTTTATTCCAAGACCATGGAGCTAGAAAACGGAATGCCTTTTTATTTCCAAATTCCGTACAAACTCTATGAACTGAAAAACTTAGAAACAGTCTGAAATCTAAGATAAGTATTAGTAGAGATAATTGACAGTTTATTAAGATACATGTCTTTGGTTTTAATTCTCTGCATTGCAGGATGTTTAAAAATCTATGTCGGTTGCACTGTAATCTAATCCTTGTGACCAGCTCAATATGAAGACCTATTAGAAAATAAATTGGTCCCTATGGTGCTCATATATTATAAAAAGAAACATTAGGAGTCAGTTCTCCCAAGTCTTTGCCTTGGTTTCTCATGGTGCTGCATGTCTTCACAGCAGCGTCCCATCACAGGGGCCCTAAGGATGAGTATGGGGAGAAAGGGAAGCAGAGTCACCGGAGCCGTAGTCCAAGTCGGCAGCACCGTGAGAGACAGGACCTGGGAGAGGGCAGCAGGATGGGTAGGAGCAGCTTATTAACATGGAACCTCAAACTTGATGTACCATAAACTCAGTTAGGAGAAACTCTGCCTCATACCTGTCTACTTTATTACTTGGTCAACCAGCCAGCAAGGACACAGTGGTGTCACGTTTGACTTTTTTTTTTTTGAGTCTCTTAAAAGTTCATAATGATAAGGAAAGTGCTTTTCCTTTTCCAGCAGTGAGAGAGGAGAAGCAGGAGGACAGGGACCTGCTGTCTGATCTGCAGGACGTGAGTGAAAGCGAGAGAAAGACCAGCACAGCAGAATCATCCACAGGTAACCCCACGGGGCTGCACTTTATATACATGTAGATTGTCTTTAACCATTCATGACGTTTGTTACAATGATGCAGTACAGGTGCAATAAGCTGTTTTCATCCGTTTACATAGCATTGCACACAACAGCATTTGATTTGCTTTTTACTTATGCCTGCCAATACACCTCTTTGCACCACTGCTGGATCAACGTATTTCTTAAATAAGACATATTGCTGTAACACTGACCGGCCAATCGAATTCCTTTATTTTTCCGTAACTCGGATAAAAAGCTGGCGTGGTAATGTAATGTTCAGGTTATTTAATTTTGCCCCAGGGTCGGGTACGGGTTCTGAAGAAGAGGAGGACACAAGTAGCGAATCGGAGGGTGAGGGAGAGGGAGGAGAGTCTGCAACCAATTCAGAGGATGGGTCTGAACAGACTGCAGGTAAGCAATACAGAAGCTCTAGGGGGGTGGGGAGGGAGGGAGGGGGTGGGCACAATATGCAAGTATGTGACGTCTCTGATGTGAAAAGGATCAAGCTTTCCTCTTCTGATTTCCAGATGAAGTAAGTGAAGTAGAGCAGACAGAGGAAGAGTATGAGGAAGAGCGGGAGAACGGGATCCACATTCCAGTCGGTATGTCCGTCTCTCTTCGCTGCTGCTGGTTCTGTGTCTGGTTTGCTGTGTTTTTAATTTTAATAGTCTATTTGAACCCAACCATTCTGCATTTTTCCTGGTCATACTCCAGTATCTCATTTTTATTAGCAGCATATATAGTATCCTTCACGTGATTGGATGATTCTGATCCTTTGATTTAATGCACTTGATTTAGAGCAGCAGTGCCCATCAGTGTTCAGATCTTTCTGTTCCCTTTTCCCCCTTCAGTGACAGAGTCGCGGTTTGACCATGATACTGAGGAGAGTTTGGAGGAGGAGGAGGAGGAAGAAGAGGAGGACGAGGAAGAAGAGGAGGCAGAGCCCAGCCTCCACTCACGCTCAAACACTCCTGAAGGGAACTATATCCCTGAATCCCCACCCATGTCTCCCGTGGAGCTGAAGAAAGAGCTGCCCAAATATCTGCCTGCTCTTCAGGTACTGACTGCGACCCCACCTGGAGGGGATCCAACTTGCCTTGTGGTTCACTGTAGCTAGGATTAAACATACATACGAACATAGGATGTGGTGCATTTTCAGTTTAATTTGCTAGTTCCATTCAAACTTTACGTGAAGTGAAATGATTTCTGATGACTGACGTACGGGGAGGCTTCTGCAAATACGGGTGTCTCATTTTTCTACAATGCCAGTACATTGTTTGTAAATTAGCAGCTTGGGGCTTTCTAGTAATGCTTGATTCAAAGTGCAGTACCATTCAAGATTTTGAAATATCAGGTATCCTTTCAGAGCATTGCCAATGATCCTATCAATTCCTATGGGATGTTGACAGTAACCCTCCCATGTATACTTGGGTTTATAATTCCAGGGATACATGTTCCATAGATGTATTAAAATCTTCAGTTTAACAGACTTGCCTGTAAATGAATGGTCTGCTTTCTGTCTATTTTAAGGGCTGTCGCAGTGTGGAGGAATTCCAGTGTCTAAACCGAATTGAAGAGGGGACGTACGGTGTGGTGTACAGAGCCAAGGATAAAAAGACAGGTATACTTTAGCTAGGATCTTATCCCCACTTTAACATTTATGGAAAGCAAGATGTAGCACTTTGATTTAAATTGTTCAAAAGTCCTTTAATTCAGCATGTCTCTGTGTGCGTTTCACCAGATGAGATTGTGGCTCTAAAGCGATTGAAAATGGAGAAGGAAAAGGAAGGGTTTCCAATCACCTCTCTGAGAGAGATCAACACCATCCTGAAAGCTCAGCATCCCAACATTGTCACTGTTCGGGTGAGTAGAAAGCCTGTGTTTGAAATGCACTGCGCTCCTGTCCCTGATTACTGCTGTAAATATCCATTTGAAAAGCGATCTGCGGACAGTAGTTGAGATCATCATTTTGCACGATGAAGTTTATAATTGTCAAGATTTTCCCATGAGAGAAGCCAGATCTAAACAACATAATGTAACATTTTCGATTTTGACTCCTAAAGGAAATAGTGGTTGGCAGCAACATGGACAAGATCTATATAGTTATGAATTACGTGGAGCATGACCTGAAGAGTTTGATGGAGACCATGAAGCAGCCATTCTTACCAGGTAAAGCCAAGATTTTAATTTTTTTTTTGTGTGCATATTTTTCATTGCCTCGGCTAGCATAGACCCCTGGTTTCCCAAAACCAACCCCCTCTTTCTGACCTTGAAGGTGAGGTGAAAACCTTGATGATTCAGCTCTTGCGTGGAACCAGACATCTTCATGACAACTGGATTCTTCACCGGGACCTTAAGACCTCCAATCTGCTTCTGAGCCACAAAGGGATATTGAAGGTAAATGAGATCAAATTGACGTTGCTTTAAGTCGTGCTTTCCAAAGAGACATGGAAAATAATTGGACCATTGCACCTTCTGGAAAGCACCTCCTACAGCACAGTGGTGACACCCTCAACCATCCGAAACTGGAGGTATTCGCTCCCTTCAGTAATCTGAGTTTAATTTGTTTTTCTAGATTGGAGATTTTGGATTGGCTCGAGAGTACGGCTCTCCTCTGAAGCCCTACACCCCGGTGGTGGTTACTCTGTGGTACAGAGCACCCGAGCTGCTCCTGGGAGCCAAGGTTTGTCATATCCATATGTGCACAACACTTCATTTCTTCAAGAATTACATTTTTAATGTTGGGAAAACAAAGCCTTGTCTTATCCGTGGCATGTAACATCATAGACTACTTAGAGGCTGAAAACGCTGCTTTATTGGGGCATCAGCACTCTGTGAGGATGTTTTATTCATTCACACTGACGGCTTGTGTTTCCAGTGCAGCACTTTAGCTATGATTTTGGTTTGTGTAGCGGCACAAGTTTCTTGTATACTTTCTCTAGATCACTAAACCCCTAACTGCTCGTCTGCATTTTCTGTGTTTCAACTCTCCGGCCTTAATGCCAATCCTTTGTTTTCTGTACAGGAATATTCAACTGCAATAGACATGTGGTCAGTAGGATGTATATTTGGAGAACTTTTGACCCAGAAGCCACTTTTCCCTGGAAAATCCGAAATTGACCAGATTAACAAAATCTTCAAGGTATTCTTTAAAAGTTTTGATCATTTAATCTTTATGCTGTTGTACAGTAAATCGATCAGCAGTGTGTTTAAAGCTTAAGGAGCAGTGTTGATAGCTGTTGGATTTTTAAAACATTTGCTAGTGCATTCCGAAACAGTGAAAACATTAATAAAAAATAAAGAAAATCTTTGGTGCTATATCTATTGATGCACAAATTAGTAGTAAGCCTACAATAATTTAATTTTAGGCAGTGATACTCTGCTCCACTAGATGGCAGTGTTAATAACTCATTTGCTCAATCAAATCTTATGGGTGAACTATAAGACTGTGTGAAAATTGGCTGAGCCTAGTAATGTCTGAACTTTTAGGATTTGGGAAGCCCCAGTGAAAAGATCTGGCCTGGGTACAATGAGATGCCAGCGGTGAAGAAAATGACATTTACAGAGTATCCATACAACAACCTCCGCAAGAGATTTGGTGCTTTGCTGTCTGACCAGGGATTTGACCTCATGAACAAGTGAGTTTCTTCTACTTGGTAACGTCATGCATATACACTTGTAAGTGGAAACACTGTGCGTCACAAACAGTGTAGGTATATTTTAATCAACAGAGATCTGTAGGATAGTGTTTGTTTGCTTTCTTTCTCCATTTCTTCATGTCTTCACATTAGTGTTTATGATTGAGTCTTAAAATTTCTCATCCAGTTGTCAAGCGGATACTTTTGAAGCTTTATTGTCTGGTCTGCAGCCAGGTCCTTCCAGAATTCATAGTTGTAATATTATAACCTTACAGAGTTTGGAGAGACTCCCAACATCTATTTCACACAGATGAAATGCCAGATATCACTGCAGTGTTAACTCTTGAAGCTTGAGTGATTCTTTGGAGGCACAACCATAAACGTGAGAATGATTTATAGACAGTTCCACATGTGCAGAGATCAGCGTCAGGGCTGTGTTACATCAACGCTGTGATCTCCAAACTTTCTGCGCCTCTGAGCCAAATATCACAAGTGCGGGCAAGCTTAATACAATTCCTAAATACCCAAGGAGATGCTGGACTGGGCAGCAACTTGATAAATGCTTTATAATGGGTTAAGTCTCTTCACAGACTAATATGAATTTAAATTTCATATTTTAAACATGGTAATTATAACATTACACGGCTTAGAACGGTGTATGAATTGAAACCAATTGCTTTTGTATAATTCATATTTACCTTTAGGAAACATGGGTGTCCTATTTCCAGAATATCCATACCCTATATATGATGCAAATGTATTTCAGATGTTTCAATCAGCTTTATAGTATAATAAGTTATTATTTAACAAAGAGGAGGTAGGGTTTTGAAAAAATTCAAGAAATAACTGCAGTTTTCATTGCTATGTCTTCTTGGCTTTGACTATCTTGGTAACCAGTTTTTGTTATATAGTGTGGGAGTCTGTACAGTATGGTGTTGAAGTCTCCAGCAGTGACGCTGTAACGCTCCTGCTGTGAATATCACACTCTGGTGTGACTCTCATTCAGTTCAGAGCGGTATCTGGCCTAATCTTTCATGGCTCCTGCATCTGAAAGCATGGAGAGTGTGTCTGGCTTCCTTAGTGCTTACCGCAGACCAGAATAATTCACTCTCCTGGGTAAAGTCTGGAATTTAAATCGGTGTTTAGGCTGGCAGTAGGGGAGATTTTCCGTGAGATCTTAACAGATGCTTCCTTGTTTGGTGAAGCATCCTTTAGCTTGTCGGAGAAGTTGGCAGGATAGGAGGCGCAATACTGTAAGCCAGTTTGGCTTGTTAGTGGTATTTTTGGGTGATTTTTAAAGAATAAAATAATATCATTCCTTGAACCAAACAATTCTATGGTAACAAATAGAGGAAGAAAGATGCCAACTGAGTTATTTGAAATCAAATTTCAAATGTATTTATTTACTCAGGATAGAACCCCTGAGATATGAATCTTATTTTAGGGAGGGGGGGGGGGGTATTGAATCAATAAGTACTAGTGTGGGCACAAGAATAAGGCTTTTAACAGTTAGAACCGCATAACTTGACTTGAGTCCTTTCTTTACCTTTGAGGAGGTTCCTGACGTACTGCCCAAGCAAGAGGATCACTGCAGAGGAGGCTCTGAAACACGAGTATTTCCGGGAATCTCCCCTGCCCATTGAACCAGCCATGTTCCCCACCTGGCCAGCCAAGAGCGAGCAGCAGAGGGTGAAACGAGGGACCAGTCCACGGCCGCCTGAGGGGGGACTGGGCTATAGCCAACTGGTAAGAGTGCTGTCACTGTGATGGTACCGTTAGGGGAGCTGGTGGCTGAAGTGTTTGATAGATCATAGTCGCCCCCCCCTCCAGTTTTAATGTTATACAAAAATGCGTGTCAAAGTGCTGACAATTTACAAACCCATAGTGATTCTGTATTGGCACAGCAAGACCAGGAAAGGTCAGGGTATAAACACATGGCTTTCAGCACGAACACTGAGGCTTCTCTTTTTAATGTTAATTTCCACATTAAGTCACGTGCTGTTCCTTTCTCTTATTTTCCAGGGGGATGATGATTTGAAAGATACGGGTTTCCACCTGACCACCACAAACCAGGGGGCCTCCGCTGCCGGTCCCGGCTTCAGCCTCAAGTTTTGATTCCTCGCCGGAGCGTAGAGGACTGGGGGTTCCACATGCGTGATGTACGGCGCGTCAGCTTTGCAACGTCGGGGATTCTGACTCATTTCTGCAGCACGGAAGAGACTGTGTTTTCGTGTTTCCTTTCTGTTGACATTACTGGATGTCAGAACAGTGACAATGTTCTTGTAGTTGCAGATAGCTGATAGACAGCAGGAGCTGCACGTTATATGGGTCTTGATTTGCTTTGAGAGCTAATCCGATGCCAGGACTTATTCCCAAGCAAGTACTTAGCCGTCTTTACCAGGAGAAACCATGGAGCACCGCAAGGCTCAAATAAGTTGTTGGAGCGACACCTCTTGCCCCAAGCACAACAAAAGCCTGCAAAGTTTATTGCTGCGTATTGGATTTTGAAATAATGCCAGCTTTTATTTTTTTTTTCTTTCTTTTAAATAGGAGTGGTACCCACTAGATCAGTAATTACCATTTTTTATTTGACATTGTGTATTGTTTTCCAATGACCAGGGTGCATTAAAGTTGGTAAGAAAAACAAATATCACAGCTTGTTGGGGACCTTTTCATACACAAGGGTACTGGTTTAGATCTTGGGAGGGGATCAGAGTTCCTGAATAATTCTGTCGTGTGGTTTTTTGGGGCACTGGATACAAATGACAAAATGATATTCAGTAGAACATGGTTGCTTTTCGATTCCAGCATTCATGCTCAGTTTAGAGATGGTATATGGAAGACTTTTTTATTATTATTAAACAAAAAAAGTATTAAACTATTTTAGAAATAACTTTGCTGCTTTGTTTTGTCGCTGTGATATTTAAACAGATTTGTAGTCTAATACTAGTAAAAGTGTTACTGTTGCATTAGAAGGAAGCTTTATATCCACTGGTCTAAAAAAGAAAGTGTCTCTCAAACCCATACAGTTGTTTTGCAGTACCAACAATGCATGAAATCCTGATGAAGAATACATTTGCAAATACACAGTGTGGAACATAGCCCCAATTAATTACATGGGTACATTGGGTTGGTATGTAATACTAGTGTACACGATGGACCATTTGCTTTTGTTGGCAACTGATTCAGGTCATTTCAGATCAAGATATGCTGTGTTTTTCTCTTGTCAGTTCTATGACCTTAAGCTATAGAGCCCTGCATTGTTTGCTGGCTTGCTGCATGGAACCGTATAAGTGCTCTTTTGAGTAAAGCAGTCCTATAATGAAGCTAGAACTTCTAAAACATGCTTTTTAATAATTTTACTTGGATTGCAAATCCTCAATTCATATACACTGCCAGTTTGCTATTTGCAAGGAATCATAACTTGCTGCTCTGAGACAGGAAGTCTCTTGCTTTGTCAGCTGTTAATTATTGAGGTCTGCTTTCTTTGCACTCTAAATTGTCACAGAGAGATGAATGCAGCCATAATGAAAAGGATTTTGTTCTTTTGATTCGTAGTTCCAAAACTTTGCATTTGGAAAGGGATACAGAGACTTTTTTTATTTTAATATAGTAAATTAAAAACAGCTTGAACATGACCAAGGACGATTGGCACACTTCTTCCTGCCTCGTCGTGTGAAAAGAATAGAAGTGAATCAGATGTAACAAACACATCTTGAAGTTCTTGGAATCCTGGCTAGTAGGAAAAAAAAATACTGAAGCACAGCTTGAGCAAGAGTGTAAAACCCCAAAGAAGCAAGCTGTTCGTGTTTAACCCTTTGTTGCTTACTCTGATTGCTTGTGTCTCATCATGAGTAAGGCTCAGTAGAGTCTGTAGGTTTACAAATTGAAGTTGTTCAGGCAGCTTTTAAGAAATGAGGATTGTATTCAGCTGGAGCGTGATTGCTCAAACTCCTGGATCCTGATATACTTCATTGATGGTAGTTCTGAAACCTAGTAGTGGGTGTAAAGGCAGTCCAGATTTCAAGCCCTGAGAATGTAGCAGAAACTAGACTGTAGCAAATCTTAAGAAGGTAGTTCCAAAAGAAACTAAAGTCAAGTAGACAAATGTTACTGCACTATCCCTTACACTTCTGTTATGAGCACTTAATGTCTGAGTGAGTTTCTAAAACGAAAGTGGCTTTTTCCAGCCCAGGAAAAAAAAATATATATAATTCTGTGGAACACACTATTGTACTGTTATAAATGTGCCTTTTGAATCGTTTCATGGAGATCTGTTAGCACAGATGTTTAGGATGAGACTTCCATCCCTTGACAGCACTTTGTAAATGGAAAGAGGGTGCAGTGATTTCCTGTAGCGTCCAGCGCAAAGGAAATGTTTTTATATTTGCAATATTGTGCCAGGAATTATCCATCACCATTTATTTTTGGCATTTTCCTAGTTAAACTCAACAGTGCTGTTTTACTGTATTTTAACCTGTTTCCATATTTTAATTTCCATACCACAAATCAACAAAGTATGAGATTGGAGGCAATGGTGGCTAAACCAATGTGTAGCAGTTTAAGGACGAGGATTAAGAAATGTGCAATAAGTGAGAGATTTAAATAGATTTTTTTTTTTTTTTTTTTTCTTGCTTAACAGAAATCTGCTCAACACTTAGTCTTTGTAACTGTACTGTACTCTTGTTTTGTGTCGACAACTTTGATAAGATCAGGACAACTGGTATAATTACAACAAAACTTTGTGATGAAGGCAGGATATTGGGGGAGCTTTACTGCTCTGAAACTAATCTTTTCTAGGTTGGGCTGTTTGGTTGTGACGCAAAGGCTACAGAAATGTACTTTCACATGTGTTTGCGCCACGTTGCTTAAGCATATGGGGTATACCCACATCCCTGACAGACGTGTCTCGGAGTTCTATTGCGGCGGCAGAATGTGACAGTTCTATTTTGGAATGAGTTCAGGTGGGCTATCCAGAGCCCTGTATGAACACTTTGTTTTAATGCCGAGAAACTGGCACTCGATTGGTACAGTTGGCAGTGTGAGGTGAAGCATGGGCAGCATCTGTTTGGTAGATAAACAGACTGCTTCAGGCTGTAAAGGCTGTTAATCCCAGATTTATAGGCGCCTAGCATTAAAATAATACTTTTTTTCATACTGTATAGCAGTTGACTTTTATTCTTGTCGAATCTGACCCAATTTTAACCACAGACGGTGCCTGAAGAGCACTTCTTTGAAAGTCCCTAATTCACACAAAACATCGCTGCCAATGTGACGTGTGTGTTTGTTACATTGGTTTACATACAAGTTCTTGAACTGTATTGGATCCCACCCCCCACCCCTCCCCCCATTCGATGATGAGACTGTCTTGTTAGAATCGAACCCGAACCTTCCAGGTGTATGTGGTCAGGACCTTGTTGTGCTTCTTGACTATGCAGGTGTAAGTGCCCTCGTTGATGCCGTTGGCAACGATGCTGAGGTAGTCGTCTTTCAGAGAGATGTAACCTGGGTAGGAGTTCTCCAACAGCTCCCCATTTTTATACCAGCTGGAACGAAAAGAAATGAAACCTGAATGTGTGATTTGGAAGAACACTGTTTGATTGTGGGATTTTCTGGTGGTACTGCGGTGTGCATGTGAGGTTATTCCTTACTGGGTCTCTGCAGAGCTTGGAAACACAGGGTGTCAATTATAATTATGGAATGGTATTTGTTTCACATGAACAGTCAACCAAGAGAGCTTTTGTATTTTTGTGGCAGGGAAACTAATTTTTTTTTTTAAATCTATTCAATTTCGTTACTGTGGGAAACCTGCATCAAACCTGAAAACATTTTCACAGTATTGACAAGCTCTTGTTCTCCAGTCAAAAAAATAATCAAAAGAAACTTACTAAACTTTGCCTTTCTTCGCAGCAATCTTTTTCCCGCAGCGGAAGGTGAGTTTCTTTCCTTGAAGGACGAGTTTGTTTTTTGTCCTGGGAGGGACGGGGGTTGGAGCTATGGTGGGGAAGGGGAAGTCTGTACAGAGAAATTAGCACGCTGTTTAATTCCATTAAATACTTTTGTCTTCTTGCATAGATCTGTGAAATATTTACATGACCCAGTTTCACAAATAAATAAAATCTGGAGCAGAACTTTTATATTAGCCTGCCAAGCCACAACTTTTTTAGGATTCAAGCATTAAAATTGCTTTTCTAATCAAGAGTGACACACAGATTCTAGGGTAGGGAATTGGGAGTTTGACATTGGAGTGTAGCCCTTTGATTATAAATTGCATCAAGTAGTAGTCATTTCAATACCTCATTTACTGAGGCTGTGCATGTGGAGCATGCTGCCCTCAGAGAAGAGAACGCTATGTTTGTCTGCTGGACTAAGTAACCACAAATATCCTGTTTTGAAAAAAAATGTTTTTTTTCTTACCATAGCAGAAGTCGCAGCTGGAAGGACAGTGTTTTTTCATAAGCCGTTTTTTTGAGTTGCAGTAGCCTTTCCGGGCCCAGGTGGGACAGATAAACAACCTATCCAAACAACCTGGAAGGGGTTGAGAATTGAGCAGTTCAGAGGTAAACTGCATTAGACACCAGCACAACCCTGCAACCTTCATGATACAGCAAAGCAATAGTTCATTTTACAGACTGTGCAATCACTTCAAGCGGATCTCTACACTGAAGTGTTACACTCAAAAGATACTAAATATATCGAGGTAATGAGCAGTAGCATAAAATGATTTGTTACAATTGACCATGGGTGGCCACAGTTGGCCCTTCTAGTCCTGGTCTTTGTTCCAACCCTTCTCTAAATTGTTTAATTGAACCAATTCAACCTCCATGCATGCCCTAAGGTAGTTAATTAGTTCACCTGTTAAACCTGGAATGGAGTGTTTGGACACCCCTGCATTAGACAAATGTCTTTGTTTCACAGACCCCTATTGTCACTAATGTTACTGGCTACCCAGTCTTGCCTAAGAGAAGGTGATCCAAGTTCATTGCTAATCAGGGTCTGAAACCAGCAGTCTGTTCAAGCCAATACACCTCCGCCCAGGTAAACACACGGCTAGCGGTTCATTGACAGCTGCTTCCAGCCCTCCTTACCGTAGAGCCGGTGCAGACCCCAGACCTCGTCCTGAGAGATATCCTTCCTCCCGGTCAGAGTGGCGTTGATGTGCATGATGGCCATGGGGTTGAGGGAGTGCATCAGCCCCAGGGCGTGGCCAATCTCGTGGGCTGCCACGTGAACCACGTCTGTGAGCCACACCCCTGCGAACATAACCACAGCCAATCGCAACATAGCACAGTTACTTGCCTCCTATCCAACACAGACGGGACAGCTTCCTCTCAATCTACAGCCAACTTGGGGTAGTAACATTAACACTGCTAGCTTATAGTACCAGTAGGGGATGCTAATGGGTGTTTTAATACTTTAGATTCTAGAATGGTTGCAGTTTGGCAAAAAGCCTGTTGTCTGCCATATATGCTTTTTTGTTAACAAATTAATATAGGCATCAGTTATAAACAATTAATAGATGTGCTATAAAGAATGTTATAAATATTAGGAGATAATTATTAAACAATAGACTAAAGCGGTACAGTGTTATAAAACCATGTCACTAAGGTAATCTTTATGATTATTTGTATTTTGTTTGGATGTCCAATTAGATTTTGGGAAATTCATAACCTTGTACTAACATGGTAATAACAAAGTAACTTCAATTGATTCCTGCTCTTAACAAATTGAATTGGTAATTGGGTATGACACAGCAAATAATTTAAAATAAATCATTTTAACAGCAGCAGCAGTCTAATCCCTCTCCTGTTGTTTTGTACCAGTCTGCTGGAGCCTCTCTGCCATGTTGGTTTGGTTTCTGTCTACAGGTTGATCGCTGCAGAGCCTCGGCACTCTTTACCCTTTTTCCAGCTGTAGTGCATGTTTCCCAGGACCCAGTACTCGCTGTCGTCGAAGTGGATCTCACCGGTGGGAGGGAAGAAGGCGTGTGCAAGCTCCCCGGTGATGCCGTCGAAGCACTGATGCAGGTACGACTGCAGGCAGTCCGTGTGGTTAATGGGGTAGAACCCTGCAGTGGACACACGAGGGAAAGATATCGGACTGTAGGGCTGTGTGTAAAACTGGGTGCCAACTGGAATGCCAACCCTTTATCATACCAGCAACCCAAAACCAAGCCTGTATTTGTGCATGATAAAGATCTATATCATCCAAGTCAGGGCTGCCCAGTGGTTTGTCTGATTTTAGAGGTGACTGCAGTGTCTTCCACAAACAAGATTTCTCAACTGTGGATGCATCTCAGAAAATACATTTAAGTAGGTACCCCCATAGCAGCGTGGCTTGGCAGGACTCCTAATATAACAAGCCCCCCCTCCCCAGAAAAGTATTCTCTGACGTAGGGGTGCCAAATACAGAAGCAGGAGTTGAAAAAACGTTACCTATTTTAATATCCGCCTCCTGATCATCCGGCACTTCCCTGAAGCTGAAGGGGGAGACGTCACTCCACATGGTGAATGCAGCTGCCATACCCTTCCGCGTGTCACTCTCGTTCATCAGGTTCCGCGGGAACGACAGCAGCCTGTCCGTGGGGAAACAGCGTTTCTTACCAGTACGTTAAAGCTGAGACTGGATGTACACTTTTGGGTCACTCTTATGTAGGGAGTTTTAACAACTAAATGGCAATGGGAAATCATAGCGAACATGAGCAGGATGTGGTGTTTAAATGTAAAAGCAGTTTTTAGAAGAAGCATTCTTTGTGTGTGATGTCCTGGTTGTTGGAATTAGTCCCCTAATTATGGGACTCGCTCATGATTCCATCACCCAGTTGATGCCTGGGATGCAATGAAGTCTAAAGGACTGTTACAGAAGTAATTGATATAAAGAGTACAACTTGTGGCCATGCACAGGGATGCAGAGAGGCAGTAGGTCCGTACTTGTACGTGAGTTTGAATTTGTCCCATTTGTACATGCCGGGGGTGAGAGTGTAGCGTTTCTTCCGTGAGAGATGCAGTAGCTGGGAGTGGGCTTCCTTTCGGATGCCAATTACTAAGACACTGGAGGTTTGAGCTTCTTCCTTGGACAAGAAAAGAACAGACAAGAACAGCATGTGTTATTCATCTGGCCTGTAGAGCATGACTGGGTGCCAACAGGAAACTGGGAAGTACAACGTCAAATGAAACTGCAAGTAAACACCTTGTGAAATTTAAAAAAATTGTGACCATCCCATGACACTGATACTCTGCAGTTTAACAGAGACTAGATGAATCCAACCTGTTTCATATCAAATCTGTTTGGTTGATATCAGCCCGCCACAAACATTCTCACTCCCCTCACCACTGCACAGCTGGACTGTGTACTGATTCCATTCATTTCCTGTTGCTCTAGAAACCAAGAGGGGAGAGGCAGATTCTGCCCAAGAGTGGCCCCAAGAGACTAAACTGAACAGGACTAGCTCAGCGCCCAGTTGTCTGCATACAGGAAGTGCCATCTGAGTCCCTTACCTTGGATTAATATCCAAATATTTCCTAAAATAAGAAGTTCTAATTGTTTGTTACAATTGTTTTACCATTTATGAGACTTATGCATATTTAGGATGTATATACAGTAATTTTGTCAGAAGATTCCTCTTTGAGGTTACATCTTGTTTTGTCACAAGACAGCCAAACCACAGCAAGAGCTTGGTACTCAAATGACATACCAGACCACAGAAATAAATTCAAAGACTGCCATTTCAAAAAGGCTGCAGGGGAATACTCAGGGGAAGGTGGTAATTAAAGCAGTGGCTTTGTAGTAATCTTATCATTACAGCAGTTAAGTGAGGGCTCAAGAGAGAACACAACGTTTACAAAACAACCCATTGACCAAGCATACAGAGTAGCTGTCCCTCCTACTCAGTTATTTCTGAGCAGACCACAGCTAATGATACACATCTGGAATGTTTCCTGTCATGTGAATCAACTGCGACATCACAGGGGTCACAAAAAAAGAAACACCTACAATATGAAGCACACACTTTTGTGCAGACTTCATTCCATTTAGTTACAGGCTTCTATCCCATCCTTGTTAGAATGCTTTTTATAATTAGACCATAACGTATTTTTAATTAGGATCAGTATTATGGATTGGACATTCACAGAGGGTAAGAATGGAAATTCTTATTACGGTCTGATAGTGTATGGTTGTGGAGTTGAGAATCACAAAATCTTGGTTGATAATTTGACCTTTTAAACTACTGCTCCCACCCTCTAGTGGAGTGTTAGAGAAAGGCTTTGTCCTTGCTCACTTGGGTATTTTTGATTTCCATTTTATTTCCGTGTCTGCTTTGTAGTTCTACCACCAAATGAATTGCTGATTTATTCAGCTGATTTTGGAAATAAATGTTCAGAAGAAAATTAGCTCCTGCAATTTCATTGGAATCGCATCACTTTGGATCTCGGTCATGTTTACATACAGTCTGGGAAATGAACAGCATGTGTCTGGAAGCCTAAAGATCTCTGCATTGTTTTCATACAATCCTGCTGGGAGTCTGACTCTGGCATTTTCCCTAAAGCCATATTTTGTCTGCGAGTTGTGTTTTGATTTTTCGGATCGCCTGTACTATATTATACTATATATTGTAAAATAAGAATAAGTAAACAGGATTTCTCATTTTAATATGATGTAGTTTCCATCTGATACAAAAAGATCTAAAACAAAGAAATTCCAGATGACTGCATCCCTCTAATATCAGAGTGTCTCTCACGTTTTACCTGCATATCGACCTGTAATTTGCAAACCCTTGTGCAGCTTGTTTCTAACTACGAGGCTGAAGGAGATTCTCAGATGACTAAAGAAATGGAAACAGATACATACTGTAGCGTTTTCCAGTTCTTATCACCGGTGGTTTTCTAAACCTGTTTGATTAGCAGGTGCCCTGGAAATATTGCTGTTCAGTTATTGTTTTTCAAGTCTATAATTTGCCTTCCTAAGATGTTTCCAGTTCTTTCTGGGAACACTTCAGGGCTGCTGCCAAGCCCTGAGAAGCCAGCGATCCTCTGGCTGGACGACGGGAGAGATTTATCGGTGCTCCTCATAACAATTCGTTTTTTTATTAAGGAGGGCTGGGGGTGCATTCCCTGCCACGCAGGTATGGAATGCAGATCTCAATTAGGACTCAGGGCTTTTTGACATGTACCGTAAACATAACCCTAGACTTGGCTGGACCAGGCAGTCACTTCCTCGGGAATATACACTGAAAAGAAAAAAGTGTGCATCCTTCAAGATGAGCAGACGAGAGGCTGCCTTCTAACTCGAATGATTTTCCTTCTGGGATTATCACCATGCAGCCAACGTCTAGTTTAGTGTCTCAAATGACAGTTAATTGCAATGCAGGCTTTCACCTAAATAGAAATTTATTCACACAGCCAACACAGAAGCAGCGGCTGAATCTGTGTGGTGCAAATACAGACGCTACGTAGGTTTTGTTATGCTGTGAAATTCTCATTTCAGATTTTCACTGCATTGTATTTTATTAAAGCTGAAAAAAAAAAACACGTTATCAATACATAACAGGACTTTTCATAATTGTATATAGATATATATTGAAATGATAATGGAAATATTTTACTGTGGGGTTCATGTGAATCCCTGGTATACTCTGTGCACATGTGGCAGGGTTTCAAATACAGTTCGGTGCCTCTGCTTTCTCAGCAAAGCACATAAGACAAATGCCTCCCTCCCCAAGCAAGATGGGTGGGCTGTATATCAGCTAAATAGCTGCTTGCACTGCTGGACTGGGAGCCAGCAATGACAGGTAGTGTATTCATAGTGTAATTATTGGCCACCTGCATCAGCCTCCGTATGCGTTTGCAAATAGTGCAACACGGAAACAGCACCTCCTGTAGATGAGTCATATGTATTACACGGGGTTAAATGTCCTGAAAATACCTCCCATGTACATAACCGTTTGCTTATCCTGGACAATGCCTATGGAAAAAAAGCACCTATAATCATATTACTGAAAAAAAAAATGTATTACAGTTGACCTACATTGCTATATGCACACGGTAGTACTGTATATAGATGAAATGGTAGCTGTTTCAGTCCAGAGACAAAGAAAAAAAAGTGATCTCAATCTTTTCTACTTTCACCTGAAGAAGAGACCTTTGAGGTCTTGAAAGCATGTGCTTAATTATTGTTTAGTTAGTCCAATAAAAGGTATCGCATCTCCTTCTCTTTATCTATCTTAAAGTATATAAAAACTCAACAATAATTAAAACGACGGGTTGTAGCAGCATTCACTTTCCAAACTATATTGGTAAACAAATGTTTCATTGTGTAACCCTAAACACCAAAATGCTATCACCGTTGCAAAATAAGATAATCATTTAATATAACGCAATGTTTTGTGCACATTAACAGGATCTCCGTTTGCCTGCTGGTGTTTGCCAATGCAAGCATGCAGATTATATATATATATTTTTGTCTATCATCAAAAGAATGCGTGCACTTCAACCTACCTGAAGTCTCCAGGCGGGGAGTGCCGAGGTGTCCTGCAGCCTTGCAAACATAGCCACCACAGATAAAACACATAGAGCGAAATGTATGACTTTGGAGCTGCCTTCTCGATCTGCGTTATATAAAGTACACTCCATCTCAGCAATGAGTCGGAGAACGCCGGGGGATTCTCCCTTGGAAAAGAAGGGGAAAAAAAAACTTATATATCCACTATTTAGAACCGTAAAACCATTTGCATGGTTAATGTAGACCGCTGCTTGCAAGAGTTTTATTCGAAAAGCTATATTCTACACTTTCAGGCCGCATACGTTTTTTATTATTTTATTTTATTTTTATAACGTGTGTCTGCAGCGCTTTACTGACTGAAGTTTGCCAGACGGTTTCACATTACTTATATGGGGGTTAGCCGTTGTCAAAGTGAACGATAAAAGAAACCAGCTGGAATGAACTTGAACCAAACCCAGTTTCTGGATTCATTTCAGTATCTTCTGCAGTGCAGATTAAATCTGCTGCTGTCAAATTCGACCGTTACGGAGAAAGTAACAAAAACAAAGCAAGACAACTTTAAAAATATCTGCAGCAATAAAACCTGAATTAGAGAGAGCTGCTGTTTACTGTACAAATAATGCAGACATACATCTAGTGACATTTTTCAACCGAATTAACACATTATCAATACTGGAGTGTCTTGTTTATGGCGTGTATAATTATTACGTGTGTATAGAGGATAATGTAAAACCAACACCGGAATTTAAACAAATAGACAATAACACTGCAGTTTAGTGTTTTTTATGTTTTTTATGTACGTTTCCTACGTGATATGTTATGATATATGGATAATAGTTTTGATATGATACTACACAATTAAATATTGTACCACAATACTGAACTACAGTATTTTACTTTTTTTTTTTTATAGTGTAAACCAATTTAATTAAGCAATGATTTTCCAAAAAAAAATGGAGTCCACTTTGAATTTTTTTTTTTTATTATATTATATGAGGACGAATCCAGATAAATAGTGCGGAAGAGCACTGAGAAACTGTGCCAGTAAAAACAGAAACCATGGCAACGGCTTTGGCAGTGCCTCTGGCGTGTTGAATAAAATTAGTTGTTCCTTAAATGTGTGCAAGATTGAATACAGGTAAAATACAACTCTCTTAACTTCTAAACGCGTAACACAATGAAAGCCTAGAAAGCCTAGTACTTCATAGTTCTGTCATTCTGAGTCAGGTTGACTAATCATGTTTGCGTTCCTATGAACTCCCGTACCACTCGCCCCCAACCTATGGTTAGTGTAAAACCATGAGAAAATACTGGAGCAGTCTAAATATTTACTTTATCATCGTGCTTGAAACCTGGTTTGGCAATGAACTCTATGTGTGTGTGTTTGTGAAGGCATACTGAAAACTGCTCCGATCACAGTACCACAGACACACGCACCAGTGGGGCTGTACGTTGCTTATGCCCATGCACAGCGTAGAAGCATAGTTACATTCAAACTCCAGCCTGCAGAAATTAGGCACTTACGGCTGCCACAATGATTAACTGCAGTCGCAATTGAAACTAGATAACTTATAACACCATGTATGCATTGGCCAAGCATTTATCATCTTGACTTTTGTATATTGTGTATTTCCCTTGCAGCATGCATTTTTACCCGTTTCCTATTTGTGCTTGTTTATCATATTAAAGCAGGAACCGCCCTTGTTTTGCAGAAGAATGCGGTTGGTAGAGTAGAGCTGTATTTGAATCCTTTATTGTGTGTGTCCGTTTCCCCTGCAGCGTCCGCCTCATCACAAAACAAACAGGACAATTTCTGCGTAGCTGACTCACAGTAATCTTACATTTGAGTTAGAGATAAGCGGTCCCTATTGTTTATCTGGAGAGATCTTTAGCTGGCACAGGATATGTTCTGTAAACTAAACACACACTGTACACGCTGCTGCTTTTCAATAGCAAGAAGAGCTTGGCAGCAATATTTCTAACTTGATATCTGTATCAATACAATAGTAGTAATCTGTGTGTTTAAATTTGCTACTTGGTACCACGTGATAGCACAGTGTAGTAAAGCATAATGAATTACTGCAAAGTGACCTGACACAAAAAGAAGTAGAAAGGACATGATGATAAACACAAGGACCCATCGCTTGCCTTGACCTCCTTGGCACAGACCTTTTAAACTTTAAACAGACGCACAGGGTCAATAACGGGCAAATACTCCACGAGCAGATGAGAGAATACTTCTCAAGGTCAATGCTGGCTCCAGGAATATATCTTCTGACCTGCCTGGAGATTCCACAGCAAAGTAGACAAGGCCATGCATTTTCTAAACAGTGATCCCATCCAATCTATCACTGTCGACCTCAGCAGATACAAACGAGTATTCATTTCAAATCGTTTGGGTATGCAAATTCACGATGCCTAATAACTAATAATGGTGACCAGTGTTAATTCGGGCTTGTTAACTGTATTTTTTTCTCCTGTATTTTATATTAGTTACAGTACAATTGGTACGTTTCTATCCAGAAATGTTATTTTTGTATTTTGTGTTTTGTAACTGCAAAGGTTTTCACTGAAGTAGCAAACAGTGAAGCCTCTTAATTGGGTGACTGTGTTGGGATGGCATTTGATTCAGTTGCTGCTCTCCACTCAGAACAAAGCACTCAGTCTCATCAGGATGTTACAGGACTCCTCTTCATGGCAAGCTTCACGAGAGCTCTCAGAAAACTATTTACAGCTTTGATATCTTGCTTGGCTGCTGCGGCTGGTTTATTTTTTCGTTGTTGTTGCCAAGGTTTAAAATGCCATTTTTCGGAATTGGAGGAAGAGATATGAACTGTTCTGGTATGTTTGAGTTTTAGGGTTATTTTATACCTACCACTAATTGGTATTTGTTTTAAAACCACTGCTATATTTATTGTTTGTGTAACAATTCAAAATATGTTGGGTTTCAATTCCAAAACTTTTTGTTTTCCTCTGGGTGGAGCCCTGGTTCACTAGGTTTTTTTTTTCTCCAAACTTCCTGAGAACTGTTTTAAAAATAAGTTTTTTTAGTCATGGGGGAAAAATACTGCCAATGTTTTTAATTAATCAAACATTGTTTACACAGAGTCAACCACTAGGTGGCACCCACATTTCTTGGTGTGTTGCAGACTGCAGATTGCAATTATATTATAACTACAATGTCATTGGTAAGCCATTTGAACTTTTAGTTCCTTTTAAAAATGTGTTTTGTGATTGCTGTCTGTTAACCAGCAGATGTGCTGTTTTTCTATTTCAGGATAGTCTCTTGCAGTGATGCATGGCCGATAGCTTGGCCCAGTCTTCCAATAGACAAGAATTATCTGGTGATGTATACCTCTTCGATGTGGCATGTTGATGCTTTTAATTCATTCGGTGGATTCGGTGGATTCTGGGTTGCTTTTATATGCATTGCCATTTAAAGCTGACTTTGCCTGTGCACAGTATGGGTGAGAGATCTCTGCTGCTTCTCCTCACAAAACAGAATATTCCCTTCAGTCCCAGTTTGCAAATCAGCAAGCTTTTTATCATGTGTCCAGGTACAGTAATAGTGTCCTATAAGTCTATGTTTGAACCTTGCTTTGCTTCTTTAACAGAGCGCAATGATTGACCTAGTAAGAAAAACAATTACGCAGACAAAGGGACAAAAAGCTGAACCCTATTTTGACTGCAGGATTGCTCCCCTTCATTACACAAGAGCATTCCACTACTAGAGCAGCTAACCCTGGTTTGACTAAACGTAGGCTCTGGTGAACTTGATCTGTGATCCTATTAAAGGCGTACTTTATATCATCCAAGCTTGGGGAAGTGAGGTGGGGAAGCACATCAGTGTTACACAGGGTTCCATGCACAATGCTTCTCCTGTGGGCTTCAGAGCACAGCGCAACGTTAATATGCTTCCCCACCATCAGCCTTCGGGGGGATTTTCAGATGTTTTTTTTATGAAATAGTTAATCTTTACAGATGGCAAATATTAGCAGCAGCAACAGAGAATCGTTCATAACACGCGCAATAGGATATTAAAGAGGTAAGAGATTAAATATCAGGGGAATGTACACAATATAATTAAGTGTGCATGTACCGGACTGATTGAGATTGAAGGTAACTTTTCAATATGGCACATGAAGAGTACAAAAATCTCTCTTTGGGCTTCGGCTAACCAGCAGTTGCAAGAATCTCCAGATGGGTGCTACCAAATATAATTTTGAATAAGTTGCTCTATTTATCCTGTTGAAAATATGTTCACAGGTAAAAGTACTCCTCAAACAAACTTAGCTTAGCTTGTGTTTGACAGTGCATTAGAGATCCCTGTAATACATTGTAATCTAGCAGTGTACAGGCAGGATGTGGCTAACGTCTGGCTTCAGCTCAGTTGAGTGCTGCAATACAGGGGTAGCACCACAGCATAGCAGCAAGAACACATTACCACAGGAAATACTGAAAGGGATGTAAAGAAAGGTGATGGCAAGATAACCCTTCATTTTCAGCAGTACTGTATACATTACACATAGAAGATGGTTTTGTCAGTCAAATAAACAACAAAGGACAATGGTCTAAATGATAACTTTAAATGTCTTTAAGCAATATCATCCCTTATAAAAGCGTGTCATAGTGAAAGCATCGCAAAGGGCAATAAAGCAAATATAAGCACTGTATAGCCCAGAAACTAAAGAAACTATAGTAAATGAATAAAATAACCTAGCCAAATTAATTTCTGAAAATTACCCAATGTTAATTCAAACAACTGTGAATATTTAATTTCTTGTTATGGTCCGTTCTCTGTAATTTGTGAAAGCTGTTATACAGTGAACTCATATTTTTACGCACATTTTTGAGACTGTATAAATCCCTCAACAGGTTGACAATAAGTGGTGCAGGTTTTATTCCAGCTCAAAGCAGCGTCCCCAAATGCTAACACATAAAAGCCCTATCTGTGTCAATTAATGCTCTGAACAGACACTCTTATCATGCATTTCCATCTGCTACTTGTTTGCTGGGTGTGAATGGTCATTGCCTTTCAATCATATCAGTCCTGTATTTGCACAATAGTTCCAAGCCATCATACATTTGCCCCTGGTTTTCTATTCTTTGATATTGCAGTAATCCTTACTTACCGGTATTTTGCAATATTTCGCTTTTAACTGATAAACGGCTCTCTCATGATAAAACCATGTTGTTTGTTTTCTGATTTAATCTGCATAGATTTCCCTTGCCGCCTTCCCTTGGGTGTGCTGAATTTGCACAATCACATTTTATCAGTCACCTGGGATAATTTGTTCCTACGGATATAGGGGCAGCCTAACCCAGTAAGTAAGGAGGTTGTGGTTTCCATCGCAGAGTAATTCCTAGGATGAATTGCATGCACGTTTCTTTCTAGAATGCTGGTTGCCAACGAGCATGGTTTCTACTAATGCAAAAATGAGATTCACCCAGGTGATTCACTTCTAGCTGTTATCAAGGAGGGGGGCTCCCCCAAGACTAATCTGACAATTGAAATAGCTGAGCCGAGATGTCTCCATCAGTCGTTTGACTGAGCAGAACTGCTGAGGCAGCATTACAGCCTGTAGCTTATGGATGAAGTGGTTTCAGAATTGGCTGCACAAGATCTGTGTTGCAGAGAACAGATGTTGAATAATTTTAATCCATGGAGTGAGAGCGTGACTGAAAAGGCATGTTCTGTTGTAGTAGAGGTTTGTTGAAGCCTGTGGGAATTCATTTCAAATGCAATTGAGTCTTGTAAACTTGTAATTATTTAGAACAAGACCACAGGCTAGACTATGTGTATTTAAATCGACCACTGAGAAAAAAAAAGGAGACACTTGTCTATAAGCACGTTGTATAGTCCAATTTAAATGAGTTATTATTTAGTATGAACAGGCTAGTACAGCAAAATAACATCTACTAAAATGTATTTATTCCATGGTAAATTGTGTAGGGAAGATACCAATATTTAAAATATATATTCTCATTATATATGCTGCACAGGTACATTTACCTGTGGAAATCTTGTAATAATTCTACAGTCCTCTCTGTACAGCAGCTAAGGGAGGTGCAACATCCTAAATTAATGTATTTAGTGTACATATAAAATGAAGACACATTTCTTATAAAACAGTTCCATATTTATTGCAAAATATTTTTTACAGAAAAAAAAACCAAAAACATGGGAGTACTGAACAATAAGGCCAACAACAGAAGAAGTGCTGCAGAAACACCAGCTGTAACTATGTATGTGTTTGGATTTTTAAAACAAACTTCTCAATGCATCGCTGCAAACCTTCTTGCTTCTTTGAGCACTGGCACAATCTGCATTCTAGTACTTCTCTTTCTGGGAATACCACATTTAAAGAGCTATCATTTTAAAAAGAAACAACAACAAAAATAGTTTTTGTTTGACTTATTTTCTTAAAATAATAATAATAATAATAATAATAATAATAATAATATGTTTGGCTCCGAAAAATAATAAGCAACAATTACACAAAGTAAAATCTTTGCAACACAAAAATTGGGAAGTTAAATTTTCTTCCGTATTTTTAGACCTTTCATACCTTTTGGAATACTGTAACCTCGAGCACGGCAATTAAAAAAAAAACAAACAAACAAAAAAAAAAACCCTTTCCTAAGAGGTATCGTTCTTTGCCAACCAGCTACAAAAAATGTACCATTGACCGTGACTCTTCAAAACATCCCTCCCTAATGAGATATGATTACATATAAATAATATATATTAACATGTACTTCTGTAGAGTAGAGCACTTTACACAGATGTAAAAATTTGACTGTTCCTTTGTGTACAACTCTGTTCCTAGTTGGGAGTCATCGACATTCAACCCCTGTTAGCTTGGCACTGGAGAAGTTTTTACTCCTGGAAGTAAACCTTCAATTTTTATTTATTTAATTTATTTTTACAAAGGCAGAGTAAAACGTTTCTGAAACTACAATTCACCACCGTTTCCTACAGGACCTGCAATTCCAAAAGCATTCGGGTGAGTCTGCAAAGAGGCTAAAAGCAGAGATGTAACTAATCTGTAAGATTACACGAAGTTTAGAACACTACAAGCCCTTTTGAAACATTATTTTCCTACTGCCCACTGGATTTAAGTTTCTAATCTCTTGGCAGGTACAGGGAAGCAACATATTCCTGTAGCGCTGAATGAATGAATGCATGCAGCTGGTTAAGATGAAAATGACAAAATAAGTCTCTTCTGCACAGTTGTGTTCCACAAGACAACTATTAACACACATCTGAAAAACCAAAACAACATTTTTAGCCATTTAAAAATACATTTAAGGAAGTTCGCAATTGCATTCTCTTCCATCCGGGCTTCTGAGTTGTTCTCGTCCGAATCTTTACAGTTTAAAAAAAATCTGGTTTTGATGAGAAATGGAAGATGCAGGCAGGCAAAGCTCCATGCGGTTTCTGCATTGAGATTTGGTTCAGGGTTGAAAATGCTGGTGCAGTATGTGGATCTCCGAAAGAACACTGCGTTTGCCAATGCGTCTTCTGCATAGCAATCCTAATGCTCACTCCCTTAGAAACTGGCCTTGTATTGCCGTTTGTTTAAACTGCATTAAATAAATCAACATGCTCTTTACAGTGCAATCTCTGTAATTTGACCACTAGAGGGACAGAGTAAAATGGGCTGATTAGAGACCTGCTCCTAATAGTGGGCGCTTGTCTCCATATTGAAAGGATCCGTTAGTGGTCTAAGGAGGGCGCTTACTGGATTGCATTATTCATATTTATATCTTGCATTTGTGTACTTTATGCATATTTAAAAGGTAACACAGAGATGGGGGAAAAAACTAGACCCTCTGAATTCATTCTGACTCCTCAAATGCTTTAACTTGCATCTATTTCAAATGACCTATTCCATAACAGGCTGGGATTACATATAAGTTATGTCTCTGCTATCCTTACAGTGGCTTTAAAGAAAGGCAAATGAATAGACAATGGGAATTATGTCATGCTGAGTTTTTGCTGATCACATTTGTTGTTTTGATAAAAGTGCCATGATTCAAATCTAAAGCACAAGCAGTAGTGAGATTTTTATGGGTGAATAAATCTAAAAGTGTCGGCAAAGTAACACAAAACAAATGGACTGAACTCCATCTTCCAAAAGTTTGTTCAAACCAATAGTGGGAAAATCGGTAATTTTCCAGACAAGCGAAATTTCTGCAACACCTTCCTGTACCAAAAAAAAAAAGTAATTCTCCCAGGGACCTATAAATGATGGTTGAAAAATACAATGCATTTCTCTCTCTTGTTTCTGGATGCGAAGTCGTCGATCGATTAGTCTTTACCCAAGACCCTGAGTTAACTGTTTTATAAACAGAATGTTTTGTTATGAGGTGTGAAATGAAGTTTTTTTTTGAGCAACGGCAAAATAATTTTCCCCATCAGATAAAATACGGTATTGATTCTTCATATATAAATAAACAGTACTCATTATAGCTATGCTAAACCACAAATACATATTACTCATTATTTTTACAATATACATATATATATAGCTCTTTTGCATATCAATGGAATAGGTGATGGAACTATGTTAACATTCATTGACTGTTACTTACATGATGTTGTGTTAGTCAATAGCAGAAGGCTACACTTAAGCAGCACTGGATGTATTAGATCCATATGAAACACTGGGGGGGAAAAAAAAACGAGACTATGGCATCATACTTTGACACAGCCACAGGTATAAAAACATAATTAAAAGAAAAGGAACGAGCCAGAAGGAGGGGTGGGGAGGGGAGTAAACGAGAGATACATCTCCGAGGGATGTGGGCACATATATAATGTACCCATTTTTTTTTCTTCTTTCAAAGCCAGCCCAGCCCCAGCAGGGGGCGCTGGCTGGTCAGACGAAGATCTGGATGCGCTCGCGGATGGTCTGCCGGCAGATGGGGCAGGTCTTGAGCGCGGCGCTGCAGTCGATGCAGGAGGCGTGGCCGCACTGGAACACCAACTTGATGTGGTTGTCGATGCAGATGGGACAGGTGATGCGTTCCTCCATCTGCCGATAACGGGACTGCAGCTGCTCCAGCAGGTTGCTCTGCTCCGAGTTCTCCGGGCTGGGGCTGCACTCCACCTCTGTGTTGTCTGGATGGGACGGCATTGAGTGACGTTACACCGATGCCTCGCAGTGGTAACCAGGATTGATACTAGGACATCATAGATAGATACTATGACATCAGCTTTTGCTTGTGCACAGCGGTAACCAGGACTGATACTATGACATCATCATTAAGTAAAATTATGGTAAAAGTGATGAAACAGATACAGAAAAAAAATCCTGGTTACCTCTGTGCACAAGCAAAAGATTATGTCATAGTATCAATCCTGGTTATCGCTGTGCACAATCATTAACCAGGACTGATACTATGACATCATCTATGATATCATCTTTTGCTTGTGCGCAGCGGTAACCAGTATTTTTTTTTGTATCTGTTTCATCACTTTTACCATCATTTTACTTAATCTCGGTATAGCACGTAAATACATGAAAAAAGTACCTTGTCTGGTTTTCTTTGTTATCGTGACCTGGCACTTGAGGCATTTTTTCATGCGTAGAGCACATTCTGTGAATCAAAACAAAAAAAGAATTATTTACTGCTCTTCACTTCCAAGAGTCTAGGACCAGTCAACACGTGTTAAATTACTTTCCTCAGGTATACAAAAGCTATATTCATTTTCCAACTGTGTTGCACTTTCTTGATCATTTCACCTGGTGGTTGGATTTGACTCCACCCCTTCAACGACTGTCATTAACCAACCACCTGCTTCCCCTTTTGACTGGCATTCTTTGTAGCCAGTAACATGCTGAGGGGAAATAACTTAAAAACAGACTTGCTAAGAGTATGGAAACGGATCTCTAACCTCGTGTAGTAGCAGATGTTTTCAAACGAAGATGTACGTTTCAGACCTATCTAGTGAATACAATCTCTGGAGTCCTCACCCTCGCAGGCCACGCTGTGCTGGCAGGGGGAGAAGAGGAGCAGCAGGGCCAGCTCTGAGCAGATGAGGCACTCCGAGGGGCCGGGGATGGAGGGCATGGCCAGGTTGGTCATGGTGTTGGGGGTGGTGTGGACTCTCCGCAGACTGCTGCTCACCACCGGACCAGAGCTGTTGCTTTGGAGCTGCTGCAACCTACAAAGAAAAGGGCAAAAGAAACAGTTCAGTCAGTTCAGAACGTGGCTTTCATTGTGACATCATTGCACTGGTAGCATTATGCCTCAGCTGCACAGTCTTTAGTAGCAAGTTCTGCTTGTTGAATTTCATGAGGGCCTTCGAGTAAGCTAAATTAGTTTTATCTCTAGAACTGGCACATAACAGTTAATTAAAAAAAAAAAACCAGGTAAAAGTGTTGCTTTTTAGACTAGCTCTTGAATTTACTGTTGGTAAAAGTGACATAAATAGCTAGAAGTTTATGACTTCAGATGACAACAAAACTGGTAACCACTCCCCCGACTCATATCCAGCAGGGGCATAGCAGGCTTGTGAGGCAGGAACTCTGAGAGATTACAATCCAATGTCCTCCAGCAGGTGTCGCTATTTTGCCATGGTTGCACTTTGCATTCCCTGTGCTTTCCGTATGCTTCACTACACGCCCTTTGCTATGCTTTTATTATGATTTACAATACATATATACACTTTACTGGTATGCTGCAGGAAAAGGTTTATAAGGCTGGCAGAGGTACAACAGGACACGCATTGATACAGGAATAACAGGCTGTTTGTTACCTGTGCTTCTCAGAGAAGTTTTTGATGAGCTGCACTATCATCCCGTCTGTGACCAGGTCCAGCGGGCTCTTTCCTTTGTGATTGGCGTAGTTTATGTCGGCTCCCTCCTGGGCCAGGAAGCAGGCGATCGCAGCGCCCACATTCAACTCCTGATTCCCTAACAGCCCCGAGCCCTGCAGCTAAACCCACAGACAGACAGGCTGCAATCAGGTGTTGAAGGGGACTATATAAAACCACCTCTGTTCAGAGTTATTTGTAAGAAACTTTAGGACATTATGATTGAGCGTTTGAAGTTACAAATAAAATACAAGGCATTAGGATTTAGACTGATAAGGGTTATATAACAGCTTGGTTGTTACTATGGATATACACTACACTCCCTTGTAATGATTGGTGAAGCAAACACCTAGGTGCTATAAGAAGATACCTGTGAGAAAGAGGATTTGGTATTGTAGGAAGATAAATCTTTAACAGCCTTGCATCACAGTTTTTAGAAGTAAAATTAGAGACTAAGATCTAATGCAAAGAAGCACTGATCCTATAGCTGGCACTGCATGCTCACTAAACATAACCAACAGGTCATTGAGGAGGATTTTATACAGTCAGCTCACGTGTTGCATCCAGTGCTGCTACGAGAGGGTGTCTGTGTGGAGGGTAGTGGTTCTGTATGTGTGTTTGTGGGATGTGGTGGGGTATCCCTCCAAGTGATTTGAATACATTGATAGCGAAGCTGAAACCAAACCTACTGCAAGACACCCCAACACCATGTCTCTGCCTTTACGATCTCACACATTAGTGAAAGAGCAAAATCATATTGCCCTGGCCTTTAAAGACTAAATAAAAGCTAGTTTGAAATCTTACATTTAATTACAGGGTTGGGAATGAGAGTCCTTTTGCATAGCAGTTTGATGCATTCCAGATTTTACTCGGAGCTACTGGGTATAACAAGCTCAAAAGTAAAAAAAAAAACTGGCCTGGTTTAAAATGCAATGCAACAGGAGGCTTAAGGGCTGCTGAGTTGAGAAGAATCCAGCAGAGGAATTCTGAAGCCAGGAGCACAGGTCCCACACTGCTCAGCTCTGTAAGGAAGCACAGGTGTCCTGCCTGCCTTCCTTCCACTCACCCTGGTGTAGAGAGAGGAGCCCTCCCCCTCCATGGCTGCCATGGTGGATGCGAGCTGCTGCCGGCTCAGGGCGATGTGCACGGCCGTGTCTCCATCCTCGTCTTCCACATTGACGTCAGCCCCTTCCGTCACCAGGAGCTGAACCATCTCGGCGTGGCCCTGCGTCACGGCTAGCTGCAGGGGGGTCTGGTTACGGTTATTCCTGATGTTGATGTCACAGCGGCCCTGACAAGGGAGGTGGGGGAACGACACAAACAAACACGTATTATCCTGGCCAGTCAATCTAGAAGAGATGGAGATTTTATATAAACAGAAGGATCTGTTGTTCATTGCTGCTTTTGGCTATGTAGACATTTCAAAACAGCATTTCCTTTTCCCATGCTTGCTCAACGGCCCCATTGTAATGTTTTGCTGTGTTTCAACAACATGGGGTTTTCCTTGTATTCCAGTCACCCTGCTTAGTAAAGGTTTATTCATTGTATGACTCAATTCCAGCACTTACGTGAAGCACTTAGCAAATATGAGGTCCTATGTGCAAGATTGAATTTTAATGAGATAGCAGATGTACTGAGTGGTCACGTGAAGAGTTCCTGGATTTGAAAGTGCAGCAATGAAACTCGGCAGTTGTAGTAACAGCTTTGTGTACACACATTTTCCCCCTCAGATATGTGATCAGAGAATTGCGCAGGCTTCTTCCACACCGAGATGTAGATCTATAAATATAACAGCTGCATGCATCCAGTCCTTTGTTCTTTTTATAGCAAATATCAGATCTTTATTGAATTCATCAAAACCGATTAGATTGCTTCACAGGCAAATTTCTACAGATAAGATTAGCGCCCCCCTAGTGGACAGTGAAGGAGTAGAAAGGTTACCTCTTTGATGAGGACTTCAGCCACCTCCCTGTGGTTGTTTAGGGCAGCCAGGTGCAGAGCAGAGAAGCCATCCTCCTTTTTGACATCAGCTAACTGGCGTGCTCGTGCCAGGATCTTCTCCATAGCTCTGAGTGGGAGGACAAGAAAACAAAAGCGGCGGGAATCAGACAGGAAGAGCAGCCAAGGGTAATCTTTAAAGCTGGCTCTCTCTTCTCTTTCAGCCCTCCAGTGCTTATCGATCGCACTGTGGGAAAGAGAACAACAATCACGCAGGCGCTGAACCTTCACACAAGGCACTGTCTGATCACAGTTATACACGGTCCTTAAGGAAAGTGATCCATAGTTTAGTACAAACTTTATAATTTCTTAAGATTACTTAATTATCTTTTAGTAGTCCATTACACAGCTTTTGTAAAAAAAAAAAAAAAAAACGGTCAATTTTCAAGCATAAACATTAGCGGTAGAGGCATAAGTGTTTAATTGTAGGAGTGTGGGTAATGGTTTCCTGGAACAACAACAAATGGTTCTCCATTTGCAGTTAAGCCCAAGGAACTGCTGAATAAAAACAGTCATGCATTACAACTAAAGGCAACCCTTCCTCAAGGCTTTCAAAGTGTATAACTCTCCAATAGGCAGATTACTACTCATAAATAAAGCAAATATCTAATGGGTGAAACTGCTGCCCAGCATGGTAGAACAGTTCTCTTTTAGAGATCTTGCAGCCCTACTCTGATTTAAGCACTTGATTGATCTCCGGGTTAGAAACTCCTAGTCCTTCATCCAGTCCTGGGTTTCCAAATTCCTCTTGCTTACACGTATTATTGTATACTAACTTATCACACATGTATTATTATATACTCACTTATCACAGTATGAATAGCTCTGTGCATCTATTGGGGGAGAGGAACAGTTTATTTAATAGTAGACTCGTTGCTCAAACTCCTGGCTTCTGATTATTTAACTAATATAACTGAGGGGAGCTCTGAAACCCAGAACTGGGATCAGGACTAGTGTACGTTTCTGGCCAATATCAAATTTTGGCATTTATAATGACGCTTCTAAGGTTCAGTTCAAGTTTAAGAGTTTAAAAAAATATATATTTTCTGATATTTCTTTTCAAATCAATGGGGGTGTAAACATGTTATTTATATGTTAAATAATTTTTAAAAAGTAGCATGCATATATGAGAAATATTTTCAATAAATGTGCTTAGGAAATACAGCATGCCTGACATTGAAGTCATGCGTCTGACCCAGACATGAACTGAAAGGGTTTTGTTCCTTTCACACACGTTGCAGACGGTCTAAAAATGCCCCGTACCAGACTTTGAAAGGGAAAAGCTTTAAATGACGTCTCTTTTCATATTTCAGCTTAATCTTTATAGCACTTTGGATTTGTAATATTTAGCTTTCACTGCTGTGAAAGTCCTTGCAGAGATTTGCGAATTAAACAGCTGAAGAGTCTGTACTGTCCCCGAATCAATGTGAACAACCATGTTAAATAATGGAACCTAATTCACTTCCATTCACAAAGCTCCTCTATTAACATTGGAACTGAGACCACCATAAAACAAGCCTGAGTTGCACACTGTGTGTTTAATGGTGTGTGGAATTAAAAGAAGCTGAGGGATGTTATATTTGTTAGGGATGGCTTTGTGTTTGGAATTAGCGAGGCGAGGCTCACACACAAACACACACACAGAGGCATTGCTGTTGGATATACAGCAGCATCGCAGGATTTCTCAGGAACATTGATCAGGCTTTGACCGCATTGTGACTGTGTGGGGTGGGGGTGAGGGGTCAGTAACCTGAACACTAAACAGAAAACAGAGCAAAAAACAAACGGCCACCAGGCTAAATTAACCTTGTTATGGGTACAGCTAAATCACTATCTCAACATTTTCACCCGAAACAGGGGCTATGCTTTGAATACAGCCTCTCCCTGCCTAACATACTGTTGTTCAATACTCTTATTTGTTTCACCACAAGGCTACTGAAGTATAGAGAACTATGTCAGCCCATTCTAAAGGGTAACAGTTTATCCTTTAGGATAAGTGTTGTATGGTTAGCCTTTTGACACGGTTGGCTTTGTGTTATGTGGAACATTCTATAGATTGTGTAATAGATTCCAGAACCTTATTGACCACTATTGCTTCAAATCTTATGGAATGTGTTAACAGAGGAGAAAAGTAGGTTCTTTTTCTAAGACATCTTATCACCAGCTCACTAAAGCTCAATCAATTTGCCTTATACAACATGTCTTAAGTGACCCAGGGTGGGAACATTAACTCAGCATGCTTTCTTTGCTAATTTCTATGCAATTTGCAGTGCGTTTTTAGATTTTGCATTCCGCATTAATTTGTGTGGAACATTTTAGCATGCTGCATTTTAAATAAGTTGTCCACATTTCTCGGTTTAATTTGCTCCGTGTCACTCGATGCTGACGTTTATTCACAGTAAAGGGTTACGGACCTAAAAAAAAACTGCTTTGAAAGGGTTAACAGATAGATTGTGCGGTGAACGCACAGCTGCTTCTTTCAATCCTCAGTCTCTCTCTCTCTCCCTCCCTCTCCACTTCACTCCTCTCCCTCAGGATCTGTGAGACTGCTAATGAGACTGAGCTCCATGGCAATGCTGTTATTTTTTCTAACCCCTTTGGATTCACCTTCCCTTCAGACAGGGGCCATGCTGCCCCAAAGTGCTTCATCTGAGTCGAACCTAAAGCAGATCTGTGCTGCTCTGCGACCTCTACACCCATCACTGTTACATTCCATAGCCTTAGTTTGTAGATGCCTGAATAGCAACAGTACTGTATCTATGCTCTCAGTTTCCACCGTCCTTGAATAACTTGCTATGTCTGGCCATTCTAGATATTGATCATTTCATTTTCCCTGGGCTTTATGCATTTTACCAAATGCACAGTCAAAAACCTGAAGCTTTAGAACTATTTCAGGATCTGCTATTTAAAACATATATGGCATTGTTAGTATCTGGTATTTTTTAACTCTTAACTCAATAGACAAACATGCAAGTCATTTCACAATACAGAGAGAGAGAGAGAGAGAGAGAGAGAGAGAGAGAGAGAGAGAGAGAGAGAGAGAGAGAGAGAGAGAGAGAGAGATGAATCTTGGCAGATAGCAACAATAAACTGTGGTGAAGGGAACGGTTAAATTCAAGGCACAGGGGGCGCTGTTTTGGTCACACTGAGCACCTGCTTGTGCTAGCTGCCAAGCTACCCTGCTTTATGGCACATACTTTTCCCTCTGACGTTACCGTGCTTCTAAACACACAGATGGTTAAGGACTAGGCACACACGACAGAAGAACAGTTTCTTCAACAAGACGCTGGATCTGAGGACTGTACTGCCTTGTAGAATGGGAGGGGGTTGTTTTTGCTGAGAATCAGGGAACATTAATTTTTCGCCGCTGGTATTATTTATGGAAAGAAATAGAGGCCCCCTATCCAGTGTGAAATGGCTGAGTGCCGCTAGAAAGCTGGGAGCCATAGGATTTGTTTATACCTCACTCAGAGGATTGAAATGCTCGGATGAAAATTAGCAGTGAAGCACAGAGAGAGAGAGAGAGAGAGAGAGAGAGAGAGAGAGAGAGAGAGAGAGAGAGAGAGAGAGAGAGAGGATGTGTGCCCTTTTTTGGCTAAAGAGCCATTCTAACATTTCCATGATCAAACACCCTTAATATGTTTAACTGTTTCGTTGATTGCCCATGTAGAGAAAGAGAATTACAGAACTTAAAACAGACACACACCAATACAACAGTATACTGTATGACAGATCTTGATCCTTGGTGCTAAAAAAAAGGGAAGTACCCCAGGAGACTGCTATTAAAACGTCACATGGTTTTGAAACATTTATGAGTATGATGGGCAATACTGATTTGTACAAGCTGCACAAAAAGGCTTATCTATCAACGTGGTTTAAAACCGCACATAAATCTATGGTGATCTTATTACGAGAGAATCGTATGCATAAGCACAACAAACAAGATACTACACAGACGCTTATCTGACGTAAACAGACACTTATCACAAGTCTGTGCCTACAGAACACGCTACCTCGCACACAAACACACATTTATCTCTGTGTGGGTAACCTTTCTTAAGGCTATTTATGTTCAATTGACAAGAATCAATTCTGTCGCTTTAAATAAAAACAATTAAAAAAAACCACAGAACGAGCCTTCATGGAAAGTCTGGAGGCTGTAAATCTGAAACAGCTGCTAGGTTGAATCCTGAAAGTCCTCCTTTATATATAAAAAAAAGGTCTTGTCAGTGTGATTTATGTATTTGGGCCACTTGGCACTAACAAGCTGTGAAGAGGTCCAGGCTACAGCACGTAACAGACCCAGATTCAGCTAACTGTCCTCTGGAGGAGGTCCTCTGATAAGCCACCTCTGGGGAATCAGCTGACCAGGCGATCACTACCTTTCTTATTGGACATATTATCAAAATCATGTAATGAAAATGCCACGCTTCTATCTTCAGCTGGCACCGGTACTTGTCAGAAACGCACCCTGCTTGTGTTTTGTTTAGTCATCTAATGCAAATGCACTGGGATCAGCTCAGGTTGAAAGCAACACTGCAAAGCAATGCAATAGCTTGCATGATCGATGGAGTCTGATTATAATACTATGAATGCTGCAACAGCCTTTTTATCATGGGAACAAACCCTCAAGGATGTAAATTCAAGCCCTGAACATTTTTATTGTATGGGACCATAAAATTCAACGCAGGCACTTTTATGGTTAAACCTGCAATCTCTGGCCTGGAAGTGTCTAATGGGCCATATGATGTCAACCCACACCAGATTTGATTGAAATATGCCCACAGGGTCTTTATCAAATCACAACAAGTGCACTTAACAGCTCAACATCACATTGTGTTGCTGTATTTTTTTTACTATTCCCCCTGTGCTTTTCTGTTTCGACATCAGTTCAAATCTTAGTAGACGGGACAGGTGGCTTTGTACTGAGAAGACATCATCGATTAGATCCTTGTGTGGGCTTAACCCTACTGCAGCCTAGATAGTTGAGTCTGAAGTTAAATCATCTGGGCAAGAAGGCTGCGTATTAGGATAATAGAATAATGTTATATTATTGACAAAGTAAAAATCAACCCCAGGTTCAAGCAGCAATTGTGAGCTCAAAACAACTCGCAACATTGCTGCGATTCTGCTCAAGGTTTTGGTGAAATCAAGAAACTCAAGTGAGTGAAGGCGTGTGTGAAACGAACGGGAGGGCGGTGCTGCATTGCTTCGGGCTTGCCTGGGCAGTGCTGTACGGATCAGGAGCGGGGTGAAGACTGGGCCGCTTTACTCACAGTTTGTTCCCCTTCAGTGCCGCGTGGTGGAGAAGGTTAAAGCCCCTGTTGTTCTGCTGGGTGAAGTCGATGTTGGGAACGTCGGTCAGGATCTCGATGATGTTCCTGAAGTCTTTAGCAATGGCGTCGTGAAGTGGAGTATCGCCGTAGGAATCCTAAACGCAGGGGGCAGTACAACGGTAAATGAGACTCCACTGGATGGACATTGGTGAGCTGCTGAGGAGGCGTGGTTCTACAAAAGAAGCATTTTAACTGGTTGCCTTAAGAGCCCTAGCTTTTACATGGTGTGAGCAAGTCACTTCCCTTGTCCCGTAACAGACGACAGAAAGAGACGTGGAGCTGGCTAAATACCTCATTAACGATACAGAACTGGGGAAACGACAGTGTATCAAAAGTGCGTTTATCCTGCCTTTCCAACTGTAAAACAATCTGCTCCTGTTTTGAAAAATGCGACACCCAGCACTGCTGTTCTGACTACCAGGACTCCCTTGGCATGATTCTCTATAAACTCAGTGGCTGGAAAGTGCTCTCTAACGGGTGCCTTAATAGGCAGAGGAACGTGCAGCTAAACAAAGACAACTGTCAGGCCATGTCGGAATACTGGCAGTCAATTGCATGCATCCGAGTTTAAAAATCTCACAGGGCTTCCAGTTCTCTTTCCAGGAGGGGCTCTGGGTTGCTCACCTGTAGGTTGATGTCAGCATTGTGTTCTGAAAGCACACGCACCACCTCTGTGAAACCCTTATTGACAGCAATGTGCAGAGCCGTGCACATGGAAGTGTTGAGCAGGTTCACTCCGGCTCCTTTACTCAGGAGTAGCCGGGCGATCTCTGCCTGATTCCTGCAGGGGGAGAAACAAAAAATACAAAAAGAATGGATCAAACAAATGCCGTTTAAAAATGATTAGACAAAACGGAGGTCTTGATAGATGTTTGAAAACTGGAGCTTCTTGCATGTCCGAATTCTCATTTTTTTGAAGTTACGAATGAAAAGAAACAATAAGAACACAAAGATAAAGGTGTATCAGATTCATTCATTTTTAATCTGGCAGAAGCCACAGTATCAGCCGTTGTCTTTTAAAAATAAATAAATAAATAAATAAAATCCCCCTGTTGATTTCATCATCAAATGATTTTTTCTTTTTTCTTTAATTATTCATCATCAAGTATATCGTGGTTAAGAGAGACAGAAACAAGTTGTCCTGGCAGCCGGATGCCACATGAACCGCTGAAATAGGCCGCATGGAGTAATTACTCTATTCTAATGGCCCATTCCACGTTACGCGTTACAATGTGGAGCACACCCCCTGCATTGTACTGCAGGTGGAACACTTGGTGTAACACATATGTTGAATGCTATATAGCCAACAGCTTCCTACAGGAACAGTTTCTTGATTAAAACTCATAAGGAGCGATTTCCAGAGTCCTTAATGCTGCTGTAATGGGCCTAATGCAGAGACGACCACTGGCCCTTGCGAAGGGATCAGAAACTAGCCCTGAATGGCTCCTTACCCAAACGCTGTGTAATGCAGAGCCGTGTCTCCATCCTCGTCTTTGATTTCAATGCTGGCATTGGCCTGCAGCAGCACCTTCACCACCTCCATGTGACCCTGGTGTGCTGCCACCTGCAGAGATGTCTTCCCTTGATTCTTTACATCAACCTGGGAAAGAGAGGGGCGGCGCTAGACATGGAAACTATATATACCTGTAATAGGTGTGTTACGGGGTGTAGAGAGACTGGGAGCAGAAGAGGGTGCTAGAGAGCCGTTTCCTGTGAGAAGTCCTGACAATATGGCCAAGCCCTGGTGCAAACGCGTGGACTGCAGCCCTTTAAAACTTAGCATGCTATCAGAGTCCAGTGAATGTAATTGAAAACGGAGTGACTGGACAGTCTTTAGGCTAAATCCATTGGGTATCCCTGAGGTACCTGTGTTACCTGTATGAAGATATTCAAGATAGACATGCAATGTTGATGGCAAGGATTCCTCTGCAGCAGAGATCGGGTTTGCTTTTTTTTTTCTGTAACACCTGTTGATTGTATTATTTAGATGGTGTATTTGTGGAACTGTAAGCTGATTTGGGGAAGTTCACACTGAAAATAGAAGAACTCCTAGATTTTGTTCTCGAGTTTAGTAAACACACACTTGTGTGTTGTGAATACACATGGTTTCATAGACACTGGTTAGCACTTTTAAAACTATCTGATGTTACTTTAGGTCAAATAAACCAAGATTAGCAGGGTCTGTAAAAACTGCTGACAGCCCTAAAAGAAAACCAAGTCAAGTAGACAAACGTCTCTGTATTTTCAAAGAAAACCAAGTCATGTAGACAAACGTCTCTGTATTTTCAAACAAAACTAAGTCATGTAGACAAACGTCTCTGTATTTTCAAACAAAACTAAGTCATGTAGACAAACGTCTCTGTATTTTCAAACAAAACTAAGTCATGTAGACAAACGTCTCTGTATTTTCAAACAAAACCAAGTCAAGTAGAAAAACGTCTCTGTATTTTCAACTTGAAAAGGGAGAGTAGAAAATCCATTCCTTTGTTTCTTGCAGTAAAGATACAGGATTGCAGATTAAAGGCTGCTCTACACACACCTTTTCTGGGTATTTCTGCAGCAGATCCCGGACCTTGCTGGCACTCCCACGAGCAGCCTCGATAACCAGCCGTCCAGGGTTATCCTGGTCAGTAGCCTGGGACAGCAGCTTCTCCAGAACAGAGATCACAGTGCCTGCAGAGAGAAGGAGAAAGGAAGGTAGAGATGAATGGTGCTGTAGGGGTTCAATGACCCAACTGCAGCGGCATGCCCAGGCTTTCAGATGAAATGATAAAAAGGATGATGCATTGTGTTGTCACCGTGCTGCTATAACCACAAAACACCAGAGTAACGAGTGAAAATGCCACCAGGCTGTCTTTGAAAAGCATGAATGGAACAGAACGATTGAATGAAGTCTCAAAAACCCATTAAAAACAAAACAGCATGCTAATGCCACCTCTGACGACCTTTATGCTGCAGTAAAAATGGCGAGAATTCTTAAGGTAAACCCTCCAAGGGAATCTCCTGTTGGAAAAGTGCAATGAAGGAGGGACAAAGAGGAGGTTTAGAACACATGCAAGCGTGTTGAATTGGAAAGACCAGGGAAATAATGGTTCACAGCCCTCTGTTCAGAGGGAACTCGCTCCTGTCTCCTTACTTCCGGAGTCGTTAGTGTTATCGGTGGTCATGAGGTTGGCATCACCCTCTACTGGCTGCGCAGAGAGACACGCGGGGTTAAAGGTCCAGGTCTGTGCTCCCAAGGCCACCCTTAAATCTCCATCTGCGTACACCTTCAGCACCTTCCCCACCTGCCCCAGGGCCTACGGAAAAGGGAGAAAAACGGAACCCTGAAAGACACTGGAATGGGATCTCACACTGTACTACCAAAAAACACCTGGATAGAATTCTGTAGTTGCCACACTGCTTGCTTTACAACAATGTACAATGAGTCTTATTAAAAGAAATTGTTAAATCTAGGCAGACCATCTTTGAATTTGCATTCATTTTAGGTACTGGTACCAGTAAGTAATAAAATATTGGGAAGTAATCTACTTTAACTTTGTACAGTGCTCTGGGATGCCATGGCGTGAAGGGTGCTATACAAAAAATAAACGTGTATTGTATTGTAACGTACTCAGCGGTCAGTATAAAAGCAGAAAGATTAGGGGTCAATACAACCATGACCAGACAAATAAAGAGACTTCCATTATGCAAACATGCACTGACAGTACAGTGGTCAATACTACAGAGAAGCAGCCTTTGGACTTTGAAAAAGCAAATATACTTACCGGTGCCATGCTGTCTGTCCACTCTCCGTGGCCAACCTGAAGACGCTTCACGTTTTCCATATCATCCATCACACGCACCAGATCCCCAACCCCAAACGTGTTCACCTGGTCAAACGGACGGGTCAAATCTCATTTTTACTGCGTTTAGAGAACCAGACAGCCCTGTTTAACATGTGTGGCAGTCCCTGATCGGGAGTGGGTTACCATCAAACTGGGAGCGCACAATTCTCACCAATTGCCTTCTGTTTGAATACATTGTATCCATTTCCCTTTTTTTTTTAACATAACAATGGTGCCGGTGCCAAATATATTGAATCCATTAAAAGTACTCTACCCAATGCAACATGATAACAGGACTGGATCGAATAGGCAGAACCATGACTAGAGGTAATAAAAAATAAAATAAATAACTGGATGATAAAGCTACAGAGCTCTACAATATTCTGTTCAGTTCTGCTAGCAACAGATCATTAATTCAGCCACAAACAGCAACGCTAATAATATCCTGGGTGCACTGCTATCGGATTAAAATATCTTCTCAGCAGGTGGCTACTTTAAAAGGGTCATATTCCTACTTTCATTTGACTAACGGTATTCTCTTTAAAATGACAGCAAAGGCATTATAGATTGTGTAATTTTTCCAAGAATACACCCAGCATTGGTCAAGCATCTGGTTATTCAATTAAAACAGTATTTTGTCTCTGCAGATATCTCTTGTATATTAGTTTCTGAATGACATCTTGTCGGCTGGTTATCAGCTTGCCTGCTAGGCAGACGTAAATCAGTTCTAGACTGTCGCTGTTCTCTCTGACATTAGGCTCCTAATTATTTTATTGCTCCCTGTTGTTAGTGGGAGGTGAAACATGCGTCCTGTCATCTGGGCTGTATTTTTCTCCCCTTTCCGATTTACACAAGGGAATCCTAATCGCACAATGAGACTTTCTTATCAGCCCTCCTCCATTGCTGCCACTGGGAAGCATACAAACGGCTGCATCAAGAGGCAAACCATCAGGCGTAAATCAGTCAGGCTCTGTTCTGTGTTTCAACGCTGCTCACAAAAGGACTGGGACGGGTTTATGCCCATCTCTCACCCGGGTCTTGTTTTAGGGAGCTGCCTGACAATTTGCAATTTCTGTCCTTCCTATTTTTCATTTGCATTATTTTATTTGCATTAGGAAGTTGGCAAACAGTTGTGTAGTAAAAAAAAAAAATACGGGGTGCTTGCTTATGATAAGCAGTTAGCTTTAAATGCTACAGCACTTAAACTTGTTTTGGTCACAGTCTGGGCTTGCATTATCGCTAACCCATCCAGTACCTAGCTGCTCTTTAAATGCGGAAGCTCAATCTCTTAAATTAAATCACTAAATGAAAGCACTAGACCATGCGCATCTTACTCGCTAGGATTATTACTAGAGCATTTTAAGAGTGTCTACAGCTGATTCTTCCCTTCACAAGCAGCTAAACCTCATACTTGTTTAATGTGTATATTCTATATAATCCTTGGATAAGCCCTACAGTGCTGTGTGTCTCCCTACCTTGGTTAGGGCGCCTGGGTGGAAAGTCCATCGGATGTTATTGCTGTACTGGACTCTCACATCACCTCGGTCTGTGATCCTGTGCACAGTCCCTATGCGGCCAGTGTACTGTAATATAAGACCGAGAGACAGGATTCAAAGATCAGGACACAACGACTGGCTGCTATAGCTAGAAATGTACTGTATATGTACTGGCAATCGTGTCTAATCCATTGGCAGAACTGATGTATGGATGTACTCTATTATTAAACTGCAAGCCAATATAAAATGTGTGTCAACTGAAGACATTTTATTTCAAAATGTATATACTGTGTTACCAAGAAGTGATGGAACTTCTTTTAAAATTCACATATTACGTGTATAAAACGTTTTGGTCTTAAAACACAAAACAAAACCATAATTTTACTTTATGAAAACAGGCTCCTGTGTGTGTTTGACCCACATGTTAAAAAAACCCCAAATTGCTCAAATTTTGTAATGTGATGTGATGTAATGCAAGTCATCGACTCAGAGATCCCAAACACACATACCTGCCTGCCATGCGTTGTGTGCTGTTGGAAAAGTTACAATCAGGCTGTCTGACATTGACCCTCCCTATGGAAAGGTTACACACTTGCGTCATAGCCCTGGCTGTCTAAATCTAGCCAGGCACCAAGGTAAACTGCAAAGCCCCTAACTGCTAACACTGCCGCAAGAACTGGGGAATGAAATGGGGAAATAAATCAAACGAATAAGAAGCCTGCCACAGTTTTAATAACCCTGGGTCTCCTTTACCTTAGTGTACAATCCAATGTGACAGGACCTAGTGGCTTGATCTATATCGGAGGATGTTTTTCTTAAACAAGAATCAGATCAAATAACAGTAACAGAAAAATCCTGCGTCAGTACCTCTGCCATTTTGGGATTCCAGCCCCCGTGTCCTTCCTGCATCTGTCTCAGAATGTCCACCTCCAGGAGACACTTCACCTTGTCTCCCTGCTGGAATGTGTGGCCTTCTGCACTGTCCCGTCGCTGAAGTTCAGCGTGCTCACCTAGGCAGAAACAGCCAGAGTACAGGTGAGGGGCTGCATTCGTTAAGCACCAGCATTACCACGTGGTAGTTGCTCACATACATTACCCTTTCCTGCATGAAATATTGAAAAAAGCTGAAACTAAAATAATTAGAAAATGTTTTCAATGTCTTTATAGAAGAGAGGCTTTTTTTATCCATCCCCATATGAGGTTAAATTAAATTCTAAAAAACCAAATATATGGATTTTTTTTTTCTAATTTCGTAAAAGAATGAAATCCCATATACTTCTGAACACACATGCATTTCTGCAGAAGTTCTCACAGTTCTTTCTATTATTTCTGGGAAATTCCAACTTCTAATTTATTTTTAGAACATTGTTTCTGCAGGGAATTCCAAAAATGCATTGCGTCGCTACTTCCGTCTCCTTTTTAAAGACATAAGCTGTGATAAGGATGCACAGAGAAAAATAATGCAATTTGTTGCAAAAGTAGTTCTTTTCATTATGTGCTAACACAATTCTCCAATGTCCAGAACACTAGAATCAATACTCGATTAGTCTTAATGGAAACTTCTAGTCTGTATTTCCAGATGGGGGAGGAAAACAGTGAAATATTAAGACAGTAGGACACACAGCGGGGTCTATTAAAAATCACCATATCAGCAGCAGCACATCTTAATGGATATACAGGACTCACTGGCTCGATTAATATGCAATTGAAAGGTGGAGGTATTTACAGTATAAACCTGGCAGGTGTTTATCCGTCATAAAACTCAAAAATGTAAAACACCCATCCATACCTAGCTTAGGGAGGTGATCTTTGTAGTAATAGCCCCCTGCAATGTCAGTGATGTATTTCAGGTCCACCTTTCCTTTGTGGCCCATCCTGTAGACGTTTGTGGTTCCGTTGGTCCAGGTCACACTGGCCACGCTGCGTCCTGATTCAGTGTCCCAGCCACGGATATCCATCACCTTCCCAACCTTCCCTTCTCCTCCTGGTCACACAGCAAGGGAGGGAGAGTGTTATGGACCTGCCCTGATGGATGACTCTGAATAACTTAGTTAGTTTGGAGGGGGGGGTTAAGAAAGGTGCCTCTGGAATGGGTGATTGCAGGTTCCATTGCCTGGCTGTGGTAGATCTATCTAAATCTAAGTCTACAAAGAAGGCGGTCTTGGTGCCACCGTTTCCTGCTGGAGAGAAAGCAAGATTTGAAAGACTAGAATACAAGTGCTGCAGACTAAAAAAAGACCTCTCTGATCTGATTACAAGGGTACAGGCATGGGGTTATTAACCACACAGTACTGTACATAGCTCCCACACAATGATTAGCAAGCAGTGTATTTACCGCAGCAGAATAATGATGCAAACTTAGGGCACAGTTTCAGTGAATAGCAGAGATGCTGCTTCTTATTGTTGGTTCATTTGTAGGTCATCCAGTATCCTGCTTGTGGGTTTCATGTAATGATGCTGGAGTTGATTTGGTGGAAGGTCTGTTTTAGATATGATGAGCAAGTCTAATTTAACGAATTTGGAGAGTCTTATTACGACTTGATAGGTTTGTTTTTAAGCAGCAGGATGAACGCCAGAGCTGCTGTCTTTTTATAAATATTTAATCCTCGTCTCCAGACCCCAGTAAGGTTCTGAGCTGCCTTTGTGGAATTGGCTGGATTTATTGCTGGAGGAGCCAGGTTTTGCTGTCGTTAACATTCTGTAATTGGTAAGGAGGGTGGAACCACAGATTGTATCTGCAAACACATTCAGAATTTAACAAGGCTTGGTTAAGAGACAGGATACGAATGTGTCAATCTGCTACTGTGACTATACATAAAACACACACATGGATACAACTAGTGTCTTATACTATATGCTACGTACTCAAACTCTGATGGGGACAAGTAACACAATAAAACGCTGTAGGACTGTCCTAAAAGAACAGCACAATGCATTGTAAAAGCACAAGCAGACACTAACAAAGCCCCCAGCAATTCGTATTTGAATTTCTCCTGTTCCAAGCATTACCGTTTCAACCCCTCTTGTAATTAATTCATGCTTTTCAATGACAACAACGGGACACGTAGACTCATTCTTTTCATACAGACATTTGCATGCATTTTCCCCTATGGGTCACTTTTGCATTTCATTTAGGTCCACAGGGCACTAAGTAAATCAAACCCAAACAACAACTCTTATAGACCCCAATGTGACAAAGGGCATTTACATGAAGTGGCTTCATTTAACCACAGCTGTTTGTGGTTTTCATCATTTTGGAAAAGCTGGTCATCAGGAACGGCAACAGAAAGAGCTCACAACACAGAGGATTTATCTGGCTGCTAAATTAACAATTCTCCTTGTAACCTGATTTTCAAAATGAGTAATAACGTGAGAATGCCCCATTTTTCAGAGCACCGATTTTAAATAAGGAACCCCACTCACCGTCCTGATTGCCCCAGTCCCAGTCTGGTCCTCGTACAACCTTCACCCCCTGAAAAATCCCCTTGAGAATGATGCGGGAAAGGTTCTGCCGTGGAGTCAGGGTCACTCTGCAAAAGAACATATTAACAATTTAACGCTTGTCTCCCCCACTGCCTCGGCTCTCCTCACGTTTTATGTTTAATGGGCTGGATCTGAACTCCAGTCCCTGTGATTATTAAGCATTTATTAGACATGCTCTGGAACCAGGCAGGGCAGTGATTTCCAGGAAATGTATTCTGCTCAATTAAAGAGTAATGAAGACTCTCCCCGTATGCCCTAAATGAGCTATGCTGTGCTGTTCCACCGCACACACGAGCAAAGTGAGCTTAAATGGAATCTCTCAGGTGAGGTTATTCCAAAACCCCAATTTCATAATATTCAGTGCAGCTAAAAGACAGGTGGTTTAGAACCATGTTATATTAGTGGTGGCCTCCACAGAAAAGCATTGAGATGAATTGAGAACACTTTGTAGTTGTACATATCAATGTTTCATAACGTTAGCACAACGACAATAATTAGAATAGGATTGTAGAAAATTAACAGGCAGTTCTAGTGTGACATTTCTATAAACACCTGTGAAATAGCATTACAGCTGCTCTCATTAGGTCCCGTTTATTTTTGAGGGACTACCGCTTGAATGAACACTGCAAGCTGGAGGGACGTTAAAACTACACGCAACCTACCTGATTGTGAAGATTGTTTCTGACGAGTTTGCAAAGGAACTTCCAATTCCCATCATTCCCTGAAAAGATCCAACTTCTAATCTACCAGAGCGCCCTTCAACTGCTTTATATAGTTTAAAAGAAATAAATAAAAAACTGAAACTAAAATCAAGGTCACCGATTCTTAGTATTATCCAGATCCTCTCCTCTTGATTTTGTTAAACTCAATTACATAGTATATCTGTACTCTTCACCCAGTCTCGATAAAACACCTTAGCTATTCTAGACTCTCTACTCGTTAGTGGCTTCAAGTGAAGTGTGCAGACTGCTCTGGCTACAGTGACAAGGATGTGCGTGTATAACCTCCAGAGTTTTTCCTAATCCTTAGCCATCAGACCTTCCTTTAGCTGATTTCAATCCCTCCCCCCCTCCAAGCACTGCGTCAACAACCAGACAACACCAGCTGTCCTCAGGTAGGAACATCACTGCTTATTGTTTACCGGCATCAAGATTCGTAAGAATTGTGGGCCCACAGTGAGGTCTCACCGAAACACTTATCCATTCTAGTAAAAGAACCGTTTCTTGTCGAACAGACCATTTTGCTCACAACGATTGAGGGAAGGGAACTTTGAGAATAATTTGTTTGTGAAATGTGCTTTTTTTCAGTTGGACCGCATAACTGTAGAACAAGATTAGAATGCGTTCAAATCTGTTTTTAATCTGCATCGGCGCTCAAGCACTTTCTATCAGGAATTACTTTTCTCAAAACGGGTTACCTTGCATGTGCAACTGAATAAAAAAAAAAAAAAAACCACACACACACACACACACACACACACACACACACACTATAAAAGCCAAACCTCCTTGGAACCTCTTCAGTAAGACAACCCTTAGCAGCAGTGGAGCTAGCCTGTACTATAGGATCCTGGCCAGAAAGAAAAACTACAACTATCAGTACATGTGGTGTCTGGGCAGGGGGGAATCTTGCTTCAGGCAAAACCGATAACATATTCTTTTTAATTCAATATATCCCATGGCAGGGCAATACCAGGGTTGCAAACCAGGTTACCACTTAATAATGAACTACCTTGGACCTGGATAGAAGTAGTGTGTACTGCTGGGCTAGAAGGGCAGCAGTGTGGAGTAGTGGTTAGGGCTCTGGACTTCTGACCGGAGGGTCGTGGGTTCAATCCCCGGTGGGGGACACTGCTGCTGTACCCCTGAGCAAGGTACTTTACCTAAAATTGCTCCAGTAAAAACCAAACTGTATAAATGGGTAATTGTATGTAAAAATATTGTGTAAAAAATAATAATGTAATTGTATGTAAAAATAATGTGATATCTTGTAACAATTGTAAGTCGCCCTGGATAAGGGCGTCTGCTAAGAAATAAATAATAATAATAGAAGGACCAAGAATTGTCTCGTAAAATGAAAAAAACTTTGTGTGTGGATTTCTGGCTTACTGTAAAGTGTTGACCTTCACAAACAGTGAAAATTCAATCACCAAACACATTTTTCCAGTAATAAATATGACCAGATTGCCAATTGCAAAGCTTAGGGGTTAGTGATGAGGGTGGGGGGGTGGAGAGGTAGGGGGGTCTATTGTTTTACTTCTAATTTGAAAGGGAAACCAAACCTCAACACAATGCTGTGCACAGCGTGCCTCATTCAAGATACATCACTACAGGACAGGGAACAGAAGCTGTGCTCAGTATTGGAAGACTGAAGCCAGGTTTTAGTGCATCAATGCGAGCCGAAGGGATTGAGCACTTCCTAGAAACGGCCCACTCAGGGGTTTAAATAGCTTGTGTTATTGGCTGGCCACCTAAAACCTTAAGAACTAAATACCCAGCCTCCAGTAGAATAATCATCCTGAAATACATAAACAAATGAACAGAGACAGTAGTGCACCCCGTTTTATAAATGATGGCAATATCAAAACACGATTATGAAATGCATGGTTACTTCGACAAATCACTTTTGGTGTCACACCCCTTCAGTCAATAGGCAGTGGCAGATCTTCTTGTGAAATGAGTCATCGGAACCTCACACTGTTCTGAGAGTAAAGGACAGAGCCTTCAGGGTTCATTTTAATTGATTAACTGAATGAACAGTAAAAACCAGATGAACGTGCAATACAAACTTGGAAACTATTTAGAAATCTGCTAAATGGTGGTATTAATGTTGGCAGCAAACACATTCATTATTTTTATTTTATTTTTTTACAAATCACTAATTTGTTGTCAGTGTTGGCTAATGTAGTTTCACATCTTGTTGTTTTTGCTCGGCTCTCTGTTTATCATGTGCTTAAACAAGAGGGGGTTATTAAATCATTAATCAAACCCCTTGCCATTGTCATGCAGTCGTCTGCCTTCTGAAAACAAACAATCCAGTAATGATATCAGTGCGACAGAGTCACAATGCCAGCCCAAGCAGTTCCTCTAATTCAGCAGCAGTGGAGATGTTTGTGGGACTCGGCAGGCATATAAAAGATACAGGCAGAGCACCGGAGGGGATAACATTGTCCAGTAAAGTCATCCTGCATGGAAATGCTCACAATCAAAATGTTAAAACTCTGCCTATTAAAAAAAAAAAAGGCTACGTTTAAATCCTTTTCTGGTTATAATTTTGGCAAGTGGAAATCTTATTATTACTGCTTTAAATCACTGGCAGATGCAAACTGGGATTACAAGAGATCACACCATGGCGGCTCCATCTTCCTTATCTCATCCAGGAGGGGTCACTGTAGAGTCAGTTACACAACATGTGTGTCAAGAGAAGAACTTGAATCTGCGCTTTGTTTTGTATCATGCAAGTAAACACTGTGCTTACCAACTTTCTACCAGTGGCAAATCATGCCCTGTTGAATATTTTAACATTTTTTGCAGTCTACAATGAAATCCCAAGTCTACTTGAACAATAACAGCAAAACTTTAAGAAATGCGATGCATACATTCCTGTTTTTATTTTTGGTACATTGTGTATGACATACAGACCTCATTATTTTCATTCTTCTCTACCCACCAGGCAGACTTACATCACTGAACACCTACACATACAGAGGGCACCGAGGCTGGGGGCGGAGAAGGCACTCTTTGAAGTGTATGCCTTCCAGAAAGATAGACTGGGTAATCTGAGAATCTAGACTCATCTGAGCTCTTAGTGTCTTATCCCTAGGGTAGCTCTTGGTTGAGAATGAGTATCTTTTTGACTGTTCTAACAAAGAGACAGCCAGCCCCTACACTAGCCCTAAGTAACAGCTGTTGGCTTTGCTTCTCAACACAGAGCCACCGTTGCTATCAAACAATGTAAATCTGTTTTGGAAACTCGGTGGTGCAGAAGTGGACGGAGGCACCATACGGCACGGAGGTGAACCGAATAACGCATCTGGCAGCCTGCCTACGTGTAGGAAGAGAGATTTTAATTCACGTCCTTCAGCCAGATTCGACACATGCAACGACACAGATTGCCGATTCCATGGTTTGGGACTTTCTTACTTTACACGGATTAGGGAAGCCAGATATTGGTGTGTGTTTATGTATTTAAAAAAAAAAAAAAAACACAACACTGGAGCGCCATGGGATGAAAGTGAACATCTGCTACCAATAATCTTGATTACAGGCAGAGATAGGGATGTGAACATTCAGACTTGAAGGTTGATTCCCAGGGCGAAGTGGGGGGTCTAAATAAAACATCTGAAAAGCTGAATACATTCAATTGTATTTTTCAAGGTGCACTGACAGATTTAAAGATGATACTGCATGAATGTTCATGGAGCGGAACAAAACCAAGACCCAGTATAATGTACTGTGTACAGAAACTACACTGAATAGTTTCTGGAACAGTGGGAGTCACCCTGGCATTCTGTCATTAGATTAAAATAGATCCACAGTTTCATTTGCGTGGTTAACAGACTGCGAGGAACTCTAAGTACTATTGCAAAATGTGCCACTGGTAGTGTGAAAAAATGAAAAGCAGCAGAATATAACAAGAAACTGCACAGCGGTATATATAGGGGTGTTGAACATGAATGTATAAGAGTTATCACACATGTGACATTGCATCTGTGATATAAATGAGCACTGTATTTTCTTTATATAAATCCATCCCTAATCTATCACACTGGCTGGCAAATCAGGAATCATATATTGGTATCAACTGACAAATTCTGGCATCCAAATCAAATGAAATCAAACCGTGGAAGATCAGGAGCCATCACATGGCGTTCTGCAAAGCTAATTCGATTCTGTCCTCAAAAGAGCGTAAACAGAAGGAAGCGATGGAGTTCTGTACAGGAGATTTAAACAAAGCAAAGAGATTGATGTAGCTGACTCACTCGGCCAATGCCTGGAGGCAAATCTAATGGTAACAGTCTAAGATGAACTCCAGACACAGTCAACTTAAATCAGGACAGAACAGGACACGTGGAGCTCACACAGGGGTAGCCAGACGGGGATAATCCATAGAATAGAAGATTAGCCAGGGTTTTTAAACATATGGGCACCCGCATGATATATCTCAGCAACTGTAGCCCTTTACAGTACTCATATGTTACTCTCTTGCATCAACGCCATGCTAAAATGGATTTCATGGTTTAGTCTGTGGGACCTTTGTGCATTTAGAAACACTACTGGAAATAAGACTCCTGCTGCATAGCAGTTTCACCCATTCCAGGTTTTACTATGTGCTTGTTTAGCCAATGTGTAAGGTAACAAGCACAGTTGTGTCTAACTAAACTCATAGTAAAACCAGGAATGGATCAAACTGCTATGCAATGGAGGCCTTATTTAAATTGTCTCTCACTTTAAAAAAAAAAAAAAAAAAAATAGAGCAAGATTTCACAAAGACTTGATAGACATGGAAAAAAATAATGTCAGACAAGTCCTGCTAAAAAAAAGTCAGCTCCATTAAAGGTGAAACAACTTCCTTACTAAATATTTCATTTTTTGACACCACCGCTGTAGACAAATTTCCCATTTCATACACCGTTTTCTTTTACAAACTGAAAGACTTCTGCCTAACACTTTGCCAGAGAGGATTCTCAGCTTAGCGTCTAATTCAGTAGTTGCAGCAGAAGAGCTGATAATTGTTAGGAAACTGATTTCAAACAAAGGCAGTGGTATAATCTGCCCCTTTCTCGCCTGTCCCTGGATTGTTTTAAATCAGGATTTTTCTCTTTTTAATTTCCTTTGAGACTTTGCCCTCCTGCTAGTCGGATCATTGGGGTCAAAGGCTCCCAGTAGCGATTATTTAGCTGTGAAATAATTAATGCATTGCACCGAAAGCAGGCAGCCCCTCAGCTTAACATTCTCAACCAAAAAGATATGCAGTCTTCCATGCAAAGCAAATACATGAAAGGAATTAATATATAAAAATATATATCATTTTAAAAGCAGGCATCAGCACAGGGATAAACGGATACAATGAACCAACTGTACTGTTCTCAATACTGTACTACCCAGACAGAGGCAGATATGGATAAGACCAATTTAAATATGGATTGGTTTGCAGCACCCCAGCACCCTCTTGCAACAGTTCATACATATTCAATGTTTTATTGATTTATTTATGAAAAATGTTACAACGGGTGCCATGCTGTTAATGGCATTTCAGCAGATCATCAATAATAATAATAAAAAATTCCAATTGGATGTGGTAGCAAGTACTTCATGAAAAATTGGTGTTAGGATTAGGGAGAGGTTTAGGATTCATAACAATTAGTTCTGGAGCAGGGACTGCTCAGGCAGACACTGACAAAGCAGGTCTAATTTACTGGAGCGTCACAGTTACTGAACACCATTAAAACGAAAAGGCACCTCTTTTATGAAGTGTTACCAAAGATGTGGATTCAAATGTAATGAATGCGTTGCAAACCCCTGGCTGGCTACTGCGATTCTGACTTGAGACCTTGTGAAATTCTTCTCTTCTTTTCAGAGAAAACTTAAAACACCTTTTAAAACGATGCCTGCTGAAACTGCTTTGCATGCAAGAGGGATTTTTTTTTTTTCCAGCAAATTATTCATTACCCTATGAAAGTGCAACATTTGTATACACAGCGATTACAAACAAAACACCGCACAGTGCTGGAAGATACAGAACACTGAAGAATAACAGACCAAATGAGGTCATGCATCACTCCTAAAACATGTCTGGGGAGGTGGGGTGTGAGCCACATTTTCCACACTGTTCATAGCACTCTAGTTTACAGAAGTCCAGGTTTTGCTTTATTTATGTAGTTTTCACTCTTGGACAGGACTCGGCAGAACATTTCCAGCTGTGACATGATCCACATCTGCTGACAGACGTGTGCTTACTCTCGACGATGTCGGTGGAGTTTTTATTCTCCTCGGTGCCAATTTTTCCTCCTTTACCCCAGAGATCACTCGTTCTGGAAGACTACTCCCGGGCAAATGAGAACTGGAAACTCTCTGCATTCTCACCCCAGTAAGAAGCTGTGCAATCTAAAGGGTAAATGCCCCAGTAAAAGCATTGATTTTTTTTCATATCTACCGCCTGGTAATAATAGAGCCAATGATTTCAGTGGTCAATAAAAAGAAGACCTGGTAAAAACTAGATCAAATACCTAGGTCAGTCAAATAACACCAGTTAATTTACACAGCCTGGCCGCTGTACCTACACTGTACCTAACATTCCCCTGATCACAGCTTTGACACATAGACTGCACAGATCCTGCTATGGTAATCCATCCAGTCATTTCTACTGTAAGCAATCAGTGCGGAGAGGCAGGGAGAGGATCGTGATGACAAATGCATAGTTCCAGTTCATCCCAAATATCAAACTGGATTGAGATCCGGGCGGTAATTGTGGTGGAGATGGAAGAAGTCTCTGGCATGCTCCTCAAATCGTTCGTGCACAATTCCTGGCGCTGTGGATGGGTGTGTCATCGTCTGGAAAAAGAAGACATCTGTAGTCCATCAAGGACCTGAGATATACCAGGAGAACACGCCCCACACCAGGGTGATGCCTAATCCAATCACTTAGGCTGGTCCTAATACAGCAGACAGGCAGTGTATGGGACAAGGATGCTGTATTAATCAATCACAGTCCAGTCTCACTCTGCGTACAGTAACTGTGTGCTTTTCTTGAATCACTGTAGATGCCAGAAGGGGTGGAAGGCTCATCCATTAGCCTGTGCATGGCAGGTTCGTTTGACTTGTGGAGTGGTGTTTTCTTTAATAAAATCTACATAGCATGGAAACCCTCTTCATCTAGCTGTCCTTTAAATCCAGGAAAACTCCTCAGGTCAGCAGCAGCACTGCCAAGGCACTGTGCCTGCAGCCAGCCAGACAGCTCTGGGCAGTTGCATGGGCACTGATGTCATTTCTGCTTAGAATAACATGCCTTCTTATAGGTAATAAAAAACTTACCAAGTACCCCATAATACTTGCTATTGATCAGTGTGAAACTGAACGAACGACAGTTTTATTAAATCGCAACATGTATAGCATGAATAGAAAGTTAATATTGGAATTACAATGAGTTTGTCTGTTGTGAATGTTGTAATTCCAATACTAAATTATCTGAAATCTAAATTGAGAATACAAGTCGAATAGAAAACGATTGCTTCTCTCTTTTGTAAGCACCAAAATCATTTGTTGCCATTAGTAGCAAGAAATCTGCACAAAAGGATAAGCTCTTCCAGATCATTTGAATCAATGGCATGAAATACATAATCAGGGGACTTAAAAACCCACTAATAACATTTAGAACGTTAATTTAAATCGTGGACCAAATACATTGACCTACTGCAAATTAAAACATCAAACTAACAGGCATAGAGAACAAAATGGGGTGATCCACCAAGTCATTCACTTGAACTAAATCACTTATGTATTCTTAAATGACTTATTTCTTGTTTTGTCAAATTAGGTAAATGTTGCTAATGACACTTAAAAGGCTTTGTTAACTTTCCTCAATTTGTTTGAAATCCTTTTAAAAAAATTACTGAAACTTCCCTGACCATATAGAAATTACTACAAGAGCCATATAATGCTGCTGTGGCCTTCCTTACCTAACTGCACAGTAATGCTTTTTCTGATTTTGTAGAATTAATCAGGGACAGGTTTTTCTTTAATTAATAGTGCTTTTAATTAAAAGTTCAGCTCCTTCCCAGAAATGAGGATCAATGTACAATTTTCCTTTGACATAAATAAACAAGCCCCAAAAACCGAGCAAACGATGCCAATACATTTTTTTTTTTTTTTTTTTTTAAATAAATACATTTGTATTTAGTTCTCTAATATTTATACTGAGCTACAAGATGATGGAATCAGCATGGGGAATGTGCCATTAAATCTTTGATCTCTGGATTCAGAGAAACGCAGCACAGGCTTAAGATCTGAAGTGAAAAGAAACACCTGCTCTCGCTCAACGGTATACGGGAGATTAAATGAAAGTGATCAACGATCCTACGTAGAAGATATATAGCTTTTTATGCTTGCATTGCGATTAGTCGTTCACAGAAACACAACTAAACCCAGAACAATGCCTTTTTATGATCAACCTCGGTATCTTCAGTCACCGCTCTTGGTAAGAAAAAAATCTAATAAAACGGTGGCGCTTTTGCATGGTTTTGGCATTCCACAGCAGCATTAAACCAAAATTACTCTTTACCCCTAAAACCAGCACTTTCATTAACATAAACTTTGAGCCACAATAGATAAATACAAGGCAGCTTCAAAGCAGACAGCTGGATCTTTGATTTCAAGTAAACAAACTTTGTTTGACAACTCATTTGTTGGTTTCTGCCATCCAATATGAAAGACGCTAGAAGCGTGTGTTAAACCGTGGATCACAGAAAGAAGTCATGTGGGCTGAATAGAGGGCTGTGAATTAACTATCCTATTGATTGCACATTGATCTTTGCAGAACATTGCAGATTGGAGTGTAGACTGCAGATGGAATGGGCAGCAGTTAGATATAGGAATTAAATTAGATTAGATTGGGTCTTACAGACTGGTTTCATGGAGCAGATGGAAACATGAAATGCAGCCCAAATATTTCTATTGACAAATCTCTTGTACTGTAACCTTGGGAGCGGCTTTTACAATACAAAGCAGGATCATATATTCAAGAGCCCCGATGGCGTGCCTTTGTGTTTTTAGTTATGCTTACAGTATATAACAGCATAGCACAGATGCTCAAAAAGGTACAGTAAATACCAACTGTGTTTACACAACCTCCCACAAGTACCTTAAGTAACCAATATTATAGACTTGGATTCACCATTAAATCAAAGGGCTCCCGAACATGTTTTTAAACTTTCAAACTTGTAAATGTATCCAAACTAAGTCTCAGTACCGTACACTGTATGCATGCATGTATGCATGTATAACCCGGCAGGGAGTCCCTTAGAACTTGGCTTCTGAATCAGACCAGAGGTTTGCTTAGATTTCTAAACCAAGCTGCCTGCAAAAGCATAAATAAAAAGGAAAAGCAAGAGCTGAGCCTTAAAACTCGTGTCCCAGAGACAGCAGCCCACTGCATCACTCACTGAGGAGCAAGGCTGGAGTGACAGTCGGCTGGGCTTTCATTTAAAAAGATCAAGCTGGTTTGTCATCTCCCAGTAAACAATGACCGGGTTAGTGGCCACATAACAGCTTGTAAACACTACTGACCTGGAAATAATCATAAGCGATCTCTATCACTACTGCTAATTCTCTGCAGCGTGAATACGACCAGATTGGGAAGCACTGTAAATAAAATACTGCAGCATGCGAAATGCTGCGTGTTCTCAGATAAGCTCTGGAGATGTAGTTTAATTATTTTTCTTTGCCTGTACTTATTTTGATGCATTCCCTCCTCAGGGTCCTACCAATAAACCACAAGAGACAAACCCTACTGAATATCACTAAGACGATGAGGATCTAAGAATTTGCAGGAGTGAAACACAATCTGTGTCATACTGTATTGCATGGAGTAAATGCATGTACTAGCTTAATAATAATAATAATAAAATCATCATAAATTAAAAGCACGACACTGACAGTGAAAATAACATTTTGGATGCTGGGTCACTATATGGCGGGGCTTGTATGTCTACACCTGCTTCCCAATGCATAAATCAGACATTGGATCCAGAGCCCTATAGGAAGCAATGTTTGACTCCTAGTCTCCCTTTGGCTCAGCTCTGACTGCAGTGCAGCCCTACAGCAGCGGCCCTCTGCTAATCGGCCAGTGTGGACTCACTCCAGCATGGAGGCAGCCCAGCTCTGTCTGTCTGCGTCTCTCAGGTGGTGCTGCTCGCTGGGGGCCGCTGTTAAAGCCTCTACGTCTTACTTACTGCCTTTGTGTATGTGCCTGAATAAGAGGCAGAGTAACAGCACAGCCGAGCTTAAATTCACTTGAGGTGTGCGATACAGTGTTCTGTTGCAATGTTGTAGCTTCTTTCATGGGTGACCTAAAGCAGAGTGAACGTCAGTTTCTGCAAAAATTAAAGATCCCATGTTGCAGCTTACTGAAGGATTACAGTGGTATCGATTGGTTTTTAAGTTCAATTCCCTAACACAAACACAAAGTGTTAGTTTCAGATAAAAAAGTGTTTGACTCACTGGTTATGTAACGTATGTTTTGAGTTGCAGTCGTAGGCTAGGGAGATGTGGGTGGATGGATGGAAAATGTTAAAGCATTAGATTTAAAAAAAAAGATTAGGTACTAGGAGGGGTACTAACCAATTATCTCCCTCGTCAATATTGTTTCAGCATGACACTGATGAGCAAAAAAGGAAACAATTAGGCCTACCAATGTTTGTTTTAGGCTTTATATGACAACTATTTTGAAACTGGCAGCAAGTGTGTGACTTCTCAACCCTAAAATCATAAAGATTCTATTCCAAAACTTCTGCTGACCTTTAAAAATACTTGCCTCAATGTTCTGAAACTACAGAGACGCAAAACATGACGTGTTACAGGCCTTTCCCAGGAAAGAAACAACTGTATTATTATTATTATTTGTTTATTTAGCAGACGCCTTTATCCAAGGCGACTTACAGAGAGACTAGGGTGTGTGAACTATGCATCAGCTGCAGAGTCACTTACAGTTACGGCTCACCCGAAAGACGGAGCACAAGGAGGTTAAGTAACTTGCTCAGGGTCACACAATGAGTCAGTGGCTGAGGTGGGATTTGAACAGGGGACCTCCTGGTTACAAGCCCTTTCCTTTAACCACTGGACCACAGAGCCTCCACACAACTGTAAAACTGAATAAAAAAAAAAAAATAGGAGCAGACTATAAATATAAATAGTTTCAGGTCAGGGAGGCAAGGTTGGATATAAAACACTCATTCTCTGACTTCCTGTGAGATTGGTTGTCCTGGAGACGGTGTAGCTCTAAACCATGCTAGATAGATCACTGCTGAAGCTAATGTACCCGACAAATACTGACCCAGGAGCAGCTGCTGACAGACAGTAGCTGCAGGGGTAATCACAGTTACTCCAGCCTAACCGCTCCCAGGAAGGGCTTTAGGATGGGAAACAGATCACAGAATTGGTAATAGTAATAAGCCTGAGAACAAGAAAGCTGCCTGGAGGCTCTGTGGAGGTGTTGTGAACGTCTCTGTAGATCAGCGTGAGAAAAGCCCATTGAGTGTTTGCAGAGAGTAGTCATGAGTCTTCGAGAGACCAGGGAACAACTCTCCCAGCAGTGGGCGATAAAAATAAATGGTCTTTTTTTTTTTTTTTTTTCTTACTGTAAGATATTCAACAATACTGAAAAAAATGAAAAGATAAAAAAAGGGAACATGCAGACAGATTGAAAAAAGTTCCCGGGAATGATTAACAAGGAATTCATTATAATGCCACCCTTGAGAACTTTGCTGCACCATTGACCTACAGTAGGACCTGTATATTTTATGTTACTCTCCAAACTGCATCTAATCCTAATCTGTTGGGGTCTTAAGGCTCCATTCCTGTCTACCCCCTTATTATATGCACATAGTGTATTCAACGATTAACTAGTGGCTGTGCCACTCATGCATTACTGTCCAAAACCAACTGGAGACATGTACTGTTGTGTGATCATATATTCTGACCCATACATTATTCGATTTGTAAAGAACCGGATTCATAAGCAAGCTGTAGTGCTGTCCTCTACTCTACTGCACTGTGTGTCTGAGTCCCTCATCTTCCAGACTAAAAAATAAAAAAACAATAGGACAAATTATAGCTGTAAGGATATCCGTATTCCAGGTCACAGCTGTGTGCAGAAAAAATGTTTACCAAAAAAAAATGAAATGCAGAGCTTGCTGTAGACAGAGGCCAAATTAAACCAGCTGACTCTGCGGTCTGCAGCCTGTCACAATAAAAGAGGAAATACAGTGCCACCTTGCAATAAAGCAGCACTTTATATTGCGTACAGTAACCCATTATTAGGCAGTATTGCAATCCAGTTGCCCCAATTCATTAGCCCTTGTGTTTTCACACATAGCATATCCTCTTAAAGACCTGGCTACAGCTTTATAAAAGGGGAGCACTGTACTGCAACTAAAACTGGCCCTAGCATAGGAGTTCCACAATTGGATTGACGGTATTGGGAGCCACAGCCTGCTCCTCTACAGTGCCCGGGATTAGCAGCACAAAGCTCCCTGCAGGGAAACAGTCAATCCAATGCAGCGGTGTCCTCTAGAGATGCCGTGGTGTGGAGAGACATTCAAGGTGCTGGGTACTGACCGGCCTTGGCGTCTCGCAGTGGGGGGGTGCTGAAGAACACCAGACCTGCCAGAGCTTGAGTGCAAGCTTTGATCATATTAGAGGAAATATCTCAAGTAAAAGAAAGCAGTGCATTGTGACTTACACCCAACATGCGACCCCCACATCCCACAAAGTATTCTGCAGATACGAGACTTAATAGTTTTCCCTAGGCACCTTCTTTTACAGCTGAGTAGGACTGTATAAGGGACATATGAGGGGACTTGTTCCCAAGGTTTAAGTGTAAGTCAATGAGATTTGACACTGGGACCTCCTGGCTCCCAGCCCATTGTGCTAACCAGAAGTCTACATCTTGATAGCAACAACCACAGGGGACTACATAGGCTCGACTCAGCCAGGGACATTGTGACCTCTACCTCAGTCCATGAACGAAATGTGTTCCTGTCAAAAGCATTTTGCACATCTCTGGTGCAGCAGCTGTGTTGAGTTTTCAGAGGTAGGTGTCAATGAATACAGATTATAAATGTATTCAGCAACAGAACCTGTATTATACTGTATGGTAGTTGAGCTTGTTGGTACAGGTACAGCAGCAGTACAGCACAGGTAAGGTCATCTACCAAGGTAATGTCCAACAATCACAACAACAGGGTTTTATTGTGTTTAGAAACCGTTATTCTTTATTATTATTGTAAACATTTTAAAATCTCTATTTTTCAGATTCACCTACCTTTGACTCTGTTTTCTTCCATTTAGTTTTTTTTCTATGAATGTTCTGCAGTTATCTACATTGTGGTAGGGCCCTGCAGTGGAGCTTGCTGACATTAGATAAATGGTCTGAGGTTTCGAATACAAATTTTTCATGCGATGGGTAGTTTAGTTCATTGTGAATTTTGCCTAGGTCTCAAAAGGGAAAAAAAAACCTACTTTGTTAAAATAATTTCCACTGACTACCTTGAAACATATTTGTTACAGGTTTTATTGTGTGTTACGGAATGCTTAGGTTGTTAGAACACACGGTTCCTAATAATGTGTAGCCGAGATGTGCATAATTGGTATATGAATTATTTATAACAGGGGACTGACCTACTGCACAACGAAGCATTCTGAAGAGGAGAGAACATCCATCTTCCTGGCAGAATGGCTTCCTGTTGATAAACAGGGCACGGGTGTCTGGTCTATTGGGCTCACATATCAATGTAAATAATATTAAACTGGGAGTGCTGAACGTCTCAAATAGCTTCCACAGGCACACAACCCCAACCTGCTCCCACCGCACAAAGAGGCAAAACTGCAGGAGTGTATTCGCATTGTTTAAACGCCACTGTTATTTAGCAGACATCGACATGGTAAACCTCTTGGGTGCAGGAAGGACGAACAGAGCTTGCTGACAACAAAGCAAAATCTTCACCAGCGCGCAGTGGAACGGCTTAATCCGTTTTGAAATAGCGATTTTGTTCGGCAGATCTGTATTTGAGATGCAGTTTTAGGTACCCCGACTAACTCGCAAACAATTTCCTTAAATCCAGCCTTTGTTACAGGGACACAACCGATTACTTCCACTCAGAGAATGACAAATGTGAAAACGAGGGCATCTAAAGCCCCGCGGCTGCAAGGGCAATGCTGCAAAGATTAATAGGAAGCATCAAAAGAAAACAGATTGAACCAGCAAGGTAGGAGAATGCTGTATCCCGACAGTGCAACTTACATTACTTGCCATTTATTGTATACGGCAGACAAACCTCACAGCAGCATTGGATGCCAATTATTTTGCTCAAGACATGTGAAGATAGCTCATTAGCTCCAAACCAACATAATGATGGGCACCACGTGTAAAACATCGAGCTTGCTGCTAAAGGTGTAGTGATAAAACCCTGAATGGATAGTTTTTAAAATAATAATAAATCAAACCCCGTCCATGTCATTAAATCTTGCAAGCAAGAAACACTCAAAACGTTGGGTAAAAGTAGGTTGATAAGTATGAATAAGTAAAAGTAGATTGTAAGTATGAATCCGTGCCGCCCTGCAGCAGACAGCTCCCGGTACTCACGGTTGCGAATGCGCCGTCTCGTATCGCTCGAAGGTGTGGGACAGGTCGTGCTTGTTGTTCATGTAGCACTGCGTGCACAGGTCGTAGTCGAAACACACTTTGCACTTCCACCGCATTCCCATGATCCCGTGCTTCTTACAGCTGTCACAGATGATGTTGGAGTGACGGACACCTTTGAAAATAGAAATCAACAAATCAACCTGAGGAAATCCCTGTGCCTTCTCCCTAATTTCTGAAACCTTTTTCAATTTCTCCACTATATTTATCAATAAACCCCAACATCTTTAGCTAGCCCACAGCCTATTGTACAGTAACTCTTGTGCCTTTTTTTTTTTTTTGAGGCCCATATAAATAGGCCAACTGATTATTGTGTTGGGTATTCCCCATCTGACACAGTTATGATGCATACAAATCCTTAACAAAAGAGAGCAACTTTGTGCCACCCATCCCATTTTCTTATGATAACATCATGAACGAGCTTGTGCAAGTACTTGAGCACCTCAGAGATTCTTACTGCTTTAAAAAAAACATTTATAAACACACAAATATTTCACATACTGAGCTAAGTGAAGTGCAAATGAATGGAATTGGTCAACCAGATGTATGGGTGTGCAACATGGCTTATGGACTACCAAGCTGAGTACAGTATGTGGTTCTGAAGAAGGAAGCATTGTCATCTCAGTTTATGGCGTTTCCTGTAGTTTTAGTTGTTATCTTACAAACAAATGTGTCTGGTTGTTATACAAGTTTTGCCTGAGTCAGAATGTTCATTCACAATGGCTGCAATTGAGCGGAGCTGGTGAAAGCGATACTGTTTCTTGGTCTGGCCTACAGTAAACGACTCGAGTTTCTTGTGTAGATTTACATGAAGCGTCACTGAAAACAGCACTGTAACTGTAATTGCAATTTCAGCAAACAATGCTGCTGTGATTGCAATTCTAATTGGCCCCAGGTCTGCTTGGGCGTTCATACTTCAATCAATAACATTCCCACTTGAATCTGGGTGAATGGATTAAATGAGTGCCCTGCTGATAGAATGCATGTTCTATATAGCAGCAATATCCTGCCCATCAGCACAGCACTCGCACGCACGCATGATTATATATTAGAGCAGCACTTTGAGCCAGAAAAAATGCTATTTTAATCATGGAAAATGTATAGGAATCTTGCGTTGTTTCCCTGCAGTGTTTAAAGTAATGTCAGGCAGCCCTTAAGAAAAAGATTATATCCCAATATAACAGTGGCCTGAATTCAATCCATAACGTTCCTTCAAGAAAGGCCAGCACTTGAAAAGAACTGAAATTTAAAAATAGCTGTTGACCTGAGAAAGTAAAAAAATATATATAAAATTAATGTAACAGATTAATAAATGAGACTCACACATTACCAATGCCAGCAACTCCACTGGATACTCTAAAGTGCAATTTTCAACATTTTAATACAGCTGTTAATGTTCCAGAAACCTGGGCTCACCTTAAATGAACTTTTAAAAGTTAACTTGTTCTATTTTTATTATTTTTCCATTTATTCCGATACATCTGATTTAATTAAAAAAAAAAAAAATCTTCAGGTCTGACTTACCTATCAATTCAGGCAACCGTCATTCCAAATGTGTATCCCTCTGCTGAAGAGTAGCTTTAAAAGGAGTGCTGACCAAGGTTTCAAAATCTATTGAATTGGTCAGCACTCCTTGAAGCAGTTCTTGTGTCCCCCAGCCACACTGTACCTCAACCCCTCTCTCTCTCCCCCTGCCCTGCTTTACCTCCCTTGACACAGCAGAGCACTGCTGCTGCCCGTTGTTCAGTTTTAATCAGTTCACCCTGCTTCCCCCCCGGCAGCCCGTCCACCGTGATGGATATCCGAACTGTTTAACACGTCTGAAACAGCAATAAATCTGCAGGAATCTCATCATGTTTCCCCCCAGCTCTACACCACTCCTGAAATAGACACGCGGGCCCCCTGTCTCACACGGACAGGTGACTGGATAAAAAAAAAGTGCCTTCACCGCATCTTAACCTCACTCCCCCAAACAGATTGATTGTTTCTAGGTGATCAAAGGGGATGGTATTTCATATAATGTGTAGTGGCCTGAAAATATACTGTGGTAGACTGCAGCAGCAGCACACACAGGTACTGACACTGTTCTGCTGACTGTGCTTCAAATCAATGAATCACCTTTCCCCAAGGATTTTATTTATCACCAGAGAGCGCCTGAGATAGCTTTAACTGTTTTACTCGCCTGCCTTTAAGAACACTTTTCAACCACACAGTATGGCACTAGGAAACGAGGTGAGCTCATGCTATCTTTGAAAATACAGTACTAAGGGCTATGCACTTCAGAACACTGAGGCTCTGCACTCAAAACAAGTGCAAGATTAACTAGGGGCAGTTCAAACTGTCGCCTGGTCATTTCAAGAATATACCTATTAAATATTGAAAACCCAGGACTGGGTGTGATTTTTCAAGCTCTGGTATTGTCAACAGCAGAAGCACTGGGTGTCATGGCTGGTTGGAAAGTTTTTTACAAAGAAGGAAAAACATTTTTTTTTACCGATCTGTGCGTTGTCATATAAGAGCAGGTCAAAGGATCCCTGGTAGCCGGTCCGGTAATTGGTTCTGGTGCCGCTGTCCCACTGCACCACCACTGTTTTGTCCGGAGTGGTGGTGCTTCCCTGGCGGCCAATTTCAACCACGGTGCCGACGTGCCCCTCCCCGTCATCCTGGTTACCCCACTTCCAGTCTACACCGCGGGTCACCCGCATGCCCACCTCCATCCTGGCCCCTCGGCTCGAACAGTGGCTTGGTATTGAACTTGGGGGATTGGGGTGGAGGGGAGGGAGGGGAGACTCTGAAGATAGGTCAGGGATCACAGACCATCAACTGCAAGACAAAACAAAGAGGAGAAGAGAGAGTCAGCTGGAATTCAAGGTGAACAGACAAAAACTTTAAAACACTCAATCAAATAAAGATAACATAATAAATTACAAATAGACAGACGTTTCAGGTGGTGCCTACTGATCTGAAATAGATAACAGAAGAATGGCTCTGCAGTACTGTGATGTGTTACCTTTATCTTTCACTGTGTCAGATGATGAGCTGGGAAAATCAAAGCTGAAAACCAGCAAGTGAAATCATTAGCTGCACTAAATATAAAAGGAAGAGTTTAGCATAAAGATGTTGTAATATGAATCCCAATATACAGTACTGTAAAAGCATATAGTATGTACTGTAATTACTGATATAGGCTATATCTTTAGCGTACAAATTCAGATCACTAACAAAGGTACAGAAAGCTAATGATGAATTTAGTAACTAGACCAAGAGATTATATTTTAGTGTAAAATGGTACGCTAGTGTGAAACGTGGGCTATATCTTTGGAAACCAGCGTGAATTCACTAGAAAGAAAAAAAAAAGAAAAAAAGCAGCAATAACCGTCTTCCTTTGGAGCGCAACGCTAATTTGTCCTCAAGATTAACGCTGCCCCAGCAAAAAAAACTACCCCCCCCCCCCCAAAGAAAAGGCGAGCTTGCATTTAATGTCATTTTTAAGTGCGATTACTCATGCTTGTTAGGAGGAAACACACCAGGGCTATTTTTTATTAGCGCAATATCATCCACGTTTTCAAATACTGTACATTAAAACAGTCAGGATCACACGTAACAAAATGGGCCAGCTGGCAAGAATAACCGGAGCGCTGCGTGGATTGTATTTTCTGAAGGACAATCCTCCTGGAAAATAAATCCTGCGCCAAAGAAACCCTGACCTTGGTCCTATTTGTTCTCCTGGAGATCTCTTAATCATTACTCTAACAGTAGCAGTGTTTCTCTGTTCTAACATTCATAAACAAATCACCTCCGATAGAAGCTGCCAAGAGATTCCTGCTGTACCTGTCAACAGGCTTGAGAAGAGTCCTTTTCACGGACAGCGTACTGTTCTACTGTACCCCAGACAGTCGATTCAAAGTTACCTGCGCGTCTTAATAGCTGCATTTGACAGTTGGGTGTCTGTTTTATTTGAGGTAGCCCCTTAACACAGGGTTTAGAGCCACCCTATTACTCCAATTCCAAACCAACATGCTTTTTCTACTGAAGAAACAGAACAAATCCATGCAGTCTACAGTGCCACTCATCCACCATTACCAGAACTCCAGGGCTGAGCATTCAGGCACAACTGCAAAACTGTCACGAAATACCCATTTTATGACAATAAAAGGCCACCGTAAGCAAACCGTTTATTACAACACAAATCGTGCAATAACAAGTTTATTTACAGGGGAGTTCCCCTGTAAATACAGTACTAATGTTCGTGCTGTACCCTTAAAATAAAGTTTCCAGGGCTCCTGTACAACATGTTCCCCCCCATATGTCATTTTGCAATTTTGACCTTTGTTCTACTCATGCGTCTTTTTGTTTCCTGCAGTGATGCAACCCCATTAAAAGCCACACACATTACTGTACACACTGTATAGATTTAATTAGGCAAAATCAGCAGAGTTTGGGTCTAACCTCCTCAATCCCAGCCTCCATTTAAACAATACAGATACTGAACAGAATAAACGCCATTCACAATTTGATACACTTCTTAACATTATTCGCTGTACTATTAATTAATTGCTTGCTCGTTTAATTAATTAACAGTTGTTTGTGAGTTATACTGTGTAAAAGTAGTAATACCATAAGAAACGTATGAGAAATCGTCCTTGTGTAAAAGATAGAAAATAGACATGGAAAATGCTGACTGAGCTGAGAACAGGTTAAACAGTAGTGCCTTTCTCTATTTAGCTTTCCATGTCAAGCATATTCATTGTGCTTTATTGGATCAGATCCAGCCATTAAACAATCAAGGAAGGTACCTTTTGAGAAAAAAAAATGAATCCACAAACACTTAATAAAAGAACAAAAACCTATACCTTCATATGCCTCAGCTTTCCACACCCTTTGATCAAATCTCTGAAGTCAGACCACATGGCATTTTTAAAAACATTACCTACCATCATCGGCTTGACATCAATCGAATCCGGATCCGAGAAAGAACTTATTTAATAACTTGTTTCATCCTGCTTGCTAGCATATGCTGCTTCTTTTTGCCAGGTCTGTAATGCTAATGGGCCAAACAAGAGGCCAGTGCCTCTGTTATATACAGTATCTCTTCATTTAAAAGCATATCCAGACACATGCTAGCCCATCCCATTAAGGTTTAACACGTATCCCAAACCTAATTAACAGCATGTGTAAACTAATTAGGGAAGTGTGAAACTTGCTGGGTGTACATAAATTGTTATGACTCCGTTTTTTTTTTTTATTCTTTCCTCTGGAAAATAAAAAAAAAAAGTTAGGAGATCGCAGGAGATATTTGGAACACTCACAGTTTCCACAACTGGTGACAGAAACCTGTGTTCTGAGAACCTTGTGAACGAGACGGCCCAGCTCGATGGGTTAAAGATTTCAAAGAGGTAAAACCCTTGCTGCCGAGTCAGAAGGCACTGTAGTAGAGTAGGTTCTTTCCCTGACAAAGCAGCACTGGACAAGCTGCATGTATATTATGCGTTGCTTCAAGTTCCCATCAATCACAAAGGAGGCAGTCCATCAAGTGGTTGTCCTGCACATAACTGGAACAGGGGTACAGGTATCTGATCCCTTGGATGTGTTATTTTACTTAAGAATGCAAAACTAAGTCCAATTATGTTTTCCCCGGAGAACTGAAGGTTCAGTGGGTGTCTGCCAATCCCATGACCAAGCCAGCTTCCTCTTTTACACCCAGGAACTCGAGATCCAGGGCCAGCCGCTGTAGCACGATAAGGAGAAGCTGTCCTTACCGGTTTTGCCTCCCTAACTCACGGGAGCCAATGTGGTGAAGACTGGTGACTTCACACAGCCAGAACACAAACCTGCGCTCCCCTGACCATACGACTCACCCGTGCCTTTACAGGTAAGCCACTTGGGGAGCCCCATAACAAACTTTTTTCACCTGGAGGGACACGGGGAAGTGTTTGCAGCAAACACTGAGAACTTGAAGTAGTCACAGCATTCCATTCAATACTAAGATGCATTCAAACCAAAAGAATAGTTTGAGGCAGTACAAGCATCAGAGATTGAACTCATAACCTTGGCCGACTGACACTAAAGCTGTCTGCCTTTCCTCTTTCTATCTGCTGTGCAGCACAAGAACCAGCTTCCTGTGCCTGTATCCAACACCTCAGTGAAAGAAGGAATTCTCCTATTGTAGGACTTGGAAGCAGCCGCAGCCCGGCTGCATTCGGCAATTGTTTCCAATAGCTCCATGTGTTTCCTTTGTTTCGAACGCACAGCACAGACTCCTCAGCGGTTTCTCATGTTAATGCAAATCACTTTGATTGAATCGCTGTTTGAGAAGAAAATGAATTGGCTAAAGCAAACCCCTTCCTTACAAAGCCAAGTCAGCTTTTTAACAAAGAGCCAGTGCCTGGCTGGTTGAAAACTCTAATGCTTTAATTGTGAAGCAAGTACTTTATACAAATAATACCGATTTTAATAAATGACAACCCTGTGCTGGACAGCTGAATATCTCTCTACCTGGACGTCATCTTGCCAATTAAACACACTGTATACGAACCACTGCCATCATGCCAGCCTTTACTTAGATTATTATTATTATTATTTTATTTATTTCTTAGCAGACGCCCTTATCCAGGGCGACTTACAGTCGTAAACAAAAATACATTTCAAGAATCACAGTACAAGTATTAATACAATTAAGAGCAGATAGATACATCTACTTATGGGCCACACTATCGTCCTCACCTTCAGTCTTACTTCAGACAACAAGCACCCAAAAACAGCCTGCTGGAATACAGTGCCAACAACTATCTAAAAAAAGTCTAATTCTCTCTAAAAACATGAGAGCAAAGGTTTACGTACCAGGGAACATAACCTCATTTCCCACCATCACCCTCACACAGTCAGGGCAAAGTACCAGGACGATATACACAACTCTGCAGCAATGCACAGTCAATTCAACTGAAGACAGGCTGTCCTCTACGACATTACTTTATAAACACACAAGCATAGTATTTGTTGTGTTCAGTGAATTGCCTGTTGTTTTGAAGTTCTCACAGCAGGGCTGCAGTTACACATTAAACTGGAATGATAATCTTTGCCATTCGGGCCTCTCTTTATAAAAACTTACTTATTAGATTTACTCACTGGATTTTGCAGCTGTGCAATAGCAAGTCATTTGCTTTGTTCTATAATTACCTAGGTGTTTACTATTATAGATAACGTCTAGCCAGTAAGAATGTCACTTTAGCGAAAGATAGTCAGTATTTGTAAAGGTTAATAAGGTGAAATGTCTTAAAACAGGGCCACTGAATCACTCATAACAATTCAAGTACATTTTCACAGACCCACCTATGTTAAGAAGGGTTGGAGCGATTTCCTTTTAGGTTGCATGCAGAGAAAGACCGTGCATGAAGTGGCAGGTGATTCACTTCAAGTGACATTGTTGAAAATGCAGTAAAACCAGCACCTTAAACTGAGCAACACCTGGCGACCGTATTCCCAAAAAGACACTGGAGTAACAAGAACAAGGGGGGCAATCACAAGAACTACTGGCGAGTTTTTAATGTTCTTTATAGACAGCAACAGCAAAGTCCTGGCTGCTCAGTGAGTTATGAACACTGACCAAAATTCTCAGTCAGCCCTAAGAGAGAAAGAGAGCGAGCTTAAACCAGCCTGGGAAATAGATCTCTAGTGAATGCATTGTCTCCTGTGAAGCCTAAGGCTGTGCTAGCACTGTACTGTATATTCAGCTTACATCTTGGAAATAATATGGGCTTATTAATAACTTTGATAAATTGCAATACGTAAACAGCTTAGCAATGTGCAGCAGATGTTTTTGGTAACGTTACCAAATCAAGCACAGCCAAGTTATAGTCATCCAAACCTATGCAATAAATGGGCCCTATTCCTGTTTTTAAGAAATTCTTGGACTGTCTTATAAAGCCGTTCAGATCAGCGTTCGGGTCGATTCCTGGTTTTCAATTCCAGTTCCATTTCCAATTCCTTCGAAGAAATTGGAATTTATATATTTTAGAGACACAAGAAGTGTTGATTGTTCAACTGCTTTCATCTGAAGCCAATTTAAGTGACGAACTGTGACTGCAATTTAAATAAATTTATAGCCACTGCGAGAAGCTCATTTTAACCGGAATACTGCGGATTGCAATTCTGATATATGATGCGTTGGATTAAAAGGGAATGGGAATTGGAATTTGGAATTGATTTTAAAAAGGAATGAGAAATGGAATTGAAAAACAGGAATTGACCCCAAATCTGATTCATCAAGTTTGCAGCTACTGAACCCTTTTATACAACAGTGTTTTAGAAAGGGGTAATCCATCCAACCGCTATCCTCAAATGCTGTCCGGACGTCACTTTTACTGATTATATCCTCCGGTATTTGGCACGCTAGGTGGCAGAGGGTCTTCATCGCAGCCAATAGGATCCACTGCAGTGCAAGTCCTGTGAAGGACAGCTGTAGTGCAGCCACTTGCTGTGGCAGTCTGGCCTAGGTGAAGGTGGTGTCAATGGCACTCTCCATGCCTTTGGCAGCTGTTTAGTCTCACCATTAACTCTCTCCTGAACGACTGCAATTCTGTTGCTTTCAGTTCCCTTTTAAGCAAACAGTTTGGTTTCTTTTAAGAAAGACAACCTGAATGGACTTGAATTTCAGGGTGCTTTTTGAATATGATTAATCATTAACTTGGCAGACTAAAATGAGCACTATGTAACTTTATAAAAAAATAAACAAATTTAAAATAACTCAAATTACAAAACTGTACCGTTCTGTAAGAAAATCTCCCACCAAAGAATGCTTTATAAAAGCTGAACAAGTTTTTGTCTGTTTTGCTGTGAGGGGCCACATGTACAGTAGGATCACTGGATGCAAGGTTGGTCATTGGCAGGGAGCAAAATTAGCCCACTCAAAACACAGCATGTAGTGAAGCTTACTTGAACTAGACATATCTTTTAAAGATTAAAGATTAAGTTGGATTGCGTTTTTGTAATACTACCTTTTGGCACAGCCAGCAGTGTCAAGGTTACTGTAGAGCACGCCATGCGAACATGCACACTGTCCAGGATTGGACAGGATTACTCACACAGACTTCCACATGCTGTATGATTACTCCATCCTGTGCACGAAAATACAGAAGTGATCCCACCCACCCACCCCTCGGTGCTTTAATCTGCCCCATTAATATTAGCTGTTCACAATAGTGTCCCTCGGTAAGGATGCAGCTGGTGTATTTAAAGAAGCAGCTGGTCTATTTAAATACCCGATCGTCTGCTATTATCAGATTCAGAGATGGTCAGCCGTGATTAGATACACACGCTCTGGGTTTGGCACCTTGACAATCTCCCATAATGCTTGTACCTTTTCAGATGAATGTGGTGTGAAACCAGGATACGAGATTGCAAAGGGTTAATCCAATTCTTTTTCACTGCCAGGTGCCAGCTGCAAGCAGATGGCACTAGGAAGCAAATACCCTTTAAATACACCCTTTGATCAATACAGTACTGTAAGCACAATGCACCCCAGACAGCACCAATATCACAGTGCAGTGACATACATTCCAATTACAACCATTTCTATCAGAGTCCATCCTGGGTTTATTGGCCAGTGTATTTTTTTTTTTTTTTTTTTTTTTTTTTTAAAACCCTGATGCATGACAAAGAAAGGGCCTTATATCTTAAACAATTTTTTTTTGTAATAAACTTACATTGTCATCGGGCTTGCACTTGATTTCAGTATTTAATTCACAGTTTAAATAGTTTGGTGCTGGTGACTGATTCACAGTTAACAAAAAAAAAAAAAGAGATCAAAATCAGCTCATAGCATGAGAAGCCATCATAGCATCTGAAAGCGCTTCATAAATAAGGAGGTAGCTACACGATTTGTAATATTCGGTTTTATTGTGAGCAGGCTACGTGATTCTCTTTTGTAAACAAATCATTTTACCTACAGAATATTTTTAAAGCACTCCCGCATTCCTTGAACACTGCCGTTGAATTGTATCGCTTACCCTTCACTTGGAAGAATGCATTGTTCTGCAGGCATGCTACACTGTGTTGCTATGTATAGACCATACAGTGCTGAAATACTTTTCATTAACCATTCCCTTGCAACCCACTGCTATATAAATTGCCAGGATATGTTAATTGACGTTTAAGATGATTAAAACTCTACACTGTCTAAAAGGGATAGAAAAGAACAGCCCAGGGTTGTGAGAATATTTATAATTTTACAATATTAAGAATATTTAAGATTTTATTCCCATCAGCATCCAAGGCTATTTACTCCTAAAAAAGCACAGATCTCAAAGCCTGAATCCGCACCCCAGAACAAAGCCTACATACAAATATACATTTCAAGCCATGCATCCTGTACCGTACTGTAGAACCGCCACGACCCAGAAGCTGCAGGTTTGACAGCCAATGCAGGTGCTGTCATTACATTGCAGGACATGCTGTAGCTAGAATATGGAATTAACGGTTACCGTCTGGAATCCCTAGGAGAAGAACGATCTGCAGCTCACAGCTTCTCCACTGAAATCCTCAAAAAGAAAGCCAGATCCAACATCAGGGGTGGAACGGTACAGTAAAAAAATAAAATAAAAAAATAAAAACACACACACAGTATACTGGAAATGCGCCAAAGTCCAACAGATGTAATTGACTGCCCTTACTTTCTATAGAAGGCAGACAGGCTCTTGACATATAGCTGTGTCCGATTGGAAGGTAAAGCAAGAGCACAGTATCCCATTAAACAAAACAAAAAAAAAGAAACTACTGCTGTATATAAAGATGCTACAGCACTCTGCCTAGGAGAAATGAAACCTGGGCCCACGCTATTCCATTGTCCTTTTTTGTCATCAGAGTAAGGATTACCAGTGCAGGAGGCAGAGAGAGAGAGAGAGAGAGAGAGAGAGAGAGGGGCGGAGAGAGAGAGAGAGAGAGTCCTGTTTAACACAGGCAGTTTCTGCTTGTTGCTATTTCCATCACTACCAGCCCCAGTCACACAGCACTGCTCATCCTTCCTCTCCTGTGACACTCGCTGTAGAGGGGAGGACAATCTGTCATGAAAGAGTACAGGCAGGGGGAGGAGGGGGCGGGGGGTAGGGGAGGAGCACCTGCAGTCCAGCACAAGTGCTGCACACACACAGGCACATTCAGAAACGTACCCCCCTACCCCTTACCCACATCTGTCATTCACAGTACTAGCAACCAATGACAAAGCAAGGATTGGGGAATGTGGAAAGGGATGTATGTGTGCTGTCCCCCCAAATACAAGGGCACTGTAGATTCTCAATTGAGAACAATCCTCTTTGTTAATTTATATTGCTTTGGGAACTCTGTGGTTTGCCACAAATAAATGGAGTTCGGATTGCTTTAAAATGAAATTAGACACACATCATTGACACATGGACTGATCGTTGCTTTACCTTGTATTATTCGGTTCCCATCTGCAGTTCCCACATTTGACACTGTAATATTCACAAGGATTTTAACTTGTGAGTATGCTTTGTGTTTCACATAGACCGCCATAGTGTCATAAACACCACATTTAAATACCAAAAAGAAAAAAAAAACACAACTGATTTGCATGAAAGGTCCAGATTAAGACATTCTCAAAACACACAATGCAAAGAATATCCCCATTCCATTGTCCCTCTGTAGACTTTCAGTATCACTGTGAGAACCGGGATTGAGAAAGATCTTCAACTGAGAATGTTTGTTCTTGTGAAACACCAGCGAAGAACAGTGACAATCAAAGCAGAAGCAATAGCAGAAGGGCAAACAAAGTGTTCAACACGCACACAGAATCCTTCTCTGAAAAGCAATGCTTACAAATTCCACAGCTTTCCTGCCTGTCGGGGGAATTCAAGGACATTTATCACCCCTTTCATTTAGCATCAGAGTCATTGGTTAAGCAGGTATAAAAAAAAAAAAGTAGAAAGGATTTACGCAACTGTCTGTACTGCACTGCACAGGATATCAAGCACTTGTTTCAACACTGCACACTTCTCTCAAGCCAGAACTTTTCTTTTGAAGACACAGGCATTCAGCGCTGTGTTCAAGACAGGGAGCGAAGCTGATCAAACCGGATGCTGTCCGCAACTCCAGGACAATGAAATGATTTCTTCCAGGATATTGCTCCTCATTAAGCGTCTGGATTTGTGTGGATTAAATACACTACAGTATCTATGCCATCCAGAACCTGCTTCTGTGTTTATACATAAAGAGCTAACAACAAATGACAGCTACTCTAAAGTATCCAAATCAATCCTTTAGTCTACAGTTAAGACGTTTGCTCTTTAGAACAGGCATAGCAACTGACACAGTCCCTATTAAATCTCCACAGCCAGCTTAAGCCACAATATTTTTTTGGCAAGTGTAAAACTGATATTGCCATTTAAAGCAAGCGCCACATCAATCTGTGTTGAAGAAAGAATTCAGCTCCACCCTTTCAAGAAACCAACTAAAGGGGGAAGGGAGCGGGGTGACTGACTGCAAAGGCGATTCACAGTTCATGCTGTTACCAGTCTTTACACAACGGGCAAAGCAATCAGAATCTCAACGCAGGAGGGGGAGGACGTTTTGAAAGATCACCTCCAGTGCTCATCAGCTTCTGGTATCTGGGCAGCGATATCAGTTTCCACAACTGGCTTAAACGCTTCCGTCCTTTAATACGTCTAACATGTTGGGCTTCAAGGTTAATATCGGCCAGTCGGAGTTGCCACTGTGTAGCTCTATTACTGTCAATCCAGTTCAGTTTTTCTTGGTGACTTGGTTTACTGATATACAGGTTTTCAAAGTTCACTCAAGCATGCTGTTGTTTTACATTTCCCAATGAAGTTCAGACCTGCTCCTGCCTGTGTAACCCTTCGGTCCAAACAGTTAGCTTTCTGCAACTGCACTTTATCTTAGAAACAAGGGCTTATAAAGCAACCTTTTTTTAAATGTACAATTTATAGAGATTTAATCTACTGGTACAGTATAAGGAGGAGTAAGTTCAAGCTTTTGTTGAAAAGAAAGAAAGAAGACAATCTGATTGAACACACTCAAAGAAATAAAAAGAATGCCAAAAAGGATTGGAAGTAATCCAATTACAAAACTTTATTTTACCTAGACCTTATACTGTACCGACAGTAAAGGGCAGCCCGTGTACAGTAAACAATGAGATTAACTTCTTATAGACAGCTTGTGGCAACAACTAGAGAAATACTTTCTGATCAGACTAAAACAGACTGTTGTCTTTATATAACAGTACAGTGTCTTTGTGTTCGGAGGCGGGAGTCATGCGTTTCGCCTGGAAAGGAACGGACATAATCCTCTTTACAAACCCGTCGACCATGCACTTTCTAGGATGTCTTTAGAGGTTAACCTGCCCCCCCCTTCTTAATCTGATCCTAGTAAGATGTTGGCGTGTTGTCAGGTACCTTTCTTTGTTTCATAACAACCATCTCTAATTTCACCTCCCAGCAAAGAAACAGATACAGCTGCCGGCTTTGCAACTGGCAAGTGTCAAACTTGCTGTATTATTAATTAATAATGATTTATTAAATTAATGTGTCACAGGTATTATTTTCTTCTCATTTTATTGCAACGTTGCATTGGCCATGCTATCACTTAACGGGTACAATAAATATCCGTGACTGCTATATCTTGTTCATTTTATTTTTCAATTACGTTTTTTTTTAAGAATGTTTCTCACAGCACTCTAAAACCAAAGAGACGTGTCAATTCTTACAGTGCCCCATTTCTGTCAGTAATCATATCGCTTTTATTTTAAAATCACTGGTACAAAAGAAAGAGTCAGATTTGCAACATTAATACGGCTGCCTTTTTTATTGGTCAGGGATGAAAAAAAAATGATTTATTGTTACTGTGTTTGCAAACCAAAAGGCAGCCATGTCAACAATATCAGCTCGATGCAAATTTAAGAAACTAGCAGACACGCCATGAGTTGAAAATAAACTAATATTATAAATGATGAAGAAGTCAGTAGCCACTCTGTCTGGTGATCTGAGGAACGCAATATGCAGAGGGGCTGAAATCATTCCTAAACCACCTTATCTTGAAGGAGCTGTCTCCTTGAAGCTATATGGAGAAAGCTGCTGAAGACTAACCTGAATGGGGCAAATATTCAACAGTTTAATGGAAACAAGCAATGTGTCAGTTGTATTCCTGCATTGTCCATAGCATTTCTTAGTGTCATGGTGTTGAATAAAACGTTTCTGTCCAAATATGACGCAATATGCAATAGAAGGTGACTTCTTCAAGTGTATTTGAAGTTGTAATTGACGAAGCTAGTCTACAATAAGAATTTGTATCGTAAAACTGTACCGTAATGCATTATTAATCCAGCCATAATTTATTATTCAATATGAATACAATTTTGAAAGTAATTTGATGGCTTCCCATTTTAAATACTGTGAAAGCTACATTGTGTACAAACTGGTTCTAAGGTGGCGCGCGTTAGATTCAGGTGAACAAACCTGTTGCTGTTGCTACGGTATGGCACAGCAATGAAAATAATGCCAAACGTACAGGCTTAAATACATTACACAGAAACATTGGTTTGATTTGCATTTCGTGAAAGGGGTCATTCTAGTTCAAATTCTAACTCGAATTTGACATTCAAATTGAAACAATTAAAAAAAAAAACCTATTTGTTCAATCGAACTGGTGAATTAACGCCTTCTCAATACCATTATTTATCCCCACCTTGTCGCCCCCAACACCCCCCCCCCCGTAATCCTTTCCAGACCATCCCCGAGTGACGATCAAAATGCACCACTGTAAAAAAAGTTATAATGCTTACCGCCATTTTTAAAAACAAAATTCCAATATGGGATATAGTGCATTTGCTGTACTGTCGTGTTAATTTAGCACATTTAAAAAAAGGCGTAACCGTATAGAAACGCTTTTAAAATTGGCGTGTATTGAATGGAAGGCGAAGTACTGTACTGTATAAACTAAAGACAGATACATGGAAAAACAAACCGTCCTGGTGGTGCAGTTCGTTGTAAAATAAAAACAGAAAACTTCAAAATGCCTCGTTGATCACTAATCTGTCACCCACCGCATGTGTGTAACGTATTTATAACGAGCAGAATAGAGTATTGAAGGCAGGTGCAAACTTACCTTATGCTGCAGTCCTCACATCAAATCCATTGAGCGTCTTTTTAATTTTCATAACATACTCTCTTGCTTTCGCTTCCTGGCCCCAATGCATTCTGGATAATGTAGGACTAACTCCTATTGCGAACGATTGGAAACCATAAGCCTACAGCTCCCAAGAGTCTCTACGGTGCAATGTCACGCAGATACTGTACTTGTGTCCGATCGATAAATTGCACACGACGGTGTGTAGTACAGGAGCGCCATCTGGTGTATATTTTAGGAAACTAAGGCTCTAGTACTGTACTGAAGTGGAAGAAAATACATTTTTAAAGCATTAGTTAGCATTGCATTAATAAAGTCGCTCTCTAACACACACACACACACACACACACACACACACACATATATATATATATATATATATATATATATATATATATATATATATATGATAAATATTCTACCACATATTGCAGATATGTAAAAAAGAAAATACCTGACAATTCCACGTATGTAGTTCAAACTCATTCAAAACAGTCCAGCTGCAATCACTCCATGTGACACACAGCAAATCTACGATCTACACTGAATATTATCATGAATTAACCAAAAATATAGTTTATTTCCATTACTTCAAGCATCTCAGAATATATACACAGCTATACCGCTGCCTCCTGCTCCATGTTAGTTCACAACACATGCAAGTCTCCTGTGCTTTCTTACAGGACACTCCTCTGATCATGTACCGTGATATCATTTAAGCTGAAAGGGACACAGTGTCTGGTACAGAGAGCAGGCTGGGTGTTAGGAGGTCAGGAGTGGTTGTGGTGTTTCAACCGCGCTGTAATGTTGTAACCTTTAAAATAGCATCGAAAGCCGATTCTTCTTTATAGATTATGGTTGCAAGCGACTTAAAATGTAGATCTGCCTTTTAAATTAAAATAGCAAGCAACATTTACTTAAAACAGCCGAGGTCTACAATTAAATTGGTCTACAGCAAGACCACGGAATACAAAAATAGCTGCTTGCTTACCCGCTTGCGCTCCTTGCAATTACATCGTTCGTTTCTTGTGCGAATTCAGGGTTTTTTTGTGGAAAACTGAGCTGAAGAGCGCTCAGTCTAAACCCAATCTTAGTCATGCAAGTGGAAAATAATGTATTACACTATGTTAAGTTCACGCCTTACTTACACACCTGACATCTATTTATAGTTGTAATGATTTAATCTCCAAAGTGTTCTTTAAAGCCGCTGTCTTTCCTCCACAAAAGTGTGTTGTTGGCCTGCCTATAAAAACTGGATCGCCAAACACAAGCTCCAGAGCGTGATCCCTGCCAATTAAAGGTGCTCCAGACTTACTAATTATGGAAACAGCTGACCCTATGAAATAACCCATTAATGTTGAGCAGCAGCATTGGATACCACAGAGCAGGCTTGCTTCTCAGCAAACCCCAGATTTTATTGTGTCTGTAAACCTTGCCAGCCATCTGAACTTGGTTGCTAAATTGCTTGCAGGTCATAAAGAGCTGTTTTTTAAAAAAAAAAGTAAAACAAGCTTGAAAAGTGGTGTAACTTTTTGTCCAGTCTAATACAATTGCCGTCTCCCACTGCTGCAGCAGATGTTGGATTTAACAATAGCTTCAGCTCTTGCTTTTTAATCTGAGAAAACGGTACAGCTGCATTCTGTAAACCAGTCTCTCTGCTGAGAGTTACAGTGATTGTGTAGGGCATGGATGTTAAGAAAATTCATTCTATTTGTCAAGTTACCTTACAGGCTTTGGAATGGTTGTACCTTTCACAGGAATAACTACTGAACCCTCAACCCAAGAAAGAATGGTAGGGAGAAACATGTACTAAAGTCTAAATAGCAAAACTGAAATGAATGTTTTAAACAAAGTTAAATAGAACTCCTTGTGATCCCAAATGTATGCCTTAATAATTACTTTTTTTATTTTAATTGAACAGAAAATCAGAGAGTGTACAATGAACAGATAACAATGGAACTTCTGACTTGCAATAGTATTTGTTTTGTACAAATCGTATGACAAGGCCCACACATACACAAAAATGGAAAATACAATTGCAAATGACAGGTGCAGATCACGCATTACTTAGTTTGGGTGAATTTTTCAATGATAATTGAAGCAGGACACATGTGATGGATGTGTATGAAACAGTTGTTTGACAGTAACTAAATACTGAATTGTAGTACAGTTTTGTTTTGTTCAGAATATATTAAGCGAAACATGTAATTGCAGCGACTGTGCAACAGTACAGTATATTAAAACACATACAAATGCTTTATTGCCTAGGGTCAAAAATCAGTATTCAAATATTTTTTTTCTAACTGTATACCAGTTTTATGAAACTAGAGTCAAAATAATAAATATTTTTTTTCACATAGACCATACAAAAGCTTTCAATTATAAAATAAGCTGAGTTTAAGCCTTGGCAGTTCTCAACAAAATAATTTTTGTTTTTGCTATTAACAGAAACCTAAAAATATATTAAACCCGTATTTGTTATCAAAGCCAAGAGTTTAAATTACATAAATACATATCAAATGATTCTTAGTTACAATTAACACATCTTCTTGAAATTACAGCCTGGGCAGACTGCCTGGTGCAGCTAATATAATACCGAACACATAAAACAGCCCCATTAACAGGTTGAGCTTTGCAGTCTTCTGAGGAATCTTGGTGTAGCACCGACTCCTGAACTGTTTTTCCAGGGGAAAAGCCATGGGCACAGTGAGGAGAGGCAACGCCATGCTAATCGTATACCGCGTTGCGAGAATGGAGAACAAAATATAGGGGACAAACAGCAAAAGGTTGTACAGCACGTAAGACAGTGTAGGTCCAATGAGAATAGCCAGGGTGACTATTCCAGCCTGTTTGTCTGAATCCATGTCTCTCGTGTTGTTGCTATGCAAGATAGCTTCAGTGTTCAGGGCCAGGGGAATGGCGTAGACCAGTGGCAAAACAGACAGATAGCCGACTTGAACTGCGTGGGCAAACATGACAGCCAGCGGTCCAAAGGTGATCAGGATGACCACATCGCCCAGAGCCACGTATTTAAACCCGATGCCTGTGTAAAGCAAGAGAAGAAGGGTTAAAAATCAGCTTGATGAAAAGATCTATCAAAAAACTGAAAATGAACAGCACCACTGAAGCAAGCAGCATTCAAGAACTTCAAAAGGGCAGGGAGGGGGCGGGGCGGGGCGGGGCGGGGCGGGGCAGCATAGTGGAAATCAGAAAGGTCAGGCACTGATAAATGTCGTTCATAGTGATTTACTGAGCAGTCGTTACTCACCTCCAGTATAAAGGAAGGAACTTGAGAGGCCCCCAAAGTAAATGAGAGCAAGATGCTCTAGTTTCAAAGTGGACAAAAAATACAAGCAAGTTGCACACAAACACCCCAGGGAGTAAAGCAGGGCTCCAAACATGACCACATCTTGTGGCTCCAGTATCTGGTCCACCAGCGTCCTGTCATCACTCTTCTTGTGGTCAATCCCTTTGGAGAAGTCATAGTAAGTGTTGACCAAATTCCCAGCTCCGTGGACCACCAACACTGCCACAGCACACACCAGCAATATCAAAATACTGATGGTCCCTTCCGATTTATACGCCAGCGCGCTGCCCAGAGCTACAGGAGTCAGAGAAGCACTAAAACTCCACGGTCTCAGGGCCAGAACATAGGCTGCACACTTATGCTTCACGTTGATTGTCTCCTGGGCATTTTTCTCAATGTGATTCCGGTCGCAACCATTGATGAGTGAATCTGTTGCATTTCCAAATCCATTCTGTTTCACCTCCACGAAAGCTTGGGATCCATTGATGGCATTATCTTTCTGCTCCTCCTCCATCGCTCTACCTTTTAATGGCAGAAGGCTTCAGACAATCAATCCTCTGCTCAAAAACAGTAATTCGAGCGAGATCCTGAAATACAAAAACCAAGAAGATTATTAAACAAAGTTCCAGTAAGTTGACTCCGTTCGTCTTTCAAGCAGCTGTGTGTCATTTGGTCGACACAAGGAAAGGTTCCCACTTAGTGCTAACCAAAGTCACGTGTTTATGGAGTTGGAAAGTACCTGACTTAAAATCAGTGGTTTTCAAACTCCAGTAACCGGAACGGTCCAAGCTTCTGTTTGAATTTGAAATATGTTAGTCTACGTTCAAACTGGCTGAAATCAAAATTGCGGGTACCCAAGGACAAATAAATCAATAAAAACGTAATCAGATTAGTCAGTTTTGGTTCTAATAATGAATTGTAATTTGAAATAAGTTTGACTATAAATCTTTTAAGTTGGTTCTGCAGGGCAACAGAGAACATCCTCTTTTTATATAAAGACACTTTCACTTTTAATACTATATGTAACTCTCGTACGTGTTGCTATTAACATAGCCACTCAATGTCATCGCAGAAACCTTAATAACACCCACAAAAACGAACTGCCCCAAAGTTTAAATACCACTAGCCTTTTAAACCCTAACCATATTAACTTTATCTGATGTAAGTCACTGGTTTTGTCTCAACAATAAAGTGGATTATTAATAGAATTAACAAAACAGATTATTTTAAGAACAGTATTATCATAGTAGACGCCTCACTCTTACCTGTTCGTATGCTATCCTGGTTTAATTTAAACGCCAGAATCCCACCATCTCTTCAGATATCCGCTACCTTGTGTCCTCTCTACGACGTGTCCACACTCAAGATGTTATGAGAAGCTCTCCACCCGGACAGCGCCATAGTGTCACGCCCCTGTGTATCTTCAAATGCTGTCCGACTGAAACCCTGAAAGAAATAATACCGGCTTGCTTTCTAGCAAGGAATAATGAAAACAGATAGACGCTTTCTCAAAACTCCACGAAGAGGAGTATTATTACCATTACATTTTAAAATCCTAAAAAAAAAAAAAAACCTTTCCTAAATCAATTGACAGTAACTACCTCTCAACCAAACTTAAAAGATCCCAGTGAAAACACCGCCTTCACCGAACATTTATCTGTTTACTGGACCCCCTTCCAATCAACCTTTGAGTTGATAGGCTGCATTCACAGTCAATCACCAACATCCCGCCCACTTTTCTGCCGTAAACCCGCCTTTTTATTAAATACTGCAAACCCGTTGGTCAATAGGCATTCCACTCCCCCACTCTAGGTCGCTCATTGGTTTCTAGTCTCGCCAGGTTATAATGTCACTATTCCTAATATTTGGTTCGAAATAGTTAGGGTGCACTTTTAGCTTGTTCTGCGGAGCAGGGAAGGGACGCTTCCTATCTGTAATGGAAAACGAATACATCTTAATGGGATTTAAATAAACAGCAGTTAGAAAGTGTAAGTGTTTTCTGTTAATCGCATTTACACTGATGACTGTGCCGGTGTTGTAACACAAAGCGTGTACACCCGCTATGTCTGTGTTTGTATCCGAGGCATGACACACGGAGGTGGGCATTTGGTAGAGATAATATTATTTGTGTCTTTATAGAGTTTTTTCAAATGTTTATTGCGTTTAATCTGATCAACGAAAAATGTTCATAGTTTATATTATTGCTTGCTACAGTTGCTATTGTTTGTTGACATTTTGTGGCTTATAGGGTATTCGAAGACCGCATTTCACATTGGTCGATTTTCAATCGGGCTACTGTTTAAAAGGTCTGCAGTTCATATTGAAATTGATAAAGTCAAGACTGTTGTGACTTGTCAGTGTCTGTCATTGTAAGTGAACAGATAAAACACGCGTTTGTATGTATTTGCACGTTTTTACAATTTGGAGCACCTGCTCTAATACTATGAGCAAAACACAGCAAGCATTGTAACCTTCTTAGTACAACCAGGCTGATTTGGCATTTGCGTCTTAGGGGGGTTTGTGGCGGTGCATAGAGGATTCTGATGAACTTTTGTGTTATAATGTTTAAACTTTGGAATGTACATGTGCTTGTGATGTCAGATATAGTGTTTTTGGATATAGTATAATGTATTCAATAATGGAGACCAAATAGAAAGATGGTCTTTATTGGCGAGGGGAGGCGCGTTTGTTATGAGTGGGCGCACATATTCAGGGCATGAGGCTGCCTTGCTGAAGGGAGGGACCAGAACTGAGTCAAGCATTCAGTTAGCAACAGGGAATGGAGCCCCATTCCCTGCACATAATACATTTTCATTTTTCATCATGCAAAATGTCTTCAGGACATTTATCCTCAACTAAAATAAGATTAAGGAAGCTTAAACATAGATTTACAGGTAACATTAGGTAGCCCTGGAAGAAGAGTGCAACCAACTGAGCCACCAACACTGCGGGCCAGACCTGACCTTAATATAAAAATATCGTGTCAGACCCTAACTGAGCTTTCTCTGTTGATCTCGTTTCCCAGGGAGATTGTGATCTGCTGCTGCTGCTGCCATCATGTCGGGCAACACATCTGTCCTTCAGCAGTTTGTGAGCGGCCTGAAGAATCGCAGCGAGGAGACGCGGGCCAAGGCTGCCAAGGACCTGCAGCACTATGTCACCACTGAGCTGCGTGAGGTATGGGGGGCAGCAGACCGTCCGGGTGGAGCTTCAAACCAGCCAAGTGGAGGCAGACAAAGAGACTGCTCTTATGAAACGTTAGCAGGCCAGTGGAGAGCAGGGCTATCGTTTCTTCACAATCCTTTTTTATTTATTAAACGCAAACATGGTCGGATTTTAAGCAGACATCTGAACGATCAGTGCCTTCATGATTGAACAAAGTCTTAGTGGTGACTTGTCAAGTGCAGAGAGGGGCAGCAGTGTGGAGTAGTGGTTAGGGCTCTGGACTCTTGACCGGAGGGTCGTGGGTTCAATCCCAGGTGGGGGACACTGCTACTGTACCCTTGAGCAAGGTATTTTACCTAGATTGCTCCAGTAAAAACCCACCTGTATAAATGGGTAATTGTATGTAAAAAAAAATAATGTGGTATCTTGTAAGTCACCCTGGATAAGGCATCTGCTAAGAAATAAATAATAATAATAAAGAGAGGACTTGCAATTTAATAAGAGACAATTAGAACAATATGAATATGCTTGCATAGCCTCTTGTCAGCTGTTCAGTGTCTAATTACCAGCTTTATTTTTGTACAGTTGACAGTGCTCTTCACAAATCTAATACTAATCGGCTCCCTGCCTGTGATGTGCCAAGATCTTTTTATCCATTGATGTAACACTGTGAGCCCTGTGATTGGCTGACATGCTGGGAAATGCTTGCTAATGAATTATCTATAGCTGCAGACAATCATGCATTCTGGAATAAAGCTATTAGTAACTTAGTTAACTTGTTGTTTGTTCTCTGAAGCTGAGCCAGGAAGAAGCGACCCAGTTCTATGACGAACTCAACCATCACATCTTTGAGCTTGTGTCTAGCTCAGATGTGAATGAGAAAAAAGGGGGCATTCTAGCTATTGGTAAGTACATCAAGCACTTTCATTTCAACTCCTGTGCCCATTCCAGCGATGCCTACAGGCTCCCCTCTCCATTCCACCAACCGTAACACACCCAATTGAATTCAACCAATGAAAATCGGAATTGATATAAAGTACAGTAAATATCAATGGAATTCTGCGTATCATCAACCAGCACTAATTAAAACAGTCCCATCCCCAAGCCATTACATTAAGGAAGAATATATTTTTACTTCAAACAGCAACATTAAAATTGCAGTACATACCACAGTTCCCACCACTGTTTGTTTGGAGGCAACCTGAGCTAAGACATTTTTACAATAGTGTGTTTGTTTTATATTTCCGCCTGTTTGTTTTGCAGTCAGCCTCATTGGAGTTGAAGGTGGAAATGCCACACGCATCAGTAGATTTGCAAACTACCTTCGCAACCTGCTTCCGTCCAGCGACCCGGTCGTCATGGAGATGGCATCGAAAGCCATGGGCCGCCTGTCGATGGCTGGGGACACGTTCACCGCTGAATACGTGGAGTTTGAAGTGAAACGGGCCCTGGAGTGGCTGGGAGCTGACAGGAACGAAGGGAGGAGACATGCAGCAGTAAGCACGGGGGGTGGGGGGGGCGCTATTGGCTTAGCCTGCCTTGTGATCCTCTTTCCATTCCATGCTGCTTTCTCATGCGGCATTTCAAAGCGCTTTACAAAAAGGCAAGAGACTGCGGCATTATATTCCACAGGTCTTTACTTCTAGCATGTCTTTGATCGAGTCAGAATACTCTCTCGGTCTATGTCGGCAAAGATGCTAATGGTTCCTGTTTTTAAAAATGAATTCGGGTTCGAGCTATTTGCATTTTTAGCCGCAGCAGGGACTCAGGTGTTGCAGAATGGCCCTCTGATATTTTGCCCCTTTCCTTTGTGTGTCTGGCTCTGACACTGTTTTCTTGCCCTCAGGTGCTGGTGTTGCGGGAGCTGGCAGTCAGCGCGCCCACCTTCTTCTTTCAACAAGTGCAGCCTTTCTTTGACAACATCTTCTACGCCGTGTGGGATCCCAAGCAGGCTATTCGAGAAGGAGCTGTATCTGCTCTGAGGGCCAGCCTGATCCTCACCACCCAGAGGGAGACCAAAGAGATGCAGAAGCCTCAGTGGTACAAGGTAAGGCTGTGCTTTTAATGGGGTAGATATCATTAGAATATTGACTACTAATGTGTGCACACATCAGAGTAGATCTTAAATTCCTTAAAATCAAACATAAAGCAGGGGATGTGAAATAAGACTCCCACTGCATAGCATTTTTGATCCATTCCTGGCTTTACTATGAAACCCAAACTTGTTGCCTATACATTGTGGCTAATCAAGCTCGTAGTAAAACCTGGTATGGGTAAAACTGCTGTGCAATAGGAGTCTCATTTCCATCCCTGTAAAGTGTAACTTGACATTAAACTAGTTGACAGCACTGAGTAATATCTGCTTTTGATGGTTTGTAGCAAACCTTTGAGGAAGCCGAGAAGGGCTTTGATGAAAGTCTTGCCAAAGAGAAAGGTATGAATCGTGATGAGCGAGTCCACGGAGCCCTGCTGATTCTGAACGAGCTGGTGAGGATCAGCAGCATGGAGGGGGAGGTGAGTCTGCACCGCGCATCCACATACACACAGCAGCATCAGGTATCTGTGTCGCTGTGCATCCACATACACACAGCAGCATCAGGTATCTGTGTCGCTGTGTCGCTGTGCATCCACATACACACAGCAGCATCAGGTATCTGTGTCGCTGTGTCGCTGTGCATCCACATACACACAGCAGCATCAGGTATCTGTTGCTGTGCATCCACATACACACAGCAGCATCAGGTATCTGTTGCTGTGCATCCACATACACACAGCAGCATCAGGTATCTGTGTCGCTGTGTCGCTGTGCATCCACATACACACAGCAGCATCAGGTATCTGTTGCTGTGCATCCACATACACACAGCAGCATCAGGTGTCTGTTGCTGTGCATCCACATACACACAGCAGCATCAGGTATCTGTGTCGCTGTGTCGCTGTGCATCCACATACACACAGCAGCATCAGGTATCTCTGTCGCTGTGCATCCACATACACACAGCAGCATCAGGTATCTCTGTCGCTGTGTCGCTGTGCATCCACATACACACAGCAGCATCAGGTATCTGTGTCGCTGTGTCGCTGTGCATCCACATACACACAGCAGCATCAGGTATCTGTGTCGCTGTGTCGCTGTGCATCCACATACACACAGCAGCATCAGGTATCTCTGTCGCTGTGTCGCTGTGCATCCACATACACACAGCAGCATCAGGTATCTGTTGCTGTGCATCCACATACACACAGCAGCATCAGGTATCTGTCGCTGTGTCGCTGTGCATCCACATACACACAGCAGCATCAGGTATCTCTGTCGCTGTGCATCCATATACACACAGCAGCATCAGGTATCTCTGTCGCTGTGTCGCTGTGCATCCACATACACACAGCAGCATCAGGTATCTGTCGCTGTGCATCCACATACACACAGCAGCATCAGGTATCTCTGTCGCTGTGTCGCTGTGCATCCACATACACACAGCAGCATCAGGTATCTGTCGCTGTGCATCCACATACACACAGCAGCATCAGGTGTCTGTTGCTGTGCATCCACATACACACACACAGCAGCATCAGACATATGTGTCACACTTTTTTTTAATAGAAACGCACGTCTGTGACCCAGCATCTTTCTTGAATGGTGGAACGAGAAGCAGTGGGGTGATTGTGCGTTTTCTTTCTGCAGCGCCTGCGTGCGGAAATGGAGGAGATCACCCAGCAGCAGTTGGTGCACGACAAATACTGCAAGGAAATGATGGGCTTCGGGACCAAGCCCCGGCACATCACCCCCTTCACCAGCTTCCAGTCCGTGCAGCCGCAGCAGTCCAACGCCCTGCTGGGCCTCCTGGGATACAACACCCCGCAAGGCATCCTGACCTTCGGGGCCGCCCCTGCCCCCACAAAGACCACGCTGGTGGAGAGCAGGTACTGCCGGGAGATGATGGAGGAGCGCTTTAATCAGGTGAGCCCCGACAGGGTAGAGAGGCAGGGCTTCCTCAGTATGCTTATTGGGGGCTGTAGTGGAGTGGGGAGGAGGTCTGTGTATGTCACGCTTGCATTTTTACATGTATCATTCTAGAGAGCCCCCCGCATCTAGAAGTGGTGAAACTCATTCTGTAGCACAAGTTATTGGTAGTGTCCGAGTGTGGGGGTGAATGGAGGCAACCATCCATTTGTTTGTATGTAAAACATACATTTTTACAGGTGCATTTTTACATGGTGGATGTAATTACAAGGGGATGCATTATTATTATTATTATTATTATTATTATTATTATTATTATTAATAACAACACTTACCTCCCTATTACGGTGCCTTTTCCTTGAGTCTGTGGCCAGTTATTTAGCTCATATTGATGCATAGTATAAAAGCATTTATTAGCAGTAGAATCGTACAGTACTTGAACAATAAACCCCCTATTTTACATTTTAAATGGACCTGCTGTTTTCTAAGCCTCTGGTAATTGTCTTCCCAGGTCTGCCAATGGGTGTTGAAGTACAGAACAAGCAAGAATCCCCTCATTCAAATGGCAATCCTCAACCTCCTGCCTCGCCTGGCTGCCTTCCAGTCTCATACATTCACAGGTCAGGACTCCCTGTCCTTGTGCGTCTGTTCCTGGGTTCCATGGGTGCAAGAGGGTGGGATAAGCTAGGAGAAAACACATTGTTACAATATTTGCATACACTGAAGTACAGTACAGAGCTATATGGCTACCTGAATAATGAAATCTTCATCAGTCTGAAGGATTTTTTTTTTTAAAGGGGGTACAGTGTTTGGGAATTGCAATTGGAATACTAATGATCTAGTGCTTTGCATTTTTGCTTTTTCCAGACCAGTATTTGTCTGACACCATGGGCCACCTCCTGGGCTGTCTGAAGAAGGAGAAGGAACGCACTGCTGCCTTCCAGGCTCTGGGGCTGCTGGTTGTGGCTGTCAAGACCGAGATCCAGCCGTACCTCACCAGAGTACTGGAGATCATCAAGGCAGCTCTGCCTCCCAAGGATTTTGCCCACAAGTGAGTCAGCACAACATGAAGGCACTTGTTATCCCTACTGGATGCTGATATGCGTTGCATTGAATACATATTGTAGATTTATTGTGATCCAAAATAATTCACAAAGAGATTAAAGATGATTATAGAAGTAAAATTAATTTTGCACAGCTGAGAGCCAGAATCATTATGCGCCACAAAAGCTGTAGAAAGTTTTAATGAGTTGTAAATGTATTATTTATTTTAAAACAGGAGGCAGAAGAGCATGCAGGTGGACGCCACAGTGTTCACCTGTATCAGCATGCTGTCCCGTGCAATGGGTCCCTGTATCCAACAGGACATCAAGGAGCTGCTGGAGCCCATGCTGACTGTGGGGCTCAGGTCTGTGGATTATCAAATAAAAAAGGATGCATTTTTCCAAATAACTTTGCTGTACGCAATGCATGACTCAGAAAGGAGTGAGGATGCAAAAACAATCCTTTGCTTACGGCAAACTTGACAGCCTTACAACCAAAGATTTACATGCTCAATCCGTAAATCACAATATAAAAAGTAACTATTCTGATAAATATTCTTCTCAAATTAAATCCTGAAGTTCCCCTGTACGCATTGTTCTAGTTTGAAGTTTTCATTTGTGTTTTTAATTTAAAACTAAATTTAGAACCAGAATCCCAAAGCTTGTTTTAACCATAACCCGACTCACTTCCTCCGATTGTCTCCTGTGCCTGTAGCCCAGCCCTGACAGCGGTGCTGTATGACCTGAGCCGACAGATCCCCCTGCTGAAGAAGGACATCCAGGACGGGCTGCTGAAGATGCTGTCCCTCGTTCTCATGCACAAGCCCCTCCGGCATCCGGGCATGCCCAAGGGCCTGGCTCACCAGCTTTCCTCGCCCAGCCTCACCAACATCCCTGAGGCCAGCGACGTGGGCAGCATCACCCTGGCACTGCGCACGCTCGGCAGCTTCGAGTTCGAAGGTGAGACTGGTGGGAAGAGTGCGTCGTGATCAAGTGCATGTGAACACCTGCTTGAAGTTATACTGCACTCAGTTAATACAGGGGTACGTGAAGCAGTCCACACAGACTACATGTACAACGCACGCGGTTCAGCAAGATTATACCTGGAGCGTTTTGCACACCATGTGTTACCATGTTTTGAGCAGTGCTACTGATAGCATGCTACAGTACTTTCAGCACTGACAAACGAATAACTTGGAATGAAGTTTGAGTTTTGACTGGGTGATGATAAATGAATCGTAACTGGGATTGTCTTCTTTCCCCCGTCTCTCTCTCTCCCCCCAGGACACTCGCTCACCCAGTTTGTCCGTCACTGTGCTGACCACTTCCTGAACAGCGAGCACAAGGAGATCCGCATGGAGGCGGCACGGACCTGCTCCCGCCTGCTCACCCCCTCCATCCACCTGATCAGCGGGCACGGCCATGTGGTCAGCCAGACTGCCGTGCAGGTGGTGGCAGACGTGCTCAGCAAGCTGCTGGTGGTGGGGATCACAGACCCAGGTGAGAACAGAACGGAGAGGCAGACCGTTCTAGGGTGTTGTAAAGTGTATGGCCAGAAGTTTTACTTCATCTAGAATTTTAGGATTGAGAAATCATTTTAAAAAGTTAAAAACTATATGAACATAATTTTATATGTTTTATTTAACATCATGTAATCAAAGAAACTACAAAATGATATTGCACAAGTCTGTCGGAAGCCATAATAGCAGTACAGTGTTTCATGTTAGATTTTGCAATGTTACATTTTTCAATTTGTCAGTTTTTTGTTAAGTATATGGAAAACTACAAAGTGTTATGTGATTCCAATATGTTAACGTAACATTATTCAGCAGATTTCGTTTGACTTTATGAAGCTAAGTTTGATAATTCTATGGGGTGATGCAAAACTTTAGGCTATAGCTGTATACATTTTAATTGTGATTAGTTTTTAGTGTATACCAGTAAGAAGGGTCTATTACAAACTGGACTGAGACCTGAAAAACTGGTTCCAGCTAAAGATAATGTCCTGGTGGGGAAGCTTTTCTATCCAGTTGCTTATCACGACCCTACGTAAGTATTCCATCATTATAAAGCTTGTAATAGGATCCATGTTATTTCCCATTAATGTGAACGGCAGACCAGCTTCTGTTCTTACCCACTGAAATGCTGGGCCCTGTTCACAAAGCTCTTTTTTTTTAATGAATACAATCTCACAGAAGCCTCTCCTCCCTGCACTTCCTCACTCAGACCCTGATATCCGCTACTGCGTGCTGGCATCGCTGGATGAGCGCTTTGATGCCCACTTAGCTCAGGCTGAAAACCTCCAGGCTCTCTTTGTGGCTCTTAATGATGAGGTGTTTGAGATTCGAGAGCTCGCTATCTGCACCATCGGCCGCCTGAGCAGCATGAACCCAGCCTTCGTCATGCCTTTCCTGCGCAAGATGCTGATTCAGGTAGAGAGCGGGGGGGGTTACTGGCTGTTGCTAACCTTCACTGGCTGTTCAGTTTACCTTGCCGCTCCTGCAGACTCTCTTTATCACTAAATGATTTATTTAAAATGTTATTCACTGGAAAAGCCCTATGAGCTGCAATCCGCTCATTTACAAGGGCACCCCAGGAGGAAGGCCAGAGCGAGTTACAGTTACATACCAGCATACAGCGAGCACACTGTTTCACAATCCATGGATTACTATATCCATTTCACATCACATACAATCGCAAGCATGGTTCAAATGATCAAAGAACAATCTCTGAAAATGAGAAAGTGACGCTGTGGATCTGAGTTCTGTGGGTAAATTCAATAAAATCTAAAGTAAAGCTGATAAAAAATGAATTCAAGTAGACAGATGTTAGCAGTGTACACCTGTGTAAATGGTTCAATAGTAATATTAAAATAAATTTTAGATAGTTTAGCCGGGTGACCTTCTGCATGTTTGATTTTAGTTTTTTTCAAATTTATTTTTCTTCTTGTAAAGCTTTTTTATTAAGCCTTATAGGGCTGGTTTCACAGACCCAGATTAGCAATAATCTTTGACTACCTTACCTAAATTACAATGAGTTCAAATAAATGCACTTTAATAGATGCAGTCCCATACTATTCCAGGAGATGGCAGGCACACATTATATGCAAAGGGATCCAGCTGTGGGTCCTCCATCCCTTATTAAAGTGACAAAGCCTTTTATTTCTCCCGCAGATTTTAACTGAGCTGGAGCACAGCGGGGTGGGTAGAAACAAAGAGCAGAGTGCTAGGATGCTTGGGCACCTGGTCTCCAACGCGCCTCGCCTTATCCGACCGTACATGGAGCCCATTCTTAAGGTACCTTTGTAAACTAAGCAGACTTCAGACAGCCCATCGCTTTTTACTGCCTTGCCTTTTTGCCATATGACTCCCGGTACACATCTGTTAAAGTTAATGTGCTGCATAACCTTGTGACACACCATGTTTGTGGAACAGTAAAAAGGAAATGGGATAATATTATGTTTGACGAGCATTAATGCTGAGGGTTAAAGTTGATGCTGTGGTTGTGGGAGAGAGGGAATGCTCTTTTATTGTTTGGGATTAAATATAATAATTGAAATTTGTTATTACATTTTTAATTTGTAATCATGATAGAAAAAACAAACCAGCTTTGTTGTCTGTTCTGTTAGTCTTTGTAAAGATACGAAAGTGTTAGGAAATGGGAAGATAAGAGATGACAGAATGTAGCAGTGGTCAGCTAAGACCCTGGTCTCATTCTTTTGAATTGTGACATGGTTTAATCTTCCCTTTTACTGATGTATATCTTGACCGTCCCTCTTCCAGGCTTTAATACTGAAGCTTAAGGACCCTGACCCTAACCCTGGTGTGGTGATCAGTGTTCTAGCCACTATTGGGGAGCTTGCTCAGGTATGGTAGAAAGCACATCGACCAGCAGGCCTGCACTTTGCAATCATCGGCTATTCATGTATTCTTCCACCCGTTTAGAGTAACACTCTAAAACTTCTGAAAGTTTCCACATAGTAAAAGCATAGCAAAGTGTAATGAAGCACTGTAAAGCATAGATAAGCATTGTAAAGCCCAGAGAGGTATGGCAGAGCAAGTAAACTATGATAAATGCATAGTATAACAATGGGAAAAGCATAGGCAAATTTACTATAGCGAACTTTTATAAGGGTGTAACTGTGTGAGATGTACATTTACAATCTGAAGCAAACTTTATTTAATTTGAGACTGCGTTAGTCCCCTCCCCTGTCCATTCTCATTTCCAAGCGAATATGGAATTTTGGAAATAAAAATCAACACAGTGAGGGATTTGTAGTATTTGGCATATTGGGTAAGCATGTTGATCTTCTTCCACTGGATAGGCCTTTTATGCTTCTAGGTATACACTTACACTGCAGTTAGGTGTGAAGCAGGCGAGATCCAGGGAAAGCTAGCATTAGAAAACAAAGGCAGCGGAGACAGCAGTAGAGTAGGGATCAGCTACAAGGTACAGTATCCTAGCACCAGCTATACAAGCACAACTAAGGGCTATTGAAGTTGGAGACGCCTAAAACTAGATCTGTTTTTTTACATCAGTATAGAATAGCAAAGGCTTCATTTACATTGCATTTAAAAAGAAAAAAAAAAAAGATTAATTCAGTTTTCTGCATGTTTTCCAGCACTTGCTGAGCCCGTGGCCGCAACACGTTTGTTTTGACTTGAAATCGTTTCTTTTTTTGTATTCCGCTCTTGCTTTGAATTGTGCTTGGCATTTTTCAATTTTTTTTTTTGTTTGTTGATATCAATTTTTACAGCATGCTTTAAACTGGTATTTTCATCCAGCCGCTTTGCAGGAGCCTCAGCTTGTCGTCTCAGTAAGTGTTTTCCATTGCAGGTGAGCGGTCTAGAGATGAGGAAGTGGATGGATGAACTCTTCCCAATCATCATGGACATGCTGCAGGATTCCTCTTCCCTGGCTAAAAGACAGGTAACACAACCAGGATCATTCAGTCATCCGTACATATTTCCGCTGAGTGGGATGAAATCTCCACCTTTACCAGGTAGAACCAAACGCTTGTTAGAGAATTAGCCAGGGTGAGAGGGAATCTGGTCAGTTTTTAATTCCCTGTATTGGGGTTCACTCAGGACACCAGGGCTACTGTGTCTGTATGCGCTACATTCTCTGTTGAAATGTGTCATTGAATTTTATTCCTGCATTTCTAAATCGAGCACTGTTGAGTGTTTTCTGGATCTGGATGATTTTGTAGAAGTCTGCTGTGTCCGAGGTACAAAACCAGCTTCATCTTCTGTTCGCGCGGAACTATAGAAGAGTAATCAGACCAACAAAAGACAAGGTTTAGAACCAGGGACAGAGACTACTGCAGTGGTGTCCAAATCATTGACTTCAAATGTCTTCTGCTTTCCTAGTCCTTTATTTGTAGCCAGGATCTCAAAAAATTAAAGTTAAAAAGAATGTGACTGATCTCTGAATGACACAGTAGTTGCCTATAAGGCACGTATTTTTCATTTCTATACAGGCAGTCCTTATTACTTTACCACTAAGTATTGTTTTATCCTGCATAGGTAATTGTTCCTGTCGTAAAGCATACACAAGCTGCTCCTTGAACTTGGGAAGTGAGAAAGAGAGCTATAAAATGGGCAATCAAACTACAGTCATACCCCGGGATGCTGGCAAGAACAGCCAGATAGAGAGATACTGAACAAGTTGAAAATGATTTTAGCACTAGGGGGGACCTGATCTACGTAAAGTTTGGCAGCATAAACATGTATTATTGCTGTCAAATTCCCATTCACAATAAGTTATAGGCTACTTCTTTTCCCACTATTTTCAGATTCTTCTTGGGAGTACTTATCTAGTAGAGCAATTTTGTTTCAGTTTAGTGCAGAAATGGCCATTTATTTATTTTACCTAAAATACATCTTCATGCATTTTTCATCAGAATAACGCTAGCTAGGCTGACACTTCTGTGCAATCTGTGTGTGTGCAGAAAATTACATTTTTTTTTTTCTTATCTTGCTGTTTTGTATTAAGTTGTATGCATTTATTAACTAACGCAACATACCTGTGATGATTGTATCATGCAAAACAAATAGGAGTGAACCCTTATCTAGTACAGCAATTCAGTTTTTCTGTTCAGGTTCAGAGCAGGGATGGCAATTTCTGGTTAACTAAAATACATCTCGGAGCCTCATCATCCAAATAAGGCTAGCTATGCTGATGTATTTATATTGCTATATGTGTGCAGCAAACGTGATTTTAAAAATCTTACTTATACTGAACATAGATGTATCAAGTTACATGCATTTCTTAACTATACTGGAACAAGCTTATGAGGTTTGGATCATGCAAAACAAAGCTTCTTCTGTTCTTGTAATGTCAGGTGGCTCTCTGGACCCTGGGGCAGCAGGTAGCCAGTACTGGCTATGTGGTGGAGCCCTATCGCAAATACCCTTCACTGCTCGAGGTGCTGCTCAACTTCCTCAAGACTGAGCAGAACCAAGGGATCCGGAGAGAGGTAAGGGAATATCCAGCTGGGCACACAGTGGCACGGAGAGAGGGCTAGGGGCAGTGACGATATTAAGGGGAAGTAGTCCTATTGCAGTGTGCTCCCTAGACATTGTCACCCTACAAGACTGGGGATGATCAGAAAAGGGCTCTTCTTGTAGGGTAGGGGACATTTAAGACGGAGCCTTTGACTTATCAAAATAGCAAGAACATATGGCTAGATCATAAGGTGTTCATCAAATCAGTTTTGTATTTTTGTATTTTATTTTATTTTATATATATATATATATCATTTCTAGTTTCCCTCCTTGCCTTGCCCCTTGTGTCAATGACTGCCTCACTGTGCTTGCAGGCTATCCGGGTGCTGGGTCTCCTAGGTGCCTTGGACCCTTACAAACACAAGGTGAACATCGGGATGATCGACCAGTCAAGAGACGCTTCAGCCGTCAGTCTGTCTGAATCCAAGTCCAGCCAGGACTCAGGTACCAATTATTATAGTGGCGTACTAGAGCAGCTGAAACCCAGGTCATTGTCTAAATGAAGTCCAGTATTCTGAGGCATCCTATCACCACTGTAGCTAGATGACCACCCTGCTGAGGCATCATACACGTGAACCTGGCATCTGAACATGTAATTTTAATCAGAAGGTTCACGGAGAAGGAGGCAAAATTAATAACTATTAAAACATGATCCTCCATGGAGAGACTAGCCTGCACTGTGCGATGTCTGATTCTCATACCCTATTCAAACAGTGGCCCTATTCAGACCCACAGCTGTTCAGATTAACTGAGTAGACTCCAAGGTAGGATAGAATTAATCTCTACAGCTCGTCTAGCACTCTAGCAATGGTGTCCAGCGCAGTGCAATTCAATTGTAGTCTGATTGAGAATTTGCTTACCTTTGGCATTACACGGGCTAATAGTTTTAGCAGTTTTACATCGTAAAAATGAGCAGCCTGGAAAAGTGAAATCTCCTCATTCAGGTTTCCAGTTACAGCCAGTGCAAGTGCTTTGGAAGTCTTGGTAATGCAATCTCTTTTCAGCCCGCTGTGCCTGGCCTCTTGCTCCTTCAGTAGTCTTTCTTTTAATATAGAAAGCATTCTAATATAGAAAGCATGTTTGGTATAATACGAGGTTGTTCTCCTTGCAGAAGTCATTCAAATAAACATGCAACAGTAACATCTCATGTTGTGGGAGGTCCTGCCTCTTGGTTTACAAGATGACTTGAGTGAGCCAATGTCTGAGCAAGTATTGAAACCCCTGATCTCCTGACTCCTAGTCCTCAGTACTAGCCATTGTTAGACCTCGCTGCCTCCTATAATCGGGTGAAAAGGAAACCGTACACCCCCCTATAACCAGATCAAGTTCAGCATCCAATCCACAGGGCTGTTTACTGGGAGTATCCGCCTTGGCGAGATCTTATTTGGGAGAAGTTTTTCATTCTATGAGGTCCTACTGTGTGACCTGATGCAAAATTGACTAACCTAACTTCACTATCACATTTGGAATAGGCTACAACATTTACACAAACTTTATATACATATCGAAAAGAGGTAGATTTTATATTAGTGCTTTATAAAGATTTAAATATGACAATACTTAGACCTGCCACTGTTTTTAATTATTAAAATAGACCCCAATATTTCATGGGTTAAAATGTAGCTGTGGGGGTCTTTGAATTCCACGACCCCACACTAAAAATCATTATTTGTCTATGTCAATAGAAAATGAAATTCCGTGCAGGTGACATTTATAATGGTATTGGATGCATTACTATGAGTGGCTGAAACCAGCAACAGGATTGGTTGGGCGCATTAATAACAAGTCTACGTGGGTTTTTTTTTTTTTTTGTTCTTTATTTTTTTCTTTTACGTAAACCTGGAATCGGCTAGTGTTTTAGAGCAGAGAGGGATCCTCTAATCAGCGCAGTCAAAATAAAAGGTTCAGTCATGGACGGATCTCATATCAGCGAGGGATTATTGCTGGTATTTGTATGAGACAGGTGATACTGTTTTCTGTGTAATGAAGAAGCTTTCTGACAAGGTGGTTAGACCGCATGAACCCAGTGGACTCTGTGCAGGGCTTGCTGCTTGCGGTTTGGATTGCAGGGCTGTGTGTCGGCACTGCGGTTGGGGTGTATCTCCGTCTTGGGGGCCCAGTCCAGACTAGAGGAGGCAGTGTAGGGGAGAACGTCATGACTGCCGTCTGTGTGATCCTCAGATCCTCAACAACAGCCACTGACTTGACTTGCGGGAGGTAAAACCCAGGCAACTGACACTGCTTCAGACTCCAAGCACCCCTGCGTGCTCACTGGCGTCTCATCTTGAGTCGATGTGATGGGGAACCTTGTGGAATTCGGAGGGTCAGTGACTTAGCTGGCATGGCAAGAAGAATCTCCCGTTCCCAGACTAGCTAATTAACTGTTACAGCTCTATGGAATTGCTTTGATCAACCTTTAACCCTTGTGTTGAAAGACATACTACTGAAAATGCATGGTTATCAACAATACTTAGCCAAGTATTTAGGAATTAAAATCATATAGCTATTGATGCCTTTTGCTATGTCTTTAATTGAAGTGAACTTTTCTGTAGTCCTATTTCCTGGTGCGCCACACACTGTAAACTCAGCACACGTGCATCTGTGTTTTCCAGCTGACTACAGCACCAGCGAGATGCTGGTGAACATGGGGAACCTGCCCCTGGATGAGTTCTACCCAGCCGTTGCCATAGTTACCCTGATGCGTATCCTGCGGGACCCCTCTCTCTCTAACCACCACACCATGGTGGTGCAAGCCGTCACCTTCATCTTCAAGTCGCTGGGTCTCAAGTGTGTGCAGTTCCTGCCACAGGTCATGCCAACCTTCCTGAATGTCATTCGAGTGTGTGATGCCAATATCAGAGAGGTACGTTACAGTGGGAATGTAGCAGGAGCAAACAGTGCAAGAATTCACCACTTTTAGCTACACACAGTCCGTAAATGCAATCTTCTGAGATAAACCAGAGCAGACTTCTTGGGAAACTTTCCCTTTCCTGGTTTAATGTTAAAACACACAATAACCATTATAGGTTTATAAGTGTATCTAAAAACTAGGACTATTAACTGCTTCATAACATTGCACTAGTGTGTGTGTGTGTGTGTATGTGTGTTTGTGTGTTTGTTTCTGTGTATTTCATTGAGAGACATTTCTTTATTTTGCCTTCTTGTAAACCATTCTCATGTTAACACCAATTATAGTTATTTTCATTCGGGGATGCTGCAGGTAGATTTCACTAAAACATGACATGCCAGCACCAGTTTATATTGGAGATACAACTTTGAGATTTACATGACGGAATAATCGAAGGTAGCAATGCTCCTGAGATTTTAATGGAAACCATGTGTGTAACAAACCCTTTGGACTCTATGTAGCAGCGTGTGTTTTCTGAATAGGATAAGACCAACAGTATAAAACTTAATTGCCACTAGTAGTAAGTACATTATAATTCTGAGCAATACCTTTCTAGTTTTATGCTGTTCAAATAGTTTTATTCCTTTCAGAAAATGTGCCCATGCACATGTTGCTAAGTAGAGCAGAAGTTTGGCTCTGCCTATAGGGGATTACAGAGTGTATATTATTATTATTATTATTATTATTTATTTCTTAGCAGACGCCCTTATCCAGGGCGACTTACAATTGTTACAAGGTATCACATTATACATTATAATGTGATACCTTGTTATGTACAGAGTCATCTGTGCAAAATCAGCAAATCTAGACACATTTCCTTGGCTCACCATCTTCAAATGTTGCGTAATTATCAGCATTGTGTCAATTAATCCGTCATACTGATGCTTCTTTTTTCTTTAATCTTTTGATCCACAGTTGGAGGATCTAAATTCTCCCAGCCTTTAAATATTTTTAAGTCTTGTCAAAAATCAAATTTAACAGATGTGTTTTTCTGTTTTGTTTTGTTTTTTCTCCAGTTCTTGTTCCAGCAACTGGGAATGCTGGTTTGCTTTGTCAAGATCCATATCAGGCCATACATGGATGACATTTTTACCCTGATCAGAGTAAGTCTGCTTCAGTGTTTGTAATTGATATCCTGCATGTGCTTTCAGTTAGCAAATAAAATTCTTGTTGCATCCAACAAAACACTGAATGAGGACATTTTCATTGCATTGAAATTGAATAATATTTTCTTGACAATTAGGTGTTACTGAAAACCCTGGATTTACGGTTATGGACTTGGTTTTAGTAATGTAACATTCCTAGTTTAATGTTCGCTTGTCATCACTCAATTAACATGTTTAGGAATTCATCTCCGTGGGGCCGGAAACGCTTTATGAGCTCTGACTGATTATGCAACCCTGGGTCTGATTCCCTTAATAATCTATTAATATGAAAGTCAGCGTTGCTTTTGAAGTTGGTATGGAAAAGCATTTATTGGATTTTTGTTGGCAATTTCTGCCGATTATTTTGTTCTGGAATGTAAAGACTTTTCTTCAGTTCGTTTCTTTCCTTTTGGCACGGGGTGGGGGGGGGGTGGGGGGGTGGGGGGGATGATTTATAATGGATGTGATCGTCGTCCATCTGGGAATAAAACAAAAGATCTTTTCTTTTGTTTACCGCCTACTAAAGGGTGATACTTTCCATACCGTAATCATTTAAGAATTGCACTGGACGTTTGCCCCATTAGTCTAAGTGGCCCCAGAACAGGAAGAGTAGGATTGGTGAAGTAGCCAATAAAGGTTTTGCAAGAAAAACAGTAGAGAATTTTCCCTCCCAAAATCTTTCTTTATTAGTATTAATTAAAATGTACCACCGTTTAACTGTCCCCTTCTCAGGAATACTGGACCCCAAACAACCCTATGCAGAATACCATCATCCTGCTGATTGAGCAGATTGTGGTGGCTCTGGGAGGAGAGTTCAAACTGTACCTGCCGCAGCTCATCCCTCACATGCTGCGTGTCTTCATGCATGACAACAGCACGGGGCGCAGCGTCACTGTGAAGGTGAGGAAGGCTGGGTCTGGGGTGCACTTCACTGGAATAATCCCCTCCTTAAAAGGGCTCCTGATCGCCCTACAGCAGGGCTCTCCAACCCTGTTCCTGTAGAGCCCCAGTCCTGCAGGCTGTATAGGTGCCATCAATAGCTAAAGATCTGGAACACATGTTAATCTTGACTAATTTAGCCAATAATTGGTAAGTAGGAGCTCGGTTGAAATGAAAACCAGAAGACCTTGTAGCTCTCCAGTACCAGGGTTGGAGACCCCTGACTTGTAGTGTTTGCAAGAAACGCATTACTTTAACTTTGCTTTATCCCGTATGGTATGTGTTGCAGCAATATATTGAAATCAATGTTATATATGTGTTACTTAACAATGCTTTTCAAAAAGTAATGCTAACCTTAATGCAGGAGTGGTCAATGTTGGCCTTGCTGGTCCTGTTCTAAATGGTTTAATTGAACCAGTTCAACCTCCATCCAGACCCTAAAGTAGTTAATTATTTAATTTTACCTGTTAAACCTGGAGTGGAATGGCCCTTATTATCTTAGCTTTTTCTGCCAGGTCTTTTATTTCACCCCTGCAAATCAGATAAAAGTGGGTTGAGGCAATACCCTTTACACGGTGGGTATAAAAAAAGGATTTGTTTTTACTGTATTGCCTGGTTAGGCGTTGCAAATATTCCCCTAAAATGCATTGAAATCTTTCCGTTCCAGTTATTAAACGCTATTCAGCTGTTTGGTGCAAACCTGGATGATTACCTGCACCTGTTGCTTCCACCCATTGTAAAGCTCTTTGATGCCCAGGATGTTCCGCTACAGGCTCGCAAGTGAGTATTAGCAGAGAAGAATGGATGAAGATAGTCATAAATATGAAAAGAATTCAATTTTGGAGCAACCGAGCCACTCCGAATGAATGAACAAAAAGTATTGTAAACGGTTTGTTCATTTGACTAGCATGACTTCAAATTAAAGTTGACGTGTATGGACTCCTTTAGCATATTTCAGTTTTAAATTCTCCTGGTCCTAGATTGACGAACGACTTGTGACTGGACTTGGATGATACAATCCAGTCCAGAGAGCCAACCTCAGATGATATCAGGAACAAAAACAGATCATTCTGCTCAATAGTTTCATTCCAGTACCCTGCAGTCCTGGTGATGAGTGAAGCAGATTAGTTACTATAGTCTGGCAGGCTTGAGGATCAGTCACATTTCCCAGCATAAAATAAAAATAAAACTTCTCTTTCAAAATAAAATTACACAATGTTATTATGTGAGCAATAACTTTCTGAAAAACATTCCTGAATCCTTAATAACAAAACTGAATAACGTGCCTGGAATCTTAATGTCCAAAGCAATACAGTTTTCCTTGTATATTGCATTGGCTAGATCTATATGATGAGGTGTTGGTGTGTTAGGAATGCTCAAGTAGTAATATTAAGGCAGTCAAGCCTATTATTTCTTGGTGTATTTTCATATTCATTTACTGCTCATGCAATTGTGACAAAGCTTACATTAATCTCTTGAGTGTTTAATGAGATTCAATTCCACATGCTAAAACTCTATAATAAAATCTATAATGGCACTGAAGGCTGTTGAGGAGCCTGTTTTAGTTTTACAGTTCCAATTACAATTGTATGTTAACTCTGTGTGTGTGTGTGTGTGTGTGGAATGACAGGGTTGCCTTGGAGACCCTGGACAGGCTGACCGAATCCCTGGACTTCACTGACTACGCCTCCCGGATCATCCACCCCATCGTACGCACGCTGGACGGGACCCCCGAGCTGCGCACCACCTCCATGGACACCCTTTCCTCTCTGGTCTTACAGCTGGGCAAGAAGGTAAGCCCTGTGTCCCTGCTGTGCATTGAGACGTCAGGACAGAATGTGCTATTGTTATCATATGCGCTGCGGTGGGAGGGGTTTGTCAGCCTGCCTGTATTTATCTCAGGGTATTGATTTTAAAAAGGAGTTGGAATTTAAAAACTGGAATTGACCCCAACCTTGCTTGGAACCAGCCATCTCACATAATCAAAAAGTCTAATTGACCTTCAGGAAGTGTGTGAATGAAAAGTGGAGTGCTCTACTGAGCTGTGCATACTATACCCTAGCATGTCTGTGTCCAGTGTATCATTTAAAATAGAAAGTGTCATATGACTCCTTGCGCTATTTGGCTCTTTGGCACTTTTTTTTTTCTGGATGGTTTAGCCTTTGAATACCTTGTGTGTTTTTGTTCTGCAGTACCAGATCTTCATTCCTATGGTGAACAAGGTGATGCAGAAGCACAGGATAAGCCACCAGCGCTACGATGTGCTCATATGTCGCATTGTCAAGGTGAGGACTTTTGGGAGATTAATAGGGGTGTCTCTCTGTAATCTGTGGTCATTAGAAAGTTTAAAAAACAACTGCATAACTGTAAGAACCCCAGATCTACTAAAGTACGTGCCGGTAGGTCGTACACTTCAGGTTAGTTCCGGTTAATCCTCAACCTGCAGTGTTGCTGAGGTATTGTGTTGGTGTGGCCTTGCTGATGAGCTCTGGTTCTGTGTGTGTTTGTTTTCTGCAGGGTTACACGTTGGCTGAAGAGGAGGAGGACTCTCTGATCTACCAACATCGCCAGCAGAGGAGCAACCAGGGCGACATGCTGGTCAGCGGACCTGTGGAGACCGGGCCCATGAAGAAACTCCATGTCAGCACCTCTGCTTTGCAAAAGGTCAGCTGTCAAAGAGCGCAAGGGTTTGGATGTTCTTATTATGATGCTGCAGTGCATAAAATTTAAAAAAGGGTTCCTGTAACAAGTGTAAAGCAGCCAAGAGTTACCAACCAGCTGTAAGTCCCAGGTGCCAACTACACATAGTGTTCAACCATTTCCTGTTTTTTTTTTTTTCTCTGCATTTATAAAACGTATTTTGTGCATCAGCCTTTAGGAGATGAAGCCGCCTGTTTCCAGGGTTATGGCTTGTGTGCATCAACACAGCTGTGGCAGCGCTAGGAACAAAGGTTTTCTTGCATGTTTCTAAGCACTCCCCCGAGTAGGTTTATTATGAGTTGGTTTAGTAGAAGTAGTGTTACCATTACCCTATAAACTCAGCTGAACCCACGACTATTCCCGCTGTACCCGCAAGAAATCACAGCAGTGCACAGTTTAATATTTAGTCACCATCCCAACACAGACAGATTAAGTAGTCCATTAAAGATGAATGACATGTCTGCGCAGAGAATTATAACTTTACTCGTATATGACTTTAAGCCCTTCATTTAATGGGCTATATTTTAATAATCTCACCACATTGGCAAGATGCTTTGAATGATGATTCCACTGTAACCCAGAGATCCTTTTCAAAGTCCTTGTTCCCTATTTCCATCCTGTTCATTTTATACTTGGAACCTGGATTATTATGCCCAGTGTGCAATACTTAACATTTCTTAACATTTAAAATGTATTTGCCACAATAAGGTGGGGAGGGGATCAATGACTGCTAGGAACTCTTCTATGATGGCAAGAGCATCCTAATACTCTTCTGATTAAAGACAGCCAGCCAGCCAGCCACATCTCATTTGATTTCAGTAGCAGCTCATTGGTGTCGACAGCAGTCCTCTTGGGGGGCAGAGCCAATGCATTAAATTCGTTTGACTTTTTACCTCGGCCAGTTCGATCCCAGTCTGGACACCCACTCTCTTCCCAACAGTACAAGATATTTTTAACACAACCTCGCTGAATCCAGCCATAGTAAATCAATTCCAAGCGCACATTCGAAAAGTGCAAGACATCTACACCGCATAAAGGTTAAAGGTTTTATTGTTACCTTGCCTCCCGGCTCAGAACAATACAAGCTGTCCTGTCTGCTTGCATGATACCCACATCAAACTCCGGGCTTGATCATCATCTAGCAGGCACACTTCAAGTAATGTCACTCCACTAGTTCATCAAAGCACCCCGGAAGATACTTTTCTGACCATGCTTGGGCGCTCTCCAGAATTAACATCAAGGGGGCTGAAAATGATTGCACACACAGTGACTTTAAGGTTCTTATAAATGCAACACTAGTTGGCTGGTAACAGTACCTAATCATCAGACTAGTTTGTTGACTGTATAAAGTGCGCTGTTGTGTACGGGCACGTGCCAAGATGACCAGGGTGTGTGTGCCTCTCAGATGATCTCATGAGTGATGAAACCATTTTGTATGGGTCTCACTAGTAGGATGGCAACAATATTTGGCCATCTGGTTTCTCATAAAATGAGTTTCATTAGTTTAGGGGTTGCATCTTGGCTTTGCATTAGCTTCATGTGGAAGAAATGAGCTGAACTGGATGACTTCGTACTTCAGCTGTACTCTTTCATGGTAGTGGTGTGGAGCTGTTAAAAGCGGATATGAATCTAAACTTGGGTGTGAACCAGCTGTCCCTGCTGCATTGTGACACAGCCATTTCTCATTGCACCGGTGGGAATGGGTAAGCAGCTGAAAGGCGTGAGGAAAGTAATTGTTTTTTTCGGGTTTGGGTTACAGGCATGGGGAGCCGCCAGAAAAGTCTCCAAGGACGACTGGTTGGAGTGGCTGAGACGGCTGAGTGTGGTGCTGCTGAAAGAGTCCTCCTCCCCAGCCCTGCGATCGTGCTGGTCCCTGGCTCAGGCCTACATCCCCCTGGCCAGGTAACACAGTACTGCTTTATTGCTTCTGCTGCCAACACTTTTAAAAGCTGGCTGCTCACAGTTGCCAGAAGGGTTTTATTTATTTTCTGTGTTAGAGCAAGCATGGCTTTAACACATCTTGTACAATTGAATTGGGATTAGACTGAAACCTTCATAAGAGCTTCCTAGCTGGAGAGCCATGCATTATTTTGTGATCCGAGGAAAACTACAGGAGCACTTGATGTTTAGAGCACAGTGAGGAGTTGCACAGTCATCAGCTCAGCGTTATTGTATGTTCAGCTGATGTTGGTTAGATACCCAGATGGGAAATTCTTAAGCAGGAGTGTAAAGATTTGAATGTTTTTTGCTTCTTTTTAAATTCGATTTGGATGTGTCGGAATTCCAGATCACAGAAAGCTACATGCTTTCAAAATGGAAAAATAAATTGTGGCTAAGAATTCAGAAAAAATCGTATCCATATGTCTTTTAAACAGACCAGGGGGCGAATAAAATGGGATGAGATGCCAAATTTCAATGCCTTGTTATGGAGGTCGGCATATGAATTCCCAGCACCTTGAGACAAGTATAGCATGATCACCTCCATGTGTTTGCAGGGTCAAACATGAATAAATACGCATGACTGTAAGTTCTTGTGGTGTTGGAAACTTCGCATAAGAATCCTCAGACACACTGGGTAAGATTCTGGTGTAAATGCTCCCATTTAAAAACTAGTTTTCCGCACTTCAGCACGATGGATTGTAAACATGTGGTGTGAGTTTGTTGCAGCTTTAGTTTGATGTTCGTAATTTTTGTCTAAAGGAGTGCCACGGCTCATAAATCATCCTTTTTATATGAATGTATTTTTAGAATGTGTTTTTAAAATCAGTACCATCCTTATTCTTTCCACAGAAAGGTAATTTCTCGGTTGTAGAGTTATCTAAACAATACAATATAGCTGTCACAATGTCTGCTACAGAGAAGGTACCGCCAGCACTGTTGAAAGGTTACAGCACACAGCAACAATATGAACTGAAACCAAGTCAGGAAAGATGACAGGACTATTAATACAAACCTGTATGCTTCCCTTTCCCACAGAGACCTGTTCAACGCTGCCTTCTTGTCCTGCTGGTCGGAGCTCAGCGAGGAGCAGCAGGATGAACTGATCCGTAGTATCGAGCTGGCTCTGACCTCGCAGGACATTGCAGAGGTCACCCAGACCCTGCTCAACCTGGCTGAGTTCATGGAGCACAGTGACAAGGTAATGGGCTCTCCTCCACACACAGAGAGCACTGCAGCTGCCAGGGCCACTGAAGCTTCTACTCCAGCTCAATAAGTCACCGCCGTTCCAGTTACTAAAAACTAACCGTTCAAAAATAAAACCGAACCCATCTGGACAGTTTATTTTAGTTTTGTAATGTTAGTTCTGCTCACTTTAAACACCTCCATCGCTACGAAAGCTTTAAGGTGTTTGAAATACATCGGTGACCTCTGCATTCTTTATAATAAACTGTCACGCTTTTAACCCTGCGTCCTTAAATGAATCACAGTATGTGTATTTTCTCACTGTTAAGGCTCTACAGCTGTAGTGTTTGGTGCACCCATATTGGCGAGCCACAAGGCAAATTCCTAAAAGCCTTGCAGTGTGAGGAGCTTCATTGGAACAGCATGAGAGTGTGATCCCAGATGATGAATCATTATCATTCTTTTATTCTACTGAATGTATGGGTTCATTTTTTATGTAATAATATACAACGAAGCCTAATATAAATGCGTTGTTAAAAATGTCATATGACTTCTGCATTCTTTTCAAATAAGTTCAAAACCCCAATCAAAACACTGTATTTTTTTTTTACCCCATTATTTTCTGAAAATCTCCAGTCAAATGATTCATTTAACTTGAATTTAAACTTATGAATCATGCATCTGTTTTGTAATTGTGAAAAATGTAGAAAATAATTGACTTAAATACTGTTGTGATTGTGAGAAATGTGTTTCCTTCCAAAATGAACAGTTTATTTAATCCTGGCCATTGGTGCTTGCCAGTGTTTTGAAGGAAGTTCTACATAAAGGAGGTATTCTTTTCAACTTCTTAACATAAGCAGGGCCCAAAAGGTTTCATTTCAAACAAATAAATTACAGGGCTCAAAATCAGGATTCGGAGAAAACAATTGGACAGTGGGCTGATTTAACTATTCAGAATTTTTTTCTGTAGTTCTCTCTGCTAAAATGCATCCCTTGACACCAGTACAGACCAACACATAGGAGAGACTTACGCCTCGTTTGTACTGCCAGTATAGCTAAGCTGAGGTGTAGCTGGAGGGTGTTTCCACTGACGCTCAGCTGTACCTTGGCTACAGAGACAAACTGTTTTGAACAACGACAGCTGTTTTCCACCGCTTTTCTCTTATTGCATGACGAAACCTCATTAATAAGACAACTGACAGCTGTGTAAAGACCTGAAGTAAAAACTGCTTGTTTGCATATAGTCAATCAATATCACAATCCAACGTGAACTTTTACTGCCACACTGTGACCTTTTACTGCCGCACTGACTTCCTTGGTCAGCTATTCCTGACAAAATTACACTGGAACACAGATTTAACTACACCTCGCCCTGACCGTGCAGCTCCGCTGTACCTGGGGAAAGGCAGTGGAAGCGAGGCATAAATGATAAAAGGGTTACAGAAAACAGAACTGTATATGTAACGTAGTGGGTTTTTGAATCCTTTGTTCACTCCTTTGCAGGGCCCGCTGCCCTTGAGAGATGACAATGGTATCGTCCTGCTGGGCGAGAGAGCGGCTAAGTGCCGGGCCTACGCCAAAGCCCTGCACTACAAGGAGCTGGAGTTTCAGAAGGACCCCTCCCCTCTCATCCTGGAGTCCCTCATCAGGTAGGTGCAAAGCGATTCACCAGCCGCACACAAGGGCTCGGAAATGTGTTTCATTTGCAGCGTTTTCCCCTTCCCAATTCAGACCTCAGGTTTGTAGGCAGAGAGATTCAGAAGTGGAGTTGTAGCTGCATTGAAGTGTACAGGTAGGTGTTTATGTATGCTGGTTTGTGGAGGCCCTGTTCGCCATGCTGGGGAAATGAAAAAAGAAGGGCATTTTGACATTGGCAGAAGGGTTGATAACCCCTGTGAGCTTATTTGACATGAGAGAGGAGACCCATCTGAAGGACAGCTAATGTGACAGCACACAACCTCCCGTGTGCTTGTTGGAGGAAGATTTATAAAACTATCCCCAGGCAAGGTTATAACCGTTTGACCTTTTGGACTCGGGATGTGGGCTCCCCACTGAGCCACCAGCATTCCTGCTAAAGAATAAAACTGAAAGGAAGTAGACCTTTAGTGTCGGTGGATATTAGCTTCGGCCAGTTAACAAAGTCAACAATGGCTGACTTGAGGACTTTTTACTCTCTCTGACCCCAAATGACTGGAGCTGAAAACGGAAAAGAAAAGTCACACATAACCTGCCAGAACCCTTGTTCCTGTTGTTCCCTGTTCATCAAACGTTGGAACACCATACCGCTAAATACTGCGCGTTTGAAAAGTAGCATTAATAAATTCCAAATTTTTACTGTCAAAACTGACAGATGTTCCTGCTGTCAGTGACTTTTCCCTGTTATGACTTCTGGCTGACTCCTTGGTAATATTTCTTTTGATAATTAATGACACGGGCCAGGATGTTTATAGAAACACTTGCTATTTCACACTTAGTGGTTGGACCAATCTTTTGCCTCTCATCAACCCTCCCATTTCATCCTCAGGTTTGGGCGCCTCTTTACTTTCAGACTTTGAATCCATTTGGTGTCCCCTTTCATCTGGTGTCTGTCTCGGCCACTGAGCATGGTTTCAGTTTCTCACGCGCTTAATCGAAGCCAGCAGGGCACTGGTTTTTATCTGTCCATCTGGTTTTCACCCCTCCAGGATTTCTTATAAAAGAAAAATTATTGGAAAAAAAGGCTTATGACTGCCATGGAAGCAGCTACTTGCAGACTTAAATAATTAGGTCCTTCACTAACCTAGGGCCTGGTGTTGTTTTTAACTTTATGGAGGCTGTTATTGGTTCACTTCAAAGGCGCAAAGTGCATAAAAACAGGTCAAACACATTAAAAGCCTGAGGTGAAATCGTGGTTCTCAAATTTTCCAATATATATTGAAAAAAGGCTAACGTGTGTGTGTCTATGTGTGTGTGTATATATATATATATATATATATATATATATATATATATATATATATATATATATATATATATATATATATATTACACACTGCTGTGCAAGTCTTAGACATGTTGCATTTTTCTATTCTGATGCATTATGAGCATCAACAATTTACTCAAAGCCTCCACTAGTGTTTTCTACTATTATAACAACCTTGACTTGCATAAAGAAGGAAAAACATTGAGTGAAATAGCTCACATCGCTCAATTTTCAAGGTGTGGTATCCGAAGCATAATCAACAAGCACAGAGAAACATCATCTGTAATTGATAAACCCAGGACTGGAAGACCCAAAAAGCTGTCTAACAAGGATGAGCAATACTTGAAGATAATGTCCTTAAGGAATAGAAAGAAGACAAGCGTTGAATTGACAGCAGAACTGGCAGAAGGCACAGGTGTCATTGTCCGTCAGATCAACAGTACGAAGGTCACTTATGAAATCAGAACTTAAAGGATGTGTTGCAGTAAGAATACCTCTGTTAAGAAACGGGAACAAGACTAAATGTCTAAAATATGCACAAGAACACAGAAATTGGACTATGGAACAATGGTCAAAGGTGCTTTGGACTGTTGATGGATGGACAACGACACCTGTGCCTTCTGCCAGTTCTGTTGTCAATTCAATGCTTGTCTTCTTGAAAATCAAATGATGCGAGCTATTTGTGATGATATTTGCAGAGCATTGCTTGGCCAGAAACAGCATAGGGAGCAGGGCACTGTAAGAAATGTGGAAGTCATTGTTGATTTCAACCATTGCTTTGTGTGCTGGCTGTGGTTCAGGAACCCCTTAATCGCATTGATTTATTAAGTGGAATTACCCCAATCTGGAGCATATTTAAAACAAACAGTAATGTTTTAATGAATCTTTGCAGAGAGCGTCACTGTGTATTTGTAAGTGGGATTCTATTGCTGTACAACAGGCCAGCAAGTAGCCCTGTAGGCACTGTGTCTGCGTTGGGCCCATCTGTATACAGTAAATACCCTTTAGAACTCTGCCAAGAAGTAATATATGGAATTTCAAATAAACTTTGGAATGCTGAAATCGCAACTCTGTACCCAGAAGCTAAGAACAATACTGCAGCACTTTCATGTACTCCGCGTGCCTGTGTCTGTGTCTGTCTGTGTGTTTTAAACATTTCTCATTGTAATAAGGCAAGTTTTTGTAATTAAATATATAAGGCAATGAAATATATATATATATATATATATATATATATATATATATATATATATATATATATATAATATATATATTTTTTTTAAAATTTTGCATTCAAATATACTTTATGAATAATTGTAAAAGCCTTTAACACATTGGATATAGTTGTTTTTCACTAATGCCACTTGGCTGCTTGCTGGCAGTTTAACCATTATTTTAACCATAGTAGTTTAATACGGTTTGACTAAATGCAACACATACAGCTGTTCAAGTATAAGACTATTTGTTTTTGGATTTTAAAAAGAAGTGAAGTGGTGGACTAAACATTTTACCATACATGTTGAGGGACTCTTCCCAAGAACCATGAATCCAGACACTAACCACCCAGGTCACTTGCTTTCCTTGGCAGTCTTTGATATGGACACAAGCAGACACTGCTCCAGAAGCTGTATCCACTCTATTTTTTATGCTTTATAAAGTCAAGCAGTAAATACCTGGGCTGACAGCATGACTAATTTTAAACACCTGACGTCCGTTCTCAGCGCTTTGTTCTTTTTATTTATTTATTTCTTTCTTTATTTTTATTATTTATTTTTTCTTCTTCTCCGGTGTACATATTTTATAGTAATTTAGAGTTCACGTTTAATGCTGCTGTATATTTCCACAGCAAGCACAAACATGTTATGGCTCTTTTAAAATGGTACATACTGTGGTAAAGGCCACTGAATTACGGTTCCAGAATTTAGGCAGAATAGTTTTATGAGGTGTTCGGTGAATGCCTAGACCCTCTGTTTCGTAATGTCTGAAATGAACTATATATAATAAGGCCACGAATCATTTGCTTTCATCCAAGTTTAGAGTGCTTGTTTTGTATGGCAAAGCTGAGTTATTTTAGATTATGTGCAGTGACCAAAGAACTTTGGTCACTCTTAAAAGAAACACATTTATAGCAGCCGTCTAATGAGTTGTTTTTTATAGACAGTGCTCCTGAGCCACTAAGAGTGAGGAGGGTGCACAACCCACAACCCACAAGGTCAAATAAGGACACTAAAGAGTGGACTAAACGTCCCCCACATTGGACATTAGCTTAGTTGATCATACAGATTTTTTTTTTTTTCTAAACTGTCTCTGTAAGTAGTGGAGTTGTGTGATGGAATTACTGCTAAAATGCTGGATATGCAACTTGATATCGTAAGTACTGTAGAAACACTACTCTGCTTTGTCTAACTTCCGTCCTCTGGTAATTCATTATGTTATAAAAGCTTTCAAACTTACATTTTTTCAATACACACATTAAAAAAAAAAAAAAATGTTTTTAATACTTACTTTTCATACTTGTGGATTTTTGCCTCTGTGTGCATATGTAAATGTTTAATACCTATTTAGGAGTTGTTTACTGTTGCGTGAAATGACTGAAAGACGTCAGAATAGGTCTTTGTTGAGGCTTGTAAAGATGGATTAATGCCTGGCTTCTCAGAGGTCACATTCTCGGTCACTTCAGCCTTATTACCATTTGATTACTCTTGTAGGAGATTTCAATGTTAGCCCCCCAGTTTAAATCCGTACCTCTTCATCGCAATCCCAGGAAGCATACTGGCTCAACATTCTCACATTTGAATTCCAGTGGAATCTTTATGTACAAATAGATGGCTGATTTGTGTGCTATTGGTAGAAGGGACTTCCCTGGGAAAGGTCACAGCCATTCATAACTGGGGGTGTAACGTCTCATTGTGAATCAATGAATCCGTCGTGCATCGTTATACCCCCGTGCATAACACAGACACGCATTAAAAAATATAAAAGCATTCGTGATGAAAAGCGTGAGAGCAGTATCAAACATCATTGCTTTATTATTGAGTATAAATGCGTTTATTTTAATGCAGTCTCTCTCCGTGCAAAATCGAGTGTATTTTTAATGTGTAGACTGTGTAAGTGTTACGTCATTCACAATGCATTTGTAGACATACGCTAAAGTAAATATTTTTTACATTGCGTAACTTAATATTGCACATGTGTTTTTTATTTTTTTTTTCAGTTTTTTTAAAACAGTTTGTGTGAATAATAAGTTTCTCTGCCAAAAAAAACATTATGCCTTATAAAATAGATACATAAATAGGAAACCTAATATGGTACAATTGTACACGCAGTGACTGAAGGGGATATTATACTCATTCAATCATAGCATAATAACCATTATACATGAAAATAAGTCTGTTTATTACATTGTTCCACAGAGTGAATCCTGATGGTAGACTATTTCTAATCCCACGAGTGAAATAAAATAGAACAGCACAAGGTATACAAATACAAAGTTTTATTAATTAGAATAGAATATGACCATATGGCACTGTACACATTTTACACATTAGACACAGTTAAAAGACCCAGTCATTGCGAATCAGTTTATAGTTTAAAAAATATATCTTACAGGTCGTCTAAAATACTGCACATTCTAGATGTTCCCTTTAACATAACATCTAGGAAAAACGTCTTTAAACATAAGACTTTTATATTGGCTTGTTTTTCATGTAAATCAAGCATGGGAATGCTAACTTCAACTTGCATATCATTTTGTGTAAATAATCATTGATTTAAAAAAATACAAAAATATGCTTTGCTATGTTTAATTTATGACACCCCTATCTTACGAATCTCCTTTCATTAGGTGTCTTAGACGGTGATAAACAATAAGGTAATTTTTATAATAGAACATCTTTCACAAAAAAACATTTACATGGTTTAATATTTTTTAAAATACTACGTACTTTCACTTTACATTTGAATATTATTAGAGCTTATTAGGAGTCTGCCCCCCCCCCCCCCCCAAAAAAAATAAAAAAAAATAAAAATAAAACACAAACAATGAAGCTTTAAATTGTTTAACTACATTTTACAATCAAATATTACACATTACAATGAGCTTCCGACAAAACATTGCACAAAAGTAAGATTGTTTTAGTTTTCTTTTCTAAGGCAATGTTCTTGTTTTGCTGGGCTGGCAGTTGCACTGTCCCTTTTCCATTGCCCTGGAGTCTGCTTTAAGGAGTGAAATTCTGAGGACGAATCTTCATCTCAACCCTTTTCAGGGAGTAGTGAGACCCGTGCCAGCCGTACCAAGTGATACCGTCTGTGTTTTTGTTGTGATCCCCATAGCGGTAAAACACGCCGTTCAAATTGGAGTCTGTACAGCAGTTGTACCAGTAACCACCTAAAAATAAAATGCCAGACATATTCCTGTCAAACATCGCTGTACATCCATTCCTAAGTAATATCATTTGTTCTTGTTTGTCTTTATATGAGATGGACAGAGAAATGTGCCATTTCATTCTTTATAGAATATTGCTTAAGTCATAATGAGCGCTGTCTCTGATAAACCCTGTACATTTTTGCTTTTGGGCTTAAGTGTATATCTTATTCCTCCTCTGATCCACCCCATTCAATATACTATCCCATAAAAATCCATATAGTTGCTATTCTGGGTCCATGGAAACAGTGCTGCATTAGAATGATTTAAATGAAGTCAGACCTGAGCATTTCATTTGCAGCATGTGGTATCTTTGTCTGATTTTCCGAGTTCACTATTCTGCAGTTCTATTGGCTGAAACCTAGTGTTTCTGAAGCAACGCACCTGCTTAATCGTCTGTTGACAGCCCGTATTTCCCTTACCTTTGCGGAACTGGGCGCAGTCATCCACGCACTTGTCGTTGTCTCTGTTCTTCGTGCTGAAGTTGGTGTTGTTGTGATACCTCAGAGAATCACGGCCAGCGTTCCCGCTGTAGTTGGCAATGAAGAGCTTGTAACTGTTCATTTCGTTGCTGACCGTGAAAAAGTTGTACTCGGCATAGCGGGTTTGACCTTCCCAGTCCTTGAGCAAAGCAGGAAAAAAAAAAAAGCACACAACGATTCTTAATATGCGTTTACTAGGAGGTATGTAAATACTACTGTTACTATAAATGCTGTACTGGGGCACCCTGTGTGTTTGTACCAGCCTGGCTGTGCATAGTTTCAATTGGGTCAAGGCTTCTATAATGGCTGGTTGAGCAGCGTTATCCAAAACCTCCCAGTAGTCTACCGCAGTTATGTGTCTTTTTATTGTAAGTGTTGGTCAAAGCCCATGCCAACAGAAGTGGGCCAAAACACGTCTGATTTGCGTGAAGTGATTCATCACTCCATACTCTAACAATGTTCTGGGCACCTTTTTAGAAGGAGCCGATGGGTGTCAGTTCCAGCAAGGAGTGTCTTGTGTTCAGCAGCTTGACCACAGGGACCAAACTGTTGAGTGGATTTTTGTGCTGTTGTCACCCAGATCCTGTGAGCTTCTTAAAACGCCATTGTAACTTCTGCGATTCTAGCTAGTCTGTTAACGGTTGTGATCCGTATCGATCTAGTAGTTTGACGGGGATGGGAAGCAATGTTTGTAGAAACTGTTGACTTCCATTTGGCCACAGTGTTGCTTTAGTGGACTTTGGGATGCCAGTTACATTTTCACAAATAGACATTCCACTAATGTGGCCCCAGATGACCACGCCACTTTGTGAGTCAGCACTGAACTACGTAGCATCAAGCGACAGTCTGAGATCCCGAGCTGGCTGCATTTGTTTTTTAATCTAAAATGTGTTTATTGGGCCAATTAGACCTGATAATGGTTTCCCAGTTGTGCAAAGTTGGAGGTCAGTATGTATTCTCATTTTTATAAACGGTGATTAGTGGTGGACTAATCGTGTAACACACTTTCCCTAGTGAAAAAAAGCATTTTATAAAGCATTTTACATTTTGTTATGAACAAGGGAAAAAAAGCATTTCCCTTGAGCATTATAACAAACAGTACCAGCGTTGAACGGCTCTCCTGCTGAGATTTGGGGTGATAACCACCTCAAGTAAAAAAAGAGAGAAAAGAAAGTTACCTCCATGTCTATCCTCAACACAGTGGGCTGCCTGGTGAGGCGGAAGATGTGTTCATTTCCAAGCCAGAAATCTCCACGAATGTTCCCAAAGCCATCCTTGTACTGTTTCCAGTCTCGGTTGAAGGAAGTCAGGCCCACTTTTCGCCTCTGGATCACTGTCCAGCCTCCCCCGTTCGTCTCCATGTCACAGAGTACCTGAGTGAGAGTCACACAAGGAAGCATGAGCCTCTACACACGTTTCTCAGGGGAGAGGATCTGGGGGTTTCTGGTACACTGTGAACTAGATTTTGATACTGATATAGTTATCAGGTACTGCTGGGGAGGGGGGGATAGGAATTTGAATTGGTTAGTACCTCCTTCGAGTGTTAAAAGACTAGAATTTTGCGTAACTGCTTGCAAGTAAAATATCGATAATAGCCTTTGATTTACTGGGCAAATAAGTGATCCTCTAATAACTTATTTTTGTTTAATCAGCTTACCTCAAGTTCAGGAGTTCCCATGAACTCGTCTGAAGGTAGTTTGTATACTCCAGAGATTTTATAAGTCCTGCTGTACAGAGACGAGCAGTCGTAGATCGCATCTGAAACAAGGACAAGATAAAAAAAAACAAAAAAACAACCCTTTTTAAGAAATAAATTCACAGCATAAATTGCAGCGGCCGTCTGTCAGAATACAAACCTAATTAATATTGAACAGCAACTTCAGCAAGGCATCAACCTTCAAGTCTAATTCGGCAACAAAGTACTATCTTTGAATGCAGAAGATCTAAACCATTCACTTACCATTGCATAACAAAACTACAAATTCCAGCCAAGAGATGACTGTCTTTTGTTACATGAAAGGGTCTCATTTTTACATTTTGCAGTGATGACATACTGTGCGATATTTCTATATGCAGTCATACAAGACACAATAGAAATTCCAGACCCATGGATGGACGGCTGTGTATAATTATGTTATTTATTACTGCGCTGCAGTTTTGAAGAAAAGTACCTGCTTTTGTTGGGAAATTACTGGGTTGATCAAGCTGTTCTGTTTGTGAGATTACTACTGGGAATGAATACCTTGGAATACCAGTGAGATTCTCAGCAAAGCCTGTACATTGTAATTTTTTTAAATTTCTACAACGTGGCCTCTCTCCGCCAGAAAGGCAATGTGGCAATTATTGCTTCTGAGAGTCAAAGAAATACCAATAGCGTGACACATTGACATCACCGAGTACGTACATCCATTAAACATGAAGGGCTACTGAAATAAAACAAAAAAAGCATTTAATAAAATGATGGCTTTAGACTTAGGAATGTGGCTCGCTGGTTGTCACCTCTGTGTGGGTGAACTGGGGTTTTTAATTCCTTGGTTTAAATAGGTTCCCTCTCTGCTCATATATTAAAAAGCCAATACGTTTTTGTTTAGTGATAAATAACTTCAGTCAATACTAACAGCAGCAAGATTGAAGAAAAAAAACAAAAAACTAGGGGGGTGAATTGCGCTTTCGAGGGAGGTAGTAGCAGAATGCCATTATCATGTGTAGACTGACAGGGCAGTGAATTAAAATGATAATCTGGTGTCGGGCATAAATTATGCTGGTGTGAATCCCAGAATCAGTCATGCACTTGTGGAATGCATTGAAATCCCTTACAGTAGAGGGATCAAGCAGTAGATAGACCTGAAAAGATGTATTATTGCAATTGGGAGAAGTCAAACATGAATAACTAATAGAGAATATCCACTGACATGCTGTTTAACGGTAACGACTGGCAGCTATACAATCGTGTTTTAACACTTTATCATCCCTTTACTGCACTAATCCTGGAAGAAACTAATACAATGCTGTGTAAAGGACTGCAGCTATTAATACCAGTTTGGACTCCCAAAGGTTGCTTCATTTCCACCTGTGGCTCTGACACTGGTATAAGTGAGGTCTAATCTGCACAGTTACCCAATGCATGTATATACAGTGCTGGGTAACGTGGTTTGTGTTTCCTATTGGTAAATTATTGTCTTCAGTACATGCTTAATCATTTCTTGGGACATTTTGTGTATTTTAATTACTGTGTTAATACATATAGTTTGTTTAGAAAGTGCATTCTTGTTTTTAGTCTGTAGATACTAGACTCTGCGTTTCCACAGCATTTAAGCTTTCCTTTATCAGCTCTTCACTCATTTCTATTTGAAGTTGCAGCACAGCTTGCTTACTGTACAGGTTGAGCATTGTGGAAATCTGTATCCTAAAAAAAATGAGGCAGTTTAGATGGGGAAAAAAAATCATAATGCAACTGTAGTTTTTAGATTTAGATAAGACTTCCAATATTAGTATTTTCTCAATTTTGGCAAGCCCACAAACATTTGTTCGAAAAACAGCATTGGAAAATAAAAATAACCTTGTACAATAACACCACGTCGAAGTAGGACAGCGAAAATCATTTAGCGGCACAGAATAAACACCTGTCATTTTTACAGTTCCTATCCTGTGCCTGTCCTGTCGTATCCACTGAGAAGCTGTGTAATCAACCAATCAAAACCTTTATTTATTTATTTATTTAGATGAGTCAATTGAGAACAAATTGTCATTTCACAATGACGACCTGGCAAGAGGCTCACAACACCACAACGCAAGCAGCATAAAACAGGACGCAGCGCAGCACGGAGTGCGCTCTTACCTGCAGAGGTCTGTGGGAGGGTCTGGGCTGCCTGGAGCTGCATGATCTCGAGTCGGCTGTGGATCTCCGAGTACTTGCCCTCCACCTCGGTGATGCGGCCCTCGTGCTGCTGGTGGCCGTTCTCCAGCTCCATCATCTGCATGACCACGTTGATCCAGTCTGCCTCCTGCTTCTTGCTGAGCTCCGCCAGCATGCTGGTCAGGTTGGCCACCTGCACCGTCAGCTCCTTGACATCCTCGCAGCAGCTAATGTGCTTGAGCAGGTTGGCACCTCCAGCAGCCGGGGTCCTGCGTCGAGAGACCCTGGCCACCTGCGTCCCTACCTGAGCGAAGGACAGCAGGGCGAGCGAGACACCCAGGGAAAAAAAACGCAAAATCATTCTCCTGAACATTTCTTTTTTTTTTTTAATAATAATAATTTAGTCCTATATATGTTTAACAAAAAGGTCAAAGTTCCTTTTTAAAACCTAACCAAAAAACAGTGTTTCAGGTTATATCAAATACTGAACTGCTACTTGTGCCTGCAGAAGCTGGACTAAGTGCATTTCTTTCCACCTCTTGCCTGAAAGCTCTTTAGACTCTGTTCTAAATAGCTTCTGTTGTAGCATCTTAAATATCTTTTACATTTGCACCCTCCCCCTTTTAGTGTGCTTCCGTTGACATGGACACTCACACTCTAAGCTCCACCCAGCTCATCAATTCACATCAGGTGCTGACAAGGTTTCTGGGGAAAACCCCCATGGGAGGGGCCAGCATATGATTCAGCCTAGTGGGTGTGGCTCAGGGCTCCTCCTTTATTACAGCATGCTTAACCCTTTGAGGTTAAATAGGAGTTCTATTTGGCACACAGCTATTTACAAGGAAAGGTTTTATCTGAGCATCTGTAGATCGGCAGTAAAAAGTGACAGCTGTATTTTGAATTTTAAAAAAAAATACATTTCCATACAAAATAAACAGATGACTAATGACCGCAAACTAACAGGAATACGACTATAAAGAAGAAATCAAGACTGATTGATTGATTTTTTATTTTTTTTGTTTTGTTTTGTTTAACTAGGATGTATAACGCAAGCTGGGATACTGGTTGACATTTGCTGCGCCTGTTTTGCATTTCAACTTCAGCTGGTTAGAGTAGCAAAAGAACTGTTATGTCTCCCAATTGTAGATTTTTCTCAATAGTTCAGCTTCCGGGACAGAGCGTAAAAGGTTAAGATTCAAGCTGTATGTGACCCTTTTACGTGCCAGGTGAAGTAGCACAGAAGTGAAAAAACAGATGGCACTGCAAGCAGGGTCTGGGCTGCAGGAAAGCACTTTTCAACAGTCTGCGCACCAGACACAATAATTATAACTTTAGGCTAAAAAAAAAAATTGGCAATAACAGAAGATATCAGCTGTCGGTACGTTTTAAAGAAGAACACTGAGGCAGCTGTGAAAGGATTCCCAAGGATAGTTTCTGTTTTTGAACCCTTTCTGTGGTCCCTGTTACAAAGCTTACAGGGACTATGCTGTTTCAGACAGACGTTTACCGTCATGTGTAATGGAGGGTCCAGTTTAAGTGTCTCTTTCACGCAGTCTCGTGACACGGTGTCTGGTACTTGTTTCAGAGAGGCGTGTGTGGAATGCTTGGAGGAAAACAGCTTTGCTGTTGAACCTTGGTTCCTTTCATTTCCTGAGACTCCTTCCCCATGAGTTGCATCAAATAAGCATCCAATTAAATCCCTCCTGGATTTATATGTTAACTGGACTGTCTGCAGCCTTGTTCTGGGAAGCACTTCAAAGGGGAAGCCAGGTTCTCCTTAAGGATAAACCCATGAGCCAAAAGCATGAAGTCAACACTGGTACTAAGTACAGTACCTCTTTAATAGTGTCGTGCAATTGTCTTGCAAGTTGTCTCCTTTGCGAATCTTTGTTATGTCCGGTTAGAATGTGGACAAGATTGAAGTATCTGTTTTCCATCAGGCTTGATTGCAATGACGGATTTAGTAAAATGTGGGTGGCAGCTTTGTGCTTTCTTTCTTTTAAATGTATTTATTTAAAAGCTTGACGCAAGACCCTTTCAATCTGGAATGGCTTTAGTGCAGTCATTTTCTGGAAGGAAGCTTTCTGTTCAGTGGGTTCGTCTCAATATTACTTATTCAATGATCAACGCCATCAGATGTTTTCATATTCTTGACAGTTTTGTACTGGCCTTCGGTCCTAAAATGATGTAATTCCCTTGTGAAAATTTGTTTGTTTCCCAATCAAACCAAAACAGATGCACTTTGCTAGCTAATGAGGGCAGTACAGCCAATCATGACTTGATTTGGCAAAAATCGAATAAATACAACATTTCCTTCTAATACTTGCTCATTCTTTTTTCATTATTTTTCCTTCCAATTTTCATTTCCTAAGTGACAAGTGCATCATACAGACAGTACAAAGCGGGAGCTTTGAGATAGAAGGCAGCACACAATACTCATGCAACCAATATTATTCCAGAAGTGCTGGAAACAAAATTGTTTGCTCATATACTGGAAGCTATTTTTGCCCCCACATGCATGTGTATTTTTGTTATGAGAGAACATGTTTTGCACTTTTTAAAAGTATGTAACATGGAAATATAAATGAAGCTAGTCGAAAGGGTTCCTGACCTGCTGCTGTCAGCAGTTAGACTAATTAACGGAAAATACTCCGGAGGTCCTGTTTTAAAATCCTGTTTAAACTTTGACCTGACGATCGTAGATCTAGACTTGACAGGGCTTCTCTGTCTTTCTAATTCTCTATGAAGTCCTCCGGCAAGTAAGTTCATGGCCAAAGATGTGAGGCAACTTTGCTGCATCAAACTCCCAAGTGACCTGCAACCTCATCTCCTGAAACCAAGTTCCAAGCCACAGGCTTCATGTTCTGTCATCTTAACACAGTGTTCTGGTACAAGTCTCCAAGTCCAGATTAGACCAAGTTTGATGGACCCTGCCTATCCGGTTGCTTACTGGAGGCTTTCGGCACAGTGGAAGTGCCGGGGGAGTGTAACCCATCCTGGAAACATTCTGCTATTTCACCCAGCGCATTGGCATGCCTGTCAACACGCTTGCGTCATGAACAGGGCTACAGTGTGTGAAGTCTAAATGGTAAATAACTGGAAAGAGACCTCCTGTTGTGTGTCAGTGAATAATAGATATGAACACTTGTGGCAATGCACAGGTTGATCTATATATTTTATTAAATCAACCAGCCTATGCTTTTCAGAATGGCTGTATTAAGAAGGCGGATACAATGTAAGGTGTGTTGCTGCTATTTTAATGGGGACCTCTCAACAGGGTTTAGAGCGCTGTCACGCTTTATCTGCCCTATACCTTTAACGTTGTCCTGGTAGGATGCAGCAGCAGATGGACCTGTTTTAGACCAGATTGTCAAAGAGTCTCCTAGTCTGAACATGGGCATTCTCAAACAGAAGCTAAAATATACACTGCAGTGTATATGCTAGTGGATACTTACAGTTTAAAGACATGCATTTGAAAAAATACATAGTATCCTTCCCAGTGGCGTACCGAGACGGTATAAAAAAAAATAGAGAACCGAGTCGTTCTGCTTGTCATGTAATGGCCCACTTGGTTTCGAACAAGCCTAATGCAGTGTGTACACAGGACACAAATGTATTAATCCACAGCTGCAGCAAACTTCTAGATAAACACACAAGCTTTGTTTTGTGATCATGAATGAATCTTATATTTTAAGCAACTGGAATTTGTTTTGTTGCTCAAAGTGCTGCTGTAAAGTTTAAGGTAATCTTAGCTAGCATTAGTCATCTGCTTGGTAGACAGCGTCTCTCTCCTGGAAAGCTGTTCTTAAAAGTCTTATTGTATGCTATATATTTTTTTTGTAAATACAATAATCTATGTATTCTTGTGTTACATTTGATATATGGAATTAGAACCGTTAAATACATTTTTTCAACGTCTTAATGAAATATAGATTCCACCAACAGGATTTACGATCAATAATCTTAAAGTACATCAACAGCTATATCCTGTTCTCTCTGCCTTCATTCATAACAGTTTGATGTCTTGAAGAAGTCAAGCTGATCCTTATAATTAGAAACACCGGCAATGTAAAGCTATGATTATATCTACCGCAGGAGACTTGCAGGAAAGTATTCTTCATTCACTGCAGGCAGGTCAAGTGTGGCATTGATAACCTTTAATTAGTGCGGAAATTACACCTTCATAGTAAAAATTCCCTCGATGTCTTGTTTTTATTTTCCTCTGATGACTCTTTCTGCTGTGCTTTTACCCTGGCACCGGCGTTAATTATTTCTTAATTGCATTCGACATCTAGAAGAGAGTTGGTTGTTTTTCCTCTTGCTTTTCCTAGAAAGTCGATTTTTATTTTATTTTTATTTATTTATTTTTTTTGGCCAAATAATACCTCTGTGGTATCGTTACACAAGGAAAAGTGTTTCCTTGTGAAGAAACGTTTACTGCCAGAACACTACTGGAGATCCCAAGAATATTTTAATCATCCAAACCCTGAGGTTCTTCTATCAGGCGTGTGGGGGAGTTTACACTAGGATCCAGCTTAGGGTCTAATTGAAAGGCATTAGTTCTTAGCTTGGATACATTGCAACTACCCTGTAAGGTTGTTATGCAACTGCATGTGTCTATAGCAGGAGAACTAATAGTTTGAAGCGTGTAAATTGGTGCCATATTACTGGTATGTTATAGTCACCATTTTTTTCCACCACCAAAGCTGTTTTTCTACTGATCTTCTTAAATGTTCTGTCAAAGAAGCGTGTGATATTTTATAAATACATTTATGGATGTGAAAGGGATTGAGGCTAAATGAAAGAACACACAAAAAAAGAAAAGATAAACCTCTTTTTCTTTTGAATTTGTTATACTGCCCAGATTCAAGAGAGAAGATGAAAAGCTGTTGTAGTAACGAACGCGATTTAGAGAAACCAACCGCAGGCTAAAGCAAGATGTCTTCTGAAAGGCTTAAATAATCTATTTTAGAGTGTTAAACTACATCAGAGCCACACTTCCATTCCTAGTCAAAACCCTTATGGATTAAATTATGGGAGTGAGAAACTGGTTTAGGTTTAGCGTTAGAGAGTATCATTAAGTAATCTTGGTTAATCCTATTCTTGTGCAGGAGAATGGAGAGGGGGGATTTAATCCATTATGATATTTGCTATTGGAAGTAAAACATAACCTAGATTTGTTGGCTTTTGGGTTTCTGGACCATTTAGTTTAATTTTATTTATTTTTATTTTAAAGTATTGTGCCATGCAGGGAAGTCTGCACAGCGTTCAAGTGTCTTCGGCTTCAGATTCCTGGATGGTGACGCTTGTCAAAAGGAATTTTAAATGAAGCTTTAAAGGGACCGTCCCCAGTTTTTGTAACAAGGGTGATATATTGGAATGATATGTTTTCTTCAACAATGTAATTCGTTTTTACAGTTCATACTTTCTTAGACAATTATCTGCTCTAAAGTATGCATTTTTAATCCGCTGTTTCGCTCCATAGTGGTTGGAGGAACATTTTGTTAACACCTCGGTTGCCTGGATATTGATTGATCTGACAAGACAGGTACATCTAGTCTTACAGTTCGCCCTGATCTCATCGTCTGGTAAACAAGTCTTTAAACAGTAGGAGCAGGAGCCCCTCCTGCTGTGTGTGTGGTCTGTGTGCAGCTCAAAGGTGAGAGAGTGTCTCGGTGGTCTTTTGAGGGATCGCTTGCTGTTTACGTTGTCCGCAGAATGACCATGTGTCAAAAGTTGTCGACGTGATCTAGGAATCTGATCGTAATGTATGTTTTCCATGATCGAGATGGATTGAGATGGGAGGGACATCCCACACAGATACATTTATCCAGTATTTAAATAAGATTTAATAAACCAGATTTAACGATGATATGGGTCTAATATAAAAGCCATTGTGCATGTGTGATATGTATGTGCTAGCATTGCTTCCCAGGAAGAATGGCATTAAAGTATTTCATAGTTAAATAACTTCACCCAGCCTTGAATATTCTAAACAGATTTTATTTATTTATCTTTATTTTGGAGTGGTACCCTTTTTGAGGAAAACTGAAGATGAATTGAAGTAAAAATTAAGGTTAAAAAAATGAGCATGCTGATTTGAAGTTCACCACTTTAGTTCTCAACCAGTCTTCATCTTCAAATCAGTAAAATGTATAAAAACAAATCACTGAAGATGTAATAGAAGCCCTTTTTTAAAATAGTTTCCCACACTAGGTAACCTAAAACTTGCAAGGGAATTGTCTTATGGGCTGCCAACTGAAATAGTGGGCAGCGTAGATTCCCTCTGATTTATTGATTACAAGCCCAGTATCAAACTGACAATGAATAATCCCATGTACACACTCGAAACTGCTACCCTGGGGCACACTGTCTGCCTATCCACAAAATCCATCTTGGTTTGAAAAATGAATGGCTGCACAGAGAAGGAATTGCCGCTTGGTCCCAAAGGTCCTGCTGGAGTGGGCTCTGTGTTAGCTCATTCTCACGCTGCATGTGAAACTCATCTGAAGATTAAGGGGTCATCAACAGCAAGTCAGGCAAACCAGAATAATTTAGTGTTCTATTGTTCGGTGCTTGGGCAATTTTAGTATTCAAATGCATTTACAATTCTGAATCAAAGATGCTATGCTCTCTGCCAAAGCTGTTAGTGAGCAATTAATCACTAAATAATGACACTGGATATTTACAGGTGGTGTCTATTAGATGGGGATGGACAAATTCCAGGTACAAGCTATATACATTTTCAATAACAGTAGCTGGAACATAGACGGGATTACTGTGTACTGTATCCTCTTAGAACCATTTGTTTGTATCTCAACCTTTTATTGTGCTGCCTAGAGATCAAACACACACACAAAAAAAGTCAGCACTGAATTTGTAAAGCATTTCTTGCTGATGTAAAGACATGGACAGGGTTCCGCATACAATGCTGTCACAAGAGTGTAGCCCCAAGACTGGACCAGCAGTGCTCACAGGGCCAGTGCTTTTGCTGATAAATAGCGAGTACTCCAGTGCTATCTCAGCTCATGCTAAAATGCATTGCTTAAATAATAATACACAAAACACTATGAGAAAATGAATTTGACTTCTCGGCATGACGAATCACATTGGAAGTTTGCTGATCATAAGCTTATGTTAACACAGTAAAAAGTACAGGCTTGTTTCATCTCAAAAGCACACTTAATCACAAATGAAATCAGTGTTTTACTGTGGTTCTGGTTCAACGTTAACACCTGTGCCATATCAGAATAATACAATCAATTGGTGTAAAACACATGAAAGCGGTTTATGTACATTGTATTACCACTGAAGCATTTCCCTGGCACAAGTTCACCAGGTTAAATAATGCTGTGATCCGTGTTTTCTCTCAAAACTAATGGTGATCCAGATGTGTTCATTTCATTTTTTTGTAACTGTACGTTCAGAAGGCAGTGGAATCTGAAGCAGGGTCCTAGGCTTAATGGTCTTGGCTTCGTTTCTAAGAACTGTATTATAAAATTGTAATGTCTCTATGAAGTCATAGTCACCCACTTTAACCACAGCTGTATAGGATTCCCCCCCAAGCTGAATTCATACCTCAAAACTTGCTTTAGGGTCATTGTACCACTTAATGAGCCATCAACTTCATGGACGTTTGCCAGTGTCTTGATGTTACAATATATAAGATTTGCTATCCATTTTCATTGTTTAAAATGTATTATTTCTGATCTTTTCACTTGTCATACAAGCATTTCCATGTGGTACTGAATTGCACAGAAAACCTTGCTCTTTTATTGTTCAGTACACTGTGGAAAATGTACCCTCGGGCATTCTTAGTAATGACACTTTTCTGGGAAGCCATTTAAATTAAACCCGCTTCAATGTCAAACTGAGTTACAGTGCATATTTTTTTTACATATTTAACACCTGCATTAGATCTCGCCTTCAAGCAAGCTTTCATCAGATCCTGAACAGAATCTAAAATATTCCAAGTCGTAGAAGCTGCACCATTAACAAACGTCAACCTGCCAAAGTTAATCCTTTCAAGAGGACGAGCAAATCCTGCTTGAGTACTGGAATCAAAGAGGACTTGGTGTTCTGCCCTTTGATTTGTGACTTGTCTAGGGTTGGCAGCAACCTGACTTTCACTCTGTAGAGCTTTTGAATACACACTCACACAAAAATCCTGGTTGTCTGTCATAGTTCCTGTATAAAAATGAAATATTGCTTTTCAAATGTTTTAAAAGAAATGTCAAAAGTTATATGAACCTTGCATTCTAGTGTCGTAACAATGGGAACCTCGGGGAACCCTAGTTGCCAGCTCCTTTTGAGTACTTCCTGATTACACAGTAGTCACATGACACCGTTACCTTTCGACTGCTGGCTCTTCAGGAATAGTATGAAGAAGGATTGATTCAAGTTCAATAGAGGAGTGAGAGAAGTCAGGACCACCCACAATGATTGTAACCACAATAACAAGGTAAAGGAAACTGGAGAATTGAAATGACATTTGAATCTACTTTCTCTTTTAATTACACGAATAATTGAATTTTTGGTCTGAAATCGTCTTCGCTGGCCGCCCTTGTCTGAGCTCATCCATGGGTTGTCAGAAGCTGTCAAGCTTGTTAAAACTCTTTGTGCCACATGGCATCACCCCCCCCCCCCCCCCCAACCAAATCTGTCCTAGGAGCTGGAGCCAAGAACTGGCAACAAAAACAAGGCCTGCCCGTGGAATCCGATTCCATTGTTCTGCAATGTTCCGTTTTGAGCAGCTTTCACGTACTCGGAACGCCAGAGTACTGTGTTCCTTTCTGCTATGCAATTAATCGCAATCATACTTTGTTGCATGTTGCAATGTTGTTGGCAGTTTGTGCTGTATTTCATTGTTCATTGCAGGAGCACAATGTTCATTTTACAATAAATAAATGCAAAAACATGTATTTTACCATAATAGGCTACAGCAAGCCAGTACCAGTCAAACTTCACTGTGCTTTCAGTGCAAATGTGCATCATCTGGGTTTGAATTGCAAGTAGGTGGCTCAGTGGTAGACACCAAACTTTATATATATATAAAAAACAATTTTTATGCTTTAATAGCTTATTTCGTGAAATTGTTGTATTATCTATAATTGTAGAAATGAACCATATGTGGCATACTTTAGTCTGAATGGTAAGAAAGTGTAATTTGTAATACTTTAGGCTTTGAAGCAGCCTAAACCACAATTCCATCACGTTTGCAGGAAATGGTAACGAGTCGGCAAAAGCAGAGATTAGACAGTATGTTGAGTGTGTGCCGGGGCTGCTCCCGAGCACAATCCTGCATTGTCAAGAAGAGGAAGCCCTGCATTTGTTTTCATAATAAAATGGACCATGTTGTTTCTTGAACCACATCTGCAAATCATTTGGTTTAAAAACCCTTCTCCTTTGACAGAGTGTTCAACATTCATTCAAGTAACCGGCAAGGCCAGACTTGAAAAAACAAACAAACAAACGCAGCGATCCTTTTTGGGGTCACCTGCGTATTATACTTGGGGAGAGAGTCTCAAGAAGCCGTTTAACCAATTTATAGACCACGTTTCTTTGAAAAAGACAGTACACAAGTTTGATACATTGCATGTAGACTTTTGCGGTTAACAAAATGGGGGGGGGGGGGATACAAGTCTCATTCATCTTGATTGACATTGACACAATTTCACCTAATTTGCAAAAGTGTTCTCTAGCCTAGACAAAATGTATTCTCTTTTGCTCCGCTTCACAGTGTTGAGTTACTTAATCCAGCGTTTAAATTTCATTAGTGCAGGCTCTTAATGGAAGTTTATTTAGATAACCAGTTGGTTAGTGTATTATGTATCGGTATTTAGTATATTACAGATGTTACTGCCATCAAGCTTCTGAGCTTTAAGTAGGAAATAGATAACTTGTATCGAACTCTTCAAGTGTTGTCTTTGTCAGGATAGGAGTGCATCTGATCTGTCAGTTTGGACTCAAAGTCATTTCAATCATATTTGCGTTGAGTTGAATCCAGTGAGTTTATAATCAAAAGGTCAACCAAAGGTGCTGAGGCTAATCCAAACCACTTCAGTGAGAAAAGAAGCTGAACTAAAAGCATAGCTTCACTCTGTATGAAATGCAATACTGATATCAGAGGGGGGAATCACAGTCCGGTGTATGAAAGAATTTCCGAGTAATGAAGAAAGACGGGTCTCTTTAACAGCAAGGCTGACATGTTGTGTGCCCAGGTTTTTATTGCAGATTAGCTTGATGTCCAGTCCCAGGAAACTGCTTCTTGGCTGGAGGAAGATATCTAGCTGCTGCTGAAGACACTTGGTGTCAAGCCTTGGGAAAATGGATCCGATCTGCCACATTGGAATGGATGCATTTGTGTAACAGTATCCCAGTCCGTGTCTGTGTTTATCTAGCTAGTCCTTGCAAAATGCACAAGAATTAGGAACATTGTGATATTACCTCTGTGGCTAGTTCAGGCTGTAATGTGTAAAGAGGGCTTACTGGAATATAAAACAGTCAGTGCATTGTGTTATCTTATCCAAGTTATATTAAAATGAGTTGTAGTCTGAGAATGTTATCCATTACGGCTTGTGATGTGAGGGCTTGCCAGCTTTTCCGTGCTTGTAATCTACTAAAACCCTGGAAGAAAAAGCCCTGCTTGTGCTGTCACACAGTTTGAAAACCATTATTTAAGCTGTATGTTTTAAAATAGGAATCCAGTACTATTTTTAACCTTGATATTGTCCGGAACTAAACAACAAGAGTAAGATGCCATTAGTCAGCAAAGCCCAGCTAACAGCGTTTATTGTTGCATTATTTACAAAGTTAACTCTTTATACGCTGATCAGGAACAGCAGCCAACCACATTGTAAACATCCATCAGGTCATTGTTTTGTACAGGATATGCGTATTTTGTTATTGTAAAAGATAAGACAATAAATATATAGGTGTTCCAATTTGAAATGCTGTAAGATATACCTATCAACATATTGCACCAGTGTGTGGAATTCAGTATTTAGACTCATTTTCAACAAAGGTTCACTCAGGATATCGTTTATTTAAGGCTATACCGGATTATTATTTAAAGGCGTGCCTATTTAATCAGATTTGTGCTTATTTTAACAGGGTGTTGTTAATTTCAATTGTAGTTGTGTTACGTGGTTCTAGAACTCCACCCCCGGCTAGCAGACTCCAGGCTCTGTGGCTTTTTGAAAAATGTTCTACTGTTAAATTCTTTAAATCAATAAATACTATACAGAAACAAGAAGCTACTTCAAATAAAAAGGGCCCTTCAGCAGGTTCAAATAGGGCCAGGCTTCTAACAAAAACATCTGTTTCAGATCCAACACAATTCCCACTCTGTCTGTCTCCTGTGGAATGAATACCGCACTTTTGTCTCCAGCTTTGATGATGGTGAGATTTTTAAAAAATTGTTCTGAAGTGTTTCTCCAAAGAAACAAATAACTGGACAAATATGTTTTTTGTGCCGAACGGCGGTATTGCTCTGCTGAACAGAAATAATTTAATACACGACCATTACTCCGACAGCAGCAGGGGGAAAGACCTCTTGCCCCTTGAGCTATGCAAGGTCATGAAGAGTTGGATTCAGTTCCGATCGAATGGTAATTAGGTCTGCTTCTTTTTCAACCCGCTCTGCCTCTGAATGGAGCCGTTTCTCATCTAAGTATCCAGTGTACTCATTCTTCACCCCACCAGTATATATTCATCCAGAACTATAAAACGCTCATCGGTAACGGCTTCCACTTGAAATGTCTTGAATAAGTTGCTTTTAGTGTTGCTATATAGTATATGTATAGTCAACAGTAGTCTACTACTCTACGTTTTGGAATAAACTCTCTGTATTTGACTATCGTTTAATGTTGAAGGCCTTCAGGGATGAACAGTAGTCTTTAATTTTAAAAGGAGTTTTCATAGAAAAACAACCCGGATTAGATGCTTGATGATTTTATAAAGTGTTTAAATGAATAAATTGCGATACAGTAATACTGTATGAAGGTAGCAAGAGGCGTGACATCATTCTGACAACAGCCTGCACCGCACAGTTCTGAAGTCTTTCAGGTGGAGGTTCTGTCTCCTGGATGATTTAGCTTTTAAGTGGCCCTGACTGAAGTGGTGTGGTTTCTTCAGGGAGTGTGCCAAGTGCTCAAGAGGGGCTGGCAGTTTATTTATCAAAACTGCGGCACAGCACTGTATTTCGATCAGCCTTGCACTGATAAACTGGAAAAGGGTTATCGGCTTTCTGGTTTTCTTTTTGGAATAAGGATAAAACTTTTTTTTTTCTCTTTTTCACAGACAAGACCTTTTTTGTTCAGTTCTGACACAGAGTTTAAATGTGCCATTGCTGTTGATTGCAAATACAGACCTGTCTTTAAATGTAAAAGACTCACAGTCAGTTACTCTGGTTGTCATAGTATATTGTCATCCGATATAAGCATTATAGAAGTATAATTCGTGCCATAGTGCAGTTCTAAACATCTGGAGTACAGAAGATGAAACTCCCCAAATCAGATGCGTCTTTAATCCCAGCAGTGACCCAAGTCCTAGTGTGTACTCACTTAGACCCAATGAAGCAATCGAAAACAATTACAGTAGGTGGATTCATTGGCACCACTTGTATGCTGAGAGACATTGATGTGTTTTATGAGGCTTGTATCTTTCTGCAGGTTTCATCAGCTGGCAAAATTACAAAATGATTCCCAGAAGCATTCCATTATTAGAATGGTCTTGTATAGGATAGGAGCCAGTGCCCCCCTCCCCTTTTCTCTGCTTAGAACAGTGATTCCTATAACAGAACAAGGGGCTTCGGGAAGCAGATGTGCTTAACAATAACTACAGTGTTTACAGTGTCTGCAGAGCTACTTAACTGAGCAGTACGCTGTTAAAAGGATTGAGAAATTGCCCGTGGAATGCAACAGCAAACGGCCCTGTAACTGTAATATAAAACAGAAGAGTCCGTGCCACTTTCATATTGCTGTGCTCTGGGTTCCCTGTTAATTGTTTGTTTCTTATTTTAATCTCACGTTGAGGTGAAAGTTCACAGCATTTAATTGTCATATTCTGCAGGAGACCTGAATAAAATAAAGGGGGAATTAAGATGCAGTTGTCGCCAAAGCAAATTGGTTATAGCAGCAGGTTTTCACATAACGTTGTCATTGCTTTACATAATGCTACAGCACAAACAATTTCATCCACTTCAATATTTACGTGGTTTATTCATAAAACACAGCAACAGTTTGATCATAGAAAGATTTCAAGTCGGATTATATTGTGTTTATTTTCTAGGTAACTTCATTCTTTTTGCTTCCTGTCCAAATGATTGTTTTAAAATACCAATTTGAAGTCAGTTGGCAGTAACGTGGACGATTTTTTTATCGTTGCGTAAAAGGAAATGTGATTTATTCCGGCCCTTTTCGGGAAAAGGAGAGACCAAGTGCAAGCACAGAGAAGAAGAGATGCTTTGTTATCTTGGTTTAGTACAAGGCGTCTTGCATCTGGAGTAACGTAGGAGACAGCTGTGGTCCAGATGTGTGAGGGGGTGACAGTCCAGTCTTTGCACCCTGTCATCACTTTATTTCAGTTGATGTTGGAACTGCGGAAGTTCAAATAGTGTTTTCTCTTCTTTTTGTTTGAGTCACACATTGCAGCGCTGTGAGATAGGAAGGCTTACAGATCAGTGCTCTATATACTTTAGGCCAGGGATTATGAGCCGTCCTTCTATCAGGGATTTTTAAATTGCTAGATTATAACCCATAATTTCCTTGACAGGTTTATTTTAGCTCTGTAACAGCTGCCATATTGTGCTGCATCCGTTCATTACAGAAACCGAAAAGTGTTAAAAACAACATTCTGGTTTAAAATGTAGTACTTGTCAGTCATAAATTCAGAAGCAGTTTGTGTTAATTCATCCTGTTAGTGTTCTTGCACGTCTAGCTGCAAATTCTGCCAGTTATTTTTGCTGGAAGAGGGAGCTGGAAAGTGGAGCTGAACTAGCTTTCATTAGATGTTAGCACGCTGCTACCCATTTGATAAGATTATTAACATGCCCTGATTGCTCGGGTCCAGATGTTAAAATCGTTTTCACGATTTAAATGTACAAATCCTACCATTTAAAAAATGTTGTACCACAGTTGACCTCATTTATGATTGAGTGTTTTTAAAGTTGCCATTCCACATGTCCTACTCTGCTGTCGGTGGTGCGTTATGTTTTTGTTGGTGACCGTTGAACCATTTTTCTTAAAATGCATGTCCGTTGTAATAGTAGACGAACAGTAAAGGTAGCATAAACATCAGGACTGTAATGAAAGGTATAATAAATAAATTCGGAGCGATTGCAATCCTAAATGACATAGACTGCCTGTTGCTTTTTCTAGTTTGTGCTGGTATGGTTCATCTCAAAATGCGCCAGACTGCATACCTTTCTGTCATTTCGGTAAAGTACATTACAAAGGCCTGACAGTATAGCCATGTGCCAGCTGGCAAGAGGAGACCCCTTTTGAAGATGCACACAGCCATGGAGCAAGGTGGGTTCAATCAAAACCCTAGCCTTGTGCCAGTCCAATGACGCATATTACATTACGTTCTATCAAATTCCCAATCAAAACAGATCAACACAAACGTTTAACAGATTAGAAGAAGTAGACGAAGCATTGAAATCCAAATACAGAAGAGTGATGTCAATTTTGAGTGTCTGAGTTGCACCAAATGCTTATAACCATCCGTTTATCATTTATCATGGAACGGGCACCTGTACTTGCCATTGTCGCTGGCTGTGCTGGAGCTACTGGATATTTGATTTGGTTTTGAAGCTTTCACTTTGAGTCTTTTCACTGTTTCATCTATCTTAAGAAGTTGTCTTTTAATTAGTAAGTGTAATATCTAGAAGCAGACTTGGTGATGTTGGTTGCTATGTAGAGCTGACAGTGGTCGCTTCTTACATGTCTCCTGTTTTTTAGTTTTTTGTTTTTCCAGTTAAAACGGCCAACTGTTTTAAGGAATGAAGTTTTGAGCATCACTGTTAAACTCACTCAGGCAAGAAATCCATTTATTTAGTTCCTGAAGCATATCTCCTCCAGTTTGGATCCAATTCATTTAAAACTCAAACATGTATGTACATGGAAGTAAAGCAATATTAACTCTTAGTTCTTAGTCACTTTAAATTTGAGTCATGTTTTAGAGGAATTCAAATGTACTTAATGTTTTTTTATTGAAGTTAAGAAATACCAGCCTTGTAAAATTAAATAGAGTGGCTTTACAGTATATAGAACAGGACCATTTTATTCAATGCTTAATTTAAGTGATCAAATATTAGTGAGAAATAATATAATTAATTCCTTCCACTTGTACAGTGCAATCTCAATCGTTTCCAGAGGCCATGTTAATTCTCCCTGAAAGGACTTCAACTCAGTATACAAACTTCTACAGCAAAAAGTCTTGTTTATTACACTTACAACAAGCTGTCGGATACAGTTGTCAAAAGGGTTTTACCTGCAACTATTAAAAAGGGAAAGCAGGGGGTTTATTTTTACTGGTTTGAAAGAAAAGCTTATCTAGTTCAGAAGAAGGAAGCAGGATAATGAAGTGCATATCCCACCCTGTTTCACAGCTGTCACAGTGAATTACAGGGGCTCCTGCTCAAGCACATCTTCAGAGAGCAAATCCGTGCGACCTTGCCATGAATAAAAAAACACCTCGGCATCTCCAAATCCCTTTTCCATTAGGAAGCGGGTTCTAATATTGCCGCTGGAAAAGCATTTATTGCGCTGTGGGGATTGTGCCCTTCTCTTAGAGCCAAAATGCTTTCAAGATGTGCTTGGATGGTCGGCAGCATCAAGCAGAGCTTTTTGGTTATATCCTTACGCCATTTAACATTAGCTAATGTCTTCATTACAGTAAAATCGCCCTCATACCCAATGCAGTAGGGAGAGTTAACTTCAACATGTAACATTAGAATTGAGTATGTGTGCAGGTTGGCTTACCACATGCTAGGACATGAATCCTGAACCTCTGAAAGGTGATGAAAATAGAGGCAAGCCAGCTGGTTTGGCCTTGTGTCTGTTTGCGGAACATTGAAGGTGGAGAAACCCGTCCTTTTTTAAGCATGTAGATTACAGAGAAGCAGAAATTCCTCTTGGTAAAACAAATCGCAGATATAAATTATAAATCCCCAGGGATAAGCCTACGCCACACACAGTGGGTTGTCTTGATTGGTTTACAAACAGAAGGTCACAGGTCATTCAAACATAGGGTTATATGTTAGCTCTGGAAGTGATATTTCACATTTAAATACATGTAGGTTTTGCTGTTGGTATTGGGGAATGCCACGGCTAACACAAAGGATGTCCTGTGTGGTCACTGTGGGCAGCAGAAACTGTGTTGCCTTTTCTTCAAAACTCTTTGCATTTTACATGATTTATTTTAAAGGTCAAATTCTGAAGGTGAATAAAGTCAGTAAGGGAGTCCTCCTCTTTACAAAACTCCAAAAGCGGGTTTTTGCTGCGGAGGGCAGAAAAAGAAAAAGAAAACAGTGTGTTGTTTAGCATTGCATTGTTAAGTATTGTGAGTGAATGGAGAAACCTGATCGGGATCTGGAATACATTTAAAAAGTAGTCTATGCTGTAGCAAAGGCTTTCATGAAAATTGAATTTTCTATGAACGTGACGCTAATCCTGATAGGTACCAAATGAAAAACAATGCCGTATTCAGCCAGCAGCACAGAGTATAACTGTGCCACTGTGGCTTGTTGAGGCTGATTTGCAGACCCTTTATTCTGCTGAGGGTCTGCAGAGGAATGGCAGGCATGGGGCAAGGAGAGCGACTGTTGTGGGAAACTGCTGACTCGCCCCGCTTAGCTTCACTAACCCCCGTTTTCCTTTTGTGTGACACCCAGCTTTTCAATCAAACATAAAGATGTCAATGGAGTGCAGGAGGAAAAAAAGGGTAAAATACAAGAATAGAAAAGAGGTTAAAAAAAAAGTGTATAATGAGGTTTTCAAGGCACCATGAATTCATTTGAACAAAGGGGTCTTTTCAGACATTTTGGGGGGCCTGTCTCATAGCGAGGCTGCATAGCTCTGGCAGGGCCAGGCTTTCTCTTGTGAGTTGATGAAGTGGCAGGGCACGAAGGTTTTTTTTTGTCCCCCTCCCCTGTAGTCTTTGTGTCTGAGTGACAGCGGTAGCTGTACCCCTCTGACTTCCCTACAGTGTACGTGAGGGAGACACCGGTATATTTAAAAGTCATAAATCTTGCTGACACGACAGCTGTGCTTCGCAGGAGGTTGGGGGATTGCCTTTGTGTTGGTGACAGATCCACACTGGATTGCTCATCACCAGATCTGTAAAGGTCTCTCACTCGTCTATATTTAAAAGGAAATCCCACCTTGGTGACCATTTCCTTTCCTCCAAATAGTGTTGAATCTCTTTTTAAAGCGTAGATACTAATGCCACAAGACATTCATTTTAATGTGCTCATGAGACCCTGCTCCTCCTCATTATTATTAGCTAGTAATGATGATAAACCTTCATCTCCCAACGAGCCTACGCCTAGAAGACACTTCCACTCCATTAGAGCATTCAAATAGAATCTTTTGCTTATAATAACCAACCAAACAAGAGGGATCTGGTTAAACTGTGTTCTATAAGATTATACAGGTAGCATTCTATTCTGTGAAAAGACTGGCATGTTCTTAAAAGCATGACAGAGAGAGTTTCTTTTTTCCTTTCAGTTCTATGTGGTAAAAGACTATTGAGAAGTAAAATGGCAAATAATTTACGTGAGAATCTCCATTCCTCTGTTAAACTCACTCAGCGAAGAAATTCCTTTGTTTGGTTCAAGATGAATGTCCTCTAAAGGTACATATTTGGAGGTATCTGAATGTGCTATATGAAAAGATAAGTTGAACCCTGTAAATTTAAATAGAATGGCTTTTGTAATTGTACAATATTGGAAAGGACCCAATTTTCAATGCTTTAATGCGTTCCTTAGCTACTTTCTTACTCCAGTCACCTACTATGCCCTACTTGAGAGTTGACCGTTGAGGTGTAATCAGATTATTCCCATATTGATGGCATTAGTGCTCCTGGTGACTCGTCTGTGTCTCTTCCTGTGTGTCAATCTTGCGTTGCAATTGTTTGCCCTTAACCTTGGACTGAAACGACTCATTTCTCAAAAACCTTCCCATCACAGAATGTGCCAAGACTTTCCATTCGGACTTTGCCCAGTTTTACTGGAAATAGCTCGGAGCTGGAACTGAGACTTGAAAACTGAAAGCCAAAGTGTGAGGCTCACCTGAAGTATTCATCCTTGAGAGATGCGGAAGCCATAAATCACTTCAAGGGGGGGCACTTTAATGACGTGCCAAGAAACCAGAAGCAACCTTGCCTTTGGCTTTGGCTATAGACCGCGCCGTTGAGGATCCACGCTGCAGACAGTGGGGGGGGGAGCGTTTATCATACCCTGCCGCCTTCCAGTGACGAAGACCCAAGCAATATCTATTTCCTATGAGTTAAGTGGTTAGCTCTTCCTCTTCAGACTGCCAGAGAGTTACATTTTTACCAGATGGACACGCTGTGTCTGTACAGAGCCGAGCGGGGGTGCACCGTTGCGTTTGGACAACAAGGCCTCTTAGCTCAAGAGCTGTTCCAGATGTAGAATTTTTCATCTGTATTCAGTGGGATCCTGGCCCGGACTGAAAAAGAGACGACGGACGATTTATTTTTCTGCATGAGAAATGAAATGTGTTATCGGGTCGTATTTGTAATGTACTTTGATAAAAGTATCGGTCCTTTTTTTTTTTTATATGAGAAGCAACCAGTCTGTTTGTTTGTATAGCTCATTTGGTGGCCAGTGTGATAATTGCAGTTTGAAATGGCGGTGTCTGAAGAGCAATGTCAAAGTACCTCCATAGTTTATGTGGTGGTGGATTTAGTTTACAGGCATGTTCACACAGTGACCCAGGACTCCTGACAGGTTGATACAATCCACATTCTCTTCAGCGCTGCATCTACTGAAGTTGGCTTGCAGTTGGCCAAACTGGCATTTTTGTGATTCACATAAATCCTTTTGAAGGATGGTCTTGTATAATGAAAAGTAGCACACAAAATTGAAACAGATGGCAGAAGAAAGTGATCAGTAAAGACCACAACAGCAGGACAAGTTCCCCCCACATTCATCAAACCCCAAAACAAAAAGAGTTAGCAGAATTTGTTAGCACTATGTGGATCCCATTTCTGGAGAGAGTACTTGAATAATCACGTCTTGCCTGGGCACAGTGGGTTGCGTGTTCAGTGTTGGTTGTATGACTTGTGTTTGACTGCAGTCTTCTCTTTTGTCTGTGTGTGTTTTCAGCATCAACAACAAGCTGCAGCAACCAGAAGCGGCAGCTGGTGTTCTGGAATATGCCATGAAGCACTTCGGGGAGCTGGTAGGTGCTTTTTAAAAACCATACCTGTTTGCACGTGGCTTGTGAAGGTCTTCGTTATTGATTTTGAAGGGTTCCAGTTGAATCCAGTGGGTTTGTATCAGCAGCTGTGATCAGGAAACCTGTCTGCTTTCCATCACTTTTTTTACTCTGCAATGTCGAGCACTCTCGGATTGCAGTGGGAGCATTTCAAATGGCCCGAGAGTTAGCCTTCACACCAAGGGAAAGACAAGGGGTTTATGTCTTAATGCTCCCCTTCACACTGTGTTATATACTGGGGTTGACCAGGCTGTAAAGAAAATGTCATTCAAACCAAAAATGTCTGAATAACGAACAGCACTGCCACAGTTCACATTTGTGACAAAGTGTACTGTTATGCAACAGGGAATTGATTAACTTAGCACAGAGGGCAATGGACTATTGAATTGCCTTTTAAAAATAGGGATCATTTTGAGATTGATTTATTCGACACAAGGACTGTTGTAGCCTTTCCAGACATGTGGAGCTGACAAGCAGCTTTCCTTAATCGGAGCTGCAGTGTATACAACACACAAAACATTTATTTCAGTTTCTTGAATTGTGGCTTTTAATGCAGGGCTCAAACTGCACATGTGGAAAGTTATATGTGTTTGTTTCCTATTAACTTTGTACTGTAAATGTTTTTAAAATTAATGTAACATTCTTGCTCATTTGAATTAGGCCAGATGTATGGAGGAGATGGTGTTCATTTTATATATTCTGTGATTAAGTGACTAATTCCTATTGACTTGCCTGTAATGAGGTTCTGGCCGCTAGTAAGTCTTTAAATCTTCAAAGGGGTTCAAGGTCTGTAAACTCTGGGAAGAACGGCAACGAGGGACATAATGAATAAAGAATATATGTGATCCCCAGACACCAACACTTATGTGTATGTAAGGATTAAGACTTCTATCTGTCAGGGATACACTGTAAAAAGAATTAGCAGCCAAGGCAATTCTTATTTTAAGAATTCCAAAGCAGGATGTTTAGAGCTGGGTGCAGTATAACATTTCTATGGCACCCTGTGAGATTATATATATATATATATATATATATATAATATATATATAATATGATACTGTATATAAAACAAATTATGGACAAACCTTGACTAGCTTGTATTTTACCTGAGGGGAGCGGAGTGCGCTTAATTTTTCTGTGGTCTCGTTATGCAAGTATTGAAAAGCTGGGGCATGCTTAGCCTTTTGTTCATTATTCTCCTCATTTTCCATGTAAAAGCTGAAGCTGTGTGGGAGAGTAACGGAGCAGGTAACCTTTGAAGAGTGGAAAGAATCTGTGCAATGTGTTGCATTCGGTGCGGCTGTGTCTGCCGGGGGGTGCAGGCCACCTGCCTGTGCCTTTGGGGAGCTCTGGAGCTCACGGCTTTATTAGGCAGAGACACGCTGCGGTCTGAGCGCTGTGTGAGTTCACTGTGAGGGTCTGGTTTCTCAGACTGTGAAATAGCTGTCTGATGAGGTCACTGTGCTTGTACGCCATCTCAGTCCCCTCAGAGAGTGAAGACATGGGCAGGTCACTCGCTGCAGTGCTTCTGAATGGATTACAAGCTGTTGGCTTTGCTGCATCTACTGAGTGTCATTGGGGACAATACCTTGATTTGATAATGTATCACGTTGTGTATTTTGTTGTCTATGCCAGTCTTATTATTATTGCCTTTAAACTTCATCGAGGACTGTTTGAGATCACCAGAAGCTAAAAGCAATTTAATATAATAGGCTGGTTTGTAATCTCAGGTAACAAATTGTTGTTTCTATGTCTTTTCAATGACAAGAAGCATAGTGGCTGACCAGTATCGGGGAGGGGGGTGCTTTTGTGATTTGGCGTTTCTGTTGGAAAACCTGTTACGCAATGCAAAATAAATTGTAGTAAATTAGGCATGCTGTATTGAGTGTTGGATAAAGCAGCGGGTGTCTGTGTTTATGTTTGCGATACCAGAATAGCTGAAGTCGGCAGGGAATTTGCATTTACAGACTCTCTTACGCCATTCACACTGGATTGCGAATGAATTAAGTGTACACTTCTTTTTTTTTTTAATGAGCTTTTTCAGATATTTTTTAAATGACGTCAAATGGTCTTATTGTAAATCATTTGGGGTTGTTGACATGTTGCTGCGGAACCCCACTAGCTTTGCGAAAACATTCGCAGGCAGTAATGAGGCGCAGCGAAAAAAAACATATTGGAATCCAACTCCCATAATTATCCCAAAAACCAAGCACGGTACAGCCATAAAACCTGATTGCTTTCTGTTTAGAACATAATCAAGACTTCGAAACAATGTTGCTTTTATATCCCTAAATGCAAATACTTTATTTATTTCCAATAGCGGTTTTAGAAAATTGTTTTTCAATGGGGAAATGTTTGTTGAGCACAGCACTCCATGAAGTTGGGCTCTTGCGCATGTTCTTTGTGTATTGGGTCTTCTAGGCTCAGTTCTGAAGTACAATGTGCAGTGGAAATTGGACAGCATGTCCTAGATGAAACGTGTCTGCTGTGTCTACCCAGCCTAGGGAGCTCTGGATTGGGTAATCCAGTGAAAGATCTCTTCTTATGCATATTGAGTTATCAAGAACTAAAGGATTTGCAGGCAGGGATACCAGATGCTGTACACGCAAAGTTAGGAAGCACAAATAAATGTGTGAATTAGGTTACTGGGTGATGTAGCGACACAAGTGCTGGGGTCAGTTTATGAAACAAGATAGGTCAACCTTTTCTCTTTTTTAAACATTTCTCCAAATGTCTGGTGCATATGGATACTTGGACACTTACTCCTTATCTAAATTGGGCTGTTCATTGGGTTAAAAAAAGAGGTATATTTATAAGCAATTGTTTTAATAGAAGTCCAATATAAACGAATAGTTCTTATAAAACAGTAATGACCAAATGGACAGCATTTTCTGTGAACACAATATGCAGATGCATGAGTAGCTTTTTTTTTTTTTTTTAGTTTATTTTTTTATTTTGTATGGGAATTTGAGTAAGTACGTTACTGTAACCAAATGGAGCATTGTTTACTGGGCACCACTAAAGTTAAATTGCAGCAATTTCTTCGGCTTGGCTTTAAACTCAATAAAAATGTAATTAGGTTTGCGTCTTAAAAGGTGGCAGCTGTACTGTATTACGTACGTGTCTGATACATGGACATGCATAGTCAGGTTGAGACAGAATGTTTATAAGTCTCGCAGGTAGGCAGGGGATTATATTAGATGTGGTCTATTGCGTAGTTAAAAGCAGAGCCTGCGTTTTGAGGTTTGGTAAAGATTTCATACTGCTAGTAATGGAACTTCAATGGCTCATGAAAATATAAAAGCAAAACATTACATCACTGGTTGAGATTGAGCACGCCACATTACAGGGCCACCGAGGTCAAGACCAGGTTTTATTGCTGTGAATTCCTCATGAAGTCAAATTGTAGACAGCTGAGAGGTCATCTCGGATCATGGTGGGGTCATAGAGAGACAGACATTGTCGTTTTATTTATGAGTCGGAAAACCGTTTTTGAAATTGACGTCATCCTCCTAGAATGTCAGAAAGGGAAGATTTGATTCTTTAACGAAACAGGTGACCGCAAACAGGATATATCCTCAAAGGGTCCCGTCTGCCTGCTATTACATTGTATTGTGGAGTTTTCAACCAAGTTGACTTGTTTAAGCTAAAAGGACAACAGCAACGAATCTTTGGATGACAAACTTTTTTTTTTTTTTTTTTTAAGTTGATGTAATGATTAAGTCAACACAAAGCAACACAAAAAAGCCCAGTAAAATTTCACTAAAACACAGCTCAGACAAAACTTGGATGTTATTGTTTATGGACCAGACCACTGTATCAATTCATGTGGAACATTTTCAGTTGGCTTTCACTTGTGGGATCTGTCTCTTCTCCACCATGATTAATGGAACCAATGAGCAACTTTTAGTCCCTATAGTATCAGAGCCGGTTTCTATCATAATCTGCCCCCTGGATATTCCTTATAAACAAACAATAACCTTTGACTGCTCAAGGGAAGAGTTTAGGAACCCAAGAGCTCCCAGTTTGAAGGGGTCTGTGCCAATCAATACACATTTTCATGCATGCATAGAAATTGCTCAAGGTTAAGCCCATGACTAATATGTGACACAAAATTAAATGTCCAGGAGCCTCTTAATTAGCTTTTTGTCAAAAGATTTTTTTAAAGACTCAGTGGAGGTATTAGGGGCTGGCTTGAAGAATCCCATTTCTAAAGTGAAGCCTTGGTAAACTGGCCAAGAAACCGTTGTTGCTTTTCCATACCAGTTATTTATGGTGATCGTGTAGGTTACCAAGGATTACATGGTGGTTTCAGTCAAAAAGTGTTCACCAGCAGATGTAGGATACAAACGGGTTTTTAAAAAGTAAAACAACACTTTTGAATATTAAAAACCAAAGGATCACAAATGCATTCTCCCTCCCAGCTTCCAAAATTAAAACTAATAATCTTGACACCTCAGGGTGTGTGTCTACATGGAGAAATAATCATTTAGTGGCCACCTTGTGTCAAACTTCAAAGGGAGGTTAACTACTGAGGTAATTGTGTGTGGGTTAGGGGGGAGGTTGCCCTTGAAGCCCTCTTTACACCGTTGCCATGGTTCTGAACATGACATCATCGTAAAGGAACAGCACGGGGTCCTAATAAAGCCATGTGACGTGTGATGCATTATCTTGGATGATCCACTACTGTCAGGCACGTGCTGCTGCTGACTGGGCTGCTTGCAGGGAAGAGTGGAACAATTAGGGCTGTAAAACTGGGAAGGTTTTATTTCATCTAAGCCTGCTTCATTTTAACAGCCTCCTAAAAATCACACTCTTTTGGGAAAGCACTCCCCTTTTGCTGTACAAGAAGGTATTGTAAGGAACCCCCCCCCCCCCCACCATGTCTGTTTAATTATTGATGTACTGCATGCAGCTTTACTGTTTGACCTTCATCTCTAAAATGAATGGGGTCTGGTTTTGAGTTTATGAATGGGTTTGCAGTGCTATCAGTGTATTCATGGCGTCTGGTTTTGAGTTTATGAATGGGTTTGCAGTGCTATCAGTGTGTTCGTGGCGTCTGGTTTTTGAGTTTATGTATGGGTTTGCAGTGCTATCAATGTGTTCATGGCGTCTGGTTTTTGAGTTTATGAATGGGTTTGTAGTGCTATCAGCGTGTTCATGCTCACACCCTTCTGTTCCGCAGGAGATCCAGGCTACCTGGTATGAGAAGCTACACGAATGGGAAGATGCTCTGGTGGCGTACGATAAGAAGATTGACATGAACAAGGAGGATCCTGAGCTGATGCTGGGGAGAATGCGCTGCCTGGAGGCACTGGGTGAATGGTGAGTGGGTCAGGATTCAAGCGTGAACCAGTTCTACTTCTATACAAGCGGAGGAAGACGATTGCAATGGCATAAATATAAAGCCAGCTGCTCCACAACTGCCACCTCCTTAAAAGACAACATAAACATAAACTGATGGTTCACATTTATGAACGAATGTTAATTACTGAAAACTGGCTCCTAATTGCTATTTTTCTTATAAATAATATCTCATCTTCGGAGGGATCTAATTTTGTGTTTTGACTCATGGAAAGTAAACACAGCAACAGTCGCTCGGAGCAAAACACAGATCCGTCAAGTGTTGACGGAGTCGGGGCGATTTTTGATTTGTGCCAGCACTCTTGCATAATGCTATCATCCAGTGGCACGCACAGCTGACGATTGGGATCACAACTTTGTTTGCCAAATTGAGTTGGATAAACCTTGATTGAAGCAGTTGGTTGTGGAATGTGAGCCTAATGAAGGCAGGCAGTGCATGCCTGCGAGATCTGGCCACTAGCAGTCTGTTTAAAAGACTTTGCTTTGTAGCTCTTCACACTTTATTGGCACGCTGCACAGATAGAATGTGATGTTCTGGTCTTTGATGGTACAGTGAAAAAGCAAATTCACGTAAACAGAAATCATTATAGCTTAGGAAGACCGGATATGTACAGCTATGGCCAAAAGTTTCCCCATCACCTAGAATTTTAGGATTGAGACAGAATTAAAAAAACAAAAACTTTATTAACATAAATTAGATATTTTATTTAACATCGTGCAATCAAAGAAACTGCAAATTGATATTGCAAAAAAAGCATACCGGACGCCATAATAGTAGTACAGTATTTTGTGTTCTATAGTCATAGCTGTGCTGTACCTTCAGGTGTTTCCGTGATTACGCAGCAGTTGGCTATTATTAAGTAAAAGGATGCTGCTAAAGGGGGTTCATTTGCAATGAAAGCACCCCCCCAAAGGTTTCTGCATTAATAACAATTTAAATTGAAATATGCTAACATGATGTACCAGTAGACAGAGGTACAGACCCTGTTTCTAAGGCTGTCAACTGTGTGGACACTATGCTAAGACTTGGCTGCAATTTCCTGAGCTGGCAGTAAATACACCATACCATTTTTACCCTGCCATATTTAATGCATCCGTTTTAGTTCTAATTGATTTTGTTTTTACTGACAGCAGAAATATTGTTGAATACCAGTAAGTCTTTTTTAAAGATGTGTTTGTAAATTTGTGTGCACAGCACTGACAGTGTGCCTTCAGACCCAAATAAATAAAGGTTCTGAGGATTTAAAACTGTGAAAACTATTCGTGATGTGCTCAGTCAGTCTAAATAGTCTAAACATTTCTCCACATTTGCTCTTCAATGCATAATTTCCTAAAACATATTCACAGATTAAAAGTTTATTGAATGGGCCCTTAAACTGTCTATTCCCTTCCTTGTATATAATGATAGAAAACTGGGGAGAACAGCAACACAGACAATTTGACTCTTAGCAACTAATATTTCCAGCCAAGCTGTGATTTAGCCACGCTGATTTAGCCTGATATATTTCAGCAACGTGACATTACAAAGTACTTTTCTACGGTAAATCAGTGAATAGTTATTTCATTCTCTCAGACTGCTGGTATGACTGTACATAAGTATGTGAGCAAGAGATTCCCTGAAATCACTTGCTTGCAGTTTCCCTGCAATGACCCTGTACGTGCAGCAGCAGTAATAGTACCTGCAGAGGGTTTATTTAACTCTGGTTTCTGGAACTGCACTCAAGTGTTTTACCAGCTGTCAAGCCCATATGAAAAACACCATGCTCAGGGCTGCTGGCTACTGCCGACATATATAATATCAATGGAGGGGAAATGAAAACAAGGAACAGCAGGGCTAGGATTGTTAGGATTGAGACATCTTTTTTTTTTTTTTTTTTTTACTATATGAACTATATGAACATTCATTTTAGATATTCTATTTAACGTCATGTGATCAGAAATTCAAAGCAATCGCAAAAGTCTTTGTTAGTTTTTCAGCACATGCAGCCCACTTTGCGAACAGGTTCTTTTCAAGACTGCTTTGCTGCATGGAGTTTAAAGGTCACTGCTGATGTATATATGAAGAACATAAGAAAAGTTTGTGAATGAGAAAAGGCCATTTCACTCATCAAGGCTCGTCCCTTGTTAGGTCTCATTTAAAAATACAGAATCTAGTCTTTTTTTTTTTTTTTTTTAAATGTTCCCAGTGTTTTAGATCCTACTACTTCACCTGGTAGGCTATTCCATGCATTAATGACACTAAAAAAAGTGCTTCCTGCTTTCTGTTTGGAACTTACTTTTCCTCACCTTCCATTCATGCCCTCTTGTTCTTCTCTCTGTGTTAAATTTGAAGTAGTGTCTTGGGTTAACTTTATCAATACCATTTCTGGTTTTAAAGGATGCATTTTGTGGTGGTTGTTTTTCCAGGGGTCAGCTGCATCAGCAGTGCTGTGAGGAATGGGCTCTGGTCAGCGAGGACACTCAAGCTAAGATGGCCCGCATGGCGGCTGCAGCTGCTTGGGGCCTGGGTACGTTGCTCTGCCATGAAACCCATTCTATTAACTTGCCTTCCACCTCTGCAGGTCACGGCTTCAGATCTAGCTGCTGAGATTGGTGGTTTGTGGTCTTCCTTGTTACAGAAGTACAATTTGTTCCATCATCCCCTAAGAGGGTGTCCCAGACAGGGCAGAAAGCAGGTTTCCTGGGCAGTATCTGGAAGCTCACATTGTCACTGATGCTGCAGGATAAATAGTCAGGTCTACAGCGTTCCCAATACAGCAGCAGCTTTTAATGATACCTTCATGAGCATACACTTTGTAACTATTTTAACAGGAAAGTAACCAGATCTTAACTTTCTATGATGCAGAAAACCATATCCCGTAGCATTCCAAATGTACATGAAGTAATCATTAGACTGAGCAAGCCACTATTTGAATATGGTTCTTTTACTTTTATAAAGAGCAGATGCTTTTTGTTTTTCTGTTGTTTTCCTTGTCAAAGCAGCTGCATTTAAGAGAACTGGAGGACTGAGACAGGCATTGGATTTCATTTTTTTTTTTTAACGCAAGTTTAGAATCTCGCTGAGATTTGAAGTCCTGTTTTTTCTAGCTCCAGGGGAGTCGAATAAAATCCAAGATCAACAACAATAATATAAAACATGTTCTAGACGATGCGTTACAATTCAATTCCAGTCAAGTATGAAAGTCCAGGGAGGACAGAGCATGATTTTCCACCTTCTTTAAATTCATGCAGCTATGCTAATACAAAATCCTTGGGATTCATTTAATATTGCTTATCATAGCAGGTGCAATCTGATATTTTTATTGCGAGGCAGCTGTTTAGGTGAAGTCAGCTCTGCTGGCCTCCCCCCAGTTCATTAGATTTTAAATTTGGCGACCATTGTAACACTATGTGTCTAAACTCGAAATGATATGCCAGTGCAATCCCCTCCTGTCATGTGATTAATCAGTATCCCTCTGCTTGCAGGCCACTGGGACAGTATGGAAGAGTACACCTGCATGATCCCCAGAGACACCCACGATGGGGCTTTCTATAGGGCAGTCCTGGCTCTGCATCAGGATCTCTTCTCATTGGCTCAGCAGGTACATGGCAGCAGCATTTTCATCCAATCGGTGACTTTTGTTTTGTTTCAGACGCCTCGTAGGCCGGTGGTTCTGCTTATGTGCTTAACTTGACTGTTTTGTATTTCAATTCGGTCCACCTCATCTGGGTCCAGAAGAATTTTGTGCTCAGAAGTGAAACTTCCTCCTCACAGATCCCTGTGGAATGCAAGTAGCTCGGTACTGGATTACTGATGGAAGTTGCACACTGTTGCATTTAAAAGTATCATGAAGTGTACATCTGTTTGCCTTTAGAGATGCTCTAAAGGCAGCGGAAATCCTTGGATTAGACGGGTTTTGCTGCTTTCTTTAGTGTATTTGAAATAAAAGAATATTAAGTTTTAAGAAGAAAAAAAAAACAAGAAAATGGAACGTTCTTTACAGAAGGCAGGAATTTCTCTGACTACGTTATGACTGCTTAGAAAAAGAAAGAAAGAAATCTGCACCAGAGTTTCTTATACATTTTGTAGCTGGAGATGAAATAAAAAAATTAAAATTTCAGCATATAACTTGGATCAGATGAGCTGCCAATTATGGTATTGCATATTGAACTGAATGACCTAAGTGTAAGATTCTTCTGCGATGAAGCTGAGCAAGGGCATTGAGTTTTTCTATGCATGTTTAAATGCAGAAGTCCACATTTGTCATCACTGGAGCAGGGGTACTCGTTTGGGCAGGTATTTGGCACCCCGCTCTGGAACTTTCATACAGATAGGAACGCATTTGCCAGGTGTGCGCTGTTAAGAAGTGAGAAAGAACCAAAAGTACACAGCAAACCTACACAGATCATTAACGCTGTAAAACGTATGATCGAGAAAAACTGACAGATTCAAAACCGAGTCAATCTGCAGATATGAGCAGATTGAATGTCTTTGTTAAAAAAAACAAAGTGTGTATATCATCCACTTGTTCTATCCCACACTGCCCAAAACTGGATATGTGGAGACATCTGTAGAAGTAGCTCATTTTATAACCAACCTAGTCTGCAACCATAATTAGATAATAATGAATGTAATAAAAAAAACATAAATAAATACTGATTGGTATATAAACTTGCAAAGTCTCCTAGAGTTGCGTGCTTGCAAGTGCGTAGAAACATAATGAGCTTGCGTGCATGCTTGCATGTCTTTGAAAAGAAAGCCTAGGGTGATAAAAGTCTTTCTAAATTACTCGCCGTGCATTTAAGTAAACAGGAATGATCATTTAAAGGTGCCGTGTTCCGTACATTCGTTTTCAAAGTATTTTCCATAGATCGCAGGAGCTTTTTACCTGACTGGGCTTGTTATGATGAATCTGGACTGTGAACTAATTGGACTGTGAACATAGTACACAAAACAAAACATGCGTACAAAGAGGGACTATTATATCAAACATTTTTTGGTTACTCCTGAAGTTACACAGACTGGGTCATTTCTCCCTAAACCCCAATCACAATGTACCACAATCCCTTTGATACAGTGCTATAGTAACAACACCAACTTTAATCCGGTAATATGAAATACAGGTAATGGAGCTGCATCCAGATCTCAGCTGGTATGATCTATATATATAGATTCCCAGACAGGTGAGGGTAGTTTCACTGCTCCCAGTAAAATGTCTGGTATGCAATGGCCAGCCAGAGGCAGACAGGCCTGGGACCCATGCTGCATTGCTTTGTGCAGATGTTAAACACAGAGTCTGGCGTTAATCACCTCAAATGAATGCCTCCATCCCACACGTACGAAGTGTGTTGCTTCTGTACTATGTAATGTAATGTAACATGACAGCCCATTGTGCGCAGGAATCTGTACTTTCTACAATGTCTCATAGTGTTTACCTGTCAGGCACCCGAACCAGACTCCCACCACACCAGGTGGCTCTCGAAGCACCTACATTAAAAAAAGCTAAACAAACATGAAATTATTTTGCAGTAGGGTTTTAAAAAAAAAAAAAAGGCCCAGATGTTATCTAAAACTAAAGCTGTTTATCTATTTTTCATTCACGTTGTATTTAAATGCCCCCATTTAAACTAAACATGTACAGATCGTATGGGAAAGATTTCCTATGGTGGTCATAGAACAACAAATGAATACAACAGCATCAAGACAAGAAAGATACATGGAAATCAATAATAGTACATACAGCGTACATGGGCTCCAGGCCTCTCATGTTATTTAGACAGGACTTTTACAGTCTAGAACAGTCTCATAAATATCAACACTTTTTTTCAGGTTTTAAACATACTAAAGATGTAAAATCATCTTCGTGAATCACATTTTTCATTTGAATTATTTTTATTTCAGTGTATTGACAAAGCAAGAGACCTCCTGGATGCTGAGCTGACTGCCATGGCTGGAGAGAGTTACAGTCGGGCCTATGGGGTGAGGAGAAAGATTTGCCAGGGGAGCAACATTATAAATTAATAACCAAAATAATAACCATGCTGTCTGTGTGTGTTTCTGTTTCTAGGCCATGGTGTCGTGTCAGATGCTGTCTGAGCTGGAGGAGGTGATCCAGTACAAACTGGTCCCAGAGAGAAGGGAGATCATTAGGGAGACCTGGTGGGAACGGCTACAGGTGACTGGGAGCAGGGGGAGGGAGGGGCAGCGGGAGAACACATGCACCTTTCAGCCCTGGAGTCGGAAGTGAAATTGGTGTGATGGTCTTAACTTGACCCTCTATGGACAAACCCTTCACACAGTTCATCACTGTTGGTACTGGCCCCCTTTGCAGACATTGGGATAGGCGTGGAGAAAGAGTAGCCCTGTCCAGTCCACATGGACCTTTAGTTTCACCACGATTTCATATCCTTTTGTTATAGTTTTCTTCCTCTTGTGAATTATTCCCATACTTGCATGTGCTCATTTAGGCCAGACAGACTGGAAGCAGAACAGTTGCGTAATGCTGGTCCTCAGAATGTGATGTAATGCTGTAACTGTTGACTGCAGCCTGGGGAGTTTTTACCTTTTAAAATGAGATAAAACACACTGAATGCCAGATGCACACGCGTATGAAGAATATAAAAAAGCTGTAGCAACACAAACCTACAACTTTTTTTTTATTTAGTTTTATATGTATTTTTCTGATGCACAGCAGTTCTGACCCTGTCTCAATCCGATTCTGACCCTGTCTTTCCGTTTCGTCTAAACTTTCTGAACTGTCTCTTGCTTGCAGGGCTGCCAGAGAATCGTGGAGGACTGGCAGAGGATCCTGATGGTGCGTTCCCTGGTTATCAACCCGCACGAAGACATGAGGACGTGGCTCAAATACGCCAGCCTCTGTGGCAGGAGCGGCCGCTTGGTGAGCGGAGGGGAATGTCGACACGAAAACTCACCAGCTCTAGCACACTGATTTCAGCCATAAGACATTATTAGTAGTACTATTAGTATTACTTAAATCCTTGGTAGCCAAGGCTCTTTCTACTAAAATGTCACTAAAATGAAATAGAAACACTACTCCATCACTTCAAAACACTAGATCGGAATTCTAAAGTACAACTATAAGTATAGACGTTTACTGCAGATGCCACATTGCCTGACTAAGTTATTGGCTGCAGACACCAGAATAAGTGATTTACAGTTTGGAATTAAAAAACGCAAGAAGGAAATCTTATAAGCTGAATGATCCTGTTTATCAGTAAAGCACAGAGATAATACAAAGGTGTGTAAGTAAAGCCCTGATCCTCTGACCCTTAGGCTCTGGCTCACAAGACCCTTGTCCTGCTGCTCGGAGTGGATCCCTCTAAACAGCTGGACCACCCCCTGCCGACTGTCCACCCCCACGTCACCTACGCGTACATGAAGCACATGTGGAAGAGCGCGCGGAAGGTAGGGCTTACACCAGGGGCAGTGCACTTTACTGGTCTACTGCAAACATGGGATTACATCTAATCAACGCATGATGTGGTACAGGTAGTTCATTCCTAGCCCTATCGTTCAAGTACTTTTATATCACAATCACAACTTTAATATATCAGGGGTCTGGAGAGCTATTCTACTCATGGTTTAACAGGTATCATGATATAATGAACTCCTTCAAGATCTGGATTTTAATTGGTTCAATTTAGATCAGGGTTGGAACAAAGACCAGGAGTGGAAGGACCACATCTGACCACCCTTGAATTTAGACAAATGTCTTGAGTTCTATTGAAGATATAAACTTTTGTCTCCACTGTGTATCACGGTCATAGCTCTCAAAAGAAGGAGTTAGATGCTGATTATTTATAGATGGTCCATATGGTGCTCTTACACAAAGTTTGTTACAGCTTTGCTTTGTAGTTACAGCCTGGCGTTTTAAAGACAGCAGAGTAGCATCTCTAAAGGGTAGTTTTACTAGTACGGCACTCATTAGCAAAGTGTTTAGTCTGTTGAGGATTACATCACCGTAGTGTTCCCTTCCCCAGTAAAAAGAAATAACAAAATGTGATGTTTGTAACCCTGGTTAAATCATTTGCATCAAACCACTGGCAAGACTTCTTGATGATCGGCTTGTGTGTGTTCGGAGAGGTGCGTCCACACAGAACTCTTGGGCTTGCCATTAGAAATCGACGGCTCATCAGTGTAACGAAGGGCTTCTCATTTGTTTTTTCTTGAGTGCTCAAGCGGGTGGTGTTAAATAATGTCTGGTGATGTTTCTGCTCTCATCAGATCGATGCCTTCCAGCACATGCAGCACTTTGTTCAGAACATGCAGCAGGAAGCCCAGCACGCCATAGCAGCTGAGGAGCAGCACCACAAACTGGAGCTCCACAAACTCATGGCCAGGTGAGCGAGTGAAGCACTGTGCAGCTGACAGGGTGCGCACATACACTTGGGCACCTGCCTGCCACTTTGTCCCTGAAACCTTTTAAACCAGGCACCAATCTGATGCTCAACGTCCCTGTTCAGGGTGGAAATTATAAGGAAAAAAATAAACAGTATTAATATGGGTCTGATTTCAGTGGGCTTTGTAATAATAAATAGAAATAAATAAAACTAGCACTGGACCTGCTCTAAGAATGTTCAGTCCTTTCCACCTCAGTTTGGTGATGGCAGGTTTATGATTGTACCAAACAGACAGAGCTGCTCTGGTTGCCCTGTGGTAAGGAAGTTCAGACTATTAGGACACAGGAAGCTGTTTGATGTTTTCTAGATTGATCCCACAGGCTACTTTACTAACTAGAACCCGGTTTGTGTTCAAAATGATGTTGTGCCAGGAATGTACCCAATGGGGTGAAGGCTACACTGCACTGGGCTCTGCAGCTGTCAAGTTTAGAAACTCTTTCCACATGCATTCTTGCGGCACGTTTTAAAGGTCTTGTATTTACGCTGGGTTTCTCATTAAGAGCTTAAGAATAGGTCTTTCGAGGTCTAGATTGCAATGGTAACACACACAGGACCCCCTCCGTGCACTACAAAGGTAGGTAAGCATCATTAACTCAAACATTTATGGCACTGAACCCACCTGTCCTAATTTAGTCCCCTCATTTTCACTAACTTATATACCATACAATAACCAATTAGGTCATTTTTATAATCGCACATATTTAATGTATGGAATGTGTAATGCTTTGAGTTGAGCTGAAGGTGAATGCGAGTTTGTTTGGCAGAAATCTCAACATGCATTGCAAAAAATCGTAATGCAAACTGACAGAGGTCTATTGCAAGCTTGCTTTGCATGAAGAGCTTTTCCATCTTCTTTGGAAGTTAAATAAATGACCGACAAACAATTCTGTGGCAGGTCCTGGGTATAGAGCCATATTTATTGTTTTTCTATGTTAACCATCTAAAATGAATCCCCATGTTCATAATACAAAGCAGAAAATCATTACTTTTAATTATTTTGATGATAAAAAGTGGCTTCCTGGGAAATGTCTCGCACACGATTCCTAAGCGCATACACCTGTTTCCTCTTAATTAAGGAATTGTGAGCCAACCTGTTCCTGTTTCGTCAGCATGTGCAAGACATCTGTGTAATTTACACTGCAGATGTATGATCTGTGGGCCTGAATGTCCAAATTCTTCCCTCAAGTCCATAGGAAAAGAGTATATTCTGAGGAGCGTTAATATCTAAATGCAAAGTAAATGTACACCTGTGTAGCTTGGATACATTCAGCACTACGAAGTTCTGTAAGCCCTCTGCTGCTCAAAGTTCCATTTCTGTGAACAGTACAGCTACACCAGCGTTGCCTTGCTCAGCTACTTGAGAAATCCTGAAGGGACATCCATCTCAGGGTGAAGTTTGCAGAGCAAGAGATTGATTGCTTACAGAATGGCTTTAAAAAGAGTTTTATATTTGAGGATGTAGTGCAGCACTTGTAACTGAATCCTCAAACCTAATGAGTTTTTAAAAGGTTCTAGTTTCATATTATGAAGTACTTTCTCTGTACGATTCAACACAAGACGCTCCTTGTGGCTGGAAACGTCAAGAACCGCGTGGAACTTGATTTACTTGAAGCGTGACGTTATTTTCCCTGCGCCTCTATTAATACCCTTAAACAATGTATACAGGTTTTGCTAAGCACTAAAATGTCTGATTTTGACAGTTTGCTGTAGTTCTGGACTCCTGCTGTTGCTGGTGCTTTCTTGTAATGAGAACATCACAGTGGGGTTTAGAAATCCAATTGAAAATCTTGAGATTCCTCGGACTCTGCGGCCGGGAGGTGAGTGTGTGTGCGTGCGTTCCGTCTGGTGAAAGTCTGGTGTCTCTCTCTCTCCCCCCTCTCTCTTCAGATGCTTCCTGAAGCTGGGTGAGTGGCAGCTGAGCCTTCAGGGAATCAATGAAAGCACTATTCCCAAGGTGCTGAAGTACTACAGCCATTCCACAGAGCACGATCGCAACTGGTACAAGGTGAGCAGCAGACATGCTGGCGCCCTCTTGCGTGCTCTGTCTGTATCTGCTTTTAGAAGAAGCCTCGTCTTCGATGGCATCTCTTCACTTCCATTGTCGACCCTTTTGTTTGTTGTTATTGTTGTTGCTATGGGTCTCATCGAAGTTTAAAAAACAAAGGTTTTCCCACTATTGTCAAAGATTTGTCGTTTTAATGTTTTGACCTTTTATAGCGTCAGTACAGAAAGCCGTGACACCCTTTTGGTGATTTGGTAAACTACACACACACATGCATTCAAAAATACACACACATGGCCAAAAGTTTTGCAACACCCTATAATGTTAACTAATTTAGCTTCATAAAGTCAAATGAAACCTGCTGAATAATGTTACGTTAACATATTGAATTACATATTGCTTCGTAGTTTTCTAAATCTTAATGAAAAAATTTAGAAATCAAACATGAAATACTTTACTACTATTGTGGCTTCCGGTAGACTTTTGCGATTTTCATTGATTACATGATAAATAAAATTATGTTCATACAGTTTTTTTTTTTGTTTTTTTTTTTTTAAATCCTAACATTCTAGGTGATGCTAAACTTTTGACCATAGCTGTACACACACACACACGCAATCACGCACGCACGCACATCACCTCACTACTCTGGAAGCTGCAGCGTTCTAAGACCATGTTTGAATTCACACTGAAGCATGTTCCAGTAGTGTGTCTAATACATTATTCCGTAGTTCAGAAAACAAAAATCGCATTGACAGTCCAGTTTGTTTACACTGAAAAGCTGAGAAAAACTGTATCCCTCCTTAAAACTAGACAAATAGACAGACCTGCTCCTCCTAGTACAGTACCTACTGCAATAGGAGGTCGCAGATCTGCATTATCTGTGCTGTATTAGTCCTTCAGTAACTTCACAAAGCAGTCGCCTTCATTTACAAATTTTTTTTTTTTTTTTTTTGTTATTCTAATAACATTTTACAGGAAACCCCCTCCGAGCTGGTATTTTCAACATGGGCCTATAAGGTAACAATCTCCATTAATAGCATGTTTTTAAAAGGCTGCACCTTTAAAGATCAGCTGTGTTTAAATCTCAGGTTAGCTGTGTTTAAATCTCACTTACCATCAACAGTGGTGGTGATGGGGTTGAGAAAGAGATAAGAAAAAAAAGTCTTGGCGGTGTCATGGCAGTTTAACTCTATTTTTCTTGTGCACCCTCTTGTAGATTCTTTCTGAATGTGCAGTGTGTTCTGTTTGTCATGCCATGCTGTCTGTTCCGTGTCCCAGGCCTGGCATGCGTGGGCAGTGATGAACTTCGAAGCCGTCCTTCACTATAAGCACCAGAACCAGGGGCGGGACGACAAGAAGAAGCTGCGCCACGCCAGCGGAGCCAGCGCCAATGGCGAGGCCAGCAACAGCGAGAGCGAGGCAGACAGCAATGACAACAGCCCCGCGCCCTCGCCCCTGCAGAAGAAGGTCAACGAGGTAGAGTCTGTCTGTGTGTTAAGGGAACCTCGTATCGGGAATCCTAGTGACCATCGTCTGAATTCAGAAAAAGAAGGACAAAACCCGGAAAAGATTTAAATGTCTCAAGAAAGCTAATAATTAAATTGACTTAGGGTTTCAATTTGGTTAGGGGTGGGTTTGATCAATTGCTAACCAGCCTGGATGAGCCATAAGAAGGGTTTTTCGAAAGCATTTTACAGCAATGGAGCATCCCCCTACTCCGGGATTACTCAGAAAAATGTCATGTCCCCATTAAAGCAGGTTTGGTATTTTTAGCTAAGCCCTTACGATATTGTAGTGTTACTCAAAAATACAACCATGTAATTCAGCACAATTGACACTGTGCAGTTATGCTGCAAAAGAAAGGCTCAGGATTGACCTAATTGCGGTCTCTCCAGTCAGGGTTAAATCATATGAAGAAGCTTACATGGCCACTGCTTCAGATTCCAGTTCTGTCTTCTGTTAGATATACTAAGTTGCAGATCAGTTTCTCATAGTACTGAGTGCACCGGATTGAATAAATCCGTATTATTTAAGAACACTTACTGCACAGCATGTGATGGAGGAAGTTTAAGACAAGCGTTTCAATAATCAACTAAACGACAGGGTGTTATTTGGAGGTTAACTGTCCCTCTGCCCCCTCTCGTGCACTCCAGGACCTGTCCAAAACCCTGCTGATGTACGCTGTCCCTGCCGTCCAGGGCTTCTTCCGCTCCATCGCCCTGTCCCGGGGCAACAACCTGCAGGACACACTCCGGTAAGACCCCCCCCCGGGGAACCACACTGCTGTCCGGCTCAGTCCAGTCAGGCAGCCATGCTAGAGGAGTCATCTTCAAACCCCTTTTATTCATCTTCAAACCGGCCTGCATCTTAAAAGCTAATGGGGCTGTAATATTGCATTCCACAGTGTGTTTAGGAAGGATCATGGAGCTAGTGAGTTACTCTGATTTCTTATGTCATAAGATGGGTGTTTACTTTGTGAGAGAGAGGTGGACATCTAGTGTCTGAATTGTGATATGACAACTCATTACAAGAGAAACTGTATTGATGGTGATGGTGATGATGATGATTTTTCAATGTCATCATTTTTTTTTTTTATATATATATATTTTTTTTTTATTATTCCAAAAGTTCTATGCCTTTGTTGTTGCATTGTCTTTTAGGAACTCTTTGTATCTGAAATGCATTAGTCTCATGCTGATGTTGTTGTTTTTTTTTTTTTTCCTCCTGTGTATCAGAGTCCTGACATTGTGGTTTGATTACGGACACTGGCCTGAAGTGAATGAAGCTTTGGTGGAGGGGATCAAGACTATTCAGATTGACACCTGGTTACAGGTACAGAGTCACGCAATGCAATACAATACAATATAATACTGTGCAGTACCTCCCAGCTAAGCTTGTGGATTCTGAAGAAAGGTATTCTAGAGAGATGGAGAACTCGTTCATTTAAACATTTGAACTGTGCATGTATGGGTATGAAGAGGGTAGGGTTTCACAGAGCTGATTGCTACCCCCTCTGGTTTCAGGTTATCCCTCAGCTTATTGCTCGAATCGACACTCCTCGAGCCCTGGTGGGACGGCTCATTCATCAGCTCCTCACTGACATTGGCAGATACCACCCGCAGGTAAGCGCAGTCCCAGAGGGTCTCGCCATCGAGTCCTCTTCTGTTTTTTGTGAGTCATTGATCCTGACTGTTTGGTTGGTGTTCTAGGCGCTGATCTATCCACTGACTGTAGCCTCCAAGTCCACCACCACTGCCCGGCACAACGCAGCCAACAAGATCCTCAAGAACATGTGTGAGCACTGCAATACCTTGGTCCAGCAGGCCATGATGGTAAACGACTCTCCATCCATACCCACGAATACACAACTGATTATTATTGATATACCTGTACCTAAATGCACCAGGTTAAATTTTTTCCATGACTTCAAAAACACAAAACTCTCTTTTCTCTCTTCTCTCTCCTCCTCTCTCCTCTGTCCTCTCTCTCCTCCTCTGTCCTCGCTCCTCTCCTCTCTCCTCGCTCTTCTCCTCCTCTCTCCTCTGTCCTCGCTCCTCTCCTCCTCTCTCCTCTGTCCTCGCTCCTCTCCTCGCTCCTCTCCTCCTCTCTCCCCTCTGCCCTCTCCGCCCCTCCTCTCTCCCCTCTCCTCCTCTCCCCTCTCCGCCCCTCCTCTCTCCCCTCTCCTCCTCTCCCCTCTCCGCCCCTCCTCTCATTCTCACTCCCAGGTAAGCGAGGAGCTGATTCGAGTGGCTATCCTCTGGCATGAGATGTGGCACGAGGGTCTGGAGGAGGCGTCGCGTCTTTACTTCGGCGAGCGGAACGTCAAGGGCATGTTCGCCGTGCTGGAGCCGCTCCACGCCATGATGGAGAGGGGCCCGCAGACTCTCAAAGAGACCTCCTTCAACCAGGTGAGCACGCCTGATATTTATTTATGCTATTCATTTTTCCACTCCAGTTTGTATAAGTCTTCCATGTAGTTGTTTCCCCATCACCTCTGTCTCTGGGAACCCATTCACACAGTGTACTGCACTGTGCCTCCATTGCAATCGCCCCTCTGTCCAGGCCACTGTAACACTGCCTGTCTTGTGCAGGCGTACGGCCGGGACCTGATGGAGGCTCAGGAGTGGTGCAGGAAGTACATGAGGTCTGGGAATGTGAAGGACCTCACCCAGGCGTGGGACCTCTACTACCACGTCTTCCGCAGGATATCCAAGCAGCTGCCGCAGGTGAGCCAGAGAGATCCCCAGGATACCAGCGCATACATCTCAGATTCATATGCCATCATTCTGGTCTTTGGAGAGTTTTTTGGTGGCACTTTTGTAGATAGATAATTGTAAAGGTGTTATCACAGAATGCAAAGTTGTATCTGTACACAGCAACTGAGCCAGGCGAGTTTCTGCGTCTTTTCTGCCAGTTGTGTTGCAATTCCTTCCCTGTCGTCGTGTCTTTGGGAGGCAAGGAGAATTACAGGTTCTGCTGACAAAAAGTCCTCTACGTTGCTCCAAAAGAGATAATGGCATTGAACTTCAATGTAAAAAAAAATGTATGTGAAAGTATTCCCTTTTTTTTCTAATCTGTGCTTCATTTTTGTTTCCAGTTGACCTCTCTTGAACTCCAGTACGTGTCCCCCAAACTCCTCATGTGTCGGGATCTGGAATTGGCAGTTCCTGGAACATATGACCCCAATCAGCCAATCATACGCATTCAGTCCATAGCGCCTTCCCTACAAGTCATCACTTCCAAACAGAGACCAAGGAAACTGACCATCATGGGTAAGAAAGAGTACAATTAGAGAGGCAGTCTTTTAAACTTGAATCTGCAAGGCTTACTGATCAGGATTATACATGCAAACCCATATGCCCAGCCATGCCATCAAAAATCAGTATAATTGACTTATTCTACAAGTGTGTGTATATATAACACAATACTGTACTTGGCAAATACAGCAAAGAGATGCATGTTAAAGCTCTCATCAATATCGTGTCGAGATGAAGCTGGATTTCAGTCCGAGACTCTGGGTGAAACCCAGTCTTTATTAAGTGCTTTACAATTCAGATGACACTCAACAGCAGCTCCTTGTGGGAGACAGATGACCCCCCCACCCTTCCTAGCCCAGACCAACCCAGCCACAGATAAGAAACAGTCAGTGTCTGTGACTCTGGGATTGGGTCCAACAGGGTCTCCAGTATGATCCAGCCAAGGCACATCATCCAATTTGGGATCGCTGACATCCATATAAAACAATCAACACATGTGTATCTGCAGGACTTTTTTGTGCCACTGGTATATATTGTGCAAAACAAATTGAGCTTGGGTTTTACTTAATCTTTTTTTTTATTGGCTGGTTAAGAAGTAATGCAGTACACTTTCTGAGCATGTTGCACATACTATGCATTGTATAGTGTAAACTACGGTAAGTGTCTCTACCCATAGGTCCTCTGTATAATGACCTGTTTACAGCAGTCGGGGTGTCTTTGCTCCACCCTTTGTCTCACCTGTTCTGTTATCTTTCTTCCACCGCAGGGAGCAATGGCCACGAGTTCATGTTCTTGCTGAAGGGTCACGAGGACCTGCGGCAAGATGAGAGGGTTATGCAGCTCTTTGGATTGGTCAACACCCTCCTGGCAAACGACCCTGCATCCCTGCGCAAGAACCTCAGGTAAGAAATGAAGAGGTGAGGTTTACCAGAGGGTAATGATGTGAGAGGAGCACTGACAGAAACGTGTGGGTGTGGCCGTTGTGAAATCAGACTTCTGGATTCAGTGTTTTCTGGATTTGTTTTAGCATCCAGAGGTATGCTGTGATTCCTCTGTCTACAAACTCTGGTTTGATTGGCTGGGTCCCGCACTGCGACACTCTGCACGCCCTCATCAGGGACTACAGAGAGAAGAAGAAGATTCTTCTGAACATCGAGCACCGCATCATGCTGCGGGTACAGTTCCTTCATCCTCTGTATCCTTCAGGGAAATTAGCAGATGCAGATGGAGAAAATGTAGACTTGCTGCAATATCAGTTTTTAACCACCGGGAGGCACTGTATATAAATATTTATTTTTATTAACAATGTGTTTCCCTCCCTCCCTCCCCCCCCCCCCCCCCCCCGACTAGATGGCTCCAGATTACGACCACCTGACTCTGATGCAGAAAGTGGAGGTGTTTGAGCACGCTGTTAACAACACAGCTGGGGATGACCTGGCTAAGCTGCTCTGGCTCAAGAGCCCCAGCTCTGAGGTAAAGCCTTCCTTTCCTTTGGATAATGGCACTAACCCTTCCTCGTCACACTGCCTCAAGAGATGCCGTCATTGGAGAAGAGTCGTCATTAGCAGTGACAAGCGGAATGATTTTTGTCCACATGCTGAAAATACTTTTCTATGGACTGTCTCCTAAGTTCATTTTATTAGAACTAGGAAATCGACTACAGTGTTAAAACTCTTCAATATTTTCCCCCCAGGTGTGGTTTGACAGGAGAACCAATTACACTCGCTCCTTAGCAGTGATGTCAATGGTGGGCTACATTTTGGGTCTTGGAGACAGGTAAGGAATATGATTTTGTGGTGACCATTACGTATTCTCATTGCCTCCTGGTGGTTTGAGCCATCTAATGTATATGGTCTTGGGTTGCATGGTTTTGTTCTGGTGTACTGCTTATATATTCACGCTGCAGTAACTTTCTAAACCTGTTCTTTAGGCATCCTTCAAACTTGATGTTGGACAGGTTAAGTGGAAAGATCTTACACATTGACTTTGGTGACTGTTTTGAGGTGAGTTTTTTTTTAAATCATTTTTATGATTGTGTGTTTTCTTCTGCTTTGTATCAAAATGAAAAAATGACCAAAGTTACTGAAACTGTTTTACTGTTATTGATGTGGCCTCCAAGCAGATCCAAAGATGTCTTTCTGAACTGGAATCAATCAATTTGTCTTGCAGGTTGCCATGACGAGAGAGAAATTTCCAGAAAAAATTCCCTTCAGGCTGACGAGAATGTTGACCAACGCTATGGAGGTGAGCGAAAGGGTTTCCAAAGACAGAAAATCAGCCCATTATTTTCCAGTGTTAATCAGTCCTGTGGATGGTATGAGTGTGATCCCATTTTAACACTGGGACACTGTGGCTTTCCCTTCAGGTGACAGGCCTGGATGGTAACTACAGGATCACTTGTCACACAGTGATGGAGGTGTTGCGTGAGCACAGAGACAGCGTCATGGCTGTGCTGGAGGCATTTGTGTACGACCCACTGCTCAACTGGAGGCTGATGGATAGTGAGTATTAACTATCCACTGAAGAGGCAGGACTGGATCCAACACAGCTACTGTCTGCCAGTCGGGCCGCCTCCTGCATATGCAGCTTGTACTGACTTGGATGATGCAGTGCCATCTTCCACCACTTCACATTGTTGAATAGCATTACTCTTTAACAGGATCTGCAAACACACTGCAATGAAGATGTCTACACATTTAGCCCTAATGCGTTGCTTCTCCTGATTTTTATCCACAGCAAACACCAAAGGTAATAAACGTTCCAGGACAGGAACAGACTCCTACACTGCCGGTCACTCTGTAGGTGAGTACCATCCACAACAGCGATGGGAATCATGAAGTTAACTGTACAGTGCAGGGGAAGATCTTTTCTAACTTGAGAGTTGCCCAGCCCGTTTACCCGACCTTTCTTTTGACTCAGAAACCCTGGAGGGAATCGAGCTTGGGGAGAGCTCTCACAAGAAACCAGGGACCACAGTGCCTGAATCGATTCATACCTTCAGTGAGTATATTCACACAGAGAAAGCTGGGCTAGTTCAGAGCACTCAGTTTAACAGCATCAAAGTCCTCCAAGCAGCGCTAATGCATGGGAGCTGTGCTAAGATGTATGGAAGCTGTTTGTCTGCATTTCTGGAAGCGCTGATGCCCTGGCTAGATTAAAATACTCGTTATCCAATCAGATCACTGTTTTATAAAAGTAGGCAACCTGTAGGCATAGCATTTGTTGGTGCGCACATTTTGTTTTCAGTGAGTAACAACTATATCAATATCAGAGTAAGCTTGGACAGCACAGAATTGGACCTGTGTTTTTAACCCGCCAATGTGTATGTGATAAGTCCTTTCCAATGTTCCCATTCTGATTCCAGTTGGAGATGGCCAAGTGCAGCCTGAAGCCTTGAACAAAAAAGCTATTCAGATTATCAACCGTGTCCGGGACAAGCTCACGGGTAAGTGAACCCCATTGACACTTGTCTTTTTATAACCAGTACATGTGTGTTGCCCTTTTAAAAGTTTGATCGTGGTGTGATTGTTGCCCGTAAAGCAGGCAGTGGAATATTGTTTTTAATGCTTTTCCTCCAGGACGAGATTTCTCTCATGATGAGACCCTGGATGTCCCAACTCAAGTGGAGCTCCTGATCAAGCAGGCAACGTCCCACGAGAACCTCTGCCAGTGCTACATAGGATGGTGAGTACTGTTAAAAGATTTCAAAATTACAGCGGGTTTCAAAAAAAGAAACCGAGCACAAACAGACTGGGTGTGGTGCTCCGCTCTCCTACTAAGTTTACGATTGATTTATTTTTTTGTTATAAACTACTTCATTGCGTAGTCTGTGTTTTTGTAGGTTTGTTTAAAAAAACGTGTTTGGTGGACATTTACAGAATTACGGTTCTGTAGCAAAAGCCACGTCTGTTTTCTTGAGAATTTAAATTTTGAGATCATAATTAGTTGCCCCAGCAAGTTTCAGCATCTGCCCTGGTATTTGCTACAAAACCGTCCTCTACAAACAACCACCAAAACTATTTTTATTGTAAAGCGAAATTGTTGTGATAAAATGGAGCATGCGAGCCTGTAACGGTGAGCAATGAACAAACCATGTGCTGTATCCCTTTTAATATTCTTTAGTATGGAGTTATAAAGCTTGCAAATAGGGCCCACAATCTACTATCCGCTAATAATCTTCATTTGTAAAATGCCCAGCAACAGGCAAATGTAGCTCACATGGTTTTGAATTTATTTATTTTTTTTCTATTCCAGGTGTCCATTTTGGTAACAAATGTCTTATGCTGCCCACTGGTACTCTGCATCACAACAGACGGAAGCCATGTTTCTTAGCTCCATGTGCCCAGGATCGAGTTGATTCAGACCTGCATTTCTATAAAAACCCAAATAAACTGTACTTGCGGTTTAATGCTGTGACTTACAGTAGAAATAAACGTATATAATAAAATATAAACCTTGACTAGCTGATGTGTACTATGTCTTTATTGGAAATAAATGATCAAAACAGAAAGTTCTGTGTTCTTTATTCGAAGAGGATACTTGATGCATATAAATCAAGTCAACTCAAATAAACTGGGATTAGGTTTAGAGGTTTCCACAGCTGTGTTTAGTTTTATATTGTTCACCACTGACTGCTTACTATATTTACCACACATTACTCTTCTGTGCAATCACTACAAACACTGTGCTAATGCTGACAGCAGCACCTGAAACTGAATTCAAACACAGCAGGTGAATTTAAATATTACTGCGCACAGTTACCTACACTGGGTATCACGTACATATACAAAAAATATTTTGTGGTGTCTCTATTTTCTTTTCTTTTGCTACAAAACTTTAATACTTGGTATCAAAACAACGACTAGATTACGTATTTTAGTTTGAGACCGTCACAGATTACTCTCAGTCCTTTAAAACAAAAAAAAACCGGTGGTTTTCAACACCATCAACGCACTGACCCGCCCCCCCTCTCTTCTCCCTGCCCGGATCTAATTCTCGCAGCGAATGCCTCGGCTCTCGCGTTGTTGCTTGGTGTCAACATGGCGGCCTCCAGAGAAGCTGCTGTGGGAGCTAAAGAAGAGTCAATTTCTGTGGAAAATGACGAGTCAACAAGAGAAATAACCGAAGTTTTTCCGGGTTTCAAGGATGCCGATTCCTTTGTGAAGGTTTGTTATAGGATTTTGTTTATCTGGTGGTGTATACAATGGAGACATGCATGCATGTTGGTCTAACGTGGGCTAGTCTGTACCGTGTTTACACAGGCGGGGGATTTCAAACACGTTGTTAAATCGTAAATTCGAGAAAAATTGTCCCGCCATTTTAACATGTCTTTATCATTTATATGACACGGGTCAGTGACAGTTATGTGTATTTGATATGTGAAAACGCAGTAAAGTCTTAATAATATTCGGCGTTGTTAACTTACCCAGTAGAACCAGTACAGTAGAAACTGTTTTTGGGGTTTCCTGTTCCCACCAGTGCACATTCTACTGCCAATAAGATTCTTACTAAGAAGTCCAAAAAGACTTCTGCCAGTAGTTTAACAAACATCAGGGCTGAAGAAAGACAATTGTTTAGATTTCATTGACTTTGTGTTTTATAGAAAGTGAAATGGGTGGTTATAGTTAGAATTTGTTTTGTGCAGCTAATGCTGGTATCGGCAGAATCGGCTGCCTTATTGTACCAGTAAAAAATCCTACTGGTATAGTGACATCTACCAATATAAGTTACGTCTTTCTGTTGTGATTTTTCTAGTATGGTTTGGGCACAGTTGTTGCAGCTACAAAGGCTTCTGCTAATCTACCCCAGTCCGGAGATGAACATGATTTCTACCGGAGCTTTCCTGGGTTTCAGGGGTTCTGTGAAACTCAAGGGGAAAGACTGCTGCAGTGGTAAGCGAATCCGTGTGTGTAGTGTCTACTATCCTCTGTGTGTAATTGATCCAGTATTATTACAAATGCATTTTATTTGACATGTCATAACAGGTACTTGTGTATTATTACAAATATATATTTTCATAGCAAATGGGTTTGGAGACTCTGAAATGGATTATATTTTCTATGTAAGCAAGTGCTAGTGTAGTATGTTAAATGATATGTTGCATATACAGAAGTTCATATTCATCTTGCATTCACAAGCTCCTATTCTGCACAGAAAACGTTTGTAATAGCAATACTATTGTAACATAATCTCTGTGTCTCCCTTTCCCATCTAATCTCTGTTTGCAGTATGAGCAGGGTAATGCAGTACCATGGCTGCAGAAGTCACATGAGAGACAGAAACAAGGTGACTGGACTGGAAGACAGGTTTGATTTGCTGGTGGATTCAAATGATGTCATCTTGGAGAATGTGGTATGTAGATCAGTGTTTTTTTTTTTATCTCTCCCAGTCCTGTCATATGAGTGATCAAGAGTATTTGTATGTGAGCTAGATTGACAAGTACTTATTTGATTGCTATGAGCTTCCTTTCTATGTCTAAATGTTTTATTTGGACTGTTTTAGGGCATACTGTTAGACGAGGCCTCAGGGGTGAACAGAAAACAGCCAATCCTACCAGCTGGTGTTCAGCCTCCGAAAACCATTGTGTCCAGTTGGAACCGCAAGGTTGGTGCGTCAAACACGTTGGTCAAATCAAAACCAGACAACACTTGATTTTCGTCCGTTTTACTGATTTGTTTTTGCTCACCATGTAAAGCTGACCAATATCTTTGTATTCCCAGGGCGGGGCATTAAGCAAAAGAAACCAGTCTGAAACGTTTCGTCTGTTGCATGCAAAGAACATCCAAAGACCTCAGATGAAGTTCAGGGAGAAGGTTGACAATGCCAACACACCTTTTGTACCCAAGATCTTTGCTAAACCGAATGCATTAAAGCCACTGCCGGCTGGTAAGTTTGGGGTCCGATGAGGGAGTTATTTATAAGCTAAATGTCCTAGAAATTTGATTCCATTATGCATGGCTGATGAGGAGCTCAGCTTTCATTCGATTTCCCCTAATGATTTGAGAAGATGACACCCTAACGTCTAAATTTCCCTCACATTACTGCCATTGCTTTTGGTCTGCAATTCATCATTGTAAAGAGATTGTCCTGAAATAAACTTTCAGTGCCAGTGGTGTTTAGTTGTAGTGATTGCATTTTCATTCTGTGCATCAGGTCAGAGTGCCACTACTAAAACAAATACAGCGTTGGAGGGGATTCACTTTGGGAAATATATGGGCTGCAGTTCTATTTCCATACCCTCATGTTGTGTATTGCATTTCCAGTTCTTGCAAACAGAAAATTGCGAGATGCAAGACCTGAAGACCTTGATGTCCCCCCAGCACTGGCTGATTTCATCCATCAACAGAGGAACCAACAACAAGAGCAAGACATGTAAGTCCAACTACTTTCATAGAGCACTCTTTAAAAAACAAAAAAAACAAAAACAAATGTCTTTTCTATTTTTTTTTTGCAGGTTTTCACACCCATATAAGTATGAACTGGACCAGTTTACCCCAGATGAGAAATTGCTTTCCAAACCTGAACCCCAAGTTAGTACGATAGTTCAACCTCTGTCTCGATCTCCTGCCTGTCACTCAGCAGCAAATGCACACACCTACATGGCAGACGGCTACTCTGTGTGTGTGTGTGTATATATGTATATATATATATATATATATATATATATATATATATATATATATATAAAATAACCTTTCTTGGAGGTTTATGGACAATTTCAATTTGTTTTTTAGATGTACAAACCTTTGCAAGAGACCAATTGCCACTTTGTAACCACTTTGGAGGAGCTAGTTGAATTAAATGAAAAACTTGCACACTGTTCTGAGTTTGCAGTGGATTTGGAGGTATGTTATAATATCTAATCGGCTACCTTAAGAAATCCTTAATTACAAAAACCACAAGCATGCTTTGTGATCTGTATCGTTTCCATCGCTTTTTTCCAGCACCACTCGTATAGGAGTTTTCTCGGATTAACCTGTCTGATGCAGATTTCTACAAGAGATGAAGATTTCATTATAGACACCTTGGAACTGCGCAGCGAGATGTACATCCTCAATGAGACCTTTACTGACCCCTCCATTGTTAAGGTTAGTACAGTGGCATTGCTTACCACCCCTCTGTGACTACACTGATAACTGGGCAGTCGCACTGATAATCCGCAAGTTTCTGTTTTATTTAAAGGTGTTCCATGGCGCAGATTCGGACATTGAGTGGCTACAGAGGGATTTTGGACTGTACGTAGTCAACTTGTTTGATACACACCAAGCTGCACGCCTTCTCAACCTGGGGAGAAATTCGCTTGAACACCTGATGAAACTGTTCTGCAACGTAGAGGCTGACAAGCAGTACCAGCTGGCTGACTGGAGGATAAGGTATGACATTCTTTTTGGTTTTTTTTAGGTTTTCTGACCACATCAGTGTACCATGTGTCAGGCAGACATGATTTAGTATTGAAGGTCTGTATTACAGTATTGATACCGTTTTGATCGTTCTGTCCTTTTTTTGTTTTTATTTTTTTTCAAGACCGTTGCCAGAGGAGATGTTAAATTATGCTCGAGATGACACTCATTACCTGCTTTACATTTATGACAAAATGAGAGCCGAGTTGTACGAGAAAGGAAATGCACTGCCTGCTCTGCTGCAGGTGGCCTGGCAAAAGAGCAAAGACGTTTGCTTGAAGGTACTGCTAACAAATGTAGAAACAAATGTAGACTATTTTGGTTGCTATTTGATGTGTTATTTTGTTCAGAATACAGCAAAAATGATGGTACTCTGTTGTGTACAGCGCAGCTATTGTGGTACTGTTGCTTTAATTGGAAGACCAAGCCGCACTGTGACATTGCTGCTCACTGCTTGAGTGAGGCTGTTTTCTGATGATCATCTTGGGTTCGGGTTAAGTGAATTTTCTGCATTGTGATGGGGTCATTTTAATTAACCCCAAACCGATGGGGTCGACACGATCTAGATGGGGGCGTATTTCGGGTCTTAATATATACTTGCCATTCCCATAATGACAGGTATGCATGTGTTTTTTATTCCTATAAAGAAATACATCAAGCCCATATTTACGGATGACTCCTACCAAGACCTGTACAGGAAACAGAAGAAGCCTCTCGACACACAGCAGCTGACTGCGTTCCGGCTGCTGTACGCTTGGAGAGACCAGATATCCCGGCAGGAGGATGAAAGCACCGGGTACGGAAATAAGAAATGCTGCATTGCTGCACCTACAGCAATGGCTGAAGGTTTTGCATCCCGCTATAGAATTAACTCATTTTGCTTCATAAAGTCGAATGAAAGCTGCTGAAATAATGTTACGTTGACATATTGAATTAGATACTGCTTTATAGTTTTCCATGTACTTAACGCAAAACTGACAAATTGAAAAATGTGACATTTCGAAATCTGACATCAAATCCTGTACCACTATTATGGCTTCCGGTAGACTTTTGCAGTGTAATTTTAGTAATTTATTTGATAGCATAATGTTAAATAAAATATACAAATTATGTTCATATAGATTTATTTATTTATTTATTTATTTATTTTAATGGTCTCAGTCTTAATTCTAGGTGAGGCAAAACATTTGGCCATAGCTGTGTAGTTCAAGAATTGATTTTGGTTGATTTCTTTTATTTATTGATTTTTATTTCAGCTATGTCCTGCCCAACCACATGATGATAAAGATTTCAGAAGAGTTGCCAAAGTAAGTTGGACTGGATTATTTATTTTCAATTTTTATTTTATTTTTTTTTGATGATTTTTGTCTCTGAAATCCTATGTTAATTTAGAACAGAAGGTAGGAAGCACTTTTTTACACAGTTATAAATGCACGGAATAGCCTACCAGCCGATGTAGCAGTATCTAAAACACTTTTAAATTGGGCCTCACCCCAGTAGGGGAGAATGGTGTGCTAACAAGGGACGAGCCTTGATGGGCCGAATGGCCTTTTCTCATTCCCAAACTTTTCTTATGTTCTACTCCAGTTTCTATCTGCTTTGCTGAAGGGAGAAAAACAGATACATTAAAATGTGATCTTCACAGAAAAGGTTTTTCAATAACCCTAACAATCGCTCAGCCAGATGTAACAAACACAGTCGTCTTACGTGTGTTCTGTGTGGTTGTTTAGAGAGCCTCAAGGCATCATTGCCTGTTGTAATCCAGTCCCGCCGCTGGTTCGACAGCAGGTCAACGAGCTTCACCTCCTCGTGCAGCAGGCGAGAGAGATGCCTCTTCTCAAGGTAAGACTGGAATAACAAGCATGGCCAGCTTTTACATTACGAGCAGCAGTGTGCATGCAAATAAGTTGTATTTGAATTGATGGATGCCTGAAGTTCTCATAACACAACTTGCAATACTTGCTGTCTGTGTAACAAACGGTGATTCTTGCAGACAGAAGTTCAGACGACTGAAAAGAAGGCGGCAACAACTCTCAAAAGAAAGGTTTGTTACATTTTATCTTTTGGTACATTTTATGATAAAATACTTGAGGCTATAACAAATGTTTAGGATTTAATACCGGGTGTGTAATATATACAAAAGCTAGCATTGTGGAGTAGTGGTTAGGGCTCTGGACTCTTGACCGGAGGGTTGTGGGTTCAATCCCCAGTGGGGGACACTGCTGTTGTACCCTTGAGCAAGGCACTTTACCTAGATTGCTCCAGTAAAAACCCAACTGTATAAATGGATAATTGCATGTAAAAATAATGTGAAATAATGTATAATGTGAAATAATGTATAATGTGATATCTTGTAACAATTGTAAGTCGCCCTGGATAAGGGCGTCTGCTAAGAAATAAATAATAATAATAATAATTGTATACTTTAGTTTGCATCATATATGAATGTGTTACATTGTAATATCGGGGGATAAAAGTATTCCAGCAAAGCGAATGGCAGAAACATTATGTATTTTGGGCTAATACGATAATAAACAAGAGCTTGTAAAATATTAATTATGATCTTTCTTTTCCTACCCATGTAGTCGGAGAACCCTTTGTTTGGACCTCATGACAGTTCTCACATCTCTGAAAGTGAAATTCCAAATTCTCATTCCTCTGGTAAGATAGACCCTATTTGTAAAATGATTGTGCATAAAAATCCAGGTTCTTCTTTTAGAACTTCAGTGTTACTGTATTTCTTGCTTCCTGCAGCACCCTTGCTGAAGCGAGGCAAACTGTTCTCTGAGGACGAGGAGATGGAGGAAGGAAAGGAGGTTCAAGATTGCAGCCCCCTCATTGCCAGAGCGACCATCACTATCTTTGTAAGGAGCCAATATAGAAGAACTACTATCCTCGACTGCATATATTTTATCTGTTGTAGAAGAGGGGAAGTTCATCTCTCAACACGTTACTTAAATGTTATCTGAACACATTTTATTGCAATTTTCAGAAGTCACATTTTTCTTTTTCTTGCAGGATTTTGAATTGGATGTGAAGGAGGAGAACCACCTGACAGTAGCACAACAGAAATCTTACCGTATAATGCAGTCTTTTGAAAATCCTTTCAGAATGGTGTGTGGTTTAATTGCATTCATTTAACTTTTTCCCCATGTTTTTGATGTCTGGTTATTATGCATGGCATGTTATGTGGGTATGTTATTTGAAAGTTCAAATTAATTGTTTGAATTGATGTCGCAGAATTACTGGTTCACTTGACGCATCTTTTGGAGTATAATTCTTAAACTCGTGTGAAAGGAGTGTTTTCTTTCCTACCAAACTGTTGAGTCTTGTGTTTTGCAGTGTGGTTCTTTCCCTTATTGTTTCTTATTTAAATTATTTCTTTACCTGCTAAGATGTTCTGTTGTCTCTCCATAGTATTTACCTTCAAAGGAAACTAATATTCACATGTCCCGCAATGCCAAGTACGATCCTTCCTCAAAAGTATATGAGGTATGTATACATTGCTTACTAACGTAATGCATCAAATACGATTGTGGGTCCGTGAACTGCTCTTATTTCTGTTATGTTTCAAGGAGAAAGCCATTAGGTTTTGGATCACTGATTTCATTAACTGGGATATACAACCTGCAATGCAATGAAAGGTTCATTCTTTTTTGCTTTTAGATCAGTAATAGGTGGAAGCTCTTAAGCCAGGAACTGCAGCAAAAAGAAGCCAAAGAAAAAGAAGAAGCCAAGAAGAAAGCAAAAGAAGCGGCACAGAAAGCAACTGGTAAGAACCGTTTCTTTATTTCTTTCCGTTGTTATTTAAAGTCACTCGCGAACGCTGAATTGAGCTTGCATTTCAGATGAGCGGAAGAAGGCACAGGAAGAATACAAGACCGCGGCACAAAGCATAGTGACTGTCCGGCAACAAGCTGCAGTAAGCAAAGATCATCTGTTCTCACGGAGTTCTGCATTATCAAAAATATGTTGGTAATGTAAAAACTGTAATGAAGAAAAGTAATAACATTGGAAAGCCACTCTTTTTAACCCTTAACTTGGACTGTTTTCATTGCTCTCTTTATTTAGTCTGTGTGTCAAGTAGTGTTTTCTTTGCGGTGTATTACAGATTGCAGCTGCAGATCAGAAGGGGAAGAAGAAGAAAGAGAGGACTGCGAGTGAACCAGGAGCTGAAACTCCAAAACCAGAGAAGAAACGGCCGAAACACACAGAACAGCCAGCAGACCAAGCGCCAGCCACAGACTTCCAACCATTCGACTACAGCAAGTCTGACTTTAAAGTCTTTGCTGGTATGTTCATATCATTGGAGTACTGATCGGAATCTGTACTAAAATAGCTTGTCTAGTCTTTGTTGTATGTTCAATACTTTCACAAGCTATATGTAATCAAAAACCAGCGGTAAGCCTTTTGAGGAGGGCGGAGGAGCTAGCTGTAAATTACTTCTAAATGATAACCTGCAGAAAGTGACTGTGCTATACGTGCATTTCACAAGTTGATGTCTGCAGCAATATTTAAATTCACCTTCATGCATTATTCAGTTACTAATATAGAATCAATTTGCAGTTGCAATGTTTCATTTCTAATAATGTACAGTTTGTTTACATCAGCCAGTGCATCTTTCTAGTCCCCACAACCTTTTGTTTATCTTGTTTAAACGTATTATGAATTTCAGGAAGAAAATCGAAGGAGTCTTCGCAGTTTGATCCAGCTAAGCAAGCTCAGGAGCCCAAGCAATCCAAGGTAGATCTTTTTTTAATAATAGTTAAAAGAAACTAAATCCTACTCGTGTGTGTGTGAACAGCATGTGGTTGATGTAAGTGTTAAGCTTATTGAAACTGTCAATGTTATTTGTGTTCCCTTTTTCAGAAAAACTCTAAAGCACACAAAAATAACTCCACTCCAGGAAACAAAAGCATGTCTTATTTGGCTGGCAAGTCAGACAGGTAAACATTTCTACATCTTTTATCAAACTTTATTTCTTATTGATGGGTTGTGATGAGTGCTAAATAAAAAAATATTCTTACATTTTTTTTTTTGTTTGTTTTTTCAGGGGTTTTAAACATAACTGGCCAAAGAGATAAGACACAAGAAAACTATGAATGGACTTCCCAGGACTTGCAAACGACTATTAACAAACATAAACTCAGACTTTGTTCAGTAATAGAATTTACAAAACATTTCCTGGTTTATTTAAGTTTAAAGTCACTGAGTTATTATAAACTGGTACATTTTCATTCATATGGAAAAATAATGCCTGAATCAAGTCGTGTTATGAAGCTTATTGTGTTTTACCTTTGTGTCAAATTTGTATGCAAAATAAAACGGACACAATATTTTAGTTATAAGCTGTGTGTTTTTTGTGTGTGTCTGATGGTAAGAAGCATGTAGTTTCTGCCCATAATTTTTTTACCAGTATTAATAAAATATTTGTTCATATTCTGGCCTTGTTTACGTGCATCTTGGCTTTTTGTAGATTTAGAAACAGTGGTCGTCTTCTTACTCTAGAAATTCACATTTGTTTTACAAAACTATTCAAAAGCAGTGGTTTGGAATTGTCCCTTAGATTAGATTTTTAGGAGGCAGAATCAACACTTACACTTAAAAATGAATTAGGTGAACAGCTTTGTTAGCTAAACATAGAATGCAAATATACTTTTTAAGTTCCATTTAGCCTGGAGAGTTCTTAATCACCACTGCAGTTAAATTGATCCAGTTAAAGTTTCTTAGAGTGGTGTAATCAAAACAGTATCTTCGCTTTGCATGAAAGGCACACCAGTAGATGCTGTTTGTATTGTTTAATAGAGAAGACGGTTATTTACCTTCTGAAGGTTGTTCAATCGCCATAGCGTTATTTCAGAACCACTGTTTAACCATTTCATGTATGAAATATTGTACCTGAAAACAAAAGTTTCATTGATATTGTATTCATTTTTTTGTCATTGTTTTATATGGGGGACAAATGACATCCTCATATCGTTTCGTCACACATTTGCATCTTCCATATGCCCCCACATAAACACTAGAACATTTTTTTTTGTATCCGCTCCCATGAGGTCGCCAGGCATGAAAGGGTTAAACGGGCTACTGAACCAACAGACTTGACTTTTAAACGTGTTTTGAAATGCCAGTTCCACCCAGTACAGGATGAAGCACAAAGATCTGGACACCCACTTGAATCTGCCTTGATCCGGGCATCTGCATAATAAATATATAACGTGTGGCTTCTTTATTAAGGGAGGAACGCAGGCACATTAGTGAGGCGCTCCTATCCAAATCAACTGAACCATGCGTTTCAAAACCATGCAAGGCTGGAACAGCTGGCTGTTAAATGACAAAAAAAAAAACACATCTGTCGCCTGACATTAAGAGATGCAACACACAGTTTGAATACGTGGGCTCTTTAAAAAGCTCAAACCATGTATTACAAAGTTTTGATTTGGAGAGTGCATTAAAAAATGCATTACATCGCTAATGACAAAAACAGAAATGTAAGTTACAGTAAGCAATGATACAAAGTGACGAGTCTCATATACCTTTTAGGAGAGGTGGCGGGAAGCCAAAATCATTTCACTCGGTGAGAAAATCGATTACTAAAATTAACTTATACTCTCTCCGCTAAAAACGAATTAGTAAAATTGCAATCGTATATTACATCATACCGTTTCAATAATTGTTTTTCTTAAGTGTAATCGATGCATTGATCGCTGCTGAGGTGGCATGTGTACTGTAGTCAAATGTTTGGAAAATATAACACCTCGATGCTGATATCAAACACGCCAGCTACACATGGACTCCTGCCGGCTGTGGTCAACCAACCTTCAGACTTCACTTCCTTCTCTGCTTCTGTCTCTTACTGGCTATTTTCGGGTTTTATCGTAGTACTGTCTCTTTCCAATTCGCCAGTCTCGGTTAAATAATACGTCAAACCCTCCCACTGAATTCATGTTCGGTTTAACTGCAAAGGGTAGAATATGTCGAGAAAAGCAAGCGTACGTCTTCTGTGTGCGTTGCTGTCTCAGTAAAACGTGTAGCGCATATATAGTTTTTATCCTTCATTTTTGTTTATTTTTTTTTAAATTAGAAAACACAGATAATGAATAATATAAAAGACGGTTGGTTCACAGAAACATGCACGCTCTGGCCTGGGCAGGCTTTAAGCCTTCAAGTTGAAGAGATTTTATATCAGCAGAAATCAAAATTCCAGGATGTCATGGTTTTTAAAAGGTCAGTAGAGATATTAAATGCCGGTCTTCTGTAATTAACATAATGTTTATTTAATGTAATGTTTCTTAGGGTCAGTTGTGTTTTTGTTAATATGATACTATGTGTTTGTTTTGTTTCAACTAATAGATACAAAATAAGTGTGTCAAACTTGCTTGCCTGCAAGTGTTTCCAGCTTTTGCAGGCTGCGTCTCAGCCATATGGCTTTAATACATGCATTAAAACTGAGTGCAGTCAGTCAAAGAAACACAGGCAGTGGTTCTAAACTGAACATGAAATTGCATTATAACGCTGATTACAGTTCCACAGAATAGAAGTGAAAAGTGGAATTTAAGATGTGAACTAAGGGTGGTGTGGATTCATTGAATTGCTATAGTAAAATGGCTTTGGTCCTTGCAGTAAAACCTATGGCAATGTGCTGGTATTGGATGGTGTGATCCAATGTACTGAACGAGACGAGTTTTCATACCAGGAAATGATCGCTAATCTACCTCTCTGCAGCCACCCAAACCCCAAAAAGGTAAGTACCTACTGACATTATATTTACAAATATCCATGTTCTCATCATGAATTGCATTCAGTCCCTTTGTTTTACTATATTGAAATATCTGGACGGTAAGCGTAACTATAGTGCCTTCTTGGTTTAATATACAGGAGTCGGCGTTGCGGTCAAATCCTTTCGATACATCATAATTGTGATTTATTCATTTGAAGCCAGTTTAGCTGACAAACAGTGATTTCAATTTCAGTAACACAGCGAAGAGTTCATTTTCATTCTCGTTGTCTCTGTTGCAGGTTCTGATTATTGGTGGGGGCGATGGTGGAGTGCTAAGAGAAGTCGTGAAGCACCCCTTAGTAGAGTCTGTGGTTCAGTGTGAAATTGACGAGGTGAGAGGAGCTTTCTCCACGCGGAGATATTCAGGAAGGATATTCCTTGTAACATCCAGGGAAAACCTTTTTCTTTTTTTTTTTTCTGTTGCAAAGTTTGCGACATTTACAAAGAATTTCCTATCCATTTCGCTTCAAATTGGCCAGCCCTTTACTTAATAAACACGTTACAATTCATAGCAATATAAAGTTAATATATATATACTGTGTGTATATATGAAGATAGTAACATGGGTTATTATAAGATTACATTTGCCATGTGATAAGAGGACACCTAATTATGGCTGTGCTGTGCCAGTTGAATATTTTCATAAAATTCCTTAGTGTTCTGCTCCCCAGAGGGTTAGGTGTTGGCATGAGAACATTTGGGTGTTTCTGTGACTGCACTTATGTAATCCGTCTGTTCTACCGCATGGGGAGAGAGATTTATGCACCCACAAGTCTTGATGCTGCCACTGAATTCTCTGTTTATCTATAGGAATGGAAGGGGATGGGATGGTAGGAAATTTGTATGGGTTATTGACAATCAAAGAACTATGTTGACAGTCCTGAGGACAGAAAAGTCCTGCCATGGAAAAATAGAGGCTACTGTTATTCAAGGGCAATAGAGGTTTTGGTAAGTAAATAGAAACCTCTTGCTTTCTTTAGCTGACCGATAACTGAATCGGATGTGCACTGCTCAAAGAAGGGCTTGCGTCTCCACCAATCAGTAATTGAAGTGAAATGTGTTGAAGCTGTTCCTGTTTTCCTTTTCCCTTTGTTTCAGGATGTTATTAATGTGTCTAAGAAGTACCTTCCTGGCATGGCAAAGGGCTTCTTCAGCCCCAAACTGACCCTCAATGTTGGGGACGGCTTCGAGTTCATGAAGCAGAACCAGGTTGCCTTCGATGTCATTATCACTGATTCCTCCGACCCTGTAGGTACGAACTGACTTCTGCTGTTTACTCAAACTGTTTGTGCTAGCATAGAGTAACAGAGAAATTGCATGTTTTATGTAAGTCTGCGGTGACAGGGTTTTCCCCAGGGTGATTTTGTTTTTAATTGTATTTCCAATGCTAGGCCCTGCTGAAAGCCTCTTCAAAGAGTCCTATTATCAACTAATGAAGACAGCCTTGCGAGACAATGGCATTCTCTGTTGCCAAGGTAAGAATGGTAACCTTACAAAGAGTGGGCTTGCTAAAGGAATACAATTGCTGTTGTGATCCAGTTCTATTGAATTGTGTATCTTTGTTCTAAATTCTGCAGGAGAATGTCAGTGGCTGCATTTGGAACTGATTAAAGAGATGAGGACCTTCTGCAAGTCCCTCTTCCCCGTGGTCGATTATGCATACTGTACTATCCCTACATACCCTAGTGGGCAGATTGGCTTCATGCTCTGCAGTAAGAACACAGTAAGCAACATTTACAAGGATCAATTCCATTAAAAAAAAAAAAAAAAAAAAAAAAGGTTCACCACTCATATCATTTTCTGGTAGGTCTGTCCTACTTAGGTTCTCTGAATGTTAACATTACCCACAACAAGGTGATGTTTATACCATTGAAGGTGCCAGATGCTATATTGAATTGCCCGTCATTTTTATATTTTTTCTTTAGGAGACAAACTTCCGTGAGCCTGTGCGAAAACTGACCGATGAAGAAGTGGAGAGTATGAACCTTAAATATTACAATTACGAGATACACCGGGCTGCTTTTATTCTACCAGAATTCGCCAGGAAGGTAAATCGTGAAGGATGAATTGGAAACTGCCTGTTTAACGCACTTGATTAAAATGTGGGCGTTTGTGTATGAAGTGTCTTTTTATATGTATATTTTTCTTCCAGGTACTAAGTGAAGCATAAACCGTTCTGGAGATGTCCTCTCTTCAGTGTAGACAGAAAGAAACCGCTCCACAGCCACTCAAACCCGCTTCCTCTCTGGGATTAACCCTTTCCGGACCAAGACAGGACCACTTCACTGGGGAAGAAGGAGCAGAGAAACCTCAAGCAATTCTGTGCTTTTGAACCACAAGTCTTACGCACTCATTGCTAGATCTTTTAAGGGCTGCATCTGCATGAAAAGGATGAGCGTTTGCAAAGTACTGGGATTGCATTTTTTTTTTCGTTGTTCTTTTCATCATGACATTTGACTTTTTTTTTTTTTTTTTTTTTTTTATAAATATTCCTATAACAGAAAGCTTTGCAGTCTGTCCAGTGTGTGCAGAAGATATTATAGTAAACCAAGTAATTTTACACATTATGTTGCAGCAAACATGTACTCTGTTCTTCATAAACTAGTGTGTACTTCTGCATTATAAATGAATGTTTCTTACATGGCAGGCTTTCCCATGAGAGCCGTCATTACCTTATGTATTGGAATGGGTTACTAATACTGCTGTAACACAAACTCATAATGGTTGAAGATTAATTCAGTGTCTAAGAGACAGGCCCTGACATGGTTAATCACTGGAAACAAAGTCTTTGCACAAACAGGTCTGATGCCAAATCTTTATGGCTTGTACAAACAGAGTGATTACTCGCTTACTGAGCATGCAAATGCGTAGAATGAATGTGTTTAGTTGGCAGTCTTCAATAGTGTTTAGCAGAGAAGCAGTATTTCCTCTTCTGTCATATTAAAACATGTTTAAAATATGTGTTTTTCACAAGAGGGCATGTGCTTGAACTGAGCATTGTTCTGTCATTGGCAGATGTCTGATCCACTTTAAGCAGTGTTGGACAATTTTTCTGGATGAGTTAAAGAAGTATTTTCAGTACCAATGCAGTCAATGAGCAGGACAGACTACTACCAATAGCAATGGCATTCTTTACCATTGTTACAGGTTGTAATCTTTCTGAACTGAACTACTTGTAAACGTGTATGTGAGTCACATGGACCTGTAAGCATTCACATTGTCCAAGTTACTCTTGTAAACATCTGTAATTATGTTTTCAAATAAAAGAACAAAACTGTCATCGTGCTCGAAATTTCTGCTTTATAGAGTGGCACTGTGTTTTGAAGTGCAGCAGTTAACTCGACAAACATTTTTTGTGAATTAACTGGGCTGATTCTGTTCAGAAACTACACATATCACTTTATTTCAAAGCAGTCCAATACTTCAGAACAGATTGGTCTTTAACATGATGTTTTAAATTCCTCACGGTCCACTGCAGCGTCCCCATTTGTGTCCGCTTCCGTGATCATCTCTCGCAGCTTCTGATCTGAGAAATGAATGCCCACTGACTGACAGGTTTTTTTCAGATTATCAAATGTTATTTTCCCATCTTTATCTGTAATATATATATATATCCTACTAGTAGTACTATCTACTTTTAATTGTAGTCCTTTACTTACCCAGTCTTTTTATTGTCCTTAAGATTGAAGACCATCTTCAGATCTTGAATCTCCTGTCTTGAGAGTTTCTGTGCAGCCCTGTCTGATGCATGCACTCCGCTGACCTGTGTCTTCTCTTCCTTCCATCCTTGTAGAACTTCTAAAAGCTAAGGTGTGGGCGAGAGAAAGTTCTCAGACAATGGAACAGGGGATATGTTAATATGGAACAGGTTTGTTAAGTTTTGCCCCACAAAAGCTTCCAATGGAGATGGTACGACAGGACACGCAGAAAAGCTACAGATAAAATCTTGTTTAATAGTATTTGGACACCTATAATAATTAATATAAATGTAAATAAGGTTACGTGTGACTGATTGCATTATTATTTTAAAAGGTACACAGCACTTAATATATAGCATAATGAAAGTAATTCATTTTCTTGAGAGCCACAGAGATGACATTTTGTTCATTGTCATTGGAAATTGAAACAGAAAAAAAAATGTAAAAATGTTTTAAATGTAATCTTACCAGTACTGTTTGTTACATAGCTTAGTCTTGTGTACAGGTAAGAAGCTTTCACATTTTTAGAAGTTAATCACATGTATTATATCAGATGATTTTGAACTGGCAATAATATACGACTGAAGCAATGCAACACGTTTTTAAATATGCAAACATACAGAAAATGGGTATGTTGCTGAATTTAAGAAATTATAAAAAGTGAAATAAATACATAAATAAATAATATAACAGTATTTTGCAAAGATTACCTTTTGCCCCAGCACGGGCGGTGGAGGAACGTAAAGAGGTGTAATTGCATCCGCGAGCACGACTTTGGTGCCCACAGCTTTTGCAGTCTTTTTATTTATTCTCTTCTTTTTCTTCGCCTTTTTCTTGGTCCCTGTCATCGCTGTGTAGGCTATTTTTTAAATATTTATTTCCCCTGTTGATTCTAGACTTCTAATCTGCAGCCGAATAGACAGAAGCACATTTTGTGCCATGTTGTTTTGACGTGTAGCCAATGGCAACGAGAGAAAAAGGACACAGGAACCCACCAGAGGGCACCAAAGACACGTCATCGTTAAGTGGTGCGCAGGTATAATTTCCATCTGTAAATTCAGTGGAAGGTTTTAAATGCCCTGATTCATAGAGTTTAGTGGAATTTAATTTGGCATTTTTGTCGTTGATCTAATATAATACGTTTTGGTTTTTTTTTTTTGGTTTTTGTTAATGTATTGGAACAGCGTGATTTTAGGTCTACTACACGAAGTGTTAAAAAAATAAAAGTACCCTTGATCAAATAAAAAATCCAATACAGGATACATAAATTATTATTATTATTATTAATAATAATAATAATAATAATAATAATAATAATACATTGGTGTAGTCACTTAGCTTAGCTAAGAAAATTCATTTGGGAATGGGGGTTCGTAGCGGAGATCTGATAATAAGGAGAAAAAAACAACACCAAACATTGTATTTATTTATTTATTAGCAGACGCCCTTATCCAGGGCGACTTACAATTTTTACAAGATATCACATTATTTCACATTATACAGATATCACATTATTTTACATACAATTACCCACTTATACAGTTGGGTTTTTACTAGAGCAATCTAGGTAAAGTACCTTGCTCAAGCGTACAACAGCAGTGTCCCCCACTGGGGATTGAACCCACAACCCTCCGGTCAAGAGTCCAGAGCCCTAACCACTACTCCACACTGCTGCCCATTTTAATAGCAAAGGCTGAACTAAAGACCTTGCCATTAATATTTGAATGACCTAACCCGAACCCAAACCCTAAACTTAATTTGTTCCCCTTTTTAATTACATTTTCTTTCTTTATTGATTTTTTTTTAATGAATCAGAATAATAACAAAAGGTTAATTAAACTGGGCCACCAGCTCAAGAAAATAAATAATGAATAATATACTTAACTACAGAATCAGAACTACAGGGCATATCCACGAAAAAACACTCCCCCATGATTACATTCAATACAAGTGTACTATAGTAAAAGCATAGTTCAAGCATGGTAAAGCCCAGAGAGCTGTGGTACACCACAATGACAATCATAGCAAACTATGGTAAATGCATAGTATAACCATGAGAAAGCATGGGAACACTGTGAAATTACTGCGCACATGTAGTAAAGGTACTCCTGGAAAGTATTGGGACAGATAAATATATTAAGAACAACTGGAGGTGGGACATTGGTAGGCCTTTTTACACCCCAGACCCCTTGTTTACTAAACATCTTGGTATTCCTGGAGATATCATTGTCCCATTTTCAAAAACAGGTACAATATTGTGTTAAGATGCTTTGAACAGACGTTATTCAGGTAAATCCAGGTTAGATGTGAGTCCCAATGTTAATAGAGATGTGAATACATATTGTTTTAACTTATATGAACAGGAATAAGGGAGTGGCCAAAAAATGTAATCAATGCATTGCTGTAAGAAGGCAGTTGTATTATACAAAATTATATTAAAGCAATTATTTTTTATATAATATAAGGCACTAATGAATTTACTTTCTGTATAAGCATTCACGTTCAAAAAACAAATATTTTAGTCACACACACAAAAAAGAACAGAATTCAGGGGCAGCTCGTGAGTCATAATTGCCAGCTTGTCCTTCACCATGGCATATGCAACACACATTAGATCGGCATAGTGTCTGTTTAGGGTTAAGAACCAGCACCATTTGATGTCCTATTGTATTGCTGTCAACAGGAACAGTAAAAACCTGATCTAAAAAAAATCATTTTCTAAATTGAGTATGCACACTTATATATATATATATATATATATATATATATATATATATATATATATATATATATATATATATATATATATATATATATATATACCAACTGTAGCCTGGGTTATCTACAGAGGACTCATAGGGATTTTTAAATGGCATATTTACCAGCTTCTGCATGAATATTTGGACAGCTGCAGGCGACTGAGAATATCATCCAAAACCAATGTCTAAAGAGCAACGGGTCTGGCGCTGTTCATTTCTATTCCTCTCACGACAGAACGAGCCCCGTGACTATGATAGCTGGCTGAAGGACTCCCGAGGGGTGCCTACACGAATGCTGACGTCATGTTCGTGTTTTTAATCCCCCGCAGAGGAAAAGGAAAATGTGTGGACTGAGCTTTTTAACTAGATTAATGGTAATTTATACCCAAATGTCATACTGCAGTTGAGTTGCAGCCTTGGGCGTATTTAAAGTTTTTATATTAAATCTTAAGAAATTGCTCAACTTACAAGGTTCAACCGACTAATGGGCCCGCATTTCAGACTCTTGTAGTTAAGAAAACGCCTTTAACATAAAAAAGGCATATAGAGGTCGTCAGCATTTATTGAATACAAATGTCACATTTTTAACAGGCATTTAAATGCGCACGTGGTATATTCCCAATTCAGTTAAATTCCTGCATTGTTCGTTTGGACGCGCTATTGTATTTTACTGGGGTTGGACAGTATATTGGAAACACCTGCCATAACACTGTCAAAAAAAAAAAACAACAAATAAAACAAAACATAATGACCAATCACTTTGGGTCCTTGACAGCAACTAATCGCCACCTATAAACTGTGTGAGGTCAGCTGTGTGATACTGAATAATACAGACATGCAACACGGAGATGCATCCTTTATATATCACAAAGGATAACAGGAGCATATCATTCAGTCCTGTTGTAAGACAACCCTTCTACACAAAAGGTGCGAAACTCACAGGCGATTCTAATCATGTCTCCAATTTATATATATTTTTTTATTCTGAAATATCTTCAAACATATACTGTCTGATCCGTATATTCAGTAAGTTATAGAGTCAGGCACAGCAGACTTGAAAGTAATCATTATCTTAAACAAAGCCAACACAACATGCTCACGCTAGTTTTCTATTTACTGTGCAGACTGATGCTGGAGAACACATTGCAGGGATGCATTGTGCGCACCACAGAGTGCAGAACGAACATGAAACAAGTTCATTTCTTTGTATATCTTGTGCTTGATCTTACTATTATAGGCATCTGTATTCACGTTTTTGTAATTGCTCTTATTTGAAATCATTCTCATCCACACGTTCTCTTACTGGACTTTACTCCTATAAGCAAATATGTTTTCTATAACTGCTCTCAGTCAAACTCGCACTTATATGTAATTATTTCCTGTATTCTTTATTTTGCTCTTAATTGAATTTGATCTATTTGCTACTGGTTTTATTGTACTTTATAACATACATACAAATGTACAGACGTAGGGATTTGATCCCTACAGGGGATAATAAATAATAAGCTAACAGAAACCTGATGTTTAAAAAAAAAAAAAAAAAAAATCATAGCGCGGTTGATCCCTAATAATGAGAAATAGTGTTTTGATAATACCTTGGTATCTGGCAGCAACCATTAATGGCTATTTGGGTTATTGATTCAAGTCATGCTCTTACCAAGAAGTCACACCTGACATACGCAGCATGCTGTACTTCAACTGCACACGGGACAGACGCTGAAGCATAGGCAGCTCATTGGAGCTCTTTTGTTTTTGGAGCGCATTATTTACATATAGATTGATTTCAAAGTTATACATTACATAAAATGAATACAAGAACATTAATCCAATAAGGTAAACCAGAGCTTGACAGTATTTAACTATTGGATGGTTTATATACAAGCTTGTCAATGGTACAGCCAGTTGTTTTGTGTCTTAAGTTCATATCTTCTCTAGACCTGCTATGTTATGTGTGCAGGTGCCAGACGGGTCAATACATCGATGCCAGCATTCGCTTTAAAAATGGACACAACACTGTGCTCTGTTGGAGAAACAGAACTGTGTTAATGTGCTGTACAGCACTCCAGGACTGTATCACCACCAAAAAAAAATCTCCTTTTAATATTGTTTTAGCTTCCCTTTTTGGGGAAAAAACAAATGCGATCATTTCTGGCTTCAGACAGGCACAACCTTTGAGATCTCCATCAGTGTTAGGAGACAAATATGTTACATACAGAGTAACAGATCATTGCATTTGCACTTGTTAACCTTTTTTGTCATTGCAACTTCTGACATGGCAATCCGGAACCTTTTGTTTTACAATGACCCAGAGGTACTCTTTTATATTAACTTGCCCTGATGAAATAGCTTGCTCCTAACCTCTGAGTGCATGTCTTTTGCAGTATTGTATTTAGAATAGTATCCCCTACTGTGTCAAGCTGCCTCCACTATTTTTGATTCTCATGTGTGTCTTTTTTCTTCTGTTAGTATTGTACATCATGCTGTACAATACTAACAGAATAAATAAAAATAAAACTTTATATTATTTCAACTTCCCAGTCATCAAAGTGGAAGCAGGTGTACCAGAGAAAGGGAGCACTTAGGTGATGAAAATGATCTAGAGAAAGGGAGGGAAGGGGTTAATATCGTCCACAGGTGTAATGTGGGTTTGAGCCACGCTTAATGTCGTCTCTGCGTCAGTGCCAGCCTTGGTGAGGGGGGATATATAAAAGGGGCTACAGCAGAACAGAGGAAAGCCCTGATTGTGAAAGACAGCGACAGCACCTTGTAGAGTCTCAGCCTGCATTGATCTCCTCCGCATCACTCAGCATGCAGCTCCGAGCCAGCCTGGTGTCCCTAATGCTTGTGGTGTACAGCTTGAGAGTCGTAGCCGTCCTGCCTGGCGAGGAGAGACTCTCTGTGCACAGTAACAGGGTGAGTAGGGGACTGGGGGACAGCCTGGGACACCTGCCAGCAAGAGATGATTTATCTGTAAAGGAATATATATATATATATATATATATATATATATATATATATATATATATATATATATATATATATATATTCTGCATGGATGACTGTGTAGCATATCATATTTCTTTACCTGAGGTTTCATTTTTTTGGGGGGGGGGGGGGGAAATACAATTAGTTATTTAAATAAAAATGTGCTTTATCACTGATTATTTTGTTATACAGTAACAGGTTTGCAGGGATAGACAGGTGATAAGAAGCAGAGAAGCAATTTCATCATTACTTTTTTTCCTGTGCAAAAAAAGGAGAAATTTTCAGATGCAAAAAATTAGAACATTATCTACGATTCGGCCAAGATAGTTAGATATGCTTTTAAAAAAAATGTACATTTTTATTATTTTGCCAATATTTTACTACTCAAGATAACTTTTTGATGTGCCGACTGTTAAATTAGGGATATGTAAGGTTATATAAGAGAAGTACAGGAATAAAATAATGAATGCAAATGATTGTAACATTTAATTAGACTTTTCTACAAACTAGAATTTGAGACCCTCTCGTTACATCAGAAACTATTGTTTTGTCAGAAATGTAGCTTAATTCAATTTTTAATATTGCAATAGGTTTACATTTATGATTTTTTTAAAAATCAATGTATTGTATGGATGTCTGTGTATTATAAATCCATATCAAAGTGTCAAAAAGTGGAATTTCAATTTGTCTTTATTATTCCTTTTTGGATTGTAATGTACAAATAATTGTGCAGTTTGGCTCTGCGGGAGGTGAATAAAAAAATATGAGAAAATAAATCTGGACATATGCTTTGCATTAGTCTTTCACACATAACCGTAAATCAACGGGGTACCTGTAGAAATACTAAAAGAGATGTCAGTAACAAAGTATTTTCTATTGGTGCATGTATCTAGGCTTGTCCCATCTATCTGTTCATCCATCTGTTCCACTGCACACACAGGAGCTGAGCAAAGAGAGGAAGGAGGGCTTTCTCAAGTTGCTGTCAGGCTTGCTGGATGGAGTGGACAGTTCAGTAGTGCTGGGGGAGGACGTGTCCCCCATGGACCTGGAGGAGCCCCTGGACTCCCGTCTTGAGGAGAGGGCCGTCTATAACCGTCTCTCACAGCTACCCCAGAGAGCTCGCAAAGCCCCCTGTAAAAACTTCTTCTGGAAAACCTTCACGTCCTGCTAACACCCAGACCCCCTCGCCCAGCCTCCAACACCAGACCTGTGACACGATGAACTGAACTCGCACTGTAAATAACATGAAAAAAAACAACCTGTGGTCTTCATTCACTCAGTCTGTTTAATTATTATTACATCCAAAATAAAGCATGATTAAGAGATTTGTCTTCCATGTGCTTCCATTTCTTAACATGCCCGCAACTAGGCTTGCTAGACTCATGTACAGTAGTGTAGGTTTGAAACATGACATAGGTGAAAGTGGGTATCAAAAAAAATTAAAAAATATGCATTTATTTAACTTTCCAAGCCTAAATTAAAACTATAATGCCCAACTGTATTTATTTTCAGTGGGTTACAACTGGCTACGTGATTCACCGATGCAATGGTGGGTAATACAGAATTAAAAGTACTGTTTCACTTGGTCTGAATTCTTTTGAAATTCTAAGGGGTTCTATTTTGCATAAAGAGCCCATTCTAATGTTGCATAGAATGCTAGCACTAGAAATTAGGGGGGAGGGTTACAGTCCAATAGGTTTACCAGTGCAGCTGTGAAATGTTATTTGGATCATTATAAAGGGTGGAACCATCTGCTAGGTAAAGCTTCTGGCTAAGAAACAATATTAGCAGCTTGACTGTGCAGAAAAATGGACGAACCTCTGCAGGCTAATACAGCACCCTGCTTTAGATTACAATTTATAACAGAGACATTGACTAGTCGGCCACTGTATTTAAAGTTGCTACTGTGAAAGGGTGCAGTTATGAGGGATCTAGTGTAAGAATCCATTCAATTAAACATGTCAAACACCAAGCCCTCTGTGGTTGATACTCAGTTCTTATTTCAGAACTATGGCTAGTGGAAGCGAGTCTATAACTGCAGGCTTCTCTACAGTTAAATAAGAAGAAATCCCTGGTTCCAGGTATATATCTGAGCAGCCTTGACTTGTCAATTTACCCCCAACTGATGTGCGTATTTATTTTCTGAAACGTGCATACAGGCTGCAACTGACACATTCACACGACTGGGTAGTTTTTAATGGATTTCAGCTACACTCACAGATATTCACTGCACAGTTACTGCGCTTGTTCCAGGTTTCCTTGCCAGCTCGTAATGGTGGCTCACTCACCCAGTCACAGTAGTACATATGAACTAAAGACAGTTGCGTGTCATGTGCTATACTGCTTGTATTACTGTGCCTCTTCTGTAGATGAGTAATACTTTTGAAATACTGTAAAGAAGTAGTTTTCAATGTTTTTTTTTTTTTTTGCTCTGCTACAATGGAAGCAGGTTTGACCATTCTGATGTAAGGAACCAGTGGGTTTAAATATATCCACAGCTACAGAACACCACAGCTGTTAATGGAAGTATAATAACTGGAGCCGTACGCTTTAAAAATGACCCTGTGTTTGATTGTAAGCACCAGAAGCAATCTGTACCCAGCGTCGGGTCACGCAGGCCAGCTTTTAAGAGCTGTTATTCTCTGAACCAAAAAGTGCTCCAAACAGATGAACCTTTTCACATGCTGACAAATCTAAGTGACAGCTGATCCACCAATGATGGCTTGAGGCTATTGGGGACGTGCGTGTCAGTTCAGTGTCCCTGAAACAAGAAAGATACAACTGCCTGCCTGCCTGCCTGCCCTCATCTCTCAAAACTGCGGTCTCATAATTACAGCGCAGCAGTGACATGATGAGAAAGGCCTTCTGGCTCACCAATATGAGTACTTACCTAATCAGAATTTCAGTTTCATCCATCTGACACATGTTTTACCTAAAATGATTGGTTGTAGAACAATATCTTGGAATTCAAAATAGCTATGCCATTAATCAATGCCAATAATATAATAGCAGCCTAAGTTAATACAATTAAAAGTCACTCCTAGGAGTAAGTAAAGTAGTAAAAGTTTTCTTACTTCAAAGACACTTCATGAAGTACAGTAAGATGTACTTTGAGCCCAATTCATACCATTTTATTTGTGATTCATCGCTGATAATGTGTTAAAATAATCAATCAATAAAAACAGCTCCTCTTTAGCTTTCAACAGCTAAAGAGTTAATTGAATTGTGCCACAAATGTGCTCAAATACAGGCTGTGTCAGTACCTAACACTGACAGCCACATTGCTTCAACATTGGCTTGAGACCTTAATCTTGATCAGACAAAAAATGGAGTTAGCCTAGGCCACCTAGGCCATAAAAAAGTTACACAGAATACAATAATACATTGTGGTGGTTGTCATAGCAATTTTATAATGAATCAGGTTTCGCTAGCAAGAACATTCTGCTATCAATTGATTATTCTGCATTTGTTAGAGTTTCAGATTTGTCCTGTCTGTTGTGTGTCCTTTATGTCTGTGCCTTTATTAATTGCTTTAATATTTTGCGACTGACGCACAGGAAGTCAAATCAACATTACATGTCAGAAATCAAACTGCTTTTCACTTGTTTGCGGCCTGTTCGATGACAATGATTATACCTCTATTTATTTACGATGCTCGTGCGCAAGCGCCAGCAACACTGCATTCTAGCAGCCTACTTGATTATTTGAGAATATTAAACAGTTTCTCAACTGAACGCTTTTGACTTTTTTGGTTACGTGTGAAAAATGCTATTTGGGTTTAACAGCGTTTGTTTTGCTCGTAAGTAGGATTTGCAGACACATGCTAGGCCCGATGCAATAAAGGACTGTGGATTTAGGTTTCAGAATGCTCAGGCCTCGCTTCCTTTAAGGTAGATTAACAGGGACATGAAATAACAGGCTACCCGTAGAATTACAGTGTGTTACATTATTATAATGTACACTGGTGATATCATTACTCAAACACAATTTTCCAAAGCACTCTCGAAACTTTGTCATACAGTCAAAGCTTGGCAACATGCCTTTCCTCCATCTGAAGTTTCACAATCCTCTATAAAATTATGCTTTACACTCTAACAGAACCCAGTGTAGTAAATTACATCGAGAACATAACACATATTACAAAAACAACTCCAGGAGGAGTTTATTAAATCGACACAGCGTCTATTTAATTTATATAAAGAGGGATGGATCAAAATACAGCCATGCTTTCAATATATCAAATAGGATTTAAAATTTAAAAATATCGCAGTGCAGAAATGTCACTGCAAAATATAATATATTCTAATGGATCTGGTTATCCAGATAATTCACAGCATGGTAACAGTGTTTAGTTGCACTTTAATTACAATGTAAATCCATGCGTGGTTCTGTAGTAATTACCTTTGCATTACAACATACATTAACGACCGCCTAACATTATGATTTGCACGCTGTGTTATCTACCTTTGTAAAAGCAAGGCAGCCATTAAGAAAAGAGGAATGAAATGGCACTTTCTGAAATGTCACTGTCTTGAAGTCTAAGGAATCCTACACTGAATGCTTTGTTCTTCAATATCATTATTACCTTGCACCGTGGTATTTATCCATTTGAATTCAAATCTACCTTTTACTACAGCCTGTGACAGCATCCATCTGCGATGCAGAGCTTGTGTGGTCTGCTTGGCGTTTGTAACAGCTAGATCCTTATTTCTTTCTAACAGTATTGAAAGAGGACGTGGTAATCCTAGGCTGCCCTTTTCTACTATTCAGCATATGCTAGAGCCAGCGGGTAACGTCTCTCCTGGCATCACATGATCAGTGCAATAGCTTCCTGGATTTCTTTCAAAAGAAAATGGACCATATTAGATTTGAAATTGTGTCTTCACCCATCGTTGCTGCTTTAATTATTGATCCTCCTGCTTTCACTGGGACTGTTTTAACTGTCTGAATTATCTGCCAAATTAAAACCTGCCACCTGTTCTTTAGACCCTATTTCCACTTCCTTATTCAAATCTTGTTTCTCAGCCGTGTGTCTCTTTGTTATTAGCATTATTAATGAACCACCGAGCTCTGGAATTGTTCCCTCACCCCTCAAACTTGCTGCTGTTGCTCCTTTATTAAAAATAATAATAATAATTTGGACTCTGATGTGCTGTGCAACTGCAGGCCAATTTCAAATGTACCTTTTCTGGCAAAAAATTTTAGAATGGGTTGTAGCGTCTCAGTCACATGTAATGAGCTCTATGAACCCTTTCAGTCCGGTTTTAGACCTTAGTTAAGGTGGTAAATGACTTATTGACGGCTGCAGATTCAGTCTCTCCGTCTGTTCTTGTTCTTTTGGACCTTAGTGCGGCTTTTGACACTGTTATCATGATGTTCTTGTACATCGTTTAAGAACTACATTAGTGTTTTTGGCACTTCTCTTCAGTGGTTCAAGTCCTACCTGTTTAACAGAAGACAATTTGTTACCATAGTAGGTCTGATGTTGTCTCATTCCCCAACGCAACTTGCGGTCTGCTAAAAATGATCCCCTTTCCATGCCAAAACCAAAGTTACGAACTATGGGAGATCCTGGCTTTTGTTATTTGTCCCCTGGTCTCTGGAACTCCCTTCCAAGGTCAATCAGCGACAGGGTCTGTCTATGTTTAAATCGTGCCTCAAGACTCTTTTTTATGCATTGACTTACAGCAATACATAGTTTTTATTGCATTATTAACATAGATCCCCTGCCATAGCTGTAAACATAAAATCTTACAATCCCATGAGTGGTTCTCTATATAAAACACAAGTGTGATTGTAACATGGGGGAGTGGAGTCAGACAAATATGGGGGTGTGCACAGCCACAGCGGGTGCAATGCTGAGGCTAAGCCACTGCCATGTAATAATCCGACTGCACCAACTCTAGAAAAGAGCGACTAAAAGGTTTTTTTATTGGGAAAGAGCAATGCATGAACCACAAGAAAAGCAGAGGACAATGTTTTTTATTTCTGAGATAAAATATTCTTTTTGTATTTACAGCCAGAGAATATATCAAATGGATCAGTTTCCAGGGCTTCGTAAAAACCAAGGCATATTAGTCAACATCAGCTACACAAATTAGACACCGTCTAATTTCAGCATCAGCATCACAGGCAAGGCCATAACCAGAGCTGACATTCTACCAGGTCAAACTTAGGTTTCAAGTTATAGCTGGCAGTGTTTATATGACTGCTTGGTATTTACTATTCAACATCCAAATCTATGTTACACGGCAAACCAACAGAGAAAATCGGTACTTTGCCAGAATTTTTACATAAGCATCAGCATTTATGATTTATGATAAAAAAAAAAACAACCGAGGACACAACCTCAGTGTCTTCATAGCTAGTTATGGTCATGATCACAGGTTGTAAAGCACTGAAGGGGACCTAAGCAGAATAAAACAATCCAGATTTAGTTACATTGGTGAATTGGAGATGTGGTTGAGGACTCGGTCAAACGAAATGTATTCAAATCAAAATAAATCAGAGCAACTAAACAGAGAACAAAACCAAGCGAGTCCTCAATCTCACCTCCAATGGAGTTCAGCTACCAAACACCAGGCACGTATTCTATTGGCTAAATAATCCCATTCTCACAGCTATCAAAGAAAGGAACTGGATTTTCAATTTTCAGGCTAAACAATGACATCCATTATCCTCCCCGCTCTCTCCTTCTTAAATCAAGCTTTATAAACGTATCCAGTTACACACAGTTTTTTATTAACAACATGCATTCCAGGTATTGATCAGTTGTGTGCAACAGGAAAGCTAATATATCTTATCCATATGTTAGACTAGCTGTCCATCCTGATGTAAATGGAAAAAGGAGGCAGCAACAGTAATTCCTGGATCAAAGTTCAGTAAGTGTTGGTCCACATTGATCATTTGGTAACATTTTACATTACGTGTCTGTATTTACTGTGTATTTACATAGTACTTAATTAATAAATGCATGTACTTAAACAATTACAATGTTATTATGCATAGTTACAATTACATAATGTGTAAATCTTTTTGCATGATTTAAACCTAACCCTAACCCTATCCCTAACCCTAAACCTAAACCTAAACTTAACCCTAACCCCTAATCATAAAGATTTTAAAGATTTATACATTAAGTACCTTGTAACTATGCTTAATAACATTGTAATTATGTGTAGGTACATCGGTATTTACTAAGTAACTACTATACACAGTAATTAGAGAAACTTAATGTAATGTGTTACCAATCATTTTAGCGCACGATTTTAATGTTAAAAATTATGTTCAAGATGTTTTGTGTCAATATGTCAACATGATATGTGCTGTCTGACATCTCAATTAAGTAAATACCCTCAAAAATGGAACAATCAGTATTCATTAGGTACTGTTTGGTCTAGCATCTATATCTGGGCAATTATTGTGTACTGTGTCTCTGAGCCTCTCAACTACAGACCATCATCAACGTTTGATGTTTCTGAGTTTTATTTAGTACGGTACCAAAAGATTTAGGTCTTAAAAAAACAAACTTTTCCACTTGTAATATATCCTTGAGCAGTACAGCTCTACAGGAACATCAAAGCCTGCTTCTGTAACTAAAGGATTTGATTAGTTTGCTTTTGATCTAAAAAAAAAAAAAAAGTAAATTGGTGACGCAGAATTTATTTTTTCTGGGGGGGACAAAAATGCAATTGAGTTTTACAAATTGAAGACTTCAAAGTAGATCCTTTACAAAGATGCGACTCAAGCAGAATTCTTTTTGATGAGAGGGAACAAGAGACCCCCGTAAGACTGTGATATTGCAGGGGAAGATCAGAATGCTAAACTGCTTTCCAGGATCGTGCTTGAATAGGTTGCTTGCATTTTAAGGGGAGCAGTGGGAAGCTATTAACCCTTTCCACCACAAATTCATTCTTCTGCACACTCTGTGTGACATTATACACGCACATTAAAATCCAGTAAAAAAAATACTAAATGAATTGAATGCAGGTGACTATAATTATTCTATCTTCTACTAATCCCCTTAAAATGATGATGATGCCCTAAAAGGTAACTTTGCTATCCCTTAACATTGATTACACTTTAGTTAGCCAATATTAAATTAGCTTTAAAAGCCATTTTCATTTTTTATTATTATAATTTTTTTCCAATTTGATGGCGCTTGCAGTCATTCAGATTGGTTGTGGGTCCTGCTGATCCAATGTTTTGTAATTATGTTTTTGAGCTTGTCTGGACAAGTGCTATATATAAATCAATCTTTATTTTATATAGCGCCTTTCATAGTGGACCACCATCACACAGCGCTTTACAAGATGCAGTAACAACAAGAAAATCCATAATACTTTAAATACAGAGAAATGCATAATACATGATATACAGTAAAAAAAAAAAAAAGCAGAATACATTAAATACAGTGGAAAGTGCATAATACATGATAGTAACATAATACATGAAATAGTAGCAGCAACACAGCAGCTAATAGCAGATATCAGGCTTAAAGAGCGTGGAAAGCAAGAGAGAACAGGTGGGTCTTGAGAGTTGATTTAAAGAGAGTGACGGTGCACCAAAGCTGGGAGAGAGTTCCAGAGAGTCGGAGCCATGAAGCTAAACGAGCGTTCTCCAAGTGTGGTGAACTTATGCTTGGGGATAACAAGCAGGCCATATATATAAAAAGTCATACACAGGTTTTGAACAACTAGATTTATTTATGAGTTGAGATCACGTGACTCCAGCCAATGCTAAAGTATGTGGGACAAACTGAAAGCAGGTCTTGTGGACTGATGCTAACAAAACAAAATCACGTAGATGTTTCCCAAAGAGCGAGGTTCTTCACCTGCCAAAACATTTCTGACAGGCATATCATATAACGCTGCATTGAGGGTAAGATTTACTGAACTTGTTTATTCACTGTTTTAAAGGGGAGTTAAATATGTCATTTCCTGCATATCTCTAAGGACTGAATGATTCCAGCTCTCTCCCTCTCTCCAGAGTCCCGTTCATTCTCAGGGACTCAGCTGTAACATTTCCGGAGAACAAGTTTGCTTTTGACTGGTTTGAAGCCGAGCTCGTGACAAATGGAGGCATTGTTACTTTTCTTTAGATGCTTTTCGAAGAGGCGAAGGCCCGGCTAATAAATGTCTTGCGTCTGTCAGGACTGTTCTATAAAAGTCAGACACCGCGGGTCTGTTTAATGCACTGCTGGCAGGACACAAAGTGAATTTGGCATTTACTAAGAGAAGAATAATGATGTCTGATAGATTTGGGTGTAATTGTTTTCCAGCCCGCCTCTTAGTCTTAAAGCACATAATGACCACTTTGCACAATACAGCGAAACAGAATTCTCAGAAAATGAGATGTCATGGCGATAAAGAAGTGAGGTCGGACAACCATCTCCATAGCAATGCAATATACGCATCACACTTCACCAGTTCCAGGAAATTTAGATTTTAGATAATGCAGAAAAGACCAAAATAAAATGTTGTCAACCGAATCAACATTTTGGACAGGCATGCATCTAGTGTACGCCTTGTTCAAAACAACCAATAACATTTCCCAAAAATAAATAAGTTGTGAGCAGAAGACTTATAAAAAATAGGTTAATAATTAACAACTGTTGCCAATTTAATACACGATAGTGTTCTTGGAAAAGCAATGTTGATATGGTGGCTATGACACAAAGCAGAAGATGTTTAGCTGTTCACTATCCTTTGCTTACATGTCTGTTTCAGTCAAAGCACCATAAAATGGAATTGAGTACGGCACATACTTTCATAAGGGTTTTCACAATGTTCTCGAGACCACTGTACCACACCGCTTACAACTTATCTTGTCTGCTGTTTTCGTAATACACCGATACAGTCAACGTTTTTATGGTGAGTGAGATTTTTCAACAATATAGAGTGTGGAAAAATGTAATTAATTGCCCTAAATGCAATTCTTCTATGGAACTTACCTTAACCCTAATGTTAAGGTAGGTGTTTGTGTGTTGGAATTAAGAACTAATTTAAATCTTAAATCTCAGTTTTCAAATTCTCTCAGCTGGCCTCTGGCAGAAAAGCTTTACTGCTCTGGCAAATTGGAATGTTTTCATTTCATAATGATGTAGCGAATTGAGACATAATTAAAAAAAAATGATTAACATAATTTAGATATTTTATTTAACATCATGTAATCAAAGAAACTACAAAGTGATATTGCAAAAGTCTACCGGAAGCCACACTAGTAGTACGGTATTCCATGTTAGATTTCAAAATGTCAGTTTTTTAAATTTGTGTCAGTTTTTTGTTAAGTATAACTACAAAGCATTATGTAATTCAATATGTTAACATAACATTATCGAGCAGGTTTCATTCAACTTTATGAAGCAAAATTAGTTCATTCTATATCTGTTGCGCATCCTTCTGTGTCGTTTTACCTCAGCAGTGTCTTCTGGGTCAAAGCAGGTCAGTCTACTGGGGGAAAAACATTGGTTAATGACAGGAAAGAAACCATTGAAGTAGAAGGGACAATGTTATCCTCCAGATGAAATTCCCAAGCAAGTGCAACCCTAACTGAAACCAAGTCTACAAACAGAGTGTAGTACCAGATTTCATGTTTAAAATAAAAAAATATGTGATTACTATAACATGTGTTTCTTTCAAGACTGCACATTTTAAACCTAAACTGTGAATGGAAATACACTGTAGGTAGTATCATTATTTTAGCTTCTATTGCCAGCATACGGTGAAAAGGAGGGGCTGCATTAAAATGCACTCTCCTACACAAATAATGAGAATTGAAACATATTATACCATAAGAACAACAAACTGCTGAAGGCAGTGCCGTTTATTAAGGTTCTGAAGATTGAAATATCCATTACCAGTAATCTTGTGAAATGTTTATCCTGCTGCATATGTATTACATTTTTTAACTATACTTTGCATATAATTAAAAGGTCACTGTTCGTGTTTTATTTATTGATGCGCTTTCCTCTACGACAACAATCACAAACATTAGTAATATGGTCTGCGGTGCTAGTTTTTGTCCGAAGACTCTTTTTAAAAAAAATTCTGTTTTGAAACAGCCAATAGAAACAGACAAGAAAGCTTTAGTGAATGCAGTATTGTGTTTAAACCTTTCATGCATATCTCCCTCATATAGGGTAAAAAAACCTCTCTTCTAGACTTTATATGTGGATGTATGTAAGACGCAAATGCATGATAGCCTTATATGATGATGCCAGATATTTTCAATATTTCATGCATGAAATAGTTAATCGAAACAGGCTTTTAAAACAGTCTTTAAATAAAGAGTTAAGTCGTGAACATGGACCTGTCCAGACTGAAGAAAAAACTAATGACAACCCAGCAATCACTGTAGATTTGAGATGAATACAGTGAACTGCAATTACTGTACCAGTACTTTCCCACTATTACAGTTGTATTGCACTGCTCACGGTGGTGTGTTTAATCTCGCTGAATAGAGATATTCTGCAAAACAGTCCTTTAAACCCAGCCTCAGTATACTGTCATGGTATATCAACAGCATTGTTTAAATGTACTAGAGTCCTCTATTACACCTATATAAATAAGAATTTCAATCAAAACTCTTAATTCCTATTATAGTTCTCTTTGTGACCCCTGCTGCTCCATTGTTCAAATAATAGGAACGTAGGCCGGTTTAACACTAAATCATTATAATGATACAGGCATCACTGAGATCTTGAAGTTTCTGGATCAATTTTACGTTTATTGCTTCTGCCGTGTCCCCAGACGGCTTATTTTAAATTACGCGGAAACAGGTTAAGAAAAGAATGTTTTGTCTGTGATTGAAAAGCCCAGCAGTGTGGAAAACTCGTCTGTCTCAGTGTTCCAGTTGTGATCCCCTCCAAGGGACAGAAGATTACTTTAAAAGGCTATTGATTAAAGATAGGTCAGGGTTTAAACATTTTTTTATGCTGTGTTAATTTTAAACATTACAGTAGAACAGGACGGTACCATTGTTTCTGATGTGATGGGAATTTATACATATGTAGAGCTTTAAAACCTATGACTAATGCACAGTAAATTAAGCGCCCAATGCCCATTACTGACATTTAAAAAAAAAAAAAAAAAACTAATATCCAATATCACCACCCAAACAAACAGCACACCGGAGCACCGAATGGTAGAGAAAACAAGTATTATAGTGTTAGGTTGCATTGCCTTTCATTTCATAGTGTAACATAGTGTACTGTTTATGGGGTTTTCTGCTACTGCTCTCCAGTCTTGAATTGTTGAAGCAAGGAGCCTGAAGCACAATTCTACTTTTCATTTAATTTCTATTTTCTTGATGAAGTATGAATTAATTGTTATGATGTTTTGAATTCAAACAATAAATGCTACTCAATTGACTTTAAAATATCTACAGTGAAAGAGTTTTTCTCTTGAACCAGTATTACAGGCTCTTGAATCACCGTGACCTGTTGAAAACCAACAACTACCAGCTCATCCCAGTGCTGGCCATTGCTGGAATTTCCTAGTTGTAGGAATCGTGGGGGTCACGTGACCCCCACGATTCCTACAACTAGGAAATGCAAAAGTATGTGGGGCAAACTGAAAACAACAGGTCTTCCAGACTGATGCTAACAAAACAAGATCTTTCCCACAGAATGAGGTTCTTCTCCTGCCAAAACATTATACTAATCCTTGTAAACAACATTCGTAACCTCCTCCTGCTGCAAGCATTAGCAGGGCCCTGCTTGTTTAGTTCATAGAGTGGCATGTAGGTTCAGGTGTAAAGCTGTCCTACAGAAATGTGTTTGAAATAGAGACAGCAGTTGCTCCCGTCTTATTATTGCATCCCATTCTCTCTCATTACAGGTTCACAGCGGTGCACCTGGGATCCCAATTGGACCATGGCAGGGCTCGGCTGTACCAGACAGAGGCACGGGAGCACCAGGAGACAGATCCTAATCCATGTTAACAGGCGCCAAAGCCTAAATTGAAAGAGTAATGGGCTTCTCAGAGTGAGGATTAACTTCAACGCAAGATTCAACATCAATTCATCAAGTGCAATTTTCTGTTATTAGCCTTGCTTTTAAAAGCAGCTGGGAAGTAAATGCGATTTCATTTTTAGCTCTGCCCTAACTCCTCATTTTGACAACAGCCTTGCTTTCTCTCATAATACTAGGCAAAATCTGTGATTTTCATACAGCCGTTTATAAAATCTGTTATAGGAACGAGCACTGTCAGTTTTGACACTTCAATATATTTCAAGCAGTATTTGTTTAAAGATTAGAAAATCTGTCCTAGCGCTATTTGAAAGGTACTGTATGCTCCTGGACAATCCTGAACAAATTCGGGCATCAAATTTCAAATTTTCAAATGTATTTATTTAACCAGGATAGAACCCTTGGGATATATACAGCATATATCTCATATACAAGGGGGCCCTGGCAAGATAAACAATGTTATAAAATCAATAAATCATTCAGGACAAAACAGTTCAAACAATCAAAAACAATAATACAAATAAAAGTAAAAATAATAGTTAATATTTACAGGATCTGCATCTACATACTACTACAGATTTCTACATATGAAAAATACCTACCGAGCACAGTTCTGCTGTGGATCAAAGGTACCGGGATACTCTAGATCACAAAGAGATATGTAATGATTTACCAGGAAAAGTCCATATTAAATGGTTAGATCAAACATGTACAGTCATAACAAGACTATGGCCTCCTCCTCCTAGTATTGTATCAAAAGACACATCATTGTTTCCTGCTCATACATATCATATGAATAATATTTCATAGCTTTGGTGGCACCTTTTTTTTTAATGCTAGTGTGCTCAAATATTTTTGCACAATTTTTATTAGCTTTACCACAGCACTCCCGATGAACTGAAGATCATTAGGCATGCTTACTGCTATATCCAACTGGAAGGCTTTTGTTATTATAGGCCAGACTACATTTAACCCTTTCAACCCTTATCTTAGTGCAGTATGTTAACATATGCCGAGGAAATCACGCTGAAATCTCACAGGACTCCTAAGTCCCAGTCTGAGGAAGTGTATCAATAAATATTTAAAGAAATGTGTTTATTCTCAGGTATACTCAATAAAGGAGCTCCTTCTTTAATCATTAACTTAATTTCGACAAAAATAATCCAGGACTGAAAGGGTTATCTTGATTATGGGTGGCATCATAGAACTGACTGGCCCTTGTATGTACAGTAACAAAAACATGCACAGCAGGGCAATGCAACAAGAAAGAAAGAAAATGGCATGGTGGTCTGCTGGTGCTTGCTGCTGAATTAAATAGCCTAACAGTGCAAACTTTTTCATATCCATGAACGAGCAACATTTGAATCACCCTGTACTTTAATACTAACAATAGCAACTATCAAAACCCCTTTTACTTTGTACTGTATTAAATACAATTTGGCTTCTGCTCCCGACTACAAAAAAACACACGACTCGAGCAGTAATAGACATGGAGCTTGTTGGAAGTAATAGCAAGCTTCTGTTCTGAAGTACGCTATTTGTGCCTCAATCAATGAAATGGTTTAAAAACATGATATAGTCTAGTCTGCTGCAAGAATTCATTATCTAACTCAGGGTGGAGCAATGGGTAATGTTTGTACTTGTTAAAGGCATGTTACCCTGGGATAGGTGCTTTTGTATTTGAAGAGCTGAGGGTTCAATATCCCATCCAGGATTGAATCAAACCTTAATTGAGGTCCTGGTTTCTGATTGTACAGCAAGACCTGCGTCTGGAGTACTTGAGTCAACTGACAAAATCACTGTTTTGAATGATTGCCTTACAAGTTGCTACAGTCTATCTGGCGGGGTTACTGGCAGAGAATTGCACGGCACCACAGTACAGTGCCAGGACTTTTATATTCGACAGAGACTCCCATTAACATGAAACATGGTTTAAGCACAAAGCTTTTATAGCTCTTGTTTTAACAGGTACAACCTACACAGTTAATGAGCTGTTAAGATTACATGCACATTTTAAACCTCCAAGAATCTCCAAAACCATTATGGCAGCTTGGTACAGCCAGGACACGATCCTGTGCTCCCCTGACTGAATGACACCCTGCACACCAATCGGCTGTGCCTTCACCAGGTGAGCCACTCTGGGATCCCCTGAGAGCCAGCTTTTAGATCCTTGCATGCAAAGTAGATAGTTATCTATTATCAAAGTCTTGCATATTCTCAGTGATAAGTTTATCCCTGCTTCAGACTTGAAATGAAAGCAATTAATGAGATGGGGACTTTGAACACGCATCATGACAGGAAGTGGTACACATGCAAATCAGATGGAATCTTCCTGTCCTTGATTTTAACAGCCACTGTTCAACTTTTCATTTCTAAGTTTGGATTGTCTCTGACAGTAAAATGCCCTAGAGCTGCTCTGCTCCATGCTGGTCTTCGGGTGTTACAGTCCCCCTCCCATGCTCTTTGTACTGTCTTTAACTCCATGTAATTCCCCTGTCTTATGGATCCAGTATAGGAGAGTGGCACAGCATGGGTTAACTGGAAATGCTGTCCAGCTAAATGGTTGACTCTAATTGATGCTTGTTGTCAGACGGTCGCCCAAAAGCCGAATACATAATAAAACAAAAAAGCTACAAGACACCACACAATGCTGGAAAACCCTACTGCCCGTCCCCTCTCTAAACACTTTGACAAGCAGTTATAATGCAAAAAGTTACTCCCCAAAACAAGAACAAATAAGGAAGGTTGCCAAAATACAGCAATTCCATATTTGGGAGAAGAAAAAAGGATTCCAATGGACATATCCTTTCTCTCTATCTGGAATAATTCTGTAAATTGAAGAAAATTCAATGCATTTCACCATGCACTTTTTATAGCATGCAGGGTTTCAGTGAGTTCAGGATTAGATTAATGATGGGATTTAGGATTAAATGACATAGTCAAAACAAAGTGATATTGAAATAGTATTTTAATGAGTGTTTTTTATTGAAAGAGGTGTGTATTGTGTAGCTTTTTCTTTTTAAATAACTGTAATAATATGCACTGATTATACTTTACACTGGTATACGAATAGAGAAATAAATAACTGAAGCTTTAACTTTAATAGGTAGACTGGGGTGTACAGTATGTGTGTGTTTTATCCTCATTACATTTAGAAAAGGAATACAGTACAATTACCAATACAACATTGATTCCAGGAAGGGGCAACTGGCTCTACATTCCTTATTATCTTATTCAGAACCTAATCAAGCTGCACAGAGATAAAAAAAAATCCCTTTGTTTTCAAATGAGTCCCTGACAAAGTGACACCAAAGCATCAGGTGACGGCAGTCAATTTTACAAAAGGTTGCTTCATGTTGCCACAGGGACAAGAGCTAGTTTTCCGCTTGAGTGATCCTTAAAAAGTTAGAGCGGCAAAGACAGTAGCACCCCATTTCTAGTTTCTCGTCTCACATTGACATTGATCATTTCCATTACTCGCTGAACTGGAGTCTGGAGGGTGTCAGCCGGACCGCAATCCCAGCCTCTGCCTTTTGATGTCAAGCAGGCTGCTCTTTGTTTAATGAGGAAATGCAATCGCTGCCTTCTTGTGTGGAAGGACCTCATTTTTCTATGGAGCAGCAAGCATTAGAGCTGAGATGTTTGTGTTCAGATCGAAACAGCCCCCGGGGGTCATGGATAGGTCTGTGAGTGTGTGTGTCATGTTTGTCTTTTGAATTCAGCTGCACGCTCGACTGAACATTATTTCCCGGAGTCCAGGGTGACACATTATCAGATGTGCCTTGACTTTATGTATTGTCTCTCCCGTCTTGATCAAATTTGAAAAGATATCACCAGGTTCTCTACCTCTGAGGTGCAACACACACAACAAATATGTACTCCTTGGTCTATCAATGTAAAAGTAATTCTGGTTCGTTAGTAAGTCGTAAAGTGATTTATTTAAGGGATAACAGCATTTAGTGTACACATTTTCTTTATCCGAGAAGGAGTCAAGGTTTTATACTAGTGATGGAGGCAGTTGTCTTTCAGTGCACAAATGCATCCTACTCTTTTTTAAGGTCCTCGACTCTGAACCTTCAAAGGACTTCATCCAGTGCCAGTCTGTGTGCTGTGCTGTGAATGGGGACCTTTGTGACGTTAGCTTGATAAAACTATGTCCTGTTATCGTCACAGTCACAAAGTGTGGATTTTTTTTTTTTACTTACAGCTAAAACTCAATTGGCTTAATTTCAAAGCAAACTCAGGAATATTAATAATACTGTAATAGAATAGCTGACTACTGAATAAGGCCCTCCTGTGGTGACAGCGTCCTAAATGCAATACTTAAAATTAATGGTACACTATATAAAATTAAATCTAAATGAACTGTTCATCAAAGGAACTGAGCATTTGTTGTTGCTATGGCACCACTATCATTTTTATTTAATCCAGACCACAGCCCTTTACTTGTTCGAGGGGTTATAGGTTGGTAGGAACCGGTCTCTGGTACTTTTTAACTGTAGAACATTTATATTTTGAGTTATATAGAAATTAGATAAACTGTGAGATTTTTATTTTTTAGTTCCTTATTTCTTCTCATAAGACAAAAATGGGAATCGAACACATTTATCCAAATAATAATTATCATTGAATAATTGCAAAGACATTTAAAAAACAACCAGTGGGCGTCATTAGATTTGCTCTTTGTTTGAGTTAATCGTCTTTACACTGATTCATGAATCATTGCGTCCTTTCAATTTCTCGTACTTCTCTAAGATGTTACATTTAATTACACACCAGCGCTCTGAAGTGTGAACTGGCAGTCTTGCACGCCTTTGTATTAGGTTCACAGCTAACTTTGAGCATGAATCTGTTATTCATCAAAGTAGAAATGTCATGTTTTATTTCAAAGTACTAACTCCGCGAATGTGATATCATGGCAACACATAATTAAAAGCACTCAGGTAGAAGAACAGAACAGAACAGATTTCACTCATGATGATTTCTTTCCTTACTTAAGAAGAATCACAATATATAGGCTATTTGTAGAAGAACTTCCATAAATTAGAGCTATATGAATCAAATCTTATCATTTTGTTCTCAGGTTCTGAAACCAGTTTCTTAAACGAATGATAAGGCTTCAAAACCCATTTTAAACAGATCTTTTTTCAAGTACTATGCTTTAGATTAAGACACTTGCACTGCTGCTTCCTGTTACAATCTCACTTCCTGTGCTGAAGGTCAATAAAGTCTCATATTGGAAGTAATAAGGTACTGTACCAAGAAGCAGTAGCTTCCCTTATTTATAGTGTACTTGTAAAATTTAAGTAAAAACGTGCTGTTCTTTTCGCTTCAAAATAGCTAGAATATTGGAAAGTATATACAGTAATAATATCTTGTTTTGGTTTTGGTTTAGCAGTCAGTGACTGACCTCTACCCTCTTACAATCAGCCACACACATATCTCGATGCACCTTTGAAAAACACAATCAATGCTTACATTTGCTAACGAAATAGCCTTCCGGGCTACCTTATAATTATAACTCTCAACGAGCACTTGAGAACTAGGATGTAGTTTAAAGACCCACTTAGCTGAAATAATTGTTTAGTATTAGGATGACAAATTTACCATTAGCATGTATAATCCTCCGTCCGTTTTAATAGCGGCAGGAAATCATTTCATTTCATATTTATTGGGTTGTTTATGTCAGTTCGGATGCGTTCGCATTTCCAATTCATTTAAAATTCATAACGCTGCTGGGATTGGCTCTGGTAAAGCAGCACGCACCTGTTAGTTTACTGGTACCCTTTTGTTTTTCAACAGCGTAATCTGGTCCCATTCATCAAAAAAGCCTGATTGCTTCTCAACATGAACTGTGGCTCTGTCTTACAGATTAGCTCTTAGAAGGCTGGTAAGGTATATTTAAGCTTTTAAGGGCCCGGTAAGGAGTGTTGATTGGAAGTTTCTGAAAAACCTGCCACGCTTACAGCAGGACAGCAAGTATGTCATTGAGTGATCAAAGTCTTGCAAGCAAGTGGCTTAAACCACACAGAACTTGTTTGGTACAATATGGAAACCCTCAGAGAAGAATTAATGATGCCTAATCAGAGAAATATCTGGTTAATCTTATTACAATCACAGCCTATAAGAACCTTCAAACTAATTCTTCTTGGTTTTACAAGTGGTACAATTGTCAAGAAAGGCACAATTGCCAATTATAAAGGTTTCTCAGACCCCCATTAGAGCTAAGCTTTAACTTGTAGCCTGCAAAAAAGGATTCACAATATAAAAACATGTACCATTATGCTTTAACTATGATAAGCCTATCAATATTGTAAAAAGTGTAAAGCTATCAATATTGTAAATACAAATAAACTTTAAATACAAATAAACTATAAAGCACAGTTAAACATCACGATTTTTGCGTATTATGGCTACATTTCTGCTGACTTCATTCAGTAAATTAATCCTGTGCAAAATTTCACCCTGAAATAAAAAAGAATCACAGCAATAGTGAAATATCATTTTTTGTTGTGACTAATTTCGATAAACAGTTGCATAGCCACTTTGTAGGTCGTGTTGAGCTGAAATAATCACTGTTTATAGGAAAATGATTAAACAGACCAACTTTGTTTGCACGGACTGATAGCCATGGGTTTAATCAAACATTAATTTCACAAGCAAACCATCCAGATTTCTGATGCGGTTCACTTCTGAGAATCACCACCTTCTCAAAAAGTGTGGCAATGGATGGGGAGTTTAAACTGCTCCCTACTCCCTGTGTTATTTTCAATTAAAACAATTAAAAAAAACAAAAAGAAAATACTTGTTTTGATCTGCTCAGCATCTTCCTGCACTTTCACTTCAAAGGCAGATCAATACTAGGGTTCAGTAACCTGACGTACACAGAGGTCAAAGATTAGCTGTCTCTTCAGTTTGTATTTACTGAACTACATTAGTTTATAAGTGCTGTGAAAGAAGAGCATGATGAGGTAAGAGCACAATACATTGTTTTAATGCCTGTAGGATTCACTTTTAAAATGCTGATAACCATGTACAGCTATGACCAAAAGTTTTGCACCACCTTATAGAATTAACTCATTTTGCTTCATAAAGTCGAATGAAACCTGCTGAATAATGTTACGTTAACATATTGAATTACGTACTGCTTTGTAGTTTTCCATATACTTAACAAAAAACTGACAAAACATTTTAAAAAGTGACGAAATCTAACATTAAATACTGTACTAATATTATGGCTTCCGGTAGACTTATGTGACTTTTTCTAGTTTCTTTGATTACATGATGTTAAATAAAAGATCTAAATTATGTTCATATAGGTTTTTTTTCTTTAAATAACGCCTCAAACCTAAAATTCTAGATGTTGCAAATCTTTTGTCCAAAGCTGTATTGCTATATAAAGCCTTTGTAGGTGTGACATTAATAATGAAATGATCAAGTATACTTAATTCAATAAGATACCATATTATATGTCATAAACAGTAGCACATACATTACTAAAGTAGCATTTAGTAGAAACCCATTTTTATTACATATTTAAGAAGATTGTTTATTTATAATCCCATGTCAAAATTGTAAAATGGTATCTGAAAACAACACAATTTTAAAAATCTTCCATTTTAATTTTGGTTTTGCTTTCTGACTTATAACAAGATGTTGTTTATAACCTCCTGCTGCTGTATGTTGTAGCACCTGTAATCAACGTGGAGTGCACGGAAGGCTAAATAACCTATGGAAGAATGCAGTAAACAGAAGAGGAATTATATAGTGTAAAATGTAATACTGTACTGCAACTTTAGTTTAATTATCTGAGCTGTTTATTTTGTTCGGTTCTTTTTTGTTCCTTTAAAATAAAGTGCTTTGACACATATGCTTTTAGCTTTAAAGTATGCTGCAATGTTATCCAGTATTTCAAGTGCTGCAATTGTATTTCCTTTTTCACAGGTTGCTGGTAATTGCAGTCAGTGTGCTGCATTTAGCTTTCAGTATTGACCTAAAAGCCTCACATGGAAGTTTTTCCACACCTGGATTTCCAAACCCCTATCCCAATAATATCAAGCGGATATGGAACATTACAGTTCCTGTGGGGAACAGGATTAAGCTTTACTTCACAAACTTCAATCTAGAACCTTCCTACCTGTGTGAATATGACTACGTTCAGGTAACTTTTCTTCTTAAGTCTCAACCCTAGTTAAGGGAAAATATATCCTTAAGTGCTGTTAGTGTATAAAGATAAGTATGTATTCATATTTTTATGATTTTAACTTTAAGAACACTGAGGTGCTTTCATTAATGTGTCTACGTGCTTGTGTCTGAATATTTGATTTAAAGTAAAAAAAACAAACACAACTTTTCAGATTCTCACGGGAGGGAACGAAACGGCACGGTTTTGTGGAGAGAATGGTATAGACACTGAGGAGGCCCCCGGGGTTACTGCAATCTACTCAACAGACAACACCATGACAGTCATTTTCAGAACTGACTATTCCAACGAGAAGAGGTTTACCGGCTTTACAGCTTTCTTTGCATCCGAAGGTAGACACTTCAACCTTGTTTATGTGGTTTGTAAAGCGCACTGTGCTATTGCAGAACAGAAAACCTTAATACAATTTCAAAAGCGTTTATCCACCAGCCTCTTATCAACTCCTTTTCTATTCTGGCTCAATCATTATTATAAGTTTCCCATTTCTCTTTGACAAGCATTTATAATAAAACGTGGGGATATTATAGTGGAGACTGAAGACAAAACACTACTGTTAAGTTAATTGAAATTAAGGAAGTGTGAAATGCTTGTGGGCTAGTAACTGGATGGCTCTAATCAGTCGAGTCAGACAGATTACAACAGAAAATTGATTTCTCTGCGTTCTTCCATTTCCTACCTCCCTGCTTGCATTGATGACAGGTTTAAGCTCCGCACTTCCTACGCTTTGCAGTTTCACCGCCTCTGCCTAATCATATAGACAGGCTCCTTTCCATGGGTGATTCGTATATATATGCATAGCGGTAAACAAAGCAAAATCCTTCAGCCCGTGCTAGCAAAAGGGTTTGTTAGAATGGGCTTAACGTTGTTCTCTAAATTGGTATATAGTGTATAGTAGTCACATACACTATATATATATATATATATTACAATATGAGTGAATTGTCTGTAGCAAAAAAAAAAAAAATCATAATAGTAATTAATGTCAAAATGGTAGCGCTGCATAAGGTGTAAAATAATGCAATGTTAGTATAATTACTGTATGTGGCCTCAGTTAGTGGCTCCTTGTACTTTTCCCAGAGTGCCCTTGGACCCTTTGACATTCTTCCTGTTTCCTGTTATGAATGACATGGTTGGAACCCAGTTGCTAAGACCCTTTGCCACTAAGTGAAACCCAGACCCTAGCCTTGAGAACCACTGATATAGTGCCTTCAACCTATTCAATGTGTTCTTTGAGCCTGTTATATTAACCTTTCTAGCACTGAAAATGAGGTGCTATGCCATAACATTCATTATTATCCTTGTTTAACTAAATGTAAAATAGGACAAGAAGCCACGTTTGACTTTATTTCTGGCTTCAAACGATAACAACAATGCCATGAAAGATGTTTCTGGTCTGATATCTTTCCTAATGTCACTTGATTTCTAGGAATTATTTTGGCTTATCACTGCAAGTAGAGTTTAACTCATTCTTGACTGATGCAACCCCCCCCCCCCAAAAAAAATAAACCAATTTTGAGGCAATGTCCAGTTACAAAACAACGATTGGCAGATTGAATTTTAGAGCTGTCCACGGGAACGCGCAGGCGTGGGTTGATCCGCAGTTCTTAAAAGCTGTCCTCCCGGCTTACCATAATTAGCAGTGAAGGGTTCAGACAATTAACCTGTCATTGTCAACCCGGATTTACAGTGCCTGAGAGAAGGGCGTACTGTCTGTCACTCCCAGATCCTTGAGTGACAAAGCTGTCAGAAAGAATTACACGAGCTGCCAGTGCAATAATGATGATGATGATGATGATGATGCTTTTACACCTGCTGCTGCTGAGACGTCGCTTCTAAGTAAAAGGCCAGCCTGCCAGCCCTCAGTTCTCCTCTACACTTCTAACGAGCACCCAGAAGCATTACCTCCCACTAATCTACCCCCTCGAGGGCTTTGTCTGTGTGCTGTGGGTTACACAAGGCATTCTGTATACTCCAGATACAGGCACCGCAGCAAGCCTACAGCAAGTCTGCTCACTCGCACCTGACAAGGCTGCACATCTGTTGAGATCGCAGTGACTACATGGCCCACCAATAAACAGCTCCATAAGTTTCATTTATTTTAGTCCGTAAACTGTTTTATGGCTTGTACTGACTTGCTGCTTTTTATGGTTTATAAAAGTGGTTCATGAAATGTTTAATCATTGTTCCTGTTTTCCCAGATATTGATGAATGTGCAATCACAGAGGATGGAGAGCCTCTCTGTGACCATAATTGCCACAATTACGTGGGGGGCTATTACTGTACCTGCAGAATGGGGTACTTTCTCCATTCCAACAGGAGGACATGCACCGGTAAGGGGCTGTACTACATCAGACTGCTTTTTTGCATTACCCAGTGCCTTCACAAGTATTCAATTAGGAGATTGTATTATTAGTAAATCTGGCTTTGTGCAGTAGGTGGTGCATACAGTAAACCAGACAGAAACAACTATATAATTCATTCAATCATTTTAGTTTATAACATGTTTTTGGTGTGGTTTACTCCATTCAAGCATGGCGCTCTGCATATAAAGATTAAACGACCTTGGCAGGTGGTTTAATTGCACCAATCAAAAAACTCCAGAAGAATTCAATTGACTTTCCTGTCCCCAAAGCACATCCTCGTATGGTTCATTTAGCCAGGTTTGTCAAAGATTTAAAAGATGATGTTGAATAATGCGTCTGCCCTGGTGCTAGCCTGGCTGAGGCTCATGGGAGGTACCCAAGTCCAAGTATCTCTGACATGCATCATGAGTTCAACTAAATTACTTTGGGTGCCCGGGGGAATAAGATGTCAAGGCAAAGATAATTGATACCTTGCTTTCATACATAGCAGTAATAGCACCTGGTTACTTCCATAGATAATTCATCATTGTTAACACAACAGACTCTTTTTTTTTTTTTTAATTGTTGTAATTATTTACAAGAAAATGTTCTGATGCATAAACACTATATAGTTCTATGGATATATAAGTTTAAAATAGTTATGCTGAAATAATAATAATAATAATAATAATAATAATAATAATAATAATAATAATAATAATAATAATAATAATAATAATAATAATGAAAAACTAGTTACTAAATTAGTTGTTAGGTTTCCTTTACAATTTAGAAGACATCAAAGCAGGATAACGGCCAGAAATCATATTTAACCTTTGGGGAAAACAAATATTATTAATTAAAATAATACCTTTTTTAATTCTAATAATTGTTGTTGATAGATGGTCTAATAACCTAGTGGAATGTACATGAATTGGTGTCCTTTCATAGGAAGTCTAAAGGAACTCAATATGAAAACATTTATTACTTCATATGTAATTCCAAAGTTACATTAACATAGTTTACTTTCAAAATATAAGTATACTGCATCAATAAAAAATGGTTTTACCGTCTGAAATGTATGACTTTTCAATAATTTGGATTATACTCCCAGCCCAATTCACATTCACATTGTGTTCCATTCTGTTCCAAAGTCAAACACAAACAATTCAATAAGTCTGAGCTGATGACCTAGCGCCAGTCAAAGTACCCAATACACCCCTGTGGGACAACTAGCATTAAACTACATCAGTTCTTATTACTGAGGGGTTTGTTCTGCCTGTTGAGTGCTGCACAGTAAATGATGAATGACTTGCCTGGTGCGGTGTCTGTTGAGAGACCATAACACTTTTACTGTGACTGAACAACAATGCAATGCTAATCCTGCAGAAGATGACAGAACCCTATCTTCTCTATCAGCTCTGCAGTTGATTTTAACGTCTCAGTCTGAAAGGGAAGTTTCTTTCAATGTCAGATCTGTCTTATAATGGCCCTTGCTGTCCAGTTAATATGAGGCATGCCCAACATACACCATACATCATCACTGACGCTGCCTCATAACATTTTCTGTTGCTTTCAGCGATCCAAGCAGTGTCACACGATTTAATATGTATCTATTTATTTATCTATTTATTTTCCTCTAGTCAACTGCAGTGGACAGGTATTCACTGGACGATCTGGAGAGCTGATGAGTCCGGCGTTTCCCTCTTCCTACCCCAAGCTTTCCAGCTGTGACTACCACATTAGGGTGGAGGAGGGCTTCAGCATCGTACTGGAGTTCGTGCATTCCTTTGATGTAGAAACTCATCCAGACGTAAAATGTCCTTACGACGTTTTGAAGGTAAGCAGATTTGTGGTTAAAGCATAAATAGCTTCAAATGTCATTTGAATTGCCTTTAACCTCCCCCCCACCCCCACCCCCCCCCCACCCCCACTCCCGCTATTGTATCAACCTTTACCTGGCTTTGAGCTTGTCTGAAGAATCCTAGGTGCTGGGACTAACTGTCTTGCTCATTCCATTTAAATAATGTGGCAATGAGTGTAGTTACCATAGCATCAAAAGCAGGTAAGTACTTCCACTGTTTGTTTTCAAATACATTTTCCCTTGACAAAGCTATGTTAAACATACCGAAACGTTGGGAAGTTGGCTCTTTTGAGCAAAAACTATATATATATATATATATTAGAAAGGAGGTATAACTGCAGTGTACAAAAATGTACATATATATAGTTTGATATATATGTAGCATAGGTAGGGCTGGCAGGTAGAATACATCAGACAAGCTCAAAGCAATCTAAGGGAGAAAAATATTAATAACTCAATATGGGAACAATGAATCCAAAAAACACTTTGGATAACTGCAAGCGCAATAGCAATAGAACTGTTACAATGACCTTTGAATCTACTGACACTTCGAAGGGTGATCGTTTAGAAGCATTCTCTGTCACAGAGCACACAATGCACCCTTTCATGCATCTAATTGTATGTTATGCTGTATTTACAAGGCTTTGTGGCATTATGTGATGCAACCTTTATTTGACCCTTTTCCTGTTGCTATGTTTGCTATCCATTAACAGAGCAGGGGCTGAATATGGCAGGGCTTGAAATCGATGGATGGTGCACGGTGACTCTAGTGGTGTCAGGCCAGTCATTTTCTACAACTGCTGGGAGTAATGCATGGACTGTAATTTAGAAACATATTATTTTAGAACAAGCAGATTTGAAATCAGTTTGTTTGTTTCATTATTATAAAAGGTGCAATTAGAAGGACACATATGTAGGTCCATGCAATACTGACTGTAAGTGACACAACTGTAATAAGTTTTAGGGCTCACAAGTTCACCAATATATATAAAAAAATGATGGTCCATGCAGTAAATGTGGTTATTCTCTTTTGAAGATTAAAGCACAGAAAAAGGAGTATGGGCCGTTGTGTGGAACATCACTGCCGTCGAAAATGGAGACAGGAAGCAATGAGGTGGATGTTACTTTTACAACTGACTCCTCAGGGACCAACACTGGATGGAAAATCATGTACACAACCACAGGTACTTCTCTAAACAATAGAGTCTGTGTCACTGGATTTGAACATACCCAAACGCAATGCATGATAGTGGAATAGGAATTTGTGTTTTGGTGAGTTACTATCACTTTGCATATTAAAGGGATTTATATGGAAGGAAAATGATTGCAATTCGTTTTGTTTTTTCTTAGCTGCATTAGTACATATCTTTACCTCCACAGAACCACAGCATGCTAATCTTCTCTATCATTCCCCACAGCTATGCCTTGTCCTGATCCTGTAGCGCCTCCCCATGGTCAAATCTCCCCGTCCAACACAAGATTCATCTTCAAAGATCGCATTAGGCTAACTTGTGAGCTTGGATACGAGTTACTGCAGGTAAACATTTATCTTGTTTTTCCTGATTACTTTTACAGTACCAAGAGCCAGTTTCCAATACAAATTAATAAAAGTACATTAGTGAAAGCATCACAGACATAAACAAAGTAAAGGGAAAGGTACAGAAAGATAAACATACAATGAAATGTAATCTCCTATTTTAACGATCTAAACGTCTATCGTAGTCCTCTTTCCATTGTTTTTTTATTTATTCCCCTTACCTATGAACGCAATGTCTTGCTATCAGTCTTCTCAGTGGTATGAGCATGAAGCTTATGTTTACTCTAGGGGAATGTAGGACTGTCATCGTACGAAGCAGTTTGCAAGAAAGATGGAACCTGGGACAAACCGATGGCCAGATGCAGCTGTGAGTGACACCGTTTTTATTTATTTTTATTTATTCAATACAAACAGTAAAAATCAATGCAAATACATTAAGTACAAAGCTAGGATATGGATTCTAAACATTGTGGATGCGTGTGTCTGAAATAGCAATTTAGATAGCAGCTAACAACAGATATAGGCTAAAGAGCATTGAAAGCAAGAGAGAACAAGCGGGTCTTGAGAGTTGATTTGAAGTGAGTGACTGTGTGAGCTGCACGCACTAAAGCTGGGAGAGAGTTCCAGAGAGTCAGGGCCATGAAGCTAAAAGAGCGCTCCCCGAGTGTGGTGCACTTTTGCTTGGGTATGACTAGGGCTTCTAGTTTTCATCATTTTTATAGTTTGATCACGTGATGTGCCTTTAAACACATTTTGAGCTGATTCGCTTTCTTAATCAAACACTAATTACCAAAGGAAGCTGTTTCTTTTTACCATCATATCTTGATTGAGTTAACTGTAGAGTTATCTGCCATTCAGTTAAGGCTTAACAACTATTAATTAAGGTGTAAAGGGAGGGAGAGAGATGGAAAATAAAAAAATGAAGAAGCCCTAGGTATGACAAGCAAGCCAGAGTCAGAGGACCTCAGCTTGCGAGCAGGGACATAGCGGGTCAGCAGGTTGGAGTGATACTCTGGACCTGTGTACTCTGGACATGAGAATACTCATATAAAGATCTCGGTTTTGTTTCAGTGGTCGACTGCACACGTCCAGATAGCATCTTCAATGGCACACTTGACTTCACCACCACGACCTACCAGTCTGTTGCACGTTATGGTTGTAATGGCCCTTTCTATGTCATGAAAGGGAATGGAGACGGTAAGGACAGCGGTGTAGATGCTTAAAAACAACTTAACTCAGCACAGCCACATGCAGAAACCAAGATTTAAAAATAAACGTTTCCTTACAAGCTCCTTTTTGTCTTGCTGTTGATAATATGAGTTATACACTTGCAGGAAAGTACACGTGTGCCCAAGATGGCTACTGGAGGGACTCAGAGGGAAGCAATGCATTGCCGCAGTGTGAACCATGTGAGTAATCCATTCTGTTTTGTATCATCCAAACTGCAAGGTGTCCCATAATTGGTGTCTATTACCACATTTACTCCATAGTCTCTTGTGATCTCTCAACAAACAGACCTTGTTAAATGTATCTTGGCATTTCCATCAAGCAGTTGTAGTTGTAGGGATGCAAGCTTCTCCTCCTTTAGTAGTGGTTTGCCACTGTAAACTTCTTGAGGTATCGAATTGACAAGGCTGCTTTGAAAGCAAGGTTTTGGGGTAACTAACCTCCTTAAATACATTGGTTAATAAATCAACCAAATTTAAGGAAATTATCCAAGGGTGAACTTACTTGAATATTTGTCTATGATGCCGGTGCATTCCTTCTTATTATTTTATTTGCAACACCTTCCAGTAGTTGAAACTTTAGGTTTCTTTTCCCCCCAGCTTGTGGGTCTCCAACAGTTAGATCACTGGGACGAATTATTGGGGGACAACAGGCGCTGGAGAAACAGTTCCCGTGGCAAGTCCTGATGGAGGTGGGGGGAGATTTTAAAGGAGGAGCCACACTCCTTTACGACAACTGGGTCCTGACTGCCGCGCACGTGCTACACAACCACGGAGACGCCGCCAACGTGAGGGTGAAAATGGGAACCATTCACAGGGGGGACAGTAACGCTGTACTGGGCGTGACTGAGAAAATCTTCATTCACAAAGACTACAAGGACGACAATATCAACTACGATAACGATATTGCGTTGATCAAGCTGGAACACAGAGTGCCCATCAGTGAAAAAATCATGCCTATCTGCTTGCCAGGTAAAGAAGACAGGTTTGTTGTCAAACCTGAAGAGTATGGCATAGTGTCTGGATGGGGTGTGACACGAGCTTCAGGTTTAGGACGGGGTTCTCTTTCACTAAAGTATGTGGACTTGCCAGTGGTTGACTTTGAAACATGCAAAGCTGCCTATCAAGGTAAAGTGTCAGAGAATGGGCAGCCTCTTATTGTCACCAACAACATGATATGTGCCGGATTCAAGGCTGGCAAAAAAGATGCCTGCTCTGGCGACAGTGGTGGCCCTTTTGTTTTTTATGACCAGGAAAGAAGCAACTGGTTCCTTGGAGGCATAGTCTCCTGGGGATTAGAGTGCGCAAAGGCTGGGCAGTATGGGTTATACACCAAAGTGACCAATTACCTCCCATGGATTGAGGATATTATTTCAAAGAACCGTTAAATTTGAATCATCTTGTATATAACACGAGTGTCTTCTAATAGGAACTATATATCCAGATACGTTTTGAATCTGGAGGGGAACATTGATCAATGAATGCAGTAAGTAAAATGCTAAATAAATACAAATACATTAATCATAAAAATCGTATTAAAAATTTGAATTATTTTCAACTGCAACATTAATTGAATTAGGCTCCTCTCTATATTATAGAATGGGTGTTTTCAAAAAACTTTACTTTGCGCTTCTTTTAAAGTCGATTATTAGAGAGCTGTAAAACAGAAATTCTCAATGAAACAGGATTTAATCTCAGAGTAAGGTGTAAATTAAAGTTTGGTGAATAGGGTCCTGTACTACTGCTAAGAAACATGTAACCTTTCAGATTTTTAGCAAGACAAAAAAATAGCTTTTTCATACATGTTTCATATATATCCTTTCCTGCATGTTGTGGCCAGACCTGTCTTTCTCTAACTGAGATAAGCTTCAGACATATTCCTCAAAGCCTCATCCACAACCATGCTGTTACTGGCTCACGCTTCACTGGTGTGGAATAACCCAGAGTGATTCGCTCAATACAACAATTAGGCAGAGTAATACTAATGCTTTATTACACATCAAAATCAGCATGCAATACGAAAAAGGCACTTTATGCATAATTACCAGTTTTGGGGGTGACATGGTGTGCAGTCCTCATTTCTCTAGTCCAACAAATAAACTCTATACCAGCTTTTTTATACCCAACCAGTGGCACACTGTTTATACCACATAATGCTTTGTTGAATCTAAAGAAGTGTTTTATATGTTGCAGAATGGTAAATACAAAGTGTCAGTTTTGACCCTTCAAAGAATAGGGGTCACCTGACCCTTGACGAAGGGCTTAAGCTCATTCATTTTGTTGGCTAATAAAATGGCTCTATCCACCCATTCTGTATCGCTTTTTATTCCCAAAAACTTAATTATTTGCACTACCTAAATAGTAGTTCCAATCAGAGAAACATTACAAACAGCAAGTGCGTTGTAGTACCCTGTGATATTAGCTGATCTAGATCAGGCCATTGCACAGCCCTGATCTTATCCTGGTTAATACAGTTTAACACACAGCTTAGAAACTCTGTATAACACCTCTATTGCTGTGTTGTATCTCTTTGTACTCAAGGACTGATAATGAACTCAAATATTGCTTGCTGTCTACTTCCCTAGCTTCATATGTGTTTAATCTATCACTGTTGAAGAACACATCAGTGCAGAGTAAACACACAAACACCTGAGTCATGGAAACAGACAGGTGACAGATTGGAACATCTGCTGAAAGCAGACTTGAATAAAACAACTTACTCAACCATAGCTGGAAAAAATAAAATACATCTGAGACGTCTTGATTCTGGTTGTATTTTGAATATCCGCTAGAATTAGTACCTTAACTGTTCCATAATGTTGATCATGATTAGCACACTGTATATAGCAAACCTGTTTTCCACTTTTCTATTTTAATCACACCGTCCAGTACTGCCAGTATTGTCTATCTCAATGCATTAGGATATAAAACATGGGGCATGCTCACATTATAGCTGTCAGAGGAGAATGAGGGACAGTTCCCCCTTAAGAATCTTATTTGAGTCCTATTTATTTAGTTGAACACCCTGAACAATTCCTTTTCCTTAAGCAGGACAACTAAACCTTGAAATTACACCTAAATATATAGTAGTAGGCAATCTTGATCTTACTGCATTGGGATCTAGGCATTCCCAGCAATTTGATTTAGAACAATACTTCAGGGTACAGAGCACTCTGTTATATTCGTGTAGGCTCTAATTGATGTATGATTACCGGTTGTATAAGCGAAATGCCGCTTTTTGTAAATATTACCTCTTTTCAAGCCTTTAGTGGTGCATTGGGAGCCATGGTCAGGGTAGAGTGCATTTATTCTTCAGTTTAATATAATTTACTGTTACAGGATTACTGGTATTGGCTTTGATTGATATGCTCATTTTGTAAGAGTTGTCTGTTGTCAATGTTGACAGGGAGAGCTTCACCTATATACATACTGCATGCATATTTCTAAAAAGAGCATACTGTAGTTTGCTAAATGCCTCGATTTGGGAAAGCAACCAGAAGACCAGAAAGAATGTTAAACATATGCCTCCATGTCCATTATCTTGAGTTAACCAGTGTATGTATTCAGTCTTTAACAGCTGTCCCTGTTTCCAGCTGTCTGTATTGTCACGTTGCACAGAAAAACAACTACCTGTCGATAAGCAGCTTGCTTGGCAGTAAGAATTGCATTCAGACAGGAACTATGCACACCATGATGTGCATTACCATGGACCTTCAGTGTAAGAGGACATGCATGTATCTTTAAATGAATTTGAGATATCTGTAAATCAACACTTTTGAAGATAACAATTTAGACATACTGTATCTGCCAGTTTTGCCTCCCTAACCCACGGAAGCGCCAATGCAATGCTCCCTTCGGAATCCCCACAGAATTCCGGCGACCCCGCACGGCCAGGACATCACCCTGTGCACCACCGGCTGTGCATTTACCATCAACAAGAAGAACTTCATACACACCTTTAATATACAATGATTTTATTACAAATGCTTTTACAGACAGTATAACTGCTTAATGCCAAAATATGAATAACAAAAGATAAAATCTTACTCAACTCTAATATACAGACAGGCAGAATCACATACACAGATTCTTATGGAGTGTTTCATTTACAATTAGATTATTATTATTATTATTTATGTCCTTATAAAATCAGTAGCAAATAAGATCAAATAAGAGCAAAATAAAGAATACAGTAAATAATTACATTTAAGAGTGAGTTTGAACAGTTAATTTATAGTACAAATATTTGCTTATACGAGTAAAGTCCAGTAAGAGCACATAGTAAGTACGATAAATGGATGAGAATGATTTTAAATAAGAGCAGTTACAAAAAACGTGAATATGGAGAGAACAGCTGTTTCAGTGGAGTGTTCCGGGTGAAAACCAGATTGGAGGGGAGTGAGCAGAGAATGTGTTGACAGGAAAGTAGAGAGCTGGCGATGTACCGCTAGCTCAAGGGTTTTACAGAGGAATGGGAGAAGGGAGACAGGACAGTAGTTCTGGAGGGATGAGGGATCTGATGTAGGCCTGTTTGAAGGCAGAGGGGAAACAGCTAGACAGCAGAGAGGTGTTGAGAAGACAGGAAATGAAAGGGAGTTGAGCAGGGGAAGCAGCCGGGAGGAGGTGAGTGGGGAGGGGGTCCAGAGCACACGTGGTGGGTTTATGGCTCTGAAGCAGGGAGCAAAGATCAGAATCCAAGAAGGAGGAGAAGGAGGGTAGAATAGTAGCAGGGTTCTGAAAAAATACAGCGTTACACGTCCCCAGGTCTTTTTTTAATTGCTCTTGCTGCAGTGATTTAGAGGACAGATCTCAACCCCCAGTGCACTAGAGCAGACATTTTGAAAAGTTGTCAGCATGTTAACAATGAAAAGAAAAATTACAGGTACATTATTTAAAACAGTTGTAGCCACATGTAGAGACGTGTTGCTACTTACTCTTTAAGACATTTACTTAACTTTACAAAACAAATACTGTAATTAAAGATTAATGATGCCACGTACCGTCAGATTATCTCTTGTAAACATTCTGCATCGAGGCAGCTTGAGTGGAGCGCTCCTACACTAACAGGATTAAGATTGAAAGGGAGCCTTTTTCCTGCGTTTAGCCAGTCTGTTTCCCTCTTCCTCAGCACCCTGGGTGCAGTTCCTGAGGGACTGCAGGGCCTGCACTTTGTTTAAGCGTTTCTCCAGCTCCTTCTTGCAAGCTTGCAGCAGATCCTTCGTTTTCTCTGCGTCCCAGCTCAGCGCTGCGGACAGGTTCTGCAAGCCTTCGTTCACCACCAACTGCAAATGACAAGGAAACCCGGTCAGGTTTTACCAGAACCGATATTTTACACAAAACGGCGCTTTCTCTTTAGGATTTCTCTTTCGGGAACGGCAAATCAGTGAGTCCGCTGCAAGTTTTTGGGCTGATCGCTAAAAGTTCACTGCGGCTTTACACTTACTCACGTTCAAGATAGAAAGTCTAACACATTTACAGTATGTGTCACTGGCACTGCTGTTTTGTGGGGTGATGATGCTGACCTGCCCCTTCTCCAGCAGATTCCTAAACAGTATTTTATATGTTCTACTGAGCGACAGTGTATTTGACTAATCGTTTTAAAAAGACCACCTTGTCTTCTTCAGCTGATTTTCTATTAAATATGTTGCTAGTCTTATGAATCAGAGAAGCACAGCACCATCTACTGGTATGTGAAGGGAGGAAACTGCACAAACAACAATGTTTTTTACAAATCTAATTCGCTGTTCATAACATAATCTTAAGCAATGTTTAAGGGTAGTGCATGTACAGACATGCTCAAATTTGTTGGTACCCCTCCACAAAAAACAAAGTATGCACAATTTACTCTGAAATAACTTGAAACTGACAAAAGTAATTGGCATCCACCATTGTTTATTCCATATTTAATAGAAATCAGACTTTGCTTTTGATTTTTTATCCAACATAATATTGTAAATAATAAAACAAATGAAAATGGCATGGACAAAAATGATGGGACCGCTAACCTAATATTTTGTTGCACAACCTTTAGAGGCAATCACTGCACTCAAACATTTTCTGTAGCTCTCAATGAGACTTCTGCACCTGTTAACAGGTAGTTTGGCCCACTTTTCCTGAGCAAACTGCTCCAGCTGTCTCAGGTTTGATGGGTGCCTTCTCCAGACTGCAAGTTTCAGCTCTTTCCATAGATGTTCGATAGAATTCAGATCAGGACTCATAGAAGGCCACTTCAGAATAGTCCAATGTTTTGTTCTTATCCATTCTTGGGTGCTTTTAGCTGTGTGTTTTGGGTCATTATCCTGTTGGAGGACCCATGACCTGCGACTGAGCCAGAGCTTTCTGACACTGGGCAGTACGTTTCGCTCCAGAATGCCTTGATAGTCTTGAGATTTCATTGTGCCCTGCACAGATTCAAGGCACCCTGTGCCAGGCGCAGCAAAGCAGCCACAAAACATAACCGAGCCTCCTCCATGTTTCACTGTAGGTATGGTGTTCTTTTCTTTGAAAGCTTCATTTTTTCATCTGTGAACATAGAACTGATGTGACTTGCCAAAAAGCTCCAGTTTTGACTCATCTGTCCAAAGGACATTCTCCCAGAAGGATTGTGGCTTGTCAATATGCATTTTAGCAAATTCCAGTCTGGCTTTTTTATGTTTTTCTTTCAAAAGTGGAGTCCTCCTGGGTCTTCTTCCATGGAGCCCACTTTCACTCAAAAAGCGATGGATGGTGCGATCAGAAACTGACGTACCTTCACCTTGGAGTTCAGCTTGTATCTCTTTGGCAGTTATCCTTGGTTCTTTTTCTACCATTCGCACTATCCTTCTGTTCAATCTGGGGTCGATTTTCCTCTTGCGGCCGCGCCCAGGGAGGTTGGCTACAGTTCCATGGACTTTAAACTTCTTAATAATATTTGCAACTGTTGTCACAGGAACATCAAGCTGCTTGGAGATGGTCTTGTAGCCTTTACCTTTACCATGCTTGTCTATTATTTTCTTTCTGATCTCCTCAGACAACTCTCTCCTTTGCTTTCTCTGGTCCATGTTCAGTGTGGTGCACACAATGATACCAAACAGCACAGTGACTACTTTTATCCATTTAAATAGGCTGAATGACTGATTACAAGATTGGAGACATGTGTGATACTAATTAAAGAAACTAATTAGTTTGAAATATCACTATAATCCAATTATTTATTATCTTTTCTAAGGGGTACCAACAAATGTGTCCAGGCCATTTTAGAATATCTTTGTAGAATAAGCAATAATTCATCTCTTTTCACAGCTTCTTTGCTTTATTCTATGACATACCAAAGGCATGCAAGTATACATGATAAAATAGCTTTTAATGTCATCACTTTTCAGGAGGAATGAAGCATTATTTCAATGAGCTGTAAGGGTACCAACAAATTTGAGCACGTCTGTATATATTTAGGCAGATACTTTCATTTCATACTGGTCATGTGGAAAGCACTCTTAATATTACAGTACCGAGGAATCCAGAGAAGTGCAAGAACTTATTTTTCTAAAACTGTACATAACCTGTGACTGTGTGTGTGTGTGTGTGTGTGTGTGTCTGTCTTTCTGTACCTGCAGATCCTGGTTAGACAGCCTGGTTTCAGGGCTCGTTTTACCCTTCAGAACCATGAGTGTTCTTTGGCAGAACTTGGAACTCTGTCCAGCGGTCACCTTGGTGGAGTCCACCTCCATTCCATCGATGACATCATCTACTGAACATGAGCATAAAGAAAAAGGGTTGAAAAGACCCTGCCTGATTTAAATAACGTGGCTCTCACTACAAGCAGCCAAAAGGAACAAGATGCGGACTGGGGTGCATTCCTCTATATCTTTAGAAATGCCAGAAAGCGATCAGTTAAAAGTAGAAACATTTCTTTAAACGAACAAAAAACCCTATCAACAGCTTTTTACATGTCAGTATATAACTAAAGCTAAAGCTCCATCTAGTGGATACGTTAATGTTTTACACAATGACACATGAAGGGGTCAGTGGCTGTCCTAGTAAACCCACTACCTGATCGGTGAGTGGATTGCAGTGGTAAGACCGCATTCGAATTGGGGTAAAATTTATTTGAACAAAATGACATGTATTGCTTTGCTGTTGATTTTGTTATACAACTGGAGCAGTCTGAAAAGGCACTCTGGGTATTTCCTCACCCTCTTGGCTGGAGCCTCTACTCGCTGGGCTCGATTCCTTCTCTGCAGCCTGAAGGTAGAGCTGCAGGATCTCCCTGGACTGCCGCTCCTCTTCCCTCTGGTCCAGAACCCTCTGGAGGGTGTCCTGCAGGCTCTGCACTTTAGTCTCTCTGTGTCCCAGCTCCTTGGCCAGCTCCTCACGGGATACATCCACTAGACACTGCAAAACTGAAGTCATTACCGACTCCACACTCCTTACAGGGCACAGCCCTTATCGACACTGCTCACAGCCCCAGCAGTTTAAAAACATTGTTTCAACTGCCTTAGGAAAGTTTACCCGAGCACAGCAACGTGCAATAAAGCATAGCGAAATGGTAAAACATAGTAAGACTGCAAAAATACTTTTATAAGGGCTGTGTGACAGGGTAGCGTTAGGAATGAGATTCAGAGGCCAGAAAGCTGCAGTTTAAAGAGCTTGTGCACACTTTTAATAATAAATAATAAAATAAACAGGAAAATACAAACACTTCACATACACGTGGTTTGAGGCACCGCTTACAATGAAACATGGCACTGTACCCTCCCTTAAACACCGATCTATCAATACAACCTTCAACTCCAACATTAATACCTGTGATTACCCTTTTTATACACCTGTGGCTGGAGCCCAATTAATCACCAATCATTCAATTATGGCCCCAGCCACATTCCCACGTGTGTTCTGACAGGGAAGAATTTAACTCCCTCCCTGCCAACCCAATAATCCCCACACGTACCTGTGCACCGGCACGGTATTCACCCTGCCACAGGCTGTTAAAAAAAATGACGAAATGCAATTCTGCAGTTTAAAAAAAGTTTATGGGTCTTAAAGTCAAACAAAGCTTTCCTAACATACATACACAGACACATACCAGTCTCACTTGTGCCAAAACCAAGTCACTTAGACACACACAAAAAGTTTCGTCGTTTATCAAGTTATAGCATCAAACTGTACAAAAGCGCAATGAATGGCAATGCTAGCTCAGGTACAGCCACGGACATTTTTCACTGGTTTTGTCCTTTTACCTGGAGTTCCTCCTCGGACATCATTATGATGCTGGAAAGGTCTTGTTTCAGCTGCTGTGCCAGACCCCTCCACGATTCGGTGCCAGTGAAAGTGCTGTCCAGCTCATCGATCTCAATACTCTCACCTAACCATGCAGTCCCACCATCAACTGCTAGCAAGAAGAGGAAAGTCCTGTTGGCTTCGATCAGATCATTACCCTACATACCAGTACTCCAATGTAGGGTTAATTATCTGAGCATGCCATATTTACATTTCAGTAACACTGGTTTATTGTCTCCCAAGGGCTTGTGAAACAGTTCCTTGATATGGTTGAAACAGACTGAATCCAGTTGAAAAACACCTCCAGTCAAAGGGCACAATGTAAAATACAGGATCCTGACTTTTAACATGCTGGCCATGTGGCTAAACAGCACCTTGCTCAATCTTACCTCTCATTGCAGGGCCCCATCTCTCCTTGCTATGCAGAATCATGAACTTGGTGTTAGGTGGTAAACACATGAAGTATGCCTCATCTTCCACTATGGTGCCATCTTCCTCTAACACCACAGAGACAAGGCCCTTGGAGTCCATGCCTAACGTCTCACGTCCTAGGTGCAACATACAAAAAGATATTCGTTCAATTATAAAATGATGTATTTGGTTAGTGTGCATTTAGCAATGGAATTCTGAAATAAAATGTTTTGTTTTACTGACTTTGAATTTAGAGAAAGTGAAATGGGTGGTTTTATTAAAAATGTGTTTTGTGCAGCAGCGGGCATAAGGACGAATGGCTGGAAGGTACTTATTACTTATACACTAAGAAAGTGCATTATTGTAAAATTGCACAGGGATTTGTTTCCTTGCTTATGTAAACTTCAAAGAAATAATTTAAGGTTTGCAGGTACGCTGTCTTAGGCCACACCTTAGTTATTCTTGGCATCCACTTTCGATTTTGACTGGAGCGCAGCAAGAAAAGAAAAAGTAATTTTACACGATTAAACTAAAGCCATTCTCGAGTGATTGTACCAATACGTTTTTATTGCTACAGTATTAACATTATATGTTCATTGTTAAATAACTATTGTGAGAACGTTATAACTCGCCTAAAAGGTCCGACACAGGCACGTTGCAAAATAAATAGAATACATTATAGCTTTGCGTTGCGTCTTTGTACTTACCTTTAGTTTTTAGGTCTTCCAAAGACCGCACTGCAATTCCATACGATTTTTTACGTGAAAGGTTGCAGACTTTACAATGTTTTTCTTCCGTCATTGTTACTGTAACAAAGTTGCTGTATTATTTGAATATATCTTCTGTGGAATATTAAACAAAGTAAAATACTTCTGTTCTGTAACACACACTGTAACGACTTTAATCTGATATCATTGCGATACAGTAACAAGGAATCAGGAGAATAGGATTGTGGGAGTTGTAGTATTGTCTCAACTGGGTGGACTGAGCGAAGACTACGATTCCCATCAGTATGTTTGTTCTTCAAAGTGTAATCCATGCTTCCTATTTATTATTTATTAAAATCAATTGCCCTGCACCTTATTAGCTTCATTGCCATTTCCACTGCTTTCTTTATCATGTGTGTAGTTGAACTTTTCATTTGTAATCCTTTTTTTCATTTGGTTTGGTATAACTTAATTAAATTCTAATACATTATATACTTATTTTGCTCAAGGGAATATACTATTGACTACTGGTGACTGACCAGCAAGAATTGGTATTTCGAACACATATTTAAGAACATAAGAAAGTTTACAAACGAGAGGAGGCCATTCAGCCCATCTTGCTCGTTTGGTTGTTAGTAGCTTATTGATCCCAGAATCTCATCAAGCAGCTTCTTGAAGGATCCCAGGGTTTCAGCTTCAACAACATTACTTGGGAGTTGGTTCCAGACCCTCACAATTCTCTGTGTAAAAAAAGTGCCTCCTATTTTCTGTTCTGAATGCCCCTTTATCTAATCTCCATTTGAGACCCCTGGTCCTTGTTTCTTTTTTCAGGTCAAAGAAGTCCCCTTGGTCGACATTGTCTATACCTTTTAGGATTTTGAATGTTTGAATCAGAATTGTTAAGCGTTAAACACACATAGTTTCTTAAAGGACACACCCAGATGGTATTTTAAACACCCAGCAATAAATACAATCTGGTAGCCTGATCATTTAATACTAGCGTCGACTACAATATATTTAATTGATCATACTACAGGAATGGAAATAAATACGACTCGTGTGGATCAAACTGCTATGCAATGGGAGTCATATTGCCATTCCTGTAATACAGTACAGTACATTCAGTACTTCAAGTTTACTGTGCTGAAACTGAATCCATCACTCTTCTCTCAACAACTCCTGCCTGGGGTATGGAGTGGAATCGAGTTGGTGATGTGTTAACACTGCCTAGAAAGATGGCTTCCTCTGAACCAGCGGAGCAGCGGCCACAGGTAACTCATTTAACGCTTTAGTTCATACTGTTTTCTTGTTGCACGTTTAGTTCGCTTTGCTTGTTGTTTAGACAATAATATAAACTGTAGAGGGAGGGGAGCGATACGTACAGACTGCTTCTGCTGCAGAAACGACTGACTGCGGGTTTGTGTTAACAGGTGCAGGCCAAACACAAGTCAATATTTTTTTTTAAGCACTTAATTGAAGAACTTGCATTTCGGAAGCATTATTCTAAACTGCATCCCTTAAACCGAGCTCTAGGAGTCTCTGTTTTTTGTGCAAGGCTTATGTAAATTAATGCTTTATCTAGACATTTGTGTATTCGCTCAGCGTGGCCGCAGCGCGAAGATCTAGCGTGCAAGAGATCTTATAAATAATTATAAAACTGTTTACGCTAGGGTTACTTTTAACATGCATGCTAATAGGAGGAGGCGACGATATTCCCTCCCCTGTGATATTTTCTATCCTGTTTTGGGCTGTCTTGTAGTGTCATTGGTCACTTTATGCAAGTTATATATATATTTTTTTTAAATAGAAAGGTCTGTATTGTGCAACATGAAACAAGTACACACTCAAATGGGTGCAGTATTTATCGGGCAAAATACACATAGTGCTTGCTATGTGAAGTTTAATAACAGTCTATTAATTGTTCTGTAGTGACACTACAACATTTTCTGGGGTACCATATGTAACGGCCCATTTCAGAATCGACTTAGAAGTGGCTTCAAGCCAGGGATTGCATGACCAGGTAAATGCAGCCATTGTAGGTTTTATTGTGATATTAATTAGACACACCTACATGTTTCTTCTGAATGGTTTGTCTTGTCTCCGATGTAATCCCTGGTGTAATTAAGTTCACAGTACAACCTGGAATGTCTCAAACTGGATTAATAAACTCTAGCTGTGTGACTGTGTCATACATTTTGGTTATATTTCATAGGTTTCAAGCTCAGGTGTGTCTTAATGGGAATTGCTGTAGATGAGTTCACTTTAGATATTTAAAATAAAATCGCTGCTGCTTCTGAGATGGGACGTGGCACTTGCTGTAAAACAGCAGTACTTCATAGAGAGAGAATAAAAAATGGACTGAAACCATGCAGAGAAAATGTATTTGTACCAAACAGAAATGAGTGTGACACAGAATAGGAAAACATTCTGTAGAGTTCTTATGGGGCATACACAGAGAGTGCAAATACTGTTTCTGTGACGAAGAAAAGACTGATTAACCAAAGTAGAACATTGGTCTACTTTACTTATAAGCTGGTTTCATGGACCCAGATTAGCACTGGTTTTTAACTAGCCTAATGTTACCAAGATTAGTGCATTTAAAATTCATTTTCACCCTTAGCACTTTTAAAGACGGAATGATTGTATGGATGTTGCATGTATTGTTATGACATTGAATAACCTTTATTTTATTTGTGGGCCTACAACAGTAGAATGAGAATTTAGTCTTTTTTCATTGTACTGTAACACAAACTCAAGAAGGGTTGGACAAAATCCTCTCTCTGCCTCTAATTCTACAGTTGTTCTCTTTAGCTTTGTTCCTTTATAACCTCTGAATATCCATTTTGGGGACTTTCTTTTTGGTTTTTTTGCAGTATTTTGTTTTAGGTGCTACTGCACTTTTGTGTTTATTCAATACAACACAATACAATACAATACCAATTTAATTTGTATAGTGCGCCCTTCACACCATTTCATCCCTGAGCTCTGTACAAAGTTAAAAACACAATGAGAGCTCATATGTACAATACACTCCAGCTACCACCAATTATATAAAAGCACATTAAAAAAAAAGTGTATTTTCAATTTTCATACCCATATAAGATTCACAAGTCTCATATTGTCTGTTATGACCCCTGTCAACTGCTGTGATAAACTCCCCCTTCGGCTGTTTCAAGTTTCCATGACGACCAGTATTTTGGGACAGGGTTCAAAGACGGGCCAGTAGTCAGTTGCACGGTACTTTCTGACAAAAATTACGTCAGGCTGGACAGTTTGAGACCTGTAGCCCAAATTATTGATCCCATTATTGATCATTCATCACTGGAGCATGGAAGCTCTGGAGCTCTGTATAACTGCAGTCCCATTTCTTACATGTTTCCATTTTGTGTTTCTGTTCTTTTTCTAATTTACTGCTGTTGCAAAATGACCTGACTAGTTATTGCAACACCAGATAGAATTAGCATTGGCACTCAAGAGCTGCCTGCATTGCTTTATCTTTCCACCTCCAAGGAATGGTCTTTCAGAACTGTTTCTTCCAGCGCTGCCTTGATTTTCATGCTCTGGTTTACAATGAGAAAGTAGGAGAAACCTTTCAGAACTTTCTTAAATCTTGTAAGCCAATTTGTATTAAAATCATGATGATTATTCATAACATCACACGTGTGTCTTCAGTTCTTTGAATATTTCAATTTACAACTTATTTAAATTTAGACACACCTTTCCTGATTTTTTTTTTTGTTTCAGCCCCGTTTTAAAAATAATTAAATAGACCGATTTATCTTTTGAACAATTATAAGTAGATTACCCATTGATGTATGTGTTACTGCCCGAGACTGACAAAAGCCTTGTCCTCATTAATGAATTTTACTCTGTACTGGCAATGGGCTGTCTGAAATGAGCTTTTCCAGCCAGGGACTGTATGGCCCTCAAACCTTATCTGGATGGCTGCAGGACACACTATGGCAACGGTTGCCATGCGGTTTTGCCTTACGAGGCCCTAGGGTTTGGAAGCACAAAACGCATCGCAGCTGCTGTATTTTATTCCGCTTGTAATCGCGTTACAAATTGCTGTGAAACGTGTGATCGCAAAACAGGTTGTCCACTGAGCAACCTGTGGGTGCTTGATAAGCTGTAATGGAGCTAACAGCGTTCGCTGAGTGCAAATGGGGCAGTACCTGTTTATTCTTTTTTCCATACCCCATTTCTTTGGTCATTGTCGTATTTCTTCATCACTTTTCCTGTGCACCTTCATGCTCGATTTCACTAAATCGACGCTAAACAGACCGCCTCAGAGTAAATGACTTTTAGGTACAGTAAGCAATAGCTTGCAAGTGTAAATGGTGGCCATAATATCGAAATGAGAATTGACAGATTGGAATCTCTGAAAGCAGAGAACAAAGCATAGGGACTGTACTATAGTATTCACCTGTAGGGCAAGTTTGAGGTACACTTCATTAGTACGGCTGGTTTGGCAAGCTTTGGGGTGCCATCAGCATTATTGTGTATTCAGTCCAGCAACTTTCACAAGCATGCATTGAAATGGATCCGTGGCTGCAGTTTCTTAGCACTCTGTGTACCGCTTGTGAACTCGATCAGCCACTTCATGCCATTCAGATTTCATGTTCTGGTGCCCCATATTCTTTTTTTTTTTTTTTTGTTGCCTTGGTGATGTGGTACTTTGGAAATGTGGTAGCTGTTTGTAATTTAGTGCATTGCCTGCTATGACTATCTACAGGGATATAGTTGGGATTCTACAATGACAAAGTGGCAAGCAGGTTTCAAAAGGGAGGGAGGTCTTCTGGTGGCATTGGGTGGAATAGTAAACTGACACTAAAGTATTCTGTTTTAAACAATGTAGGATCCCTACTGTACAGCGCCTGTAATTTTCCATCACATCTGTGGTGCACATTCATAACTTAGTAACTGCTTCATCACATGGCATCTGTACAGTAGCTTTGTAATTCCAAAGCGCTTTAGACAAGCTTGCCAGAATTGCTTTTTTTTCCCTTTGGAAATGAGGGAGATTTCGAAGTGTTCTGAGTCTGATTTTTATTTTACATAATTAACATATTTGCTGATTGTTTTAACCATTATTAAGTCACTAACAGAGTGAACTGTGGTGCAAGCAAGGCAGTAGAATTGTGCAGACTCTTTGCACATTTAACTATAGGGTGCAACATCGCAGCTTTGCATTGTATACAGGCATGGAAATAACACTCCCATTGTATAGCAGTTTGATCCATTCCTGGTTTTACTATGAGTTTAATAAGACACACCTGTGCTTGTTACCTGTACACTGAGGCAAATCAGGCTCGTTGTAAAACCTGGAATGTGTGAAACTGCTGTGCAATAGGAGTCTTTTTGCCATCCCTGGTGTAGCAGTTTGTGCCATTCTATGTTTTGTATCCATAGAACCCTGAACTTCAAGGCTAAAAAAATGCAGGACAAAGTTCAACACTCCTAACCACTGTAGTCAGGTCTGACCCCACTCATCATGACAGACCAGTGAACAAGCCTCAGCTATAGCCATATGTAGCTTGTTTACGACTGCTACGATACAAAACTATTGTCATTTTCCCTCTGTTGTTGGGACAGTGAGGTAAAATGCAGCACTATTGAGTTTGTCCAGAAGATGGCAGTCTAACTCAATTTCTTTTCTCTCCTGCAGCCTGGCTCCACTCAAATGAAGGAAGATGCCCCACCAAGAGACACACTGGTAAGGCAATGCAGCGTACTCTCTATATAATAGGGCAGGTAGGTTGCATACAGTATTTATGGGAGTGCTGTGTTTTCTTCTCCCTAAAACACATTCAAAAGCACTTTCTGTCATCTTGGATTAAATCAGACGATACACAAGATAAGGAACCGTTTACATTTTACTTTGTCAAAATTCACAGCCTATATAACATATATGTTAAAAGCACTCGTGTTATTATTATTATTTTTGAATATATGTTGGTTCTGTGCACAGTGTAGTAGTTAGTTTTGTATAAAAGCCTGTGCTTTAAATTGTATTTTGTAGTGTGGCACCCCCACTCCTTGCCTCCTCGAAGATACAGCTGAAGCTCTGTTGCTATTCCTTACAATTATTTGCACACAGGTATATAAACTATTTAAATTCTCATTGAGGAGTAATAAGACTAGCTGAACCTGACACCTACCAGTGTTTTTGAATGACATTCTTCCATCTTTTACGTAACATTAAAAGAACGCTAGTTTTCGAATCTTGGTGGTGATCTTCTGGTGTGCAAACTCTGCTAGATTTTATTGCTCTGGAGTCTTTTTGTTTTATAGACTTAACTTGCTTGTATACTGTACAGTACAGTTGCTTTCCAGCCAGGCATGTCCAGCTTTGCATTGCTAGTGGACTCATACACCTGCATGGTCATTTCTTCTCTTCATTGTAACCCATGGTACTGAGTTTATAAATCTGAGTCCAGATTTACCCTGCGCTCCTATCTGCTTCTTGGGAGGAGAATGTCCAAGATCATCGGGGCACAGACGACAAACCTCCCAGACACTAGGTTTGAGGGGGTGGGGAGAGAGGAGGAAGCCTGTGTGAGCACTATTGTGGGTTGTATCTTAGACACAGTTTTAAAAGAAACATTTCTTTCTTTATTGCTTTATTGGAAAAATGTAAAATATGCCTCTTGTTTTGAGTGATGCTTTTTTATTTATATTTTCATGATATATTTTTACTAATTTATTAAAAATCTTAGGTATTAGCAATGTAATTTACCCAAGAAAATGATGTGTAGAATACATACACACACACACACACACACACACACACACACGGTGGAATTGGGTACTGTAGCGCACGCAAGTGTGTGCTGGGAGGGAGATAACTTCAATGTGCTGTAAAGTAAACATGATGTTGAATAAAATAGCATTATTTATAAGTTATTGAAATGGAGGGGAGAAATACAATCGGGAGTCTAAATTGCCATTACGCAGCAAATAAATAAACTAGCTGATTGTGGGAGTTATACATTTAAAATACCGTATTTATAATTGAGAACTTTTGATGGAAAAGAAAGACCCAGGTGAGGAGGGGTGGTGTCTCAGTAGACAGAGCTCTTAAGAAACTAAATTAAGACTAGCTATGCTGTTAACATAATAGTGATATCAATGCAGAAGAACCATTGATGGTGCTTTAAATACAGTTGGTCCACCCATTTCTCATTGTTGAACTTTACAGCAAGGAAACAACATGTGGGTTATTCCGTGAAAAGTTTATGCATATTATATTGCTTTTATTCTTTAAGACAACACGCTTATATTTGTTTATTACCAGTTTTCTTTTTTTCTAAACTCGGTGGCAACATTTCATTTATTTTATTTTATTTTTTTACCCCGCTGTGCTTTCCCAGTTAAGTGGATTATTACTGCACAGTATAATTTGTGTCACAAAGCATTATTGGGATGACATGAATTATTTAAATTCTTGTCTGAAAGGATTTAAAATGCATCTTGCAAACGAGGCTCCTGGCAGAGTTGGGGCGCAGCGCTGAAACTCGCGCAGGGATCGCACTGCCATGTGTCGGGAGTGGGGCAGCAGTCAAGTTTAACTGGTTCTGACTCCCCTTACTGAAATCACTGGCGCTCGCACGCTGGCTCTCATCTGTCAAGAAGGGTTGTGATCTGCAGTGAAATGTTGGAGCAGAAGCAGGTTTTGAACTGCAGTTTTAGGAAGGTTGGCTGAAAGACTTCCCTTGGTGGCACACCAGCTTTGCCTTTTTAAGCTTCTTTCTTTCTTAATTTATTTTTCTTTCTTTCTTCCCTTCTCTCTCTGTCTATCACTCTCTCTTCTATTAGTGCTGTGAAATCCTCTTGATTTCCGCAGTCCTTGTTTCCATTCACAGCTGGGTTTTTAGTTTATTGATCAGTAAAGTGACTTTAATAAGAGGTCTGCAAGGCCTCCTGTGCCTGGTGTTAATAGCATGCAGTACTTCCAGTGTTTCTAAGAAAAGAGAGCAGTATAAACTTGATTGATTCCCCAGTAATGTCCCCATGGCATCAGAAGGACTGGCTGTGTTTGCTTTTTCTTTTTCTTTTTTTCTTTTTTCTTTATTTCTTCATTGCTTCATTGAGCTGGTATTAAGAAGGAGGTGTGTGTGTGTGGGGGGGGGTGTTGTCAGAAGAGCATCCTGGCCTCTCAGCGACTTCAAAAGCCTGCTTCCCCCAGGATATTAAGCGACTGTGATGAAAAATTTAGCAAGCGTTAAATAAGAAGCTTTGAAGTGATCTGTTTTGGCTCAGCCCTCCCGAAATTTCCGGCTCTTCTGTGATTTATCAACATTCGAAACTAGGATATCGGGTTAACTGGTGATACGGCAGCATTAACATTACAGCCAATGGCATCGACAGACATTTTCTTTCTATTTTTTTTACTATCCCCCCCCCCAGTCGCCCTTGACATCTGTTAGTATTGTGTTAATTTTATATGGAAAGAACAGACCGCAGCACAATGCAGGAATACGCGAGAGTTACAATGTACTACAGAACAGAACAACCATGAAATCAAAGCATTCATCATGAGCGTGAAAAGGGGCCGTCTAAAAACACCCACTTTTTTTAGCTTTATTTGATCTCTTATTCCACCGAGTCACCCTGAAAGCTTCCTATTTAAATACGACTTGATTTATTAGCATTTATTTTGAAAATATAACCATGGTATGCGTTACTAGGTTCAGTGGAGTAAAAAGTTATTGTAAAACACTGAATGTTGATTGATCAGTACCTCAGCAGTAAAGCATTCCATGAATCTGAATACACTGTGTCTCTTAAGATTTACCCTAGTAACAACAGTGTAGAAGTACCATTACATTATGTTGTAAATGGAGGAATGGAGGCCAGGACAATGCCACTGTATAACCCATCCTGCAGTATGAAGGGCCTCCTAATAAACTGGAAGCACAGTATCTGTAGTTGTTTGTATATGTGCCAGCACTGTCTGGCAAGAAACATGACATCACCTCTTGTAAAATATATTTTTAAATTGTACCCCTTCGAATTGGATGCCTAATAGACAGGCAGAGACTACTGTCTGCTTTTCTTTACCCGTTCACTGAACACTGCTCTATAAACAATCTCAACTGGGATTTAAATCAAGATATACATCTTTCAAATCCTTATTTTAAAGTCCAGACCGTGTAGCTAATATCGCACCCCGGCTATTTTGTAATACAATTATTTTGCTGGGTGCTACCTCCGGGATCAGTTTCCCAAATATCCCAACATTGATCACAATCAATAAAAATAGGGGCACAACACCATAATAATAGTTTACAAATCAAATTTCCATTCTTTTAGTATAGATATTGTTTATATCGCTCCAGTAGTTAAGGGTTAAAACATATTTCCACGATGAAATTATCTTTTATTGTAGCAATTTTAACCATGTTATAGCTAATGAAATTGCGTGTACTCAAGTCCATTCAAAGTTGCTGTTATTAACAGGAATATGGTATGCCTCTTTGAACTCACTTATTCAGCATAGTACATGCTGCCTTATTTTGTTCCATTGCTTTTTACTACTGTATTAATATTAGTTTAGGTTAGTGTATCCACTTTGTGCCTGTCACAGTTGCATCTCAGCAGTGCAAGCACTAATACAAGAAAATAACTAAATAGTCCATACTTCATAAGATATCGTGGTGGGACCACTTTCACTTGTTCCAGCCACTTGAGAGCAAGTCAGTCATGACCACTAGGGGGCATTAACCAGCTAACTATCACCACAATTGCAAGAGCTAAAAGCATGCATGAATGCTAAACAGATTTGATTGCCTTTATCAGCAATTGCTTCCTCTTAAAATAAAACATCAACGCACATTTCAGATTATTAAATAACATTAGAACTGCATATTGTTTTATTTGATTTGTTTCCCTCTTTTCCCCTGCTGGGTTAGTAACAACAAAATAAGTAGGTAGAATGGTTGCATTATCTGTTGTTTTAGAAGGGCTGTGTCGTGAAAGATGCTGTAGCTGAATTGCTATTATGGTTTTGTAGATGCTTGCTCTGAAGTTTACAGCTTCTTCTTTCAACTTCTTTTTGCGGTACAAGGATTTCGTTGAATCATACACCCCTTCCTGTAACAATGCATCTAACACATATAACCCCCCTCTCCCTTTAGTTAGCCACACATATCGATGTTGCTTTTAACTTTAACCGATCTTTCAACAGCTTCAAGGGTTTTGTTGCGCTTGAGTGGGTTAACACAAAGACAAAGAAGACAAGCGGTTTAGAATGGTTTTGCATGACAACTGCATTGTTTTAGCTTTGCTATTTTCTGTGTCCCGCCCCTATTACAAGATACAGCCATGCCAAATCATGGATATCATGTTTGTTTTAAGATAAGTTGGACCCCAAAACATCATATTTGGTACGTCAATAAAACTAATTGTAAGGAAATGCCTGCCAGAGTATGTTTAAAGTCAGAGAAATAGAGAAAGGATGGAGGAGGAGAAGGGTGCAACCGGGACAACCCGGCTTCTTTTTTTTGTTTTTGCTGACAACAGATTTCCGTAACCTAGCTTGTCTTGGAACATGCAACACTTTGATAAAATGTTTGAAGCCCTGCGGTACGGTCCAATTAGATTTGTCAGATGAGTCAAAAGCGATCAACTTGAGATATATTTTACACAGTGACTCACCATCACCCTATCCCTGTCACATTGTGATTCACCAGAAAGTTAGACTGGGTATGCAATCAGAGGGGATTGCATCGGGTTTACGTTTTTGTACATTTAATTGCATCTGCTGTGGGGTGGGGGAAGTTATTCTTTAAAGAAGTTTTGCATTTTCTAGTATCATTTTATCAAACTCTTTTTTAAAGGTTGTGTCAATAAGCTGAATTCCTTTCAATGAATAACACACACAGTTTTTTTTTTTTCTGAACACGAGAAGAACGCCAATTACAATTCTAAAACTTTTAGAATAAAAAAAACTTCCAAGCCCATACATACATCCAGCTGAGCTGTTTATTTCTGGTTTGACATCTGTATTTGGTGTGTTTTCCTTTCTGTGATATAAGATGCTGTTGATGATTTGGAGCTTCCTCGGTGCTATCCCAATATTGAAAATAACAAAGGCACTGACAAACATACCTTTTTTTTTTAAACTGTTGCAGACTTTTTTTTGTTTTAATTCATGCTGTACTGTCTGTACAGTAACACATGATCATGTGAGCATTCCCTAGGGCTGACAGGGAAACTGCTCGTCACTTAAGTTCAGGTACCTTCTACAAAAAAGCGAACGTGGTTTGTGAACAGTTTTTATCTACCTCCTTAAAATAAAAACAAAAAAATAGGAAAAGAATAAAAGTAATGTGTTAGCGGAAGTTTTAAATAAAATAACTTTTTAGTAATTAAAAAAATAAAAATCTAGTAGACTACATGTGTTCGTGCTGTTTGTTCAGTAACGTGTTCACAGTGTCTTCATAAAGTTTATTCAAAGTAATCCGTCTGCATCCAGTTGTTTGATTTCTACAACTTGTCAGTCGAACCGGAGATTAGTTGCTGTTCCTGTTGGGCTTACTGTATTGTCTCTGGCATTAACAGAAAACATTCAGAGGGTGTGCGATAGAGCAGAGATTTTCTTTCATGAAGCAGAAGTGTCTTTTTTTTGTTTTGTTTTGTTCTGAGAAATTTGTTCTGAAACACCTGGAGAAATTCTTTGCGGCGGGAGAAAAACCCGATGATCCTTGTTTCAGATTTGAGGTCTTCCGATTCCTCCAGGTGTTCAGTGATGCCACACACACACACACACACACACACTGGAAGCTGGAGCTCAGTGCAAACTATAGCTATTTTGGATACAGTGCTGATGAGTGAGTGCCGTATTCCAGCTCTGTGATTCATAAGGCTGTCCCTGGAATAGAAAAACAGGAAGCTGTCTGGAGAGCAAGCGGGCCTGCCTGACAGTAACCTGCCCTCGCTGTGCTCCAGAGAGCATGCAGGGCAGCATGGTAAAAGATGGGCATTATACCCTCCCGTTCTAACACCACGGCATCCCCGCTGGCACAGTGCCCACCTGTGTGGGCAGGTAGGCTGTGTTCTGGATACTTTTACAGATTGTAACGTTCCCCCCCCCCCCTGCTCGTTAGATGCCAGATGGAAGTCCTTTTCTTTTCAAACCTCAAAAAGAACTGCCAGATACACGCAGCACTGCGCCAGACACTTATTGTTCAGACAGATTTGGGTTAAAGCTTCAGCATTATGGATGCTGTTTTAAGCTTTTGTTTTTCACCTTTCTAAAAAAGGATGAGGTAATAGATACTCTGTGTTTTTCTGCAGTGTATTGTGCAGCCTGTTTGTGTGCTGGTGGTGAAATTGAGGGACTGAATTTTAGGCATATTGATTTAATTTAAAGATAATCTTTTCTAGCGGTACATATTAGTGTAATTTGTACCTGCATAGTAATTTTATATGCACTTACTTGTACATAAACAGGAATGGTAAATTCTACACTCATTTTAATGCTGTTATATTTTTGGCAAAGTATGTCATTATGCGTTTTGCTTGAAGATGGCAAAAAATGTAACAGGATTTTAATTACAATGAACATTACATGTTCAGCATGGAATTACTGTGCCATACCGTGCTGTTTACTGTGTAATTAGTGCCACTAGATTTAAAACGTTTCCACATTTAAGTGCGAGTGCAGGATTGGCAACAAGCGAGACATGTGGTTGTGGCTAAGCTGGTCTCTGCTCTCCTCCAGATGACCTTGGAGTTGGACAAAGTTAGAGGAACAACAAAGGCAAGCTTACTAGTCAAAACCATGGACTGCTTTCATCTGCCAATGTCACTTTCAGAGAGCATAGGGTGTGCTGATTAGTATAAGATGCAATTAGCTTTATAATGTAAATGAAGAGCCTGATCGCGTGTGATTGACAAAGAGTGTGGTAAATAGCTGTGTGGTAATTCGAGTGTTGAGATTATGTGTTGATCTGTGTGTACAGGACTTCTTCGTCTTTCTATAGTATATCCGAAAAATGGTAACTTCCTAAAACTGCCTACTTTTTATTTTGATAAATGTTGTAAAAAAAAATTATTTTTTAAAGTTTCTATGCAACTGCAATTAGGTGTGATACATGGTTCAAATTAGCGAGAGTCTACTGTGCAATGGGAGCCCTGTATTTTGTAATAAAAAGCCAAATTCTTTTTGGTTGAAAAAAAGGAGAATGACCAAACAAAAACAGCTCCAAGCCTACGCTGATATAATTTCCTGTTAAGGCAAACGGCAAAGTGCCACTTTCATTTCAAAATGGTTTGTGCATGTATGAATGTAACTGCTTTGTTCAGAAGCCTTTATTTCCATTACACTGGTGTTTTGCCAAAGAGCTTTTATTTTTAGAAGTCTGAAAATCTGAAAAATTACCCTTAATTGACACATAGGGAATGTTCTTAATCTCGCTTCCCAGCAAGTTATTAGATGTTAATTCATCTGCCGGCTCCCCTGCAGTGAATGTTATTTGTTTAAATCTGGGGATTCCCATGGTGCATTTGTAACTACACTAAAGAAACACTTCTCTCTGTAATTATTTAACATTGCATGCTGACTTTAAAATGGTTATCAGCTGAAGAATGTTAACAAGGGGTGACGAAAGTTATTTAACAGCAGATAGAAGTGTCAATATCCAGAACTGGTGGTTGGTAAGCACTCAGTGGAATTATCATGTGCTAAATACCGTAATATTTAGTGTATAGCAGCTTTATACAGAACGTGCTTATGTCACGCTCAGGGTTGGGCTCGGTTCCTGTTTTTTCATTTCCAATTCCTTTTTAAAATAAATTTCCAATTCCCGTTCCATTTTAATCAATTCCAACACAACATTGATCAAAATTGCAATTAGCAGTGTTCTGTTACAGGAATGAACAAAACCGCATTCTACAAAAGTGCGTATTATATTCTTGAAAATATAACACCCTTGCAGTCTTTGTGAACTAGATGTGGGGTGTTTTTTTTATGTTGAGCATGTTCTTAGAAAGACGCATGTTCGTCCGTCCCCCCCCCCCACCCAAAGTAAGTGGCTCAACCACACAACACAGTACACTTTCACTCACTATCAGAATAATGGAATTCATACAGTCTGAATGAGTCCTGCATTATGGAAAAGCTGGAGCCAACCAAATGCACATTTGTCAGCCTTAATATATGTAGGGGGTGTAAATTATGAAGTTATGCTTCAAAATATAAATGCACTTTATTTCAGTCTCTAATGCAGAAAAAAATCACATTAAAATGTGTACTTTTCCCCCCAATCAATAATAAACAGGAAAGTGCGTAGAATATCTTATTCATAAATTATTACATGAAAATGGGCATGTACACTAAAAATATAAATACATTAACGCTATTAATAATTTAATGACTAACCGTTCTGTCAAGAGCATAGCGTCAGTTTAATGGAACGTAACAGGACGAATACGTTATTGTTTTAGAGCGAAGGCAGGACATTTATCTGGGGCTTTTTAATTATTCTATTAGAATATTTGAACTGGTTGCTTTTTCTTTCTTGCATTGGATTGTGCAGCATGCAGTTCACCTGTTGCTACAACTAGATATTCCACCAGGGGGTGCTGTAGACTGCCAAACGGCCTGTATAAAGAAAGGGCAGTCTTAAATAAAACAATCTGTTCCGTGATTAGTTTGGCATACAGAAGCCTATTAGCCAGATGGGATTAAAATAACTACCTGTGTGACATGTACCAGACAGGAACTTGTTGTAGAGACAAGGTAACATAAAAAGCTGCCATGACTAGTTTCTCAAAAAAACCAATATATGTATACTCTCTATCTCTATCTGTGGATTGATCAGTTGGGGGCCTCTGAATAAAATGCATACACCATGATCCAACCTGTAAAAACTTGTACCTGTTTTTTTTCCTTAAGGACTTTCCAGATTCTCAGTTTGGATAAACAGTCGTAGTTGTCATTACAGGGCCTCAAATCAGAGGCTGCTTGACTATCAGGATGTGTCATTTCCTGACCACCAAGCATCCCACACAAATGGCAGGAGACCTATAATTAAATTTGGGGTGGGGGGTGGTGGTGAGAAATTAAGATAGAACAAGCCGTCCCATGTAGCATAACATGCTCTATACAGTCCAGTTGAATATTCGGGAATTCGTGATACCTGGATGGTGAGATAATGGCACCAGTGGAGATAGACAAGGACAAATTGGTATTACTTTTTTATATATTCTCACTACTTACTCTTACTGTCTCCTGTGTACTAAATATGTACTGCAAAAGTCCCACTCTGTCACTGCTCTTGTTGAAACGGAGAAGACAGCAACGTGGCTCAGGCTATATTGTGTATTGGGCAAAATGTAGCATTTCAGCTTTTTGGGCCTATTCATGTGGACCGTTTTATTTGGAATTGCGTGCAGTTCGATTTAGTTTGAAAGCATATTTGAATTATCCAAATGAACTTCAGAGTTTGTTTAAATCAAACCGAATTGAGACCCTCTCAGAGAAATCAAACCAGACCAACAAACAAAGTTTACTTGAGAATTTTTGTGCTGTGTAATAAATATTGGCTTTAGGCTTTTTACAAAGTTAAATAGTAGACTCTTGGTACTGTTGGGCAGGTGCGAGAGAAACCTTTATCAGATGAATCTACGCATTTACAAACAAATAAAACCATCCCTGCTGTGCAGTATACGGTTTAGAAAATCATTTTTTGAACGTTAAACTCTTGTTTTTGTAGCCCTGAATCCATTCCAAGAATAGCCTCTCCCTGCTCGCGCAGCTGCCAAATAAGCAAAATTGATCGGCCGTTTTTTTCCAGGACGGTTCTTAGTTAACTTCAAATGCTGTAGCAACAAACCGTGTGTGTGTGTGTGTGAGGTCCCCTCTTCTCCTGCCCAGCCGGTCTCATGTGTTTCCTGTAAATCTGTGCAAAATCCACACTTGCGATTAGCTTGATTCAAACCTAGTCCTACCAAGGTGTGCTTTAATCAAAGTGCAAACTGCTCTGCAGTACATTTCTTAGTGCCACCGCTGCCCGCTTTCATTAACGGTATCAAACATGGCAAGCCAATGTATATTCATTCAAAATCTGCTTTTTTTCACTTAAACAGAAAGATACTGATTGACTACCTGTAGTAAAACTCAAAAAATCTCAATTTTCCTCTGCAAATGCCTGTGTTGTTGTTTTCTTCAGGGATGAAGACCTGTTCAGACATGCAGCAGCACTGAGATTACAGCTTCAAACACTGCTTTTAGTGTCGAGCCACAAGACACCCGGCTTTATGCAGAGTAGGGTTTGATGTCTGTATACAGCCTTTTTAAAAGAAGTCCTAGAAAGTAAAGTACTATCCAAGTTATAAAGCCCTTGGTTAGATGTATAACCTGTGCCATTTCATGGATAATGATCATGCACATGGGTGTCATGAGTACATGTTTGTTGATGGCTGCATTGATGAACTTGTCAATCAGTGTGATGATGATCATAATGCCTTTTCAGAAGCGGAACATACTTCTTTAGTTGCAAGAGTATCTGTAAAAACATATACAGACCCTGTTTTATACGTGCACAAAGGGTTATTTTTTTGAAGAGAATGCCCTGTTTAGAGACGGTCGGCTTGAACGTTTTGTCTAACTTGAGTTCTACAGTGTGGAAACGTTTATAGCAGGAACACTGAACAGACGATTTTGTCCCAACAGTTCTTTCAGTTGTATTGGTCGTTATGTTGCGTGCTTGAAGTTACGAAGGACTTTTTAAGCAAAATATATCTGCAAGCTTTCTGGTGTTTGTGTGTGTGGTTTTGAAGATACAGGGGACCAAGACAAAAGTTATCTACTGTATTTAAAAAAAAAAAAAAAAAAAAAAAAAAAATTCAAAATTACATTTAAAAGATCTCTTTACACCTTCATTAGTTTCTTAAACACCCAACCCCCCCAAAAATAAATAAATGTACTGTATTTGTTCTGTGTATTGGGGGATGTTTTATGTGCATTGCCTTCAACAGTCTCATGGCAGAAGGTGTTGGATGTTAAGCTGTATGCATTACACACACTCTATGTAATAATGGTTTGCATATTCCAGTTGGAATTGCTTCCAGGACAGTGATCCTTCCACAGACAGTAGGTGGAGATTTCAGAAGTCCAAATGTGACTGCCTGTCTTCCAAAATCTCTCTGATAGCTGGACTTCCATGTACGTTTTATTTAAAAAAAAAAAAAAAAAAGATGTCTCTTTTTGTTGTTCAAACAGAGAGCTCTGGCGGGGCGTGAAGTAATGGCCCGGCAGCTACCTCTCCACTGGGAATGTGGAAAGTAGCTTTGTCATCCGTTTCAGAGACAAGGTCACAAGGAAATGTCAGAACAGGTGGGTCTGTCACTGTGAGAGCTGCCGACTCAGCACCCCCCCCTCCACTACAGTACTATGGCTCTTGTCATAGTTGCTTTTTGTGGTTTGCAGAGAGACAGAAAAAGAGAAGATGGCATCTTCAGATATGCACTCTTCCCAGGTGTGTGGGAGGTGACTTATTTACATGTCCTGCCTATTGCTGTACACGTGGAACTGAATTTGAATAGAAAAAAATGGTCTTCTAGATTAAAAAAACAAAACAAACAACTATTTTTGGCAAAAGCTGTGGTTTCTTTTGAACCAGCTAGTTACGGGAAATAAAGTGTGATGTACCTCGTTGATAACCGCATCTTTGTTTTGATGCTTGTTTTTGTCGTTGTTTCTTTAGATTCAACCTTTTTACTGTAAAGCGTGGATTATGCCTTCCTCAATGTTTAGCTCCATCATTCTTTATAAGACGCTGAATTATAATTGCAAGGTTGCCTTGAATGTATTGTGTTTTATTGTAAATAGGCCTGAGTGATTGCATTAAGAAATTGGGGTGAAAACTCAAACATTTAAAATTCAGTTTTAAGCTATTTCTTGATAGTCCTCCAAAGCTGATTGTGGGGAAGTGAGGTGGGGATGCATATTAAGATTGCACTGTGCACTGAAGCCCATAGGTGAAGCATTGTGTATTGAAACTTGTGCAACACTGATATGCTTCCCCACCACACTTGAGGGGTCTTTTCAGATAAGCTTGGCAAATGATAATCTAATCTAAACAGAAGAGAATCATGCAGAACAAGGGATTTTAAATGGGTAAATAAATATTGCAAGACTAGTATCCCCTTCTTATCTAACTTGCTGGCCCAAAACAGGATAGATCTTACTGGAGGAAGAGTTAAGTTGGAGAGACATTTAGCAAAAACATCTGGTCAAGACTGTAATTATAGACATTTGTACAACAACAAAATATTTTCATTTTAATATCCAAGGTAGGAAAAGGGCAGGGTGGCACCTGGATAAACACGCTTTGGGCAGGTATGCTGTAAAACCAGAAACCTTTGGCAGGATTCCTTTGAAAATCATTATTTTTGTTGAACATTATTGCACACTATTGAGGTTACACCCAAACCAAACACTTAAAAAAAAAAAAAAAAATGGATTGATATATTTGAATAGGCTTGCCGTATTCTTCTTCTTCTTCATTTCTTAGTAGACGCCCTTATCCAGGGCGACTTACAATTGTTACAATTACATCATATTCTTTTTTACATACAATTACCCTTTTATACAGTTGGGTTTTGACTGGAGCAATCTAGGTAAAGTACCTTGCTCAAGGGTACAGCAGCAGTGTACCCCACCTGGGATTGAACCCACGACCCTCCGATCAAGAGTCCAGAGCCCTAACCACTGCTCCACACTGCTGCCCGTTTTATTTCTATGAAATATTTGTGTGCGAATTTAACCTCTGCCAAGCTAAAATCTGCACTTTGACAATATTACTCAAAGAAGGTACAGTATCTCTTAGTCTCTGTTGGTTAGCTTTTCAGCTGTCATGTTGCTCAAACGTTCAGCTGAGTACCACTTTAAACGCAACGCCTATTGTCTCACATTAGTATGTAATTAAACCTGACGGCCCTCACTGGAAAAATGAGCCCAGCACACTGTCATTTTAATGTTGTTCATGCATCTGCCTCCTTCAGCCAGAAGATGGTGCTGTTAACCTTCTGTGCCTCAGCATGCTTTCCTCTTCCTCGCAGACTGCTACACAAGTGACTAGAGTTGTTCTTTCCCATCGTTGGAGGCAGGGTCATTGGGTGATGGAGTCATGCCCTTGCCTCTTAGCCTTCTGAAGGATTTGCGCCTGTTGGTCCACGAAGGCTGATTAGCGTCAGTTCTTTGAGAATGACAGTGATAGAATAGCAGGGTAAAATGTCACAGCTTGTAATATACTGTACTCCTGGTATTCCTCGTACCAGATCAGTTTGATTGGCACGCTGTGCCTAACACACGTGCTACAGAAAGCAGTGCAGTTTATGATCCACTAGCAAAAACACTGCAGTAAGTTATAAGTAAAAGGACAAACAAATACAAAATGTGTTTTAACCAACCACATCTGCCCATTATCAACCTGCTAATCTGAAGTATTCAGAATTAGCAAACACAGTACAATAAAATGCTAAGATCATGTGCGTTATGTTTATTTTTTGTTACATGACAGCATGCTTCTGGCTGTCTACAAGATATTTTTCTACAAGAGACGTTTAATAAACGAGTTCCCCTGTAAATATTTAATTATGTACCTATTTGCATGCTACCTAACAGAAAAAGCCCATTGTTTCTTTTCACTGTAGCTACTGTACTGGGCTACAGCAAACGGATACATGATTATAACACACCCTGTATTGTAAACTTGTGAATGTTCTGCAAGAAATAAATTAACAAATCGTTTATGAAGGATAATAGTATCTATTATGGATAGCAGTGACGTCTCCTTCAGTCTCTGCATGCATAATCGTACCACGTTAACTTTCCTATGCAGTTACCGGTATCTATTTTATAATGCATATATGTTTTTCACAGTTTTGGCAGGGTTACTTCTAGAACTCCATAAAGTTTGCATAAACTGTTTTAAAATTAAAATAAAGAATAGTGACTGACGGGGATATAGAACCGTGTGTGTGTGTGGGGGGGGGGGGGGGGGGGGGGGGGGGGGGGGGGGGGGGGGGGTGGTCCTGTAAGTCCTCTTGGGTTTTCGGAATGCTGGAAGTACTGTACATGCCATTGCTCCTCACTCCATAATAGCCTCAAATTTCAGGAAAGCTGCGTTGCATTAAAGAAAAAGAACGATCGATGGTTTTACATTAAATTTTATGTGATTGAAAAAAATCAACTAATTAAAATTGATTACTTTTGCTTTGCAAAAGTGTTTTTGAATTAAATTATTTTATGAAAACATTTTGACTAATCTAGGGCCCGAGGAGGTATCCATTTACTGGTTTGCTACCGGGATAGGTTACATTTCTGTTAAGTGAGTAGTTTGTTTCATTATCCTCTTGTATGCGTTGTTGTTATCGAGTGAAGTTGTTGCCTACCATTTAATCCTTACTGACCCCTCCTTTAGTACTGAAGATCCTAACTTCTCAAGTGCTTTCTGGCTAATTAAAAAAGGGATTTCCCCCAAAAAATATTATGTTCTTGTGAAAGAACTGGGTAAAGTTGCATTCGAGCAAACACCCAGTATGATTCATTTTAGTATACTGATAACCCTAGAAAATGTTAGAACTACTAGAAATAAGCAAGGGCTCTAGCTGTACATTTCTGTTTCATCACCTTGATCATGAGACTGCTACTGCTTGAAAGTGCACCAGCTCTCAGTTAGCTCATCTTTGCATAACCATTTAGCAGAATTTGAATATGTCCCATTTTGCATGGGGAAGAGGCATAAAACAAAATGGGACCAAATTTTATATATATACATATATATAAAAATGAGCAATTTAAATGATTAATACAAGTTTTACGCTTTTATTTTTAGTTAAAACTGGAAATGACCTTTTTAATTTATTTGTTTTCATAATTGTGTTGCCGGTCAGAAATATGACATTTTCTATTGAACAAAATTGCTCTGTCCAAGTCATAGGATGATTCGGGGGTGGGTGGGGGGGTGGGCTGTAATAGCCATACATCAGGCAATTATGTGGGGAGTTGTACAACAACTCAAAATGAAACAATGACACAGTATGTTTGCTTAAAAGCATAATCTTAAAGCATTGTGGTGTACCATGAAGGAAGCCCCACAGTCAATACCAGAATATTCAGAATTTGTTAACAATCCATTTTTAGTTTATTTTTTTTTATGTGTGATCATGGGTAACCTGTGTCTCTTGAAACAACATTGAAATATAGAGGTATATTAAAAATCAGAAACGTGTCAATTTTTACTTATTTTTTCCAATGCGTAGTTATTTTCTGTTTTTTTTGTCAGCTGTGCCTGTGGTGGGGGGGGGCTATAACACACAATGCTGGTTATTTTTAAGCCTTTGCGAAATAAGTCAATGGAGTTTTCCATTGACTTCGCTCACTGAGAATGTACTTTTTGACCTTTTGATGCATTCAAAAATTCCATCCTGGGACTGCAATGCTCAGACCTAAAAAAAAAAAAAAAAAAAAAAAGTGTAAATTGTCTGAAAGATTATTTGATTTTTGCTTCTATCTATACTTTAACATCGTTGAGCCAATGTATCTCTTTATATACTTATGACTGAATAGCAAATCAAGTCACTAGCAAACAGTTTTCTTGGATAAAGTTTCAGTCCATAAACAGTTACAGTAGACATTCATAAGTGTAAAAACAGGGAGTATTTAAAACAGAGCAAAAATGAATAGCAGACGTTGTATCTCTGAGATAGATAGATAGATATACTGTACCATCCTCATGGAGGGGGGTGGGGGCAATACTTTTTTTGTGCCTGATTTCCTACCCCCCCCTTTAAAAAAACACACAGAAGTGTTGTAATTAGAAAAGTGTTTAAATATGTACTCTTAAAAGATTAAAAAGGGCAATTCAGTACATCAACTTGTTAAGAGAGAAAAAGGAAATACCTAATTACATCAAACCCTCGTTCCATCTTCAGGGCTGTGATATCAGCAGCCCATCACGTTGAAAGCATCCCGGTAACTGCTCTGGTTATCCGATCACTCATGAAGCCCTGCTAATTAAAATAGAGCTTCATTTTTTTTTTCCTGAACCATTGTTTGGCAGGAATTTGAAACTGGCTTAACACAATTTTTTCATGTCTATAACCCTTTTATTATATCACTGATGCTTTTCCATAAATGTACAGGGCAGTTTTAAATGAATTGATTCGCACTGTAGCTGAATCCTAGACTTGCTAATGATTTCCCTCTTAGCTTTCTTTTAGTGTTGCTCTTGACTAAGAGCATCCTATCAGTCCTGCCTGTAAACCCTTTGCTCTGGATTGTTGTGTTGTCTTGTTGTCTGTCCTTTTTCAAAGGCTTGCAAAAATAAATCCAAACACATTTGAAATCTTTTTTTTGTTCTTTACCTGAATATCGTTGCTGTTTTTGGAAACTATTTTGGCTTTTAAAAAGCTGAACAGTAAAGAAGTATAAAGACTACCTGTTCTTTTAATTTACTACCTATATTTTAATATGCCACGGCTTAACCTTGGTTGATTCAGCAAGTGACAACCTGGTAATTCAAAGCCTATAAAAGAACGAACCGCAATAGCACTGGGTCTGTGTGTGGTGCACTTCTAATATTTTTGTATGCAGTGCTTCATTATTAACTGTACAGTTTTGCAATGTTTTTATGTAATGTGTAATTGATACTGTCACAATTATTTATTTTAATGCTCTCTTTCTCTCTCTTTTTTTATTTTACCATTATTCTTTTGGTGCTTAGTCATCACTATTCCAGTTATACTTGGTTCATATTAAGCACACAATTGGTAGTTGCAGATGATGGGAGAGATGGGCCAGGAGCCACTCTGATCTCCTCAGCCTCTGTCTGTGCCGGCTCAAGAGTCTACAGTGTGCTGTCCTTGCCATCCTATACGTTCTCATTGATTGTCATTGTGAGAAGCAAACCAAGGTTAGCACTGGGGCCTGGCTAGTTCATGGGCACCTGCCTCTCACAGAATGGCAGGCGCTTCCATGTCAGTCATTGATGATACCAGTGACATGCCTGCACTGTTGGTGGGCAGTTATGACCCAATGAAGGGGGCTGGTCAAATTGCCTTGGAGCTCCAACATTCTAAAACTCTGTTTCCCCTGTCAGGGGTAATCTTAAAACTGCAAATTTGACACTAAAGTATTCTAATACAATGTATTGATCTGTATACTACATTCAGACCTATTTTTAGACACCTTTCACTTAATCAGAAGACATTGTTTCTCTCTTACACCACATTACACAACCAAGCTGGCATATGCAGCACTGCAGCATTAGTACCCATGCTTGTGTAAGTTACTCCCCAGGTAGCCTTTTATGTATCATATATTTTCACATGACTTTTGAAGGAAAAGTGTTGAAAAAAAGCAGTTTCTGGTAAGTACCAAATTTAACGGAAATACTAACAATTCTGTTAACAAGCTTTCGTTATTTGACGGGAAAAGCAAAAAATTGGCCTTTTCAAAAAAGTTTCATCAGTCATTTTGAGAACCGCATTTCTAAGAGTGGTTTGTGTATTAGTCACTAGAAGCATACGTCTCTTTTGATACCCATGCACAGCCGCAGCTTAATAGACCAGTTTTAACTTTGTTTCATCAATATAAGTGAATAAAATGTATATCAGCAGAACTTACTGTATGAAGATGGGGGGTTGTGTGTCTGCCTTGTGGCAAATCGAATTTGTTCAATATGTTTAATGACCCCCCCTCCATTTTTTAGTTGTAAAATTTAAGGTGAAAAAGTCGAGAAAGTGCATCTGTCAATTTTAAACTTAATAAAACGCTTAATAAAGTTTAGTCTGCCCTTAAAACCACACGTTTTTTTGCATCACTTTCTTATTGAATTTTAAGCACTTTTGCAGGTACACCTGACCCTTTAGTGCTAATCTGATTTCTAAAGATGACTGGTTAGTACACAGAGCACTTTTGTGCATTAGTAGCTTCAGACTTAAAACACATTATAAAATAATGAAAAAAAAAATATTTTACTGGTATTATTCCTTGCTGCATCCAAAGCATTAAGCCCCCTTTTAATTTAAAAAAGATATTAAAGCTGGCAAATCAAATGCACTGTAATGCAAGATACAATATGAAGCTGACCTCCTTTTTAAAAGCATGCCGTATGTAGTATCCTTACGCTACAACAATGGTGATCTATAAGTCAATAACTAGACAAGACTAAAATCTGTGAAATTAGGTTATAATTGATTCAGGTGTCTGGATAGAATTTGTCCAGAAGAGCTACGTCATTTGCAGAGAAATAACATTTTCAGAAGATTACATGTCATTGAGATAGATGTGCACCTGCTGCTTTGAAACAAGTTACTTAAGTTAAGCATTTCCACTAACATGCATGTTCTGTAGCCTAGCAGAGTCATTTTCGTAGCATGTTTTATTGATTTTTCTTTTTATTAAATACTGAAAGAGCGCAGTTCTAAGAAGAGATGTTTCCCGTAAAAGCAAAGGAAAAACAACGAATCTTTGTGAGAAGTTCATCTAAAACAAGTCATTTTTAAACCGCTTTTACAGCTGCTTTTATTCAACTCGTCGGTTTGATGGTTTTATATTGACACACATGGTACATGCCTTTCTGCAGCTCTGTTGGGAAGTCTGTTGCTATATTACACTTAGATACTGTAATGCAGCTGTTTTGTAACAAGAAAAATATACGCCAGTGAAAGTTATTGTTCGTTCTTGCAGGGAAAGGTGCAACCTGCCCTGTCCCTCTCCCAACCCACTTTCACTGCAATATTATAGAAGTGTTCTTAAAAGTTTCTGTAGTATTTAAAAGTTTGCCTTCATGCAAGCTACACAATTTTGATCGAGTACATTTATAAAATGTTCAATAAATGGTATGGAAATACTATATTGTCATGCATCAGAATAAAACAGTTGCAATGTGACATTCTGTAAACTAGAGAGAGGTCATAATATTTTGGATGTTTTGATTTGTTTAAACAGTACTGGCTGCTGTTCGTTATGTGGTTGGATAATTTCACCAGTGCAGTACTGGGCCACTCTTCATAGTATCCTCATTACACGCAGATTCCACTATATTCTGTTTGTGTGTTTGTCATACTGCAAGTATAAACCACCCCCTGTAAAGACAACCAAGTATGGGGGAACAAAAACAACAAAACACATTACGGAAAATGTCACAGTTTTGCTTACCGTAGAATTTCCCTTAGATGGGATTTTACTGTGCTTAGTGCGTGCAATGAAATCTCCTTTTAGTCATAGGTGTTTGTATTGTGAAATCTGCAAGGCGTGTTTAAAGAAAGCAGTAAGTAAAGTTTTTTTTATTTTTTAGCAGTAAATGCACCAAATCCCATCACTGTTTTTACACACGGGCACACTGTTTCATAAATCAAGCAGCATGCAATTCTATATGTATTCTGCACTATACATAATATTTACGGGAAAATACATACACTACTCATTGATAAAGTGTGACATGCTCTAACATTTAAAAAATCAAAAATAAAATGGACCCTATGATTAAAATTCTGGCGTAGATCCTAACGCATGATTCCAAGCATGCTTTGATCTACTTGTCAAAACGGGTAGAGGAAAGTTTTGGGTGAGTGGTTTTCAAGATGCCCTGGGCTGCTTCTAATAAATATCCATGAATTCTAACACCCCTGTGTTAACAGACATGTCATGCTGTGGTTCTTCAACGTGTCAACATTTTGATTTAAATTTATTTTCACAAAATAGCTTGCAGTAAAATAATTGTGGACAAGATCTAGAACTGAGAGATCACAAGTAAAATCATTCTGGATGGAATGCATTAAGCTGGAGTCCACAAAGTTTTAGTGAATTGTGTGTTTTTAAATCTTTAGCATGGAAATTATTGTATGTATGTATATTAACAAATGTATAGGTTTGTCATGTCCAGTATGCACTTTTAGATTTATTTCGGCATTATCCATTGTGAAAGTGTTTTTGATTCTTAGTTTTTCAACCTCCCGCGATTTTTATCAGATATATTGTCTTCATGTAATTAGAGATAAAAAAACAATGCAAAAAAAAAAAAGGTAGACAACTCTTCGCCTTTGTTATAGCATTAAATAAACAGAATTAGTATGCCAAACTTTTCCGCACACTAGTTTTGCACTTTAGCTGATTTGAAAATGTAATTCCTGCGTGGAAGCTGTTCTTTAGTATATGCAATGCATTTTCTAAAACGAATTACTAAAGACAAGGGCGGTCAATCACTTTTTATCTTTAGCCACTTTAAGAAAAGAACAGTGATCAAAACCTTTTAACCTATTAGAGAGATTACTTTTACAATTGAATCAAAGGGACCACAGGTGTAATAACTAATCATTGCAACGGCACCTTTCACTGTGTGTTTTTTTTTCCACTTTATGGATGTCAAATAGATATTATTTCATGTTCATTGCGTTTTTAAAAGCCTCACATCGTGCTACACACTTAAAATTAATGTCTTCAATGACATTAAAGATACATATTTTTTTTAATTCTTTGAAAACTACATTAAGTTGAAATTAAGATTTATCTTGTAACACAACGTGAAAAAAAATCCATGAGCATAATGCACTTACAACTACAGATGTTTTTAGTGCTGTTTTATTTTCTAGTGCATTAAGTTTTAAACTTGTTACATTTATGATTTGATCAGAGCATATCTTTAACCCAAGAAATTACTGAAGTTTTAAGTGAAGTGTATAGATATTAGGTGCAGAAGAGGAAACAGGGATTGCATATGGAGCCACTCTACACATTTAAACACAAGTAAATCTTATCAACTAACTGTGATCGAAACCCTTGAATTTATTCTTTATTAGTTCCTTTTGATACAGTAATTTTCGGTTAACTGCTTGTTTGTTGCAACTATAAACCGTATTTATGTAGGTTTTTTTTTTTTAAAGAAAATAGTCTTTTTATTCTTTATCAAGTTTTTTTCATTTCTCAAATTTTGCAGCTTGTTACATTAAACTATTGTGTTAACTTTTTACAGGTATCGTTTTATATAAATAAAATATGAATTAACAATTAATTTATAATGTGAATGTTTCTGTTTTGTGAGAAACTTTCATTTTAAACATTGTGTACAGATTACACACATACTGTCCTTAAACATATGACTCAAATAAAATCAAATACATTCTTCAAAATGTTAGTATTTCATTATTGAACCCTCTGTTTTGATTTTTAATTTTAGACACATTCTTGCTTTTTAGTTGTTTTTATAAATGTTTTAGTTGAAGCATTTCCCACTAAATATCACTGTTTAATATTCATTTTAAGAAAGCACAGTCATTCCTATAAAGCTCATTATTTGATCTCAGTAATGAGGTTTTGCTGAATGGCCTGGATGTTCAAAGGAAACACTCTCCCAGTGGACCCCTACACTTCAGAACCCCTGTTATGTTCAGTTAGTTTTGCTAATGAGAAAGAACACTGGCAGTAAAAACAAAACAACAACAACAACAACAACAACAAAAAGCTTTTAAAAGAGAACGTTTTGTCTTTTTCTTAATTTTTATTTTTTTTGTAACAGATTGCCACAGCGGTGAAGTTTCTGCAAAACCCCAAAGTCCGTCAGAGTCCCCTGGACACAAGAAAAGCCTTCCTCAGCAAGAAAGGTAGGTAGGGTCCTCTTGGAATTCCTTATGAGATGTAAACCTGCAGTCAGAGTTGCTTTGATATGACAGCAGCTGACGTGGGTGAGCAGGCATTTCCATGCTTTTCCACTCTCTTCCAAGTCAAGGATGCTGTAAGACTGAAGCGAGGGATTATCTCATCCCTCGATATAACTGGGCTTTTAAGTAAGTTTGTATACACATGCTGTAAAACATGAGTTTGCTGGCAAGAAATATTCACTAATTTCACTTTTCTTAGTAAAAACCGGCAAAATGTACATACTGAAAAATGATACAAAAAAAACACCCCTGATACAAAACACTGGAACAACAGTGGAAATGGTTACTCAATTCACGTTGATCACCCACCCCCCCCCTTCCCCATTTAAAAAAACAAAACAAAAAACCTAACAAAAAAAGACCTTTCCCAGTGCAGTTGGGCAATGTCCTTCCTTCCTGACACATCTGTCATTGATTTGTTCTGAATACTTTAAACCCACCCCAACTACTGAGTGGCAGCACATTCCTACATTGCTATTGGAGATTTAAAATTTGATTACAATTAGGAATGGAGGCTCGTTCGCGGGATTTAAAGCTGTATTAGTTGAGATACAGAGGATCTGTCGAGTTACTACTATATATATTTTGACAGAAACTGCCCAAGCATTTTGGAAAGTAACCGAAAACAATAATTTCATACAGTATATAAAAAGCGAAAGCCCCACCCACCCCCCCCCCCCAAAAAACCAAAACAAACAATTTACATAAAACTTGAAAATAGCTACAAATAAGCACTGAAAAATTAAATTAATAAAACCCGAAAAACAAGCTCTAATTATACCTTATGGTTAAATGATAAGCACGTTAGGCAAGGGGATACATACATTTTTTTTTTCTATGTAGAGATATTGTAAAAGCAAAAGTAGTTGACGTGTATTTTTTTTACATTATTTGTTTTTTTAACTAAACATACATTTCAACACAAACAGTACATTTCCCCTTTAGAATACATGTTCTAATATTGACAGAGGGCTCTTTTTTTTTTTTTTTTTTTTGTCTTTGGTCTCAGGTGTCCATCTGGCTGCATTCGGTCAGCTGCTGTAAAAGCTGCAGGTCAAGCAGGGTCATTCTGGGTCTTAGGGTCAGGTGGGGTTCATGCTCACTCGGAATGCCTAGGATATCTGCTTAACAGACAAATGAGCAGGAAAATTCATATCGACTCATCATGGACCACTTTCAATGGAATTGTCAATTTGAGTTGCTCCTAGCATTTAAAAGCTAGTTTTGATTTTGTATTATTGTTATGCATCACCTAACCTTTAATTCCGGAAGGTTAAATTAGTCACTGTCGTGAGGGCTACAGATACAGTTGCAGGATTCGAAACGACAACAAAAAAAAAGGTACGGAAATACTAATGAAGAACACTTTTAGTTAGTCTGTTGAGTTAGTTTGACTGTATGTGAAGCATGTGTGACTTTGTGTGTTCTGTTCAAGTAATTGTGTGTGTGTGAGTGGTAAGACAATGGAAACCCAATATGCTATTTCCTCTCCTCCATGGTTCGCTGCATCACTAATTAATCAAACATCAAGCCAGCTTCGTGCTTTCTTCAAATATGCCAGCATCTGAAGACATTTCCTTTTAATTGTTACAGCAGCCGTTTTAGTTTCTGAAACCATATAAAGAACTGTTGATCTTTGCTTACATAATCTGTTCCTAATCAATAATACTTTTTTTATTATATGCTTATTTCTGTTGTCTTAGTAGATTTTGAAGCATTGTGTTTATTTCTTTACTTGGTGAAAGCTAAATGAATGAAGTTGTAAGTGCAGTTTAAGACAGAGGCCAGTATAATGGTTAATTTTTTTGGAAGTTGTGTTTTGTTTGTGACTTTGAACCCCCCATTGTTCCTCCACAGAATAGCAGTTATGTGAAATATATATTTTTTCTATTCTTTACTGAAGAATTGTGGACTACGGGGACTAATTAATCATAAAAGCTTTGGGATTTCATCTCTATCATTGAAGCAATGAGGCAGTGAAAAGTGAGCCTAAAAGCTGTATGATTACCAGAGGTAACCGGAGACAAAATCTATTGTTGCCGGCTGCTGTTCTCTGCATCAGCTGGGTATCACAACACTGATGTCTTCTGAATTTCCCAAGATCTGTGTTTCCCATTATTCACAATTTGAGTTTATTCATTATTCAGGACCCCCTTCTAGAATAGATAGGGACGCAAACAGAATAAAAACAAAAACTGTTTTTAAATGGAGCACGCTGTGCTTCCGCCCCTGGTTTCTCATCTTGTGAAACACAAAGAGATCACGTTACAGTAGCAGTGAATTCTAACCTGTATAAATCCACGAACCCCCCCCCCCCCTTTTTTTTTTATGTGAGGTTTTAAGTAAATAGGACATTTGGCTGCGAGACTTGTGCCATTTTATTTTAGACGAATGCAACAGAACACATCAACCACACAACAGTCAAGGACACATGCCGTTTAGGGATGTTTGTGGCTCAATACCAACAGATGAAAACACGTGGTTAGGCAAAAGAAATGCTAGGTACCCCCCCTCCCCACACACACACCGTGCATTTTTCTTTTTACATGCCTGTGTATTTCATTGCTTACTGGAGGTACATAGGATGAGAAAATGCCAGTGATAGTCCCTACACACCAGTTTTGGGACAGTGTCCCCTCTATTTCAGTATGCGATAATTCACTGATTTGGTTAATGCACTATTAAGCCGCATTGGTTATAAATAGTTTTACATTTATTTTTAAAACAATTTTTAATATGCATTTAGTCATTTACATTTAAGAGTGATGTATGCCTTCCTGTGAAATTGTATGCAGGCGATTTCTTAATGTTTATAACAATCTTTTAATCCTTAAAATAACAAGGCATTTTGATGTTTTAACAGCAAGATTACCACTTAATACAAATGCCAATTGGAGGAATGCAAATCTACAGTAATTGTGACAGTTAAAGGACTGAACAATGTGGTTACATAGTTCTCACTTCAGTTTGTATAGGTGTTTTATATTTAGTGTCTCACAATCATGTCATTTCACAAAGTCTTTTTTTTATACATTCATTCGTAGTTGTAAATGCCACCGTTACATTAAATATGTGACATGAACAGAAGCAAGCCTTTACGCTGTATAGCCATGTGCATAAAAATGTCAGCATTACAATAAAGCCTCCCCAATGGCTACATTTATCATCAATAAGTCTATATGTATATAGGGTTGAAAGAGTAATATTATAACTACAGTAATGTAATGGTTTTTATTTTTTCATGTGGACAGAGTTCTCGGAATGAGGTCATGCTTTCCAGGTCGCCAACCTTTTAATTACAAAGCCTTGTTGTAACTATGAGGTTATTGATATAACTTGCCACTAAACGTGGCCTGCAGCTGTGACAAGGGAATTAACTTTAAAGCTCAAACGGGGCCAGATTCCCCTCTCTTTTTTTTTTTTTTAATTTTTTTTTTTTATATATATATATATATTTTTTGAATACACTGTATAAAGCTGCAGTTTGAACCAAAAGAAAATGCGTTGATGTCAATTTTCAAAAGGTGTGTGAATTGGATATTTGAGAGAAGGAGGAGGTGTGGTTGAAATTAATGTCTAATTTCCAAAGCTGAAGACAGATTTGGGAGAAGGACAGTGTAATGACCTGAATGCTCCTTGCAGTTATCTCCGTGACACTCAGAGACTTACCTCCTACATTTTCCTATGTATCATCTAAATGTGGTAATTTAATGAATTCAGTTAGATGAAAGCTTTGGCATTGAAGTTTGAATTTGCTGCCGCTTGGTTTCAATTGGGCACTGCTTGATGCATAATGACATCACAAAGCCTTGACAAGCATTAGTATCATTCAGTTAAAATCATCTCCCTGTAAATTAGCATGTTTGAGAAAATACACTTGTGTCAGCAAAGGGCATTCCGCCTAGATTTCACCTTGAAAATATAACTGTCAAATCCCGTGTCGTATAGCAAAAAATAATAATATATATATATATATATATTTAGGAGGTAACTGCTGACTATAACCAAAGCCATTCTAGTTTATTAAACTTGACCGAAAATGTTCCTTTTTCAATGCCTTAATATTTCTCTGCAATATACTGTACTACATTTTTTAATCTGTCACACTGAAACTCAAGTCCCAATTGTATTTGATTGGCATGCATTATATTAATGCGGGCACAGACTACTGTAGCAGGAATTATCAAGTCATTATGATAATAACCTTTTAATTTTCTCTGTTTCCCCCTAATGCTCGTTAATTAGGGTTAGGGTTAGGTCCAGGTTACAGTAATGAAATATTATAGTAATGTAACATTGAATATTACAACATGGCTTAGTAATGATTTATAACAATCCTAATTACTCTTAATCGAAGCCAGTTTGGAAAAGAACAAGTTAGCTCGCATTTTGGTTACATTTATTATATTTTCCCTTAAATCTAAATCTGAGAAAATGCCACTACCCCTCCACCCCCACCCCCACATTTTTGCTTTGTATGTAAATATAAAATAATGAAAGGAATGGGTTATTTTTCCTAAAACAGAGAGCACAGTATGAGCTCTACCCACAATTAAAAACACTATGTACTGAATGGAGTGCCGGGGATCCTTAATAAACTTTGGATTTCAAAAATACAAAAATCTGTTTTTCATAGCGCATGACGTGAAGTGTTATCAAGGTTGAAAAGTGAGAGAATTATGTGTCGAAGTCAACTTGGGGAAACATAAGATCACACATGTAATGATCATATGGTCTAGTGTCAGCCTTTCTTCTGTCAAAAGGCTCTGTTTGGTAAGAATAATTAACACTATATATGATTTCTTGCGTCCCAGGGTCTAGATAACATTGAACCATGGCACTGCTGTTTTTCCATATGTGTTGTAAAAAAAAAAATGCCACCTGGAGAAAAAAAAAGGATTGCATCAATATCTGCAACTAAAAAAAAAAAACATCCTAGAACAAGTTCATTTTTGGAATTTAACACGCCCCGTTTTAGAAATGGAGAGAATTCCAGTGTTATATACAGGTTTGCATTATGCACACTCTGCATAGTATACTGTGGTGCTTTTGCTAGTATATAAGGGGTGTGCCTTATACAAGGGATAGAACGGCTTAAGAGTCATGATAATACCAATTACTGATATACTGAGATTATTTTGCAGGTGCCTTGAAATTCGTATTAACGAGAATTGTCTATTTACTGAAAACAAAAATGATGTCAACGTAAATTTCTCTGAATTAAAACCGGGATCACTTTTGCAACGGTTCATTTTAGTCATCATTTTTTTTTTCTTTGCATCTTCACTGAAGTGTTCACTGAAATACTTTTTAGATACTGCAGAGGCTAAACTAGCAGAAGTCTTTATCTCTCACAAGTCCAGTCTTGACTTACCCCCTGTGGATTCTGTGCACTGTTATCTATTGTGTAGGAGTAAAAGAGTCAAACAGAGCCAGGTTTTAGAAGAGAAGCCACCTGGTACACATAAAACTCAGTAAATGACTGTCCCATAAACCCATGCTGTCATTTTGTGCCTGTGTTGTTTTTTGCTTATTTACCTGGTATCTCTATCTGGTGGGCTTTTCCTGGAGACACAAGTGCCTGCTTATAATAAACCCAAGTGATGGAAAATTGAAACAGCCCCAAACGCCTTCTGTCATTCCTATACCTGCCATTTTACATCCTCTTAGTGTCACCCTTGTTCCACCAGCATCTCCCCACACGTAAATATACGTCTGTCTTAATTCTTAATACAGTTTAATGTAATATTTATGTAAATATTTCATGATTTCATTCCGTATTAACAGCCAGAAATGTCAAAGCTCACATAAAATGAAACAATGCCATCTACTCGCTGAACTGAATTTTAAATTGGATTCTTCAGCTGCACATTTGTACTGGAGTGCAGATGAAGGGGAAAATTGGGAGGACTTTGATTGCATGTTGCAATTTTCTTTTTAGATGCACTGTTTACTTGCACAACATGCGTGGTATCCTTTCTGTTCCATTCCATGGCCGTTTCTTAACGGTTGCATTAAAGTGCTGAAATGATTTTGTTTTTCTCAGCTGCGTGTAAAAAGTCAATAAGAACGACCTTCATTATCTCTTGCTATTGTATTTGTTTAATTATTTAAAAACCTACACGGGTAGGGCCCTAATTTGATTTGTCAAATAATTTTTTCTGACAGGAATAAAATAATTGCAATAAAATAAGTAAAAAAATTACCCTAAATAACTGCTGTATTCTGCAACTTCCTGTACTGTTACAATGAAACCATAACGACTTCCTTACATGCGCAGCAGCCCTGATAATGTTTCCACTCCAAAAAAAAACATGACCAGCACCTAAACAGCATGGTGGGACATGGATAATCTGCCTTCAAACCTGCATCCTGTGTGGTCTTGCCTAGGATGACCAGGAAAATGCATTGAAGTTTGTTGTTCCTTTCCTTTATGTAGTTGAAAGTATTGTCCTGAAAGACTGAATCAAAGTATAGGCACATTGCTCCTGGTAGATATGTAGCTTTCTAATTACCCAAAGTCATAGACTGAATCCAATGTTAACCTGGCTAACCTGGTGGGATTTGAGATGACCAGACGTATAGTAAAAGCAAGGATCTTCTCTTCACCTCCGCGGTAAGGGAATTAAGTGCTTATCTATTAAATACACGAATAGATAAGCTTGCAGATCTGTAGCGTTTGCCTGGCATTCAAACAGGGCTGTGTAAGAAAAGGGTTAAAGTCACATTCCAGCATTCAATAACCCATTGACCTCCATCTATTTACAATCCTTGACTTTTTTTTTTATTGAGGATTCAAAATGTAAGTAATCTTAAGTCAAGGACGACTTAATATTTCAGGCTGTGCAGAACAGTAAAACAACATTCACCTTTTAGCACCAAAATATTTTAGTAAGCAGTTTTATAATTGGCTGTCCGAAATGCGTTTTTTTTTTTTCTTCCTCTTAACCCATAAAACTTAAGAGGCAAAGTTGAAGAAATACTGTACCTTTTTTTTTTTTTATGAAGCCTTGCGCCTTTAAACTGAAAAAAAAAAAAGATTGCTTGTGAATAAAAAGGCACGAAAATAGAGCCATAAATTATTTGACGTGCAATGGGTTTTCCTTTAAATAAATACCGATCAGGTTTATGTTCAAAGACAATAGAAAACGCAGCGCAGATATGCAGTTTACAGTATTTATGGCTGTAATATTGAGGTGCCACCACAGTAATTTCATGCCCCAATGAGGAGCGCAAGGTCAAAGCAAATGCTTCAGTTCAGCGTCTGCTAATACACTAACTCATAAACAGGGCCTGCATGTATCAGGTGCACACAATAATACAGAATAGCTTTCCATTACTGTTCTTTCTTTACGATGTCGTCATTAGATGTAATTTACAGTATGTTTTAGAATAATTCATTTGGGTGTAGGTCGATCTGAAATAGGGGTCTTGGGGGGGCATGCCACAGGTTTTGGAAACAGTAATACATTTAACATTTCCTTTTACCTGTTTTTTTTTTTTATATAAAATATTTACTTGCTCGGTTGTATCCGAGGAGTGTGTTTTATTTTTTTTTTACTGAGCACCCCCAGACACACGCATTTGCCGTGGATGTATGCAATGTGGCTTACTGGGATGGGGTTTGATAATTTGGATTAGACTCTTTTTCTTGTCAATAGTTGTTTATATATATAAAAAAAATATTTGGAACAGTGCAGTTCTACAGTATACACTTGCTATTTCACTCAACTGACTTTGGGTTCGAAACAAAAAGTGGCTTTTTTTATAGTCATCTTTTATTGCACTCACAGATCCAGACTGCTACATTTCCTATATATGTGGAGCACCAGTATGGCTCTGGTTAAGTGTAATTTCAAACCCGGCATACACAATGATTTCCTTTTAACTTTACTATAAAAGGCTTCATCACGTTATGAGATGTCTTGAGATTTTGAGCTATTGTCTGGAGATACCTGTCTGGCTGACCTATAACCTGGTGCCTTTACTCTGGAAATGAATGAGAAATGAAAATCAATAAAAACCTTTTTTTTTAATGCCTTTGTCTCTCTAGATAAACAGAAAATATTTGTGATGTCATTGAAGGCTTACAGTGGCTTGTATGCTAATCCTTTTATTCACGGTGCTGTAATTCACCATACGTAAAAAAAAACCAAAAAAACCCATTCTCTTCATTATTGAGAGAGCTCTGTTACAGTACATTATCAGGTTTTAGATTTCGGTCTGCAAGCCACCGACAGGTTTCATTAGCAGACCAGAATTACAATGACAGGCTTTAGGGAGTACTAATCAACATTCATGCATGGACTGAGCTGTCTATTTAAGGACCAACTAATACACAGTATATGGTCTTGGTAAAAGATGGTCCTTATATGTTCTTATTGTAGTTTTGGAATTGAAGAATTGTGGTCATGTCTTTACTTATCCCCTGACAGAAATACACATGTTTAGTAAGGTACCCTAGGATTGAATGAACTCACAGAAATGAATGCAATCCTAAAGGACTGTTGTTTTCTTACAAATTACTTGAATACACTGTTTATATAAAACATGCTAACAAAGAATATAGTACATTTTATCATGTGGAAACAGTAAAACTAAAAAGAAACTTCCATCATTTCTCAAACGAGTAACTAAACCATGCAATTTTACTCGCATGCTAACTATATATCACAGATTACACCCATAAAACCCATGATCCTTTAAAATTGCTGTAGACCTCAATTTGCAATTTTGCAAATGTGCCCCCCCCCCCCCCACATCCACTTACTGTAGATTACATATTGTAAGATCATTTGAAATAAAGAAAGCTCTTTTTGTGCAGACTCAGTATTTGGTGGCTCTTTTTGGGTGGAGCTTTGAATGCAACTTCATATCCAAAGTGTAAACGTAAAACGACTGAATGTTCACATTACACGAAGCAGGTTTTTAATTCATTCTGTAGATGCTTTAATGGGCTCACTTTATTCTTGTTTTTTGATTTGTCTTTTTTATGACACATGTACTGTAGCACTTGGTGATAATTGGGGCGTATAAACCTTTGGAACTTTAGGTATGCATTGCACATACTTGGCTTGGAGCCCAGGTGACATTCAGCGTTACCTTTTAGGGATCATTGATTTTGCACGTAATAGTTCCTTATTTAGTAGGGTAAACAATAAAGGGCTTGACATTTTTATTGCTTTCTTTTTTCCTCATGATTGTTAGAAAAATCTGATTGGTTCAGTAAATACATTTTACTGCGAGGAGGAAAATATTCTCACCAGACATGTTCGTCATGTTTTTTTTTTTTCTATCTTGGGTTTAAATATGCTTCTCGTTGTACACAGTTTTCTAAAAACATCTGAATTTTGAGGTCTTATGTGGTTAAGATTTTATCAATAAAAATGTTCTGCCTCATTTACTTTTATGTTTTACTAATTAAAAAATTATGAAGGGTGGGGGGGGGAGTAAGATGTGCTACAGCGTGTTAAATTCCACAATTTCAAATCTTAAGATTTCAGTTTGCTTTCATGTTCATATGGATTTCTGTGAAATAGAGACAGTACCGACATCAATATAGACTGCGTCTTTAGGACTCCAGTTCACCCTATATATTACATACAGTGCACAGTGTACCAATCACTCTGTGGAAACAAGAATCTTCCAACAGAACGTCCAGTCTGACTAATGCAAACAACATGCTTGTGTTTTTGGAGCCAGTCGTTGATTGATTAATTTAGCGATGAGGGATTTACTGATTATTGGAAGTGGCTTGGCCCTAAAAACCAGACTGGATATCACAGAGGCAGGTGCCTGCCTTCTCTCTATCTGTCTGTCTCTGTCCTGCACAGAGCCTCTGTCTTGATGCAGAAGATTTATTGGATACAGAAAGTAATTATGTTTTTGAAATGTATTTTTCATAGGTTCGTGCGACAGTGTCGCTTACCCTGTGAGTCACTCACCTCAGATATGCTTGGGGGTGGGAAAAATTACCACTGGGCAAACTTTATTGAACTATTTTGCATATTTGTCAAATAATTTACTTGCAGTAACAATTGGCTGTATTTATTTTGCTCTGCAGTTTTATCTGCATGGCAGTGAATTGTGCTAATCACATGAGGTCATCATTTTTATGATCAGTAACTGTTCATTCAGTGTCAGATGAAGTGGAAGAATAGTGTTAATAGTTCCATAGAATCGCATGTTGTCAGTGCATGTGTTTTGGGTTTGGCATTCAGTAGGCCAGTCCAGGACTAGTCTGTATACAGTGGTGTAATCCTAAATCTGAAGGTACCGGAACACCACTAAAATAGCGATATTCTTAAGAATTATTCTACAAATGCACATTTTTATGTGTATTCTGAACTTCTAGTAACATATACAATAGGTAATGCATTTATTGATTTTCAGCATGCAAAGTGTCTTTCTCCAGCTTAGCTTGTGTCCGCAGTCGTAGTCGATGCACTGTTGCTGTCGCAGCCTTCTTAACGAAGTTGTTCGTAATAGAAGTTCCTAATGCTCTCTTCGTTGCATCAAGAGGACTACTGACTGAATCAGACAGTTGAGTCATGTGACCTAGCTTGCCTATTTTAGAAGTTCCGGCTCGACTACATCACTGCAGCCTATAGAAAATCATTCCAGACTTCACCACTATCTGTATAGATGAAGGCCACCTAATAAAACAAATGCTGTGAAGGTTAGATGTTTAAACAGTAAAAATCCTAAACCGTGTAGTATTTCACAACGTTTAACCAAAAATATCTGGTTGAATGGGAATCTTGCAGTGTTTTAAGTCATTTACAGCATCTTGATGCATAATTTAACCCATGTCAATTGTTCCCCTAACAGGTTTGACTGATGAAGAGGTTGAGCTGGCTATTCAGCATGCAGGCGTTTCCATCGAGGAGCCCCATTCCCTGAGTCCTTCAGGCCAGCAGCATCTGCTCCATCCACCTCACCTGGCCCCTGTGCAGTACAGTGAGTGCCGCTTCTAATCAAAACCCTTCAGTTTACAATGCTTCTCTTAGTATGCCTACATTTACCAGTATTCATCGTTTTATAATTATGGATGGCACACCTGTGTGATATTCCAAAAATAATAATTTCCTCCTTTTCAAGAAGCATTCCCTTATGTCCAAACAGGTATTTCTCATATTGATAGTCAAAAGCCCCCTGGTTATCTAGAAGAAGAAAAACAAAAAACTGATCCTGGACTTGGGTATATCAACTATAAAATTGCTTATATCCGTAAAAGACACTCCGACTATTTTAATTGGTTATCGTAGGGTTACGTAGCGCTGAGAGATTTCAGTCGGAACCCCCAAACAGGGTTTGAACCCCTGTCCTTTAAGTGCTGTTACCTGATTTACTGACGCAGAATGGAGTCTGCATGGTGTTTAACCTGTATGACAGTGATATTAGATACATTCCACTCTCATTTATTGTGACACTGTCCTTGACTCTCAAGCATTTCATGTTTTGTAATGAAAGTGATTTTGATGGGATGCCATGGAGATAGGTTCCATCCTGGGTGCATAGTGGTTTTATATCCCAGAGCTATAAGAGAGTCTTTTATAATGAGGTTGGAATGTTTTCCCTTATACATGGGGGTCAATCTGCAAGTGGCTACCAATTCTGATGTCCTTGTTACAAGTAGATCATATAGCGGCCTGCATTCATCTCTGTCTTGAGTAATGGATACTTTGATCTCTAGTGGAAGGACGGGTAGAACACTCTTAAACCCAATAAAAATTGAAAGAAGATTGGAAAATGTGAACCAGCTCTTTGGTTTAACTGACTGAATAAAAGTGTTGGTGGTGAAAGATAATCAAATCTGTAAAGCTTAAACCACTTGGTTTTCCATCTTTTTTGAGACTCAAATCCAAGAGAAATACAAATGTATGGGACGCTGCGCCGTACCCTACAGAGAAGCACTTTCCTTATCCTGGGCTTGGGTTGACGTACACACTTTATGTTGTGTGTGTGTGTATATATACTCTTTGCTATATCTTCAGGGTTAGATAAATTGAGTCTTTTAACAAGTGATAAAGGGTATGACAACCATTTGGACCTGCATTCTGATCATGTAGTGGGGAATGTTCACTTACATTCCTACAAGCAATCTAGCCTCGTTTCATTGTATATGAGAATTGTTAAATTCAATTTCTGCCTTTTTCAAAAGAGCATTTTACATCCCTGAAACGGAAACAAGACCTTTTTTAATGCTGTTTCTGTATTTATTATTTTTTACCTTTTGTATCGTTGCCGACCATTGCAATGAACCTTTTTAACTACAAAAAGAAAAGAAAAGAAAATGGTTTTGATTAAACTAAAGAAACAAGACTTTGCACGAATGACAATAAATCTGATAAATGATATTTGAATTAGTTGTGTAGCTGTAATTTATTACATAAAATATAATTTATTTGACACAAGATTATTTGCTGGAAGCATCAGTCAACCCAGCTAGTTCAAACAAGCTATTAGCCAAATCCTTGGAAACCAGACTGTTGGATTATGAGGGATACAAATCTTAATTAGAAAGAAAAAGAATAATAATGTTTTAAAGTGCAGCCGCCACATGCGCCTGTGTGGAGGCACAGAGCGAGTCTGGTGAGATCGCAGTTGCTACACCCAGGGGCCAAATTGAAACACTCTCTTGAGTTGGAATACTAATATCTCCTGACACAGGGGGAAAAGTACTGGCGGACAGTGGCTGCTGTAATGAGATACGTTCACAGAAATAGATTTAGTTTATGGTCGTGTCTGGACACTGGGTAAATCCGATCCTGTTCATTTTTCCTGATTTTTCTGGATTTTAAAAATGTATAATTTAATTATCATCCCTGTGCTTATTTCCTCAAACGACTGGCTACAACACGAATGTTATTCTTAGAAGGGTAACACCTTCGCTACAGATTCCTCATCAATAACACCTGAATATCATATTCACTTCCTCCTGAGTTCTGAAGTATTTCATTTTGAATTCAGCTTGGGTGATTTCATTTCGATTTAATTACCTGTGTTCATTCCATGTTTCTTTAACAAATGATGTTGATCGCATGTAAAAGGCCTGCATTCTTGCAGGAATTAACACTTCTCGCAATTAACAGAGCTGAATTCCAAATGAATTACTTGAACTTGGAGGAAGTGCATGAGATATTCAGCTGTTGATCCTGCGGTAGTCACTCAGAATTCATTCTGAATCTGCTGCCATTCTTTTAAAGTATCCTTTATAATCTTTGAGAAGCTCCGAGACCAATTCTGAACATCTGCTTTAAGCACAACTAGATGCTCTGAGCTGCGATTTGACTGCCAAAAATAAAATGCTTACCAGGTAACTGACCATGGGAAATATAACTTGTGACTGCTACGTGCAAATAGTTGGGTTCAAAGTACAGGCAGGTTAAAAACAGATGCATATTCTTTGTTATATTGCGTTAAACTTTACAAAAATTTCTGCTGCTGATTTCGGTCAGGCATTTGATAAAGCAGAAGCTAAGGGTAGTCATTCAACATGGTTCATCTTTGACCTTGTGTCTTTGTCTGTCTGTCAAAGTATCAGAAATACCACGTGTTAAGAACACTGGCAGGTGACTTAGAAGGGCTGTTGTTTTCATCATCGTTGGACCTTTTTTAAAAAATCTTATCAAGATCAAGCCCCATTTTAATGTCTGATATCTAATGGTGTAGCCCAAACAAGAGCAAAAGTGCCTTGGTTTGAGAATGACTTAAACGTGTGCTTTTAGACATGTAATGTGTTATCAGTAACATGCCGGGCAGTTCTCTCCTCAGCACGCTACCTGTATGCAAAACATTTGTGCTACAATTCATTTGTTCTTCCGTGTAAATATGTAACCGTTTTTATCTGATTTTCTCTGCCGCCAGGGAAGTAGTCCTTCTTTTTCTTTTTTTCTTTTTTTTTTTTTTTTAATTAGTGTTACAGGATCTTGCCAATAATATTAGAGGTCAGATTTGTTTCCTGGGGCCATATGTTTTGGAAAAGTTATGTTTGGTCTATGTCCCATACGGTTTTATAAAATTAACTTTTTTAATAGGAAAATGCCAGATGCACAGTTCCACCTAGTATAACCTCCAAGCGCTGCAAGTAGCAACACGAGAATGCTTATTTGTCTCATGGTGTTGTTGTGTCTACCCTGTGTGATATAAACAGAATGGACTGTCAACAGAACACGCTTTATAGGGGTACATCATTTAAAGTTTGTCTTATATGCTATGAATTTTGGTTTTGTGCGTCATGTAGTATTTGAATAATTGCAGCTAATTTTAGATAATTTCTGTGGATTTCCTCTTGCTGTTATTTGATCTTTTAACTGATAATATGGTATGGTATTTAAAAAAGGACAGCCTGTAACAAGAATATGAATAGAATAATGATGTGCATTAGGGTGAATAAATACATACATTTCCATCCTAACCTTTAACTATTGCATCTTTTTAGAATGATTTAGTATATCATATTTCAGCAGAGGAAATCGTTAATCACATCTCTACGCCACCAATTGAAGTGAGACTTTTTTTTTTTTTTTTTTTTTTAACAACCCTTCTATTCTGTTTTGTAGGTCCTTCAGGCTCCAGATGGCGAGATTATGGCGCTCTAGCGATTATAATGGCTGGAATGGCCTTTGGTTTCCAGCAGCTTTACCGGGTATGTCATCACAATTCTAACTGGACAAGCTGCTTTAATTACTACAGTATTTTGGGAAGAGGACCTGGTTTCTAAGATGTTGTCAGTGAGCAGTATTTTTACTATTAGATTTCTATATATTTTACATGTGGTTTCATTATGCAGTACTAAGCATTAGAACGAGAGAGCAAGAACCCAGAAGTCCAGTAATAAATGGTTTTATTTGCTTGGTGAACTAGCCTCAGGTTTTCTTTGGGGAGCTCATTTGCAAGCATTTTATTTATTTTTTTCACTCGAGCTTTGATTTCCGGGTCTCCAGTTATAAGCATGACGCCTCTTCTTGCCGTAGCCCCCCGCGTTCAAAACCCTGTTTCTCGGTCCTCTCGCCCAAACTGCACTGCCTCTCTTACACAATATGAGACACCACGTATTCACTTCTAAATAAAAAAACATTTCAAATCATGTTGCCAGTTAGAAGAACGTACCTAAAACATTAACGTTTTTATAGTAACTGTTCAGAGGCCTATATAAAGGTTATTTCCTGGAGAGAACTCTGTTGCTATGGTGCTATGTCATCAGTGTTAACACAGAATTCCCTCTGCAGGGTCTCTTATACTGTCACAATACAGGCGCTTGTACTTGTCTTCCCATATGCCCAATCTATGCACACTTTATTTATACTATAGAACGACTTGTAAACAAGGTTCACAGTGGCAAGCCTATTAATTACATTATGTTGACACTCATTTCATCTTTTCAACTTTAAAGTGTTTATTACTTCTAGTGGCATCAACAACCCTCGCGCTGCATAATGACTGCGAAAACCTTGTCTCGGTATAGACTCCTCATTAGCAGCATTAAAGACACAGGAGTGAAGCTGAAACCTATTGAAAAGCAGGAGCAAATATGCCAGATGTAACTCTAAACTCAAGCTGTAATGTGTTTTTTTATTTATTTATTTATTTTTACTTCCTTTGGGGGGGGAAAAAGATCATGTTAATAACTAGGATTCACATGCTCTTCCTTCCAAGAAGAAAAACTTACAAACAAATCAAAAAAAATAAAAGCAATGCAAGATTTAAATCTTTTATAGGTTTCCATTGATGTTTTCAGAGAGCTGTTTATATCGAATGTACATGTGTTCAGTGAACAGGTATTACTTTAGCTGGTCAAGGAGTTCTTTTCTAGTCACAGTTCTAGGACCTTTAAAAGTACTTTAATTCTAAAAACCTAATTTCCCTCTTTATAGAGAAGCGTTTGCCTGCAGCCTATGTATCTGTATATGCAGTACAGTGTGTAACACACATCTGAGAAAGCTGTGTGAAAGCAGGCTGTTTCTTTAAGCTGTTTCTATGTGACCGCCATCAACTTGCAAACCTCTGTAGTGACAGAAAGTTGCAGCCACAAATCTACATGCGAGGGCCTCGGGGGTGGATTTTTCCACAGCATCCATAATGCAATGCTTTAGTTCACCCCCATTGGCGACCCTGTGTCCAAACACTGTGGCCTCATAGTAAGAAATCCATAGGGGTGGTGTCATCTGATCGCCCTCTACCGACCCCGAGTTCAGTAACTCCCTGACCGGTGATTAGCGCTCACATTAGTGAACACGGTTTATTTAGGAGACAGTGTGGTTTAATAAGTTTTAGTTGGTCTGGTGGACGCGTATGGTTCCACCTTGCCCACTTGCTCATAGTGTTGCTAGACTGTCCGCTTAGGCCTGGGTGAAGCTAAACAAGCAGGGTAGGCTTGAATCTGAACGGAAGGCCCTTCAGTCAAAAACAAAGCAGAGGTGGGTGAGAAATAGGCGGTTTAACAAAGTCGTTCTTTAGTTAAATTGTCTGCCATTTTTATTCAAAATCTGCTATTTTCAGTTTAGTTACTCAAACGCATACTGTACGTCCTATAATTATCTGGTATGTTTAGCATGATAATGTAATGCTACTTACTCAAATACTAACAAGGTGTCCAAGACAGGGGGTGGGAGGAATCTTTAAACATAAGCCAGTGGAAACTTTAAGACATTTTTTAACCATGATCTTGGAAGTACTTGATAATAGTCTTAATTATCAACAAATGTTAAATGTTGGGTTTCTTTTATGTATACATTTTTTTTTATATCTTTCCACAATGGGTGCTTTTTTTAATTGGCAGGTAACAATCAAAGTGTCACGAGCTGTGAATCAATCACAGTTGCACATCCTGTCAGGTTGCAGAAATACTCTCCTGGCTGGTTGATCCTATTACACAGATGTAGCAACACATATTTAGTGTGATATTATAGTAGCATCTTACAAAGGTAGCTGGTTCAGCTAAAGAGAGGGAGTGACTCGCTTTAAAATAAGCAAATGTTATTGTGGATTTAGATTCTGAATCATCAGCTTTTATTACAATAATGGATTCAGTGGGAAATAATATAAATGACTGGTGTGTAATTGAATTTGAGCGATTGTCACTTACCGGAATGAAACCTGCACTTCACAAATACATAAATTAAACACTGAAAATGTATTTTATTTAAAAGAAAAAAAAAACAGCTACTAACATAAAGGATTAAGTACAGGAAAAAACAAGTGATAATGGGGAAGGAAAATGAAAACAGTTAGCAGAAATGGGGCAATGGTGTTATTGTTGGAAATTTAAGGCTCGTTCACAGCAGATTGTCTTCTATGAAACATGCCTTTCTGGGGTGGAATCCTAATAGTGTCTGGTATTTTTTAATTGCAGAAATACATCCTTCCTCTCATTATGGGCAGCAGGGAGGATAAGAAGCATCTGCAGAGGATCGAGAGCAACATTTCGGAGATGAGTGGCACCCTGACACAGACAGGTGAAGATTAATATCTTCATCACTTTTCCTCCTGAACATATTTTCCTTCATTTCATTTATCTGTCGTGAAAATCTGCTTGCATTTTACAAATGACGCTCCCGTCATTTTGGTTTAATATGAAATTGCTTGTTTACTGTCGGGCTCGGCCTCAATTAATTACGTTTTACTGAAAAGCTCTTAACCTCAGAATATTAATGAGGGATGAGGGGAGAGAAATGACAATATATTTTTTTTATTTATTTTTTTTATGGCTAGAAAGTTCATTTTAATTTCTGCCATGAAGCATGCGTCTCTAGCCGGTGATTAACTGAGCTGTGACGGGTACATTTCTAAATCCGGACAGGTAAGACATTTCTGCCTGCCTGTCAAGTATAAACATCAGCTTTTCTCAAGCTACAATTAAGTATCTTTGTAACCCGTTAAAACAACTAGAGGTCTTTTATATGAAGAGGGATGTTGGGCATGGAACAGCCTGTTACCCTGTGATTTCTCAACAGTGTTATGAGCTGATACGGATGCTGTTACATTTCTGTTACAAATTAATAAATGGATTGGATGATTGCATTGGTTCATGTACTTCTCAGAGAGATAATAAAAAGATGAAATCCAGCCTCGGAGTTTACCCCCAAAGCTACACTTTGCTTTAAGTGTAAAGTCTGATACAAAACTTCAGGGGGTGAGGTGGTATTTTTATTTTTTAGTTGATCATGAGAGAGATATAAATGTGTGAAAAACTATGTCGATCTGATTAACACATGAGCACAAATGTTTACTGCCGTTGACTCTGGTATGCAACAAAACTTCCTCGTGAAATGTTGTTTTTTGGCAGTGGTAGTGTTTTTTTTGTTTTTGTTTTTAAACAAATTTCTATTTTGTTTATCGTAATCTTTCAGATCTTAAGATAAGGCTTTTTATTTTGTGTCTTTTTTTTGTCTCGGCTAAAACCACAATCGCACGTAAAACCAAATCGCAACCTGTTTCCCGAGTATGAAAATGTGAGTTTGTGACACAAAGAAGCTTTGTCTTTTTTTTTTTTTTTTTCCCACTCTCGGCTACAATGATGCAGTATTGCCCTGTTTTTTCTAACAAAATGTTTGCAGTTTCAACATTATCACTGGTCCCCATAGTGTTGTGCTGAAAACCTTTTGTTCTTGTGGGTGGGGGCAGGTGTGGGAATCTGACCTGGAAAGTAAGTGTACCAGGAAGAACAAATAAACAAGCAAATAACTTTAATTTACACGTCAGTGTTATTGGACATGTGCTGTAAGTTCTTACTGCTCTATAAAGTACACAGCTGTAGGGCAGAAGATGTATGTCCAGGTTATCGCATCACCCACACAGGTTTGAACATCAAGGCTAGAACTGTGATTCTGTATGAAACATTCTGATCCATCCCATAAAAAGAAACAGCAATTACCACATTCAACCATCAGGTGGAACTGTTTGCTATGCAAAAATCCAGTTTAATGTAAAAGTAAATGGACTTCTTAACCTCTTCAATTCAAGATGCAAAAAGGAATGTGCTCTGCAGGTACCAGATTTTGAAATTATTGTAATTTGTTTTTTTATTATATTTTTGTTTGTACAAAAAAATATATATAGTTAGCAAAATGTATACACAGTGAAATAAACATTTTATATACATAACAGAAATATTCACATTTTTTATGTAAAGTATGTACAAAATTACACACACAATATATAAAAGGATTACAAAAAAAAAAGTTTTTTGTACAATAAAATGAAATACTATGTATATACTTTAGATAGTGGTATTTCCGACTCTTCTCAATGTCTTCACAGATAGATAGGGATTTTTCGATCTCCCTTTGCCGACTTCAAAACACATATCACATTACTAACACTGCCTTAGGGCATTGTGACAGAGGGAAAGAATCTGAGCTGCAAATCTCAGTACAAAGGGGACGTAGCCGGAGCGCTGTGTTTTTGTTTTGTTTATTTGTGTAGCAGAGGACTGCAGCCATGGAGCACGACTAGCACTGCACAGCACAAAAGAGCACAACAGAGCACCACTGCACCTACAACCCAGCACAACAGAGCACCACTGTACTACAACCCAGCACAACAGAGCACCACTGCACTACAACCCAGCACAACAGAGCACCACTGTACTACAACCCAGCACAACAGAGCTCCACTGTACTACAACCCAGCACAACAGAGCACCACTGTAGTACAACAGAGCACCATTGCATTACAACCCAGCACAACAGAGCTCCACTGTACTACAACCCAGCACAGCACAGCACCACTGCACTATAACCCAGCACAACAGAGCACCACTGTACTACAACCCAGCACAACAGAGCACTACTGTACTACAATCCAGCACAACAGAGAACCACTGCACTACAACCCAGCACAACAGAGCACCACTGCACTACAACCCAGCACAACAGAGCACCACTGCACTAGAACCCAGCACAACAGAGCACCACTGCACTAGAACCCAGCACAACAGAGCACCACTGCACTAGAACCCAGCACAACAGAGCACCACTGCACTACAACCCAGCACAACAGAGCACCACTGCACTACAACCCAGCACAACAGAGCACCACTGCACTACAACCCAGCACAACAGAGCACCACTGCACTACAACCCAGCACAACAGAGCACCACTGCACTACAACCCAGCACAACAGAGCACCACTGCACTACAACCCAGCCCAACAGAGCACCACTGCACTACAACCCAGCACAACAGAGCACCACTGCACTACAACCAGTGCACTACCCGGTGCACTTGCGGATTACTGTACTGTGTTATTTTGTGAAACCTTTTTGTTTGGGACTGAAAACCCGCCGTTATACCGCTATACCAGCAATGTTATGGGGTTAAAACGGCGGGTTTACAGTCCCAAACAAAAATGTTTCACAAAATAATAACACCAGTACAGTGATTATTATTAATTAAAACGGACAGTCACTTTGTCACCCACACCACTCACCTCCTGACGGGCATGTATACAAAGAGATCAGATTGGAAAAAAAAAAAAAAAAACCTAGAATAGACGGCCAACCTTGACGTACGCCGGCACATCATGGTACTGCAAGTGCTCTTTTATTTGACGCAGGTGCGTATGTCCTGGAGCTGATAAGGGGATACCAGACATCATATTCTGATTTCTAAATTGAAATCATCTGTACCCCCCCTCATAACCCTATCAAGCACAAAACAGGTCATTTCAGTTCTGTATTATTTAACCACTAACATTTTACATCTCATTTCCAAGGCTAAGCTATAGAAAGGATATGGCAAATGGCACCAAAGAATTCACCTTTTTGCTTTATAACTGAGCATCATTGTGGGACCTTCTGGCTATTTGGCAGGAGCTTTGACTTCCGAGCCACCAGCACTCTCTGGCAGACATGCACAGCAAAGTTACTGTCCCATAAGCACGCTATCTAAATTATAGACCTCCTTCACCAGCTGTTCCCAACGGAACCCATCTGAGGCACATTCGGAAGTACGACTCTTTGATAATGAAACTTGGATTTAGGTTTGAGAAAAACCCTTTCATTCCAGTAGTGCATTTCAAGGATAGTGTTTGGTACACAAAGCTTTTAGCCAGCAAACCAGCCAGCCAGCATTTTTAAAAACATTAACAGTCGGATGATGCTGCATCTTGATTTTAAACAAATTAGACCTTGTTTAACACTGTTTTCAAGGGTGAATGTTTTATTGATTTTATGTAATATAAGCAGCGTGGAACCCTATTGCATTAATTGGGGAATAAGAAACATTATTTGATCCAGAGAAGAGCTAACTACAGTCTGTATAGTTATTTGAAATTATACATTGCATTTATTGCACGATGAAGCAGCGCTGTTCATTTTATTACTTTTTTTTATTTTTCCCTTATCAACTATATCTTCAGCGAATCTTATTATAATTCAAGCCTCAAAGTATATGGAAGCAGAACAATGTTTATTAGGATTAGAAAGGGGAATTTTGGCTGTTTTTCCCCGTGTATGAAAGGATTTCGCTTGTTGGTTGTTTGGAGGATTTCGGATGCGTTAGGGCTGATGATTAGGCAGCTAATGGAAGTGTGTAGACAGTTATTTAATATACAGGCAGACACAAGATTAGAACTGAATCTATTTGTCTAGTGTAAAGAAAAATTCCATTTATATTGTTTCGTAATTCCCCAGACCTGGGCAAAGTGCAAAATGAAACTTATTGAGTTGTTTAGGAGTGGGTGAAGAAACACTGATGTGAAGTTGTGTACTGTATTAGTTGGGAGAATGACTTGTACATTCTTTTCTGCAATGCCTGCATATTCATTACAGCCCAAGTACTTGTGACCCTCACCTCAACAGACAACTGTTTTGGACTTTTAGAGTAAGGTGCGCTAGCCAAATGTGTTGTGCTTCTTGTTAAAGTGACGTTTTAGATAAAAGGATTGACACCGAGTAAAGCTTATGGTTAGACCACATAGCTGGATGTTTCTTGTTAACAGCAGTAGTTATTTCTGTAAGTTATCTAAACAGGTAAACAGGACCTAACGGAACCCCCTTTCCAAATACAGGGCCGTTACACAGAATGCGTTAAACTTCTATGTTCTGTCCAGGATTGAAGAAGGGCTGTACAAAGTTTTGGTGGGAGAGAACTATTGTATTTATTTTTTTTCACTCAAACAACACAAAGTACTGTTCTGTTTTTCTACCACAAACGTATCAATTTTACTGATGTCAACTCATGTCCTTCAGGTCAGGTGAGATTTTGGTTTTTAGATCAGTGACAATTATAGATTGTGAATATACATCCCATGATTGTAGGAGAGTGACAAGAAAGCAAAAGAGCAGGGCACCAGAGAAAAGGCTTGAGGAACCGCTGCCTTAATCTACAGATAACCCTAAATCCCCATTCTTGTCATGTAAAGAGGATTGACCGATGCTGCCCCAGTACTGTTCTCTCTGTTTGCAATGTATCTTTGTACAGTTAGATGGTTCTTTTGATGCACATACTAGAAAATCAACACATTGTATTTCATGATTTTTTTCTGTGTACAGTTGCATTTTCTTTTTTTTTTTTTAAATCGCCTTTCATAAACCGTGAAAACTAGTTGAAACTTAGAACAAAACTTGTATGCAAGTAGTAATAGTATATTCCTTCAAGAGACACGTGCGTCCCATATTCCCAAACCCATATGTTACCAGTGCAGTCTGTGAGCCAAATAAGCATCTGCAGAATGACCATTTAAGTGTTGGTATCGAAACAAAAATAATAGAAGGTGTTACCTTTTTCTTTCATCATATGTAAAACCTTTTTAAAATCCTACATTGAAGAATTGTAAACATTTCAACTTGTCGTTTTTGTTCTTTCGTCATGGCTTTCTGTTTGTCTTACCGCAGTGACGCAGTTGCAGACGACTCTGGCCTCGGTTCAGGAGCTTCTGGTTCAGCAGCAGCAGAGAATACAGGAGCTGTCACAGGAGCTGGCTACTTCAGAGGTAACCTGCAGTTCTGAAAGTTCGCAATTCAGCAAAGTACATGCTCCGTTCTAAAGCTGAGGGAACACTAAGCCATTTGTGGCTTGGAAATTGGTTTCAGGAGACTGGGTTTCAGGCCACTGCATAGCAAACCAGGGGAGACTTGGAGGGGTTTGATACAGCAGCCTCAAACTCGGTCTACTGGAACCAGGTTTCAAGCCACCTGAAAAAGGCGGCTTCATTTTCCCTCAGCTTTAGGGCTGTAAATATTAACTCCAGCACAAGCAGAGAATCTTCACATGTTTTTGTCTTGTCTTTATTTTCCCTTGTGGACGATTGACCTTGAAAGAATTACAAATATATATTTAACAAAAAAAAATTGAAGTTGAAAACAATAATTTACATTTTTTTCAATGACATCTAAATGAATGCTGTAGGCTCATCAAAATGTTGAAGTGATTAGGTTCATGTGCGGTATGTTTGTGCAAACAAAGTTGCTCAAAGCTTCTAGCCCTGCAGGTGGAGTCTGAGAACTCTGGGGACGCCCGCATCTCAGGGGACCCTCTCATAAACTCCTTCAAAATCTAACATGAAAGCTGTATAGTTCCCCTTCACTTCACGAGTGAGTGTCCCTGTCCTGGTCATTGAGACAAGTGCTGTGATCTTATGGACTAGTAGATGCTGGATTCCCTTCCTTGTAAGAGTAAGGGTGTACACTAATGCCCCAATACGATGCATATTCAATACATGTTATGGTCCTGATGGTCTACGTTGTATGGGGAGGAATCGGATCAAATTATTTTGTTAAAAGACACAAAAAAAAATTATATGGGGAGAGAATGTATGACCTGCTTGTAGCTGTATATCACGATATGATACACACCTCTATGATGACACAATATATCAAGTAAAGAACGTGGGGGGATTGTTCGATACACAATGAATCAGCCCCCTAATTGGGAGCACCTTCATTGAAAGCTGGGAGCCATCAAGAGCTTACATGTGCGAGTGGATTTTGAGGCAGGTGTCATTTTCGAAGGTGTGAGTAATTGGAATGGAGGGTGGAAATAACAACGGAAATTATTCGCTCAGCCTTTGCCTCAATGATGCCATTATACATTTTTAGCTAAATGGCCACAAAAAAAAAAAGCTTTGAAACCAGATTCAGTCAGAGTTTAATGTCCTTGGCTTGTTAAGCAAATGGGTGTTTGAGTAAGGCAGACGGGGATACAGGAAAACATGAGTATCCATCTGTTTAAGAAGAGAAAAAATACAACCATGTGTGTACCTGACTTAAGTGATATTGTGTTGGGGTTAAAAAAAAAAAAAGCAACATGCAAGTGCATTTAGATGTATTAAAAAATGACCGGTAGGAAGAAGATAGCTTTGCATTCTGTGCTAAGGCAGCTCTTGACAAGAGAGAGTTCAAATTCAACCCAGATGGTCAATCCTAACCCATTACTCTGAATCATTTCCTATATTCTGAAGCATTGTGTACTTTAACATGACTCATATTTAATATATCTGACAGGGATGCACAATCCCAGGGTGGAACAAAAATATAAAGACGATGAGAGAAAAAAAAAAAAAAAAAGCTAGATATAAACATACACACATAAATTTAAGTTTGCGGTGAGTGTCTTGTTGGAAGCATGCAGCGTATGAAAAAAGTATATTTAATATCAAAACACCCATTTAAACAAACCATGAACTCCACTTTATGGGCCACAGTGTTGATCTTAAATTTTCTTTGGGGATGTGGATCCATGTGGTATCAAGCCATATGGGAAATTAGAAAAATGTTTTTAGGGTCCTTAGCATGTGATTGAGAACACATGCTAGGCTGTTCAAGCTGCTTCTCATTTTCAGTTGGCGGTTTTTCTAGCTGGCTTTTGGGTTTCTCCCTGCATTACAAAACGTTCTGCTTTTGGCAATTAAACCTTTTAACACGGAAATGCTTATTTAACCCAAAACATATTGGAACTGACGTTTCTAAATAAATATCTTGTATTGTCTCTTTCAGCTGCTTAACGTGGGCTTCCCAGTTTTTGAGGATATTTTTTGGAGGCTTTTTCTCCAGGTGTGGACACAACATTTAGTGTAGACGAATGTATTATTCTGTTTTATTTTGTTAACTTTTATTTCACCCTGTTTTCTCTATCATTTTGTAATGCCCAGTTTGAATGTCGCTTCACCAGTGTAACTCGCAGTAAGACTGACGATCAGCGGGTGTTCTCAGTTTCTGGTGCCTCACCAATAGGGGTCGCTGTGGAGCTATGAGCCAAACCAATCCCGGACACATTTTTCCTGCCTATATAGCCAATGCAGAACTCCCTAAAGGCCCCCTGCCAAGATCGGCAACTCTGCACAACCAGGGTTTAAACCCGCGCCCCCCTGATCACATGACTCGGACCACACTCTTGTGTCTCTATTGGATGAGTGAATGGGGGTCCCAGGCAGTTTAGTTTTAACTTCAGAAGTAAAGGCAGGGGTCTGTTTTTTCACGGCCATGTTATGCATGTGGTGGTGTTCAGTGGGAGGTGTGAATTATAAGCTTATCAAGGAGGTTTCTTCAGAAAGGCTCCAGCAATCCTTCTTTATGTCTAAATCCTGTAATTGCTGCCTGTAGTCTGGAAGATGTGCAGACATTTCAGGGGCTTCACACACCTTGAATGGAATAGTTTGCTGTCTTACCCGCCCCTTTCTTTTTTCTTCTCGCTTTGTTAGAAAACATTCACATTGCCATTATTTAGTGTTTCTCTTTTATTTATAGCAGCTGAGTATTTCACACTGCAGTATTTGTTTGTGTTTGTGTTTGTGCATCTGCAATTAATTTGCAGAGCGGAGACAGTTTTTGTGTGGGATTAGAACTTCTTTTGGTCCTTGATCATTTTCCTACATTTGCACTCCCATGTGCTCCACTGGAATGCAAGTATTCTAAGCACTGGCCAGCTGAAGACAAAACCTCCATTGGAGGTGGGTTTGGTGACAGGGTGGTGCAGACTGAGTGGAGTGCCCTGTCTTCATTTTTGGGTGCTAGCCCTTGGGAACTGGATAAATCAATGGCCCTTACTAATAAACAGCAGTCTAATGGGTGTATGTAACAGTTGTCTGTTTGGTAAGCAATGGGGTAAGTTCATGCATTAAGAAAAATAAATAAAAAAAATTGCTTGCAAACAGTGTACAGCCAAACCAGCATTGTTTTTTTGCAGGAGGTAGTCTTTGCTGCAAGGTTAAGCCTATACTATCGAAGTTACTGTATTTAAGTGGATGTGGTTGACAGCAACAGGCTGACTGCAACCAAGCTAATCTACGTAGGATGCTGAAGTTGCCTATTACAGAAACACAGTTTGTTGCTTTTGAAATTCCTTAGGTTACCAGTTGCCTGTTTTAATGCAAAGGTCAGCTTTGTGGTCTTGCGTGACAACTCAGTCACATGGATTGCAGATGGACAGACAAAATTGTCTTATTATAGAGTAAAATTGAAAATACTACTCTATAAATAAACAGTGCTCTTTTTTTTGATGAGTCATTTCGAAATGCAGTTGCATAGTAGTTTCAAAAGGTGTTTGCAAAGTTGTGTGTGTTTTTTTTTTTTAATAAAAGAAAGCAGCTGTTCGTTGCAAGAAATGTCGGTGTATGATCCTGGCTTTAAGCTCTTTCCTGGTGTTTGCCTCAATTATTATAAAAGGGGTCGACTCTGCGTTGTCTGACTTGCTGGCAGTGGGATTGCGCTGATCCCTGAAGAACCGCAGTCCTGCGGCAAACAGATGTTTTGCCGTTATCCAACACACTTGTTCCGCAGTCTAATGAGGCTTTTAAAACTGAAAAGAAAAAGTTTGATCATATCCTCCCCCCCCCCCCCCCCCCCCCTGCTTTTTAACAGCCACATTAGCAGGTTTGCAGTTCGTAACACAGACCTTTTAGCAGTTTATAGTTCATGCCAAAACCCTTCTGGCATATTGGTAGTTAAGTCTGCTTTTTAAAAGAAAGTCAGTAAATGAAGGGCTTTTCCCAGCAGTAAGTTTGTAATTTTATTTATTTTACTACACAAGCCCCGGACTTTGTTTTCAAAGTAATTCATCATCATTATTATTATTTTTAAAGGTAAAATTAGTGAGGTGTATTCCAGCCTTATTATATTGATGCCTTTGGGGAACAGGGGATTAAGGCAGCTATAATGAGGTGAAGTTTATATTAAACATAGTTGTGTATGGCTTAACATCAGATGGAAGGCTATAGTTGCCTTCCATCTGATGTAGCTGAGCTTTGTCAGGTGGGCTGAGCATAGTAATAGAGCAGTTATGGATGAACCCGCTCTCCAAGTTTGTAATTGAGTCTGATCTGCATCAATTCATTTCCTTAAAGATTTAATTACACGTTAATTGGCTACAAAGGAGGCCAAATGATCACACGCCATACTATAGGTTTCTTAACTAACTAACTCGAGTGCCGAGCCTTTTTAATAATGGTTTCACAGGGCTTAATCCATACCTTCCGCCTCCTGCCTTCCACGCCTTTCATTCTCATCAGAGACCTTGATGTTTCAATACAGGTTTACAAGCCTCCAGAGCATTCCCTCTCTTAATGGGATACACATTTCTAAGCCTCCAGTTAAATTAGGAAGTTTTTTTTGTTGTTGTTGTTGTGTTGATCGATTTCAAAGGGATTCAATCCTGTCCCTCACACCACTTGTTTGTGGATGTAGGCGTGACCCAACAGTAGTTTTGAAAACGCTGATTTAAAGGTGCATATGGAAAATCAGTTTGCATCCCAAGTGATCCAATCCGATCCTGCTGGACCAGGGAAACAAATGCTTAGCTCCTTATTGAAACATGGCTTAAGTTATGACGAATGGCCTTTTAACTTTTTTATGCCTGCTGTGCTTAAGTTAGCCTTTCAGCACACGTTGGGGCTTTAGACTAAAAGGAAAACATTTGTATTTTAGTGAACTAACTAATTTGTAACATTTACCTTTCAGCTAAATCGTTGTTTGGCTACCCGACTCATCCTTGTGGGCACTGTTTTTTATTTTAAATGAAAGAGAGGAGTAGATTGCTATTCAAATACACAGAGGCTATTTCAATCGACAAGTTCTACCCCCAAGCAATTCATCTTTTGCCAAAGAGCGTGTGATAACTCCCTGGTTTAATACAATCCAGTGACATGTGGATCACTAATGAATGCTGCCATTGTATCCTCAACGTGTCTTATCAAATGCTTTTTTCAAATCATCAGTCGGCAATATGGAAAATGATGTAAAAATTGTCTGATTTTGTGGCCGTTAACATTTTGGAAGGTCTTGTATCCAAACAAACATGAGGTAAAAGAGACCGCTTCTTTCTTTCCTGTGCTGTGCAGTATTTATAAAATACATTACTGTTTACTGTGTCATTACATTAGTGTATTTATTAAACAAATACTGGTATCGTTTTTTTTTCGGGGGGGGGGGGGTGGGGTGGGTTCAAAATGGCTTTATTAAAACTAAATGACCAGGAAATGATTCAGTGTGGGCAGCTATTGTCTAAGGCTTCCCCAATATGCAGCTCCCCAGCCCAGTATGCAGGTGAACCCTGTCCTTGTACACAGCCCAGCAGTTAAGATTGTTTACAAAACCTGGATGATCTGATACCACCACTTATTTATTTATTTATTTATTTATTTTTCTCTCTCTCAGCAGACGTCTTCCGCGGCAAATCGAATGCTGGAGTCCCAGAGTATAAACGAGCTGAAAGCTGAGATTGTCTCTTTGAAAGGACTACTCCTAAGCAGGTGCGAACAACGTGGTAACTTCTGCATTCAATCAAGTCCTTGATTTTGTTCATTCATGAAAAAAAAAAAAATGGTTCTCTGCCAGTACCAACATGAATCACTCTACATTGGGTAGATAAAGCTATAGCATGTGTGTTTATACCTCTATGGGGAAACCTGTGGAAGCCATCAGATTCTTTCGCACTGCGAAAATGTTTAATTTATACAGTTGAATTATCATAAATATTCATCGGATTCTGTATTATTAATGCAAATTAAGTTTTAAACGGTCATTTACATTTTAAAATATCAAGATTAAAGCTTTTATATGCCACTGTTAGATATTTGCTTGTTTTTACATGTTTATCTAAAAAAAAAAAAATATATATATATATATATATATATATATATATATATATATATATAGATATATATATATAGATATATATATATATATATATATATATATATAATTTTTTTTTTTTGCCACTTTTGCTTAAAACTAATCCAGAGGCTAGTGTGTGTGGTTATTGAACGTAACATCCTTTGCCTGTTATACTGGTTCCCTTAGTGTTTTAAATACATGCATTCCTGTTCATCTGTCTCTTCAGATTGTAAACCATTAAGTGCCCAGGCAGCATAAAAAGTCAAGAGATTTGCTTTCTTAAATCTATACCTTGCATTAAAGATGTAGTGGAAATATACAACATGAATAGCAATAAAGAATCAAGTCGATTTGTGACCTCATTTATTCTGTATCCGATTTAAGTAATTACCATTGATTACCCAGTTCTATTTTACTCAGGATGTCTGAAAAGGATGCACTTGCAAAATCTCGGATGCTGGAAATGAATATGCAGTTTTTTAAGTGTGATGGACTGGAGTGGTTTTCCGGTGGCCTGTGTTGTAACTGCAAACACCTGGCTCAGCAGTGTGAATCTGGCAGTCCTCCAGGTCACTAGAGGGCAGCTCACATAGATAACTTGAGGAAAACATCTCGAGAGCCCATCATTGTTGGAAGGTCCATGCAAGGAGCTCTCAACACTTTTGACTTAGTGGCTCTCACTGTGGCGAAAGGATCTTGCTAGTGGTTTACATTGAAAAAATATAGTGACAGCATTTGAATGTATTTCCAGACCTTCGTCCATAAAGATAGTGCCTTGCCGTTGCCACAGAAGTAAACGAAGTAAAGAACTTTCCCCTTACTCCCAAGAGGGGGGGGGTATTGTCAATTAGGAAGAATTTATTGTTGCTTTGCAGCGTGGCTAAGTGCTTTTAAAACATGGAATAATGGAAGTGTGCAGTTTTGTAATGCAAGAGCCAACAAAGTCGACAAATTAAATTTCTTGATTATGTTTAAGGTGACAATGAATAATGTGTGTGTCATCTTGTTTGTGCAAAGAGATGCAGAGGAGATTGAAATTCCTACAGCTATTTCTTCCTAAAGCCAAACCACAGCCGATTTCTAAAGCCTCACAGGATAACTTTGGGAACTTCTGGAAGTTTAAGCCAGTGTGCTGTTCCCAAGTATCTGGAGTACCGATCAGGCTGCCTTGCCAATAGATTTTGAAATGCATAGGGAAGTGAAGGTACCAGAATTAATAGAACAAGCTGCTGCTTGGAATGCAGAGCTTCCAGAAGTTTCATTTTAAAGAACGTACTTAGAATGAGGAGAAGACCTGCAGAGCCAGGTTTTAAGATGAGATCCATTCAGCATTTTGTTACCGTTACATTTTTTTTTCTTGTGATTTGTGTCACTCATTTTTGGGTATCTTTCCATAAAGAATTCTAATGAAGAATAATGTTTGTACATTGGATCAGTTTGATGGAATTTGTTCTAGTCCAGTTTTTTCATATAAAAAGCCTCTAGAATATCTCAAACTGCTACACAATGTCCTATTTACCTTTTACATTGTGTTTTTTTTATTTTCCCCTCAGAAGACAGTTTCCTTCATCCCCTTCAGCTCCTAAGATCCCCTCCTGGCAGATTCCCGTCAAGCCAGCCACACTGACCAGCTCGCCTTCACTCAACCATAACAGCAGCAGCGACATCTCTCCCGTCAGCAACGAATCCGCTTCCTCCTCCCCCATCAAGGAGAACCACAGCCCTGAGAGGTTGAAGGGGAGCGTCCTGGGTGTGGACAGCGACGTGGGTGTGGACACGGGCCTGGATCTCAAGGACCAGGTGAGGATGGAGGTGCAGGGGGAGGAGGAGAAGAAGGAGGAGGAGGAGGAAGAAGAAGAGGACGACGATGTGAGCCACATCGATGAGGATTGTCTCTCTGTGCAGACGGAAGACCGCCGGGGGGGAGACGGACAGATAAACGAACAGGTGGACAAACTTAGGCGCCCGGAAGGAGCCAGCAATGAGAACGAGGTTGACTAGCTTATACGCACAAATTTTTAGATTGATTTTTTTTTCTCCTTCCTTCGTTTTTATTCCTTTCCTCCACTGATATACCCATGATTATATTAATTTACTGTATAATCTAATACGTCGAAATCTTGATTGTCCAAAACAAGTGTGGCAACAGAACGTAGAATTGTGGTGCCCTATACTTCTGTGTGGTGTATGTTACATTCATTCGCAGTGTTGGTGCAACAATAGTGCATGGCTGGAACAGTAAGTAGTGTGTGGACTTTCTAAACTCGCAGGATTACCTGCTCAAACCAATCAGAGTTCTGTCAACTATTGATGTCTTTATTTTGTTTCCCCACTGTGATAGCAATCGGGGACAGTGTGAGAAACTCATTAGACAATACCTGCAACAGCTAGATTTTCGCTGTTCACCTGGCGGCTGCTTTTTTCAGTATAATAAGTGTGTTAGAGTAGCACTGAGTTCTGAAGACTGTTTGATTTTCTTCTAATGGGCTACGATCTGCAATTCTGCACACCAAAGACTTATCATGTTCACCCATTGCACTTTCGTGTTTTCATGTATCTTTTAGGGATGTCGCCTTTCTGAATTAGCCATGTGGGAAAAGAATAAATAAGGGGAGTGCAGGTTTAGCTAGTGCACAGACAGCTTTGGCTCAGTGCTAGTTCCCATCTGATCCTGTCCCTCTCAACCTGATTTGCTAGTTTGTAGGCAGCAGTGGCATACAGTACTGTCTGTGAGAATTACGAGAATTTTTCATAAACTGAAACGTTTTTCATGGGTCTGAAGCTGAAACCTTGTGGCTACCCATGTCCAAGCAATAGGGGGCGCTCTGGAGCAATACAAGTATTGTTTGCATATAAAGCAGTGGCTGGAGGGGAAAAAAAGAAACCTAACCAACTGAATATTGTATGAATACTTGAACTAATGAAATTACTCATTTATTCAGTTTGACCTCAAGAGGTTTGGTCTAACAAGTATCCGTTCCTCTATTGTGTACTTTTAAAGACCCCCCCGCCCCCCCTCCCGCCCAAAAAAAACAAAAACAAAAGTACTTTCTGGTAAAACTGGAGTTTCACTAAATAATTTGCTTTGAATTTCAGCACCAGGGCTTCAGCCCTGGAAGGCAAATCGCATTTGTTTGTAAAAGCTCACCTGTGAAATGCTTTGGGAAGCACGTCTCGTTTTTATGCTCAGTCGACCCATTGAGCAATTTAGAAACATGACACTTTCTTTTAATGCGTGAAGGTTGATCAGTAATACTGTGAAAAGGGGGGAGGGGAAAGACGACTCGTTTGAATATATCCCAGAAATGAACAAAGTCGCTCAACCAGTAGTTCAGTGTACCATGTGTGTAGCTCACCTTTTCTCTCCTGACCCGATAAAACACACTATGACAGGAAATTGCAGTTTATGAACAGTTCACGTAGTGTTTGTCTTTTATTTTAATCCCTGTTATATAGGTCAGTTTAACAAGGGTGTTATTACAATGCACTGCTTCCTAAGGCAAGATGTTTGTTTTTAGAAGATGAACTTCGAACTTTATGAACTACTTTTCCAGACTTATATTATTCGATACCTATTAGATTGTGAGGAGTTCCCCTGAACTACAAACCAAAGCCTATAGATTACCCCCAATTCCTATACAGAGATACTTTGTTGTAATGTTCCGTATATAACACGCACACCTTTTCACAGCATTTATTATTCTGTTGTGTGTTATACACTAATGTGTGGTTCATACAGATTACAGTAAGAACACATTTATAGTATTCAATAACATACCTTTCAAACATGCATTTTATAAAAATAAATTATTAAGTGAATGCTACAAAAAATGTGTGGTGCACATTATATTCATTATATACAGGTGTGTGTTGTAAAAAATATATTACGGTATTTTAAAGTCTGATTCTTGCCACCATGGTCATATTAGTCACTACTAATGCAAACAATTGCCTACTGTCGTCTTTGCAGTCACCGGTCCTAACCTCCATCTCTGAGATCAATTGTTAGGCCTAAAAACGTCTGATATTGCTGCTTTATTTCTACGGTTTCCACGGTGACCCTGGTGTTTGAGCCAATCACATCTGTTGTTATATCACCATCAGTCTCCATTTGAATGGCGAGACAGGGAATGGGGTGACAAAATGAGCTATTTCGTGATTCTTATTGGCTTCAACACCCAGTATCTGAATATGAAGTCCTGTCTTTTTTTTTTTTTTTTAAATAACTTAAAAGTAAAAACTTGATGCCAGGGTGTTGAATAATGGAAGTGGCTGATCAGTATGTCAAATGAAGACCTGCTTGGGTTTACTTCATTGCAAGTAGAGTAAATAAGGAGTAGGGGAAACCTTGTCTCAGTTCTTCTAGTGCCCTTGTCAGGAGAAGGCCAGTTTTGTTGTCTGACCTTCGGAAAACAACTGTTGTAGCTTCACAGGGAGTGAGAGGTTTCAGTGCAGCAAGCCGACCTGTATCCTCTGTCCAAGCCATTTCAAATTTAAGCTAAATTTGTTACCTGTTAAAAGCACTGCATGTTGTGGATATTAAATGTACAATTTCTGCGTCTTACTGTACGGTTCATTACTGAAAACAAATACTGTCAGCTGGTATTGTGACTCTGTATAAACTTCTGATATATATAAAAAAAAATGTATATAATTGTAATAAATCTGGTTTAACACAATATATTAAACATATGGCGTGCAGACTGTTTTGTGTTAAGGTAAACACGGGAGGAAAAAAAAAAAACAACATATGGCTTCAAGTACCATGCTGAGAGATTTTGAATGCAATTATATATGCATATGATTATTTAATCTGTATAAAGTAATTATTGATTCATTCCACAATGATACATAAAAATAAAAATAAAAATCATCAAACCTGCTAAGAGTTAAGTCCATCCCCCCCCCCCCCCCCCCCCCCCCCCCCCCCCCTCACAGAAAACAAACAAATTACCAGTACAGTCAATCGGAATTATAACATGCGTATAAAATCCCAAATTCAATGCATTCCCCGTGGGATCAGGTGGGGAACAGGAAACGGAGGGTTTATAGTCAAACATGATAGGTTGTGTGTGGGTGTTTTTCTTTTTGTTTTCTTTTTCTTCCCGAAATCAAAATGAAAATAAATCCTGGAATCAACATACTGAACTTTGAGAAAAAGCTGTTGAGCATCACGGTAAGGAGTGAATCTATGAATTACACGTAACACACATACACTGTGTGCACCAATACCTTACAGCCCGTTATGTTTTAGTGAGAAACGGCAGCGTGTGTTCTCCTACATTTCCATCCCAGTGCAGTAGTGTTATACAAATGTTTAAATGCATTGTCAAGTTCACAAGTAATCTATTTAAATTCTCTATCTTGGGGATCTGGTGTACAGTATTCAAACTTCCTGACGGTTCGATAACTGCCTTGGTAATCTATTAGCGTTTCCCATGAGCTCAAGCCTACCTGAGATTTATACTGTTGGGGAGGCTGTTATTAATGCACTTTTACATCGTTCAAGGACCTCTGGGATGAACAATCACCATCATAAAGCCCACTTTAATAGGATTTAGACTTTTTTATTTTTTTGTTTTTAGGACTCCTGATTCAAATTCTTGACTTTCTATTGCTCTTAAGGCTGTAGTTGCTGCTGCTGTAAAGAAGATGAGCATAGCCAAGCCCTGTGTAAAGCAAACCCCTCTGAATGGGAGCGGAGGATCATGGGTAGAGCCTGGATGGTCTGTCAGTGTATTAATGGAGGACCCAGCATTAAGGTATGGTTCGGGTTTATAAACGACAAACAGTGTTCAGATTATTTTAAAGTTGTAACCTCATCAATCTGATTGGTAAGTGGAGACACCTTGATAGAAGAATGTATAGATTTTATCCAGAGCCCCTATTGTTCTTAAGAAATTAACACCCTGAGGGATAGGAGGCAGTGTGTCTCTGTAGATTAAGGGACCATCCATAAAGGACGATGCAAAATACAATGTGTTTTTTTCTTTTCTTCCTCTGGTTGTGTCGCATATCATTCCAATGAAAAACATGAGCCAGCTGACTGTTGACCGCAGTGATATTGTTGGTAAGTTGATTTTAAAATTTAAATGTGGTGGAGGGTCCCTTAACAAGGTGCAAAAACCCCCTTACATTCAATACGTTTTGCATCTCAAAGGCAAGAAGTATTGCATTCAGGCTGTAATTTGTATATACATGAGAACCCTGAAAAGATACCTATTCCTGTGGTCTCAGAAAGCCAAGGACGGCGTTTTATTAACAAAAAGAAAAAAAGCAATTTCATCAGTTTGTTCTGCTGTGCAAAAAGTCAAGAGATTTGCCATCAAACTTGTGCAACTAGATTTGTGTTTTTATTACTGTAATTGTACAAAAACAGCTATCTATTGTCCGCATTGCATCACCCGTATTTTGTTTATTGAGATTACGCTGTGCTTGACGTCCTTTTCCACTCGCACGGAAACAGCTTTCGAAATACTTCATACCTGAGCCGAGATGGTGGACGTGTTCTGCACATACCCAGCCCATTTCATCTGTGGTAGATCAGTTTTACACCCCCCCTCGTCCGCGTTGCTTTCACAGGTATTCGCTGCAGCCCGAATAGCAAAAGGAAATAAAACCACGCACTGAAAACAGCAGTAAAAACATCAAAGTCACCTTTTAATGTGCCTCTGTATTTTTATTACCTTCTATTCTTTTCACTGCTTCCTCTGAATGCTAACACGGCATGTGTACATTTTTTTTTGTGCTACCAGTATGAAAGAATTATGTCAAAGCAATTAAATTCTGAAAAAAACATTTTTCATTAGCATTATTTCCTGCAAGTTTATTTATTTATGCATCTGTTTATTTTGTTTTTTAGTTTTCCATACTTTCATTTTGAATAGGGTGAAGCCTGTTTTTTCTGCCACAGCACTGTAGATTCACTCCCTGTTTAGCAGGTACAGAATTACTATCTGATAAAGCCTAAATGTCCTATGTGTGGCAAAATGAGTTTCATGTTTCAGCTGGGCTCCAAATACCTCTTGCACAGTGATGGACTCTAGAGTGTGGTGGCAGGTTAATTGGACCCCAGTCAAAAGGGAAAATAGTCTAAACTGTGTACAGAAGAATGTCAAGGCGATTTGAAAGCAAGTTGTTATGCTTATGAGCTGTAAGAACCATTTCAAGCCTTGCCCCTTTTTTTTAACCCTTTCAGTCCTGAATTATTTTTGTCCCGCTGAATGTGAAATTTAAGTTATAGTATTCAAAAAGGAAGTCCTTTTTATTGAGTATACTTGAGAACAGGACAAAAAAAGATTTTGTACATATACTGGGACAGACTAGGACCTGATTTCCCGACAGCATGTGTCAACATACCAGTTAACAAAGGGTTAAAGACTATCGCAACGATTTTCATGCTGCTTCACACAATTATGTCCTTCCCGAGCGTTTGAACCATCCACTCGGAGCCCCGTCTCCTCAGATACCAGCTTACTAGAGCTCTCTGGACCCAGTAGCACAGTAACATCAGCTTTTTCTTCCTCTTGCACTGTTAAGTGAACAACTTGAAGCCACTCCAAAGAAAACCTTAAAATCACTTCCCAATGACACCAGACTGGGAGCACATTGAGCTTATTAATGTGGACTCAAGGGAAGTGGATTTTTACAAGCTGTATGACGGCCATTTGGCACTTGAAGAGTAAAAGTTGTCTCTGCGAGGAATGTCAAGCAGGAAACCTTTGTGGAAGCTTGGCTGAGATCTGCATATCCTATATGGCAGCTCTCTTGTAGTATCGTAAAAATAAAAATTTAAGTTTTAGATAAGTATTCTAACGAGATGGGAGGGGAAAGAAAAGCTGTTCCATAGAATTCAAAACCTTACAATTGCTAGCCTGCCTCTCACCTCTACAGAATTTGGACAAGCGGAATTATTTCTAGTTTAAAAGCCCAGAATGCTGGCTTATGTGCACCACCTACTTGTACAGTGCCCAGCCGGTTTTAACTGAACGAACCATGGCTGTGTTGACCTACTGTGTGTCCTCTGTTTATGCAACAATCCAATTGGCCACTGAGCTCTGATACTGCAAGCAGCTTGTAGGAGTTCATCAATGAATCTCACAATGTTAGGATTAGCATGTGGATCAGTTAGCAAGCTGTGGCCAAAGGGGATATATATGTGTGTATGTATGTATGTATGTACATAAAAATGCCTTGGCATCTCTTTTAATATCCATCGAACAGATGGGAGCGACTGCACTGCACAGGTGTTTTATGTGTTCTGTTAGTGAAAATGTGTTTTACTAAAGTGAATACACATTAATTGAATACATATGGAGTACAGCACTGTTATTGTGTGATATGCATGTAGAGGGAGTGGGATTGCATCTCCGCTGAGTGAAAAACTGAGATTTGCATCGCAACCGAAAAAAGCAAGCCACAGATGCTTAAATGCAGTGGTAGTCCTGACAGTAAAATACTGTACTGTAGTGTCATTTTAATTCAAAGGTCATTACATGTAATACCACAACACAGTTAAACTAGGCACCCTCACGAGACAATCACTTCTCAAGTATACAGTAGTAAAATAGGATTCTGCAGCCTTGAGTAAACATAACCGTGATCATAGAACAAGTTGCTTACAAGTGATTTAAACTGCTGATGCGCAGAGGCACGCTTTTGCCAATTGTAATCATATTGGTCCGCTTTTAAGAATCAACCGCTTATAAGAATCAAGTCATCTGGGATGGATCTATCTATCTATCTATCTATCTATCTATCTATCTATCTATCTATCTATCTATCTATCTATCTATCTATCTATCTATCTATAAGCAGGTTTAATCAATACATTCGGTCACTTAAATTATAATCAGCAACTGTAGTTGCATAATATGGTGGTGCACTGTACAATTTCAATTGGAAAGGGTGAGAGTCAGCACAAAACGACAGTAGTCTCTCCACAACAAAAGATCACGCAAGACCGCAAGTGTGACTGCTCATGCATGTATTTAATACAAGTGCTGGAATTCTGCAGAAAATGCCTTTGTCATCACTTGCTAAATAAACCCTCAACAATCAGCCAGCATCATATTCCCTCCATTCAAATCACAGAGTCTCTTAAAGTTCTCCTGGCAGCTTTTAAAATTTTAAATTCAACAAGTGTGCTGCTTGTCACAGCTATGTGACACATTCTGGCGTTGGGGGCACAAGCTAACTGGTTTTGCACTAGACTGGGTGTTTGAATTAATCTTATAATCCGAGATCTGTCCGAGTCGCGCTGGTTTTGCAGAGGCATCATCTGTTTTGGTAAATCTTAACTGCTGCTGTTCAGCTTCCACATGTAATCCCAGCTAGGATGCCAATCTGTGAGACGTGCCATGGCATCTCTTTTAATATCCATTGAACAGATGGGAGCGAGCTTTTTGCATCCCATCTGCACCTGCAACGGCATGGGAACCCATGCTGGAGGGATGAACTAAGCCCAGGTTGTCCCGAAGCAGGATTCAATCCCTCCTTTTACTCCCACTGTGCCAGAAAGATGGTTTACTGTAAAAAATGCAGGAATAAAAAAAAAAATACCCCTGTTGGTACTGCCTCATTGTTGGAGTGGGCCGGTTAGCGTGAGAAGGATGGAGGTTTCCTCTGCTTCATTGTCAGCCTGCTGAGTGCAAACCACTGGAGGCACTACCTGGGCAACAGGTGTGGAGCTCTTTCACATTTTCAAATTAAACAAATTGGCCTTTTGCAAAGGCCTTTTGTGCCTCCCTTTTATTAATGTGATTCTGCGGTTCTGCTGTAAAGGTGACAGATGCTTTATTGATACTGTCTGCTGCATTGTTTTTGCTGTGGATTCAGTCTGGTTTGCCTTTTTAAATACATACATTCACAATTTATAGTATTAAAGCAGACAATAGGAGATCGTGTGAGCTGTGACTCGCACTCTTTCAAAAGATAACTAGAACCATTGAACTCATCTGTAATGATGAAACCAGGTTCTTGAGAGGTAGCTGACTATTAATGGCTAGCATTGTTGTATTTGGTTTAGGAGTCAACTGGTCAGGACATATTGTGTGGTATTGACAGCATCATCTCCCTAAGCATGTTTTAAAGTAGATGGATTTAAGGAATACCTCTGCTAAGCCTAATTTATGGATGTTATTTTTTCTTTTCATGGGCCCCACTCAAAATGACCTTGACAAGCCACTGTTGTCTGTTAGAAATACAACCCAATTATTCTTGCACCACTCTTCAAGGCATGCAGTCCCTACTAGGATCCAGAACTTGACTTCAGAAATTCCTTTTGTAACAGAAAACCACAGTCACTGGTACGCACCTGCTATTAATAGCTGCTGCAGAGGCTTTCCAGCTAGAGGGACGATACAACAAACATGATGCAAATGTCACATTGCTGGTGTATTCCATCTTAAATTACATGCTTTCAAATGAGGGTGACTGTGATTACCATCTACAGTATAATGCGGGTGGGTAGCAACCTGCCTCCTCCCACCTGTCTTAATTGTCCTTTTTCATACAGAACAGAGGGGAGAAGCACCAAACTGGATATTTAATAATGTGCCTCACCCCTCTTTGTCATGTTATCTTGAATTGTACCGAGCTGGGATAGTACTTTGTTGCAACAGATATTGCGGTGAATATCTATTGCAAAGAAAAAACAAATTGTTGTGATTCAGTTTTAACCTTAGTGAGGCAAGGGTATGTTCTATATATATTTTTTTATGTATTTAACATTTTATTCATTTCGTTTTTGACAAAGTTTCTCTGTTTTAATGACTTATTTTTTTACTTTGTCAACAAGGCCCTCCATCTGGTCATTATAGGGACAGTTTAGTCATTCAGAAAATGACTTCCATGCAGAAATATTATATCAAAAGTCATTCCAATTGAGAGAGATTTGATGGTAGGATTACTATGGCAGGGAGGATGCGGGTATTCATGCGTTTCTATATTAACCACAAGATTACAATTCTAGTTCTCAAATTGCATGGATACCTGCCAGGTGACAGAGGATGGAATTGACTGCTGGACTGAACCAACAACCCCACTGATATCCTACAAACATTCAAGAGCCAGGGGCAGGACTCGTGGTAGCATGATCAGGTATGTATACGTGTATGTACTGTAGAAACACGTGTTACATTATATCCTACCAATAGAATATGCAACCTATCAAGTCACGCTTTGAAAACCAAACAAATTCAAATAACATGTATTTCTGTTTTTACTTATTCATGTACCGACTTTTTATTTATTTATTTATTTATTTATTTATTTATTTATTTATTTATTTCTGCTGAAAAAAAATATCAAGACTGTCACATGCAGAAAATAATCAACCGTATACCATCCGAAAAGCAAAAATGCCAATCAGATGCTAATGACTAGGTTTTACATCTGATTCAAATATTTGAGAGACAACGTGCCCCTTTGTTTTCACAAGTAATAACTCCATTGATCCTCCCATCTGGAACCTATTTGCGGAAAGGGTAATCGTTTGTAAAAACTCAAGAGCAGTGGCAGCTTTGAGAAGGCTGTGTTTCCGGGCCGCTGTAACAGTGCTGTCTACCAGCTACAAGTGCCAAGGCAGCCTGTGTGTATTTGTACCCACGTGGAGTCCATTTACATGGCCTCAATGCAGCAGCGTATCTTCCCCTTTCTGCTCATTGTCAATGAATCTACGGGGGTTTCTCAGAAGAAAACTACTGAATTCCCCTCTGCCTTCTGTCAAATGAACCAAAACGCCGTGCTTTACCACTTAAGGACTTCCTCACATGCCAAGAAGTAGTGCTAGATGATGGGTGTTTTACTTGTTACAGTGGGTTAAGCTGCTCCCCACATTTGAAAAGGCCCTCCGTGCTGTATTGTTGCTCCCAGCAATCCCCTTTTGGATGAAGTTTTATAATGTGTTGAAAATGATTTCACTCAACCCTGGAGACGGGCGGTTTGGTTTGAAGCAAACTACTTGAAAATGAATGGCTCTCTGGCGCCATGCCAGTAGAGATGAACAATTTTATGCACTTGTTTCATGTTGCAACTTGCTACATGTTGTTTGCTCGCGTTTCAAAGTCCTGTTTAACGCAAGAATGACTCATTTATAGCACGAAACACACATTTAGCAAATTAAAACAAATAGTTTGAAATGTTTGGTATTCCTGGGTAAACATTTATGTAACGAACTGACACAAATGCCAGCAAGAAACTCTTCACAAGGGCTTAGGTTTAGTTTGTTTACATTGTTGTTTTAAGTTATTAAAACATTTTTTTTTTTAAATAAACCATTAAAGGATTCATTCCGGTCCAAATTATTATTTAATTATTTATTATACGATTTAGTTTTTGATTCCCCAAAAATGCTAGACATTGGTATACAGTCATTGTCATTTTTCAGAATAGAAATTCAATGTGCTGTTAATTTAATTTAGTAGCTGCACTAGGTAGAAAACAACCTTTGCCAGATTTTTATTGTGTTCTTTTTCAGCTTACAAATAATGATTGTATGTACTACATTATTTAATCAGTAGTTTAAATCATGCTACTAAGATCTTTTCTTCGGAGACTTCTTTTCCATTTTAATATATCTAAGCATACATGATAAATGGGGACTCAGCCTTAAATTAACTTGGTAAATTGAAACCTTAGAGGCCAGTGTTAATAATTTGGCAGCTTCAAAACCATTTGATTTGGGACTTCTCAATCAAGCAACACATTACTGAGGTAAATGAAGTTTTAGCACATTCTGTAAAAGCTCTTTTTTTCCCTACATTTTCTGAAATGTCTTTAGGAAACACTTCTGCTGCTGAGTTTAAGTATGTTTGCAATGATTGGTGAAGATAGCCAGGGTGACGTCCAGTTAAAATTGGGTTATCTTAGAAAATGTTATCTGCTTTTAAAAGAAAAGTACATTTTGAGGAGAATGGTGATAATGCAAGTTAAAAGCAAGACCTGGTAGAAAATACCACGCTTTAAAATTCCCTTATGCACTCAAAAAGTTCTCCCGAGAGAGAACGAAATGCATACAAGAACAGGAGTCTTGAATTGCAAGAATCGACTGTTTTAAAAATGACAAAAACTTAAATGTTTTATTTATTTTTTTCTTTCCTTTCCTGTATTTCATGTTTACTCGGACAACTGAATAATTGCCCCAATGCTGCATTACCTCCTAGAGCATAACCCAAATGGACCAGATGCTGCTTGAATGATATTGTGCTCGGTATATACTTCTGATGCTTTGGTATGCCCTTTTTCCCCTGTATTCCCGGTCGGGGTCAAAAGCACTGCATTTCAAGGTAAATTATTTTATTAGCTTGATGATCTTTATAATCGCTACTGTAATATTCTAATTGCAGCTACAGTGCCGCGTAGCTGGGTACTGTGAATAAATCTACCTCCTAGCTACCTTACGCTTTCATAAGTTAGTTGAACCAGACCACACTGACTAAACTGTGTGATTTCCAGCAGACTTTCCCATCATTGTGTGCCTCCACCTTTCCACCCTTCCTGCAGAGAGGCTACTGTACCGCACTGCAATGCCTGTGCTCTTGAAGAAACGATGGACCACCTTGCTGTAGCCAATGACATTTAATACTACCATACCCAGGTGAGTTGTGGATTGAGCAGGATTTCCTCTAGATTTCCTGAATATTCCTTGGAATATTATATCATTATATCCAAGAGAAACTAAACTACTCCCATGACGACAACTACCACTAACATTAAAACTACTTCTACTAGCAGTAACAATACTAAAAATGTAATAAAAACCTGGGAAATCACAGAGTCCTTAAGTAGTTGTTTTTTGTAGAAATACAATGTACATAAACATTTACAGAATTATATATTTATATAAAAAAAGCAACTGACCACCTCATTTTTTTCCAGTTTTTTTTTTTATTTTTATTGAGTGAAAATCTCAACCCTTGCATCAGTCATGCAGAAAAAAAATCAAATAAATAAAACATATATATTAAATTTCTAACAGCACTAAATTCAAGTGGAAAAATATTCAGTTATTAATAACAGGTGCCGAGGGTTTAGATTCAAGTATTGGAGCAACCTTTTATTTTTTTTGAAACCATATAAAAAAAATGTCTAGAGTTGTCTCCATGTACAGAGTGTTTGTGAATCAAGCCTTCCCCCCCCACAGAAAAAAAAAAATACACATTAAAATTCAATATGAGCTAGAGATGGCTTATAGTCCTAGTGTGCAATATATATATTACAAAGGCTAGAATTTTCTGTTTTCTTTTTGCTACATTGTAATTCTCTTCCTTTTTATTTCACTCTACAGAGGACAGACGTTTGAATCCAGTTTTTCCTTCTTTTTTTGTTGTCAGTTAATTAAAACATTAAAACGATCTGTCATTTCAGCAGCAGACTATGCAGGATTTGGAGGTCGTTTCCGTCTGTTTTTTTGTTTTAATATAATTTTCATGTTTTATTTTTTCATTCTAGATTATATACAGGATGCCAGCTGGCAGACAGATGGTGATGCGTTTACCCGTTTTTATTTAAAGAAACATCACAAGGAAAAAGAGAAAAGAAACGGACAGCTGTGGGGTAGGGGGGAGAGCACTGGGCAGTCTGAATGCTGCTGCACACAAACCTTGCTGGATGTTAGTCCTTCTGTTACCCAGCTAAACAACCACATGTTCAGATGGGTTGGGCTGGTCTCCATTGGAGCTGGCTTGGGGTGCATTACTGGTAAAGTCTGTTGAGATTTCTGTAGTGGCGATTTCCACGTCACTACAAGGGAGTGTCTAATACCGAAATCATAACAAATATTGTTGATTCCAAATCTGCACGTAGCAAATGTTCTATTTGGATAATCTGCCTTGTGGGTCAGGAGAAAAAAAAACAAAGTTTGAAGTGCGACTCGTCCTTGGTGAAGTAATAAACAAAAATGAAAATAAAGCGTTCTGATAAAACCTGCTGGGTAATTTGAATAGGCAACAATTGCTGCTTTTAAGAGTGACTGCTGGTAGGGGGGGTTCCTCGTCTTTCACCCCTACCAGTGGGAATGCAGTGCAAGCTGCTGCCAATTCAAACTAGTTTTCTATGACCTGAATTAGGGCATTGCCTGTTTCTCACCCCTGCTGTCACACTCAGTCAGGGACGTCATGGATGCAGGATACTCGGCATCCAAGCTGCTCGGAAAAAACAAATTCTTGCAACTGAAAAGGCCTGGGACCATAGCTCCTAAAAAGCGGTTTAATGCTGGGATCACATTCCCACCTGTATGGCAGTCATATTAGACTTAAACAGCCATGGTTTTAACACAGCACGGGTGCACTATACAGTACTTCTGTCAACCTGTGTACCGTGACATCCCAAGACTGACACACGCTTTGCTCATTATTATTATTATTATTATTATTATTATTATTATTTATTTTTTTATATACATATTTATCTAATTTACACACGGCATATCTATCCAAGTGCATAATATGCCTCCCAGTTCAACATCATTTTTCTTTACATTTAATTTTTATTTATTTATTTTTTTTAATACATTTGGAATCTGCCAAATAAAGTTCTGTTCTGTCATTTCATACAACTGAGAGCAAATGTTTTAAATACTAATACAAAAATAAGTGTTGTGATAGGCAGGCCAAATAAACAAACAAAAAAGAAAATAAAAAGCACACAATCATAAACAAAACACAGTATCAAATTAACTACAAACGTATCATTTTTTTTTTTTTTTTTTTTTACAAAATTCAAGTTAAAAACTGAATCACACAGCTGCTGTAGTCAGTGCTAAAATGTGTAGACGGCCCAAAACTCCTTGTCTGAAAAGGCTCCTAATTTAATGCTATGTCTAAAGAAAAAAAATATATATTTCACACACACACAACCAAGCTATCGGGGGCTGCCCAGAATTGTTTTGTAAGGACGCTCCAAAGAGCATTTTGTTCTGTATATAGCCTTTACAGGAAAAATACTGTACAACCTTTTTTTATTCTTTTTTTTTGACTCGTCACACATTAAAATCCCTAGCAATTATTTTCAGAGCCATGTCCAACAAAAAAAGAAAAAAAAATTATAATAATTTTGTATTGACACTAGTGCTCGTCAGCCTTATACAATGAAATACGCACAGTCCTAGAGTTTAAAAGATACAGTCATACATTATAAACCAAGAGACAGCCTTGGCCACAAAAGCAGGATTCGTATTTTCAGAACAATTTCATTTGCTTAAATTAGTCCTTTTATTAGTGTTTCCCTTCTGTTAAATCCATCCATTAGGAACGCAATAAAACATGTCCTTATATTAAATAAAGCAGAACAGATGCCTGTCGACCCAGATTGGTGGTTTGTAGTAAAGTGAATTAAAAGTTGAACCAATTTTTCTGTTAAAAACAAAATGCTGTATTTTTCATAATATTGTGTTTAAAAACATTAAAAGGACCCCAAAAAAGTGCAAAAAACCCCTAATTCTCAATGCAATGTCACATAAATATTAAATAAAACCATTACATTTTGAGTTCAACCATTCTTGTGGTTTTTGCAAAAAAAAAAAAAATACAATTTTTTATTTTTCTGTACATATTACCCTTTTTTTTTCTCCCCAGACTTATTTTCAGTGATTCAGAACTGACGAGTTCAATGTGCCGTTTCTTTACACATCAGATACAATATGCAGACCTTCACACAAATCCACACTAACAATTTGCAGAAAGGACAGTGCTGTTATCACAACTGCAGCATGGGACTCCATTTGAATCACACTCCAATAGAACCCCACCCTCTTTATTCATTTTGTGTGAGTGTCTTGTATTGGGTAAAGCACAGCCAACACAACCCTATTATTATTTCAATTCTAGAGCTTCCCACTTAACACAGATGTTGCAATTGTAATCAATATTTATGTTCAACATGTATTTGCTTGGACTGATTATGTACACACACATTATGTTTCAGGTCAGTATCATGGATCTGGCAAAATTCTCAACATAATAGGAGGACTGAAGGCCGGCAAGTCAATCGCGTCTTTTTGTGTTTTACTCGTGAGCAGTAGCTTCCAGAGACTATACCTTTAAGACCGTCCAGCATCTCCTTGCAGACATTTCAACTTGAGCTATGCTTTCTCTCGCTGTTTTGTAATGCAATTTGGTATTGCTGCAAAAGTCAATAGGTGATGCCCTTGCGAATATTATTGATTGGTTGTGCAAAATGTATTTTCTGTCCTAATGTAAAGAGAGGCACCAACCACATGAAGTTTGTGGATTGGATTATCCTAAGGGGAGGGAGCTTGCTGGCCCCTCATCCCAACAGTATCTGTGGAACCCACTAGGCTTTTACTAGATCACAGTTTCAAAACAGCAGCCTTACTATTGCCTTTCTTTAAAGGGAATTAACTGTTGTGCCTTCAACCATTGCACTAGCCAATGGGAAGAAAACATACGAGGCACAGCATTCTTAAGGGTACACTAGTCTCAGAAATGCTACTGTCTGTGAGAGTACCTTATCAGACTGGGATCTCATTAGCATACAAGGAAAACAGAATATAAAGTAGACAGGGGTCAATGGAAGGATGCAGCCCATGGTTTAATCAGACATGCCTGCTCTCCTGTAATAATGCATTCATGTTTCATTAAATAAATTAACCTAACGCATCATCTTAGAATATATATATATATATATATATATATATATATATATATATATATATATATATATATATATATATATATAATATCTATCTCTCTCTCTATATATATAAATATATATATAATTGTATATTGATTTCCCTTTTACAGATAATAAGGGTTCAGCAGTCTACTAAAAGTCTGCTATAAATGCCTTACAACAGTACAGTATATCAACCTCCACACACACACCCCCACCCCCACTTTTCACACTCTGGGGGGAAAAAAAATTACAAACAAAAAAATAAATAAAAAACAGACATGCACTGATGTGTAGCAAACGCTTTACATTCTGCCCAGCCCTTGTGTGAAGACGGGCTCCATTTAGTTTTTCTTCTTCTGCATATTAAAATCAATAACGTTGGTCATCTTGTAAACATAATTATAATAACGAATTTGGGCCGTCATAAATAGTTTGTGTTTTGTCCTTAATATGTTAACTGAAGCCACTTATTGTTTTTTGTTCATTTCATACAGATTTACATATCGTCTTCTCATTTTTATTTCATCTAAATGTTTAGGGATCAGCCGCTACGTTGTTATCAGCCAGACCGGAAGCATCTGCGTAGTTTGTGGAAGCATCGAAACTCTCTCCATTGTCTTTTCCACCGGCCAAGCCCTCGGGCTCGGGCACAGAGTCTTCATAAGAGTCTGTGTTCAAATCGTCATCCTCCTCTCCCTCGTCTTCCTCTTCCTCATCCTCTTCATCATCATCATCCTCCTCCTCTTCGGGGGACAGGTCGTCCTCCACGTCCCCTGAAGTCACTGTGTTCTCATCATGAGGTGCCTGCATGTTGATGGTGTTGGGGGTAGAGGTGGCCACCTCAAGCGCACCGTGGTGGGACTTCTTGCTGAGGTCCAGGGAGTCATTGAGGCCAATGCCTGCGGCATTCTTCAGGAAGAACAGGGAGCTGCTGGTGTCGATGCCCAGATTGAGGGAGCTGTCCAGGCTGATGGAGGACACCTGCGGGTCATACTCAGAGGAGATGGCGGCAGGGGGGAAGCAGGGAGCGATACCGAGGGAGCCTTCCTCTTTGGGAGAGTCCGGGGGGATAACTGCTCCTCCTGCCATGGGACCATCTCGGCTCGGGGAGATGGAGGGCAGCTCGCCCCGCTCTTGCTTCTCGTGCTTGCGCTTGTGGGAGTCCATCTGGGACATGCCCACCACTGTGTGCTTGCACCCGAGGTAGGTGCAGTGGAAGTGGGAGCACTTGAGCTTGTACTTGCACTCGGCCACCTCGCAGTCCACGCTGGAGCTAAACTGGCAGAAGCCGGCGGCGCTGATAACGTCCTGCTTGCCGTGGTGCTTGCGGTGAGCCGTCACCTTGGTGCTGTCGGTGCAGCGGAAGCCGCAGCGCAGGCAGTGAAAGTGGGTGCTGTTGCCGGAGAACTGGCAGTCGGGGAAGTTGCAGCTGAGAGAGGACTTGAACCTCTTGAAGTCATCCAGGACCAAGTTGTCGACGCGGTCGTGGTGCTGCGCGTGCTTGTACATGTGCGTGCGCCCGCAGAACTTGTAGCCGCAGTTCTCCCGAGTGCAGTGGTAGTGGGTCACCTTCAGGGAGAACTGGCAGCCCGGGTCCTTGCAGTCTTCGTACAGGTCGTAACGACGGAAGCCCTCCAGCATCATGCCCTCGTCCAGCATCTTCCGCGACGAGGCCGTCTTGCGCCTCTTGCCGAACGGCGACATGTCCTCGATGATCCAGAAGCGCTTTTTTGCCCCGGATGCCGTAGGCATGGAAATGGTGTTGCCTGAGGGGAGAAGAGGTAATAGACATTTATTTCCTTTGTGACCCTACTGCTATCCTGTATTTAGTATTGAGACTAAGTAAAGGCACATCTACCATCCTCGTTAGATCTGTTTGGATTTGCCAAACTTTATAGCAACATTTATTATTTTTATGTAGGGATGGGTAGCTTAATGGTTATAGCTGATGCATGGCAGATTTAAAAAAAAAAAAAAAAATATATATATATATATATATATATATATATATATATATATATATATATATATATATATATGATTTAAACCAAGTACCACACAAAACCTCCTAACCTGTCAAAATCACTGCTAATGATGTGACCTTTGATGAGCCGGTTGTATAAGAATCGCTGGACCTGATAAAACTTTAAATGCAATTACAATGAATTACTATTAATGGATGTGTAACATTGTCTTGTGTGCTGTTTGAGGTGCTTTCATCCTTTTACGTGGCAGAAACATGACAGAAAACTAAAATCATTAGATAATCAGGACAGCAGGAGAGCTACACTTCAGGTGGAAAATATAAGGAAGTCCTGTATGTATGTGTATGTATGTATGTATGTATGTATGTATGTTATTATTATTATTATTTGTTTATTTAGCAGACGCCTTTATCCAAGGCGACTTACAGAGACTAGGGTGTGTGAACTATGCATCAGCTGCAGAGTCACTTACAATTACGTCTCACCCGAAAGACGGAGCACAAGGAGGTTAAGTGACTTGCTCAGGGTCACTCAATGAGTCAGTAGCTGAGGTGGGATTTGAACCGGGGACCTCCTGCTTACAAGCCCGTTTCTTTAACCACTGGACCACACTGCCTCCTATTATGTATGTAATACAGTAAATTACAGGAGCAACCACTTAATAGGTCTTTCCCAGACAGCACAGTTAAAATATTTTTTCCAACTTGCATTTACTCAGCCTGATTGAGCCAAAAGACTTCAAGAAGTTAATTCAACTAGGGATGTGTAGGATATACGACTTGCCATTTAATGGAGAATTTCTGTAATTGTCTCTGCAAATACCCACAGCCTAATGCCGCACTACAGTGTACAGTCCCAACTGAACCTCGTAAGAAACAGATTGGAGGGGTGAGTTGAGAATGGGCTAAGCTCCTATACCACAATCACGATGAGCATGTTGTTAGATAAGTACCTGCAGCATCTTGTACTATCGGGACATCACTTTTAACTGGAGACGGAGAGGCAATGATTGGACTGAAACCTGGCGTAGTGGTTGGCATGACAACGCTCCGGGCGGCTCCCAGAGTGGCGCTGAGCAGAGAGTATGAGAGACAGGATGGAGAGAGGAGGTATGGAAGGGAAGGAAGAGGAGGCCTGAGCAGGGCTTGTGGGAAAGATGGAGGCGGAGCTTGGAACAGTGGCTGAGGAGGCGGTGGAGGTTGCAGTGCACTGTGGGTGGCTGTAGCGTCAGTGGAAGGGGGTGTGGCATACACAGCAGCAGGATAGGTGACCAGGCAGCCTAGTCCGTTTACAGACCGTTGACAGGACAAAAAGCAGGGAAAAGGGAGAAAAGAAACACAAAAAAGAAACCAAATGAAAAACCCAAACAGCCAAAGCAACTAAAGATGAAAATAACATTAAAAAAAAAAAAATCATAAAAAAAATGTATAATTTGAAAAATAAGAGAGAGATGACACAAATCAAATGGAGGCAAGCATCTCAGAGGCAGACATGAACTTAACAGACGGAAAACTCTTTCAGCTGTCCCACTGCTGGTGTGCAGCACGGTTCCAAGACCTTGACACCTTTCCCATACTTAGTTCTGGTGGTTTCACCTCAACGAATTTACACTGCATTAGCAAGTCTGCGGCCTGATGCTGATCACTACCCAATCGAATGTCTGCTTGCTTTTGAAATTTTCTGCAGCTTTTGAAAACGTTACTGCTTGTTTTTGGGAACACGTGGACGGATTTCTAATGGTTATTCCACCTGATAGTCCAGAGGCTTTGATTTGGGATCCACATAAAAGGAAGTAGAGGTTACACGAATCCCAACCCTCTATCAGGTGTGTAATCGCTAACCACGGGGATGAAACCAACGTACCACCTGGTTTCTTCAAGGACCTTTCTACACTTTCTCTGCAAATCCAAGGAGGGAGGCAGCTGAACAACGTTGTTATGACACTGCAGACTTAAAAACATCCCTGTGAAATGAACGCAGCCTTCTCGCCGTGTCGGAGGTAGAAGTGATCCAACTGTACGCTGGGTGTGTTCGGAGGCTGATCCTTCCCTTTCCCCCTTACCTGCTGAGGAGCTCTCGTTGCCCACCGGGGTGCTGCTGCAGCTGCGGTCTGGGTTCGAGGACTCGGACGAGATCCCCAGCGGGCTCCCACCCCCCATGTAGTCCATGTAGTCGTCTGTTTCATCCATGAAACTCTGGGCCAGGCCGGATTGGCCCACTGACCCGGATGACATGTTTGCCATGTGATGCATCTCCTCCTGCCTTTGAGAATGTGACGCCATCTGCAGAGATAGGGGGAGAGACGTGGTGTTGGGTACACTGTACATTTTCTATAGGACTTGTATACACTGCCAGAGCTGAACTGTATGGAAACAGAGGGAGGATGGACCTTCAAAACAAGGCATTTTTAACATCTGAATAGCCTATATTCTTCTCTAATTGTATTGCTTAATTAACATTAAAATAATGGCTGCACATAATGAATTCCAGTGTAATATCACAGGATTTACAGATATTTGATTTCATACAGGGTTGTGGCCATTTCTTGTACCACTTTGTGGTGGCAGATGACACCCTTCACCATCCCTTACCTGGGATGGGAGTCTGTCGAAGTTCTTGCCCAGCATTCTTCTCATGTGCTTCCGGGAGTGGGAGGTCATCTGATGTTTGAGCAGGAAGGAGAACAAGCACCCGTCTCGGATACAGTGGAAATGGCTGTTCACCTGGTTGTATTTACAGCCTGAGAGAGAGAGAGAAGCGTTCACATTAGCATTCCCAGATTTCACAATGTGTGGACGCATTAATCCGAAGGTATCAATTCAGGTCATTCTTATTACAGCTGATAGACACCTGTAATTGAACGTAAATATTGTTAGTTTTAGGCATGGCTGTACATCATACCTGTCTCGTAAATACAAATGTGTCATGTACTAAACCAAAGAAAGATGATGTAACTGAAACAATTTGTGCTAAATGCCCCACCCCAAGCACGGGAAGGAATATTCATTAAAACTGAAAATGTACAATCAGATGCAATTACTCATTCTGTAAGTACAAAGTCATTCTAATATGTGATCCCTACACAGCTTGACCCTTTTACAGATTGCACTGTGGTACAGTTGTAAAAAATGTGAAACTATGACGCGGGGGGAAAAAATAGGCTCAAATATTAGAGTTTCAGAATTTGGATACAAATATAAATACTGTAAAGCCATAAATATTTGTGACCAAAATATTTGGCGAATCACACCCATAAAAGATGTTGGCGACCTGTTGCAATATACGAAGTATGTATTGTTAGTGGAGTCTGATATTCATTTTACACATATTTGCAGGTTCTTTTTTTTCATACGTGAAAAATGCATTAAAAGGTTTGCAAATATTTATGGCTTTAACGTATTTCAAATTTCATCACAGGTATTCCAGACCTCAGAATTCTGAGTAAACAGTTTAATAAATTCCGTTTTTCAGGGTGTTGAAACACATTTACTGGTACTAAGAAGCTGTTGACTAGGATTGTTATTTTTGTTTAGTTTAGTTTTTTTTTCTTCTAGATTACACACCGGAAGGTTTGGTTAAAGACAGACGACACAGCATCAGAAAGCATTTCCTCACTCTCCCCTCGCTGTACTGCAGGCGTGCTATGTGTGTGGGTAGGACAGGTTTCATTCTTGCTGAGGCAGAGTGCCAGCTTGCAGGAGATTGGCACACAGATGTGTGCAACACTGGAAGCTTGGGCTCAATCAGATTAACATGTTTAAGTGAGTTTGGGGGTTCCCTGTCTCAACAGCTTATAATAAAACAAAGACGTTTATCAGCACTGAGACTGGCATTTGCTGTGGTTTCATTTAGTAGCGCAACAGGCCTCTCTGACTGTTGCATGATTTGAGTCACATTTTTAGCTCTGACGTAGTTCTTTAATTGTGTAGGTACTGATCATTTTGTATGAATTTCATTCATTCATATACAGTAGCATTTCTTCATCTCTCTTTATTTTTTTATCCTTTGACGATAGAGGTTAAAAGTACTTTCTCTAAGTTTTTGTTCATGAGTGAGGACATCTGAAATGCTACAGTTTACCGAGTACTGTGAGGTTCATGCACTAGACTTGTATGGGCATATATGGAAATAACAGACAGACAATAACAGAGATGCTTTTAGTAGAAGAGGCAACAAAATGTCCCGGTAGTATTGAAATGGCCTTGTATTTTAGAACTACCTGTCTATAATTATCAATCTAATCCATTCTCGTATAGCAAACCACCATTTCTACAATCCTTTACCTACAGTGCCTTTGTCTTTATTTTAGATAGGACTTCTTCAATAAAATAAGCCTATTCTTAGGTGGAACAATGAGATGTAAATCACATCCTGGAAGTGTTCATCTACTTTTGTTCTGGTTATAACTCAGCAGTTCTGTTTTACTGTAGTGCAGTATTGGTGACAGACTTGATTACAGAACAAATGTACAGTAATAGCTTTCTTTACAGCAGAAGATCAATATAAATAACTAAGCAACCGCAGAATTAACTGACAGACGCTTCTATTAAGAATGAACAAATAAAAGACAGTCGTCAGGAAAGGCAGAAAAGAAATGTAAGAGGTTTTTAAAGTTGAAATTGAATTTATTTAGAAAAAATTTATTCTACTTGCCATTTTTTAAACAATTTATCAATAAATGTACAGCTTCAGATGAGCAATAAGACTACTTAAATAAATGCAACATTACTTTATATTAAATTGTTTTTATCTTTTCATTCCTTTTCCTGCTGCTTTTTTATAACACACAGGCCTACGTATTCTAATTGCTACATGAATTCAGATTAAGGCACTGGTTTTTGTAAGTTAATCAAATATTGTGGCAAGCTAGTTCTAATTTTATTACAAATCAAGCACAGTAAAATAATTGAAACGGGACCATGTAGGGCAGGTGGCGACTCGCCTGTTGCCATGGAACCCAACCAGGGTACAATATGATGCGTCATCAGACTCCTTTGTTTAAGCAGGGTATCAAATTAACCACGCAAAGCTGAGTAAATAACAGTAGCTGTCGAATTCGCAGGAGTGATTGTAAACGGAGACCCAGGTAACATCCAGGGCCTGTTTACAGTGGCTGTCATGGATACCATGGCCTCCTTGGTGGTAAACAGTACATTATTTGACTAAATACCTGGTTTTGTATCTATTGATAACTTTTTTTTTTTTAATGTTCCCCACAGAGCCCGAACGGTACAAGGAAAGGTACAAACAGCAGCAGTTGCATAGCGATTTGTTTATTTTTATACCCCCAGCAAAGGTTTTGTTTGATGATTCAGCACACAGACATGTCTCAACACATACATGCCAAGCTAAAGGAACACAATAATTAACCAATTCCTTTTAATTGTGAAGGTCTGACAGATTTGAAATATTACTGTACATACTGCAGCTTTTATATATATAAAAAACAAACTGTATGGGATTAAGAGTTTTTTTTTTTTTTTAATATAACATCCCAGCTTTGGAACTACACAAAAATAAATACAACAAATGTAGATCATGTTAATTTGAAGTGCTTAAAATCTGTATTTTCCCCCATACAGCACCGTAATTAAATATTATGATTCTTTTGTTGGTCTTTTCTTTTATTTATTTTCAACAGGAGATGAATGATTTGCTAAACCTCCATACACTATTTTATATGTTGCGATATATATAAAAATAAAAAAAAACACGCACTGCTGGTGGAACTTTACATAACAAAACCATTCTGCGGTTCTCTAAAGTCCTTGCTGGCATAAATGATGCTACTGTTGTAAAATTAGTTTCTACCTGTCCAAATTATAGCCCAGCTTTCTATACATTTCTAAAGGATTTATATATATATATATATATATATATATATATATATATATATATATATATATATTAGCTCAAAGAGCCAGCTGCCCAACGTTTCGATATGTTGTACATATCTTTCTCAAGGAAGCTTGTGTTTGAATCAAAACATCGGAGGTATTTATAGGTTTTTGACGGCATGACAACTACTTGTTATTGTTTACATTTAAATCCATGATTTATTCTTACATGATATAATGGTGTTCTATATATTGTGACATCATGTCTACTTCTATCTTTGAATCTGTATTAATTCTAATTAACATTACTTTATATTTTTATAAATTTATATATATATATATATATAAATTTTATTAATTAATTTATTTATTTATTTATTTATATATAAATAAATAAATTAAGAGTATGTTGCTTTACAGAACTGTGCAGGTGGTTTTATTAAAAACCTACAGTAGCACTTTTTAAAGGAAGTGGTTTAAGTCTGTTTGGATCCGTTGTGCCTGCTCACCTGGTCTGCCACATTCCTCCCGCTTGGTGAAGTACTTGAAGCCATTGGCCGCCCTGCGCTCTGCCTTCTCGTGCTTCTTTACATGCCAGGGCAGCTTGGTGGTGATGTTGGTGACGAAATAGCAGGAGGGCCGCAAACAGTGGTAGTGCCCTCGCATTCGGAACTCGCAGTGCTGAGGAGGAGAAGTAAAAGCATAAGTCGTAAACCAGCCACGGACAGAGTTTCAAAAGAGGTGCGTGCACTGGAGGTTAACTGAGCCTCTATGGGCTTGACCATGAACAGAAGGGTCACCACAGCTTCCTCCAAACAGCTTTGGATTGAACCCCTTTTTAAACATTTAACCCCAATATAAGCGTCACAGTGTCAGATGTCTGTCATGATGCAGCAGCATCTTTTTTTGTTTTAAGCCCAGCTCTATTACAGAGCACAATGTTCTCGGAATTCCCCTGACAAGAAGATTCCAGCCTTCACCAACCCCAATGAAATAACCCCAATTACATTGAAATAATATAGCCCATTTTAAAAACAGAAGGGCCACGGTGTCAAGTGTAGAATAAGATAAGAAACAGAAACTAAACTGGGTTCCGCAGCTAGAAGCCTAGAGACAGCTAAAGACCCGTGAAGTGCAAGAACGCATCCTGCTTCAACCCTCTTCAGCACTTCACTGCTATTCACGCTGTGTCTGTTGATTTTACTGTGAGCATGCTCAAGTTTCCCTGTGTGCAGTGATGCCATTTCCCTACCTGGTTGGGACAGAGACACTGCAGGGAGTAGTATGCGAACTGGTCTCGCACGTTCACCAGGTTGTTGCTGGGGTTGATGTGGTCCAGGCAGTGGGACTCGGCCTTGCCGGACGTCTTGCACACGTACTTGCAGTTCCCAAAGAGACAGTGGAAGTGGAACTTGTTGGAGTACTTGCAGTCTGTCGCAAGGCAAGGATCACTAAGGAGAAAAACCAGGAAAGGCTTTAAGTTCTGAAGACTACCTTGAAACATGTAAGCTTTTGCTTCTAGATGACTTCTTACCAGTTATTTGTTTAAATAAACAAATAAAAAAGGTGTAAGTGCAAGTCATTTCTAACAGCACTGGTATGGGTCCTAAGAACAGGAGAGGGTTGGTTGACTAAGCAATTATTAATAGCAGCAAAAACCTTAACTGGAAGACTACAGTGCAAACCCTGCCCTGCGACGTGGTTGCTGTCACACTCACTTGTCGTGGAACTGGAGGAATCCTGGTTTGACCTGCGGCTTGGAGTTCTCTAGGGAGGTGGTTGCCAGGGGTGAGGAGGCAGCCAAGCTGGGTACAGAGGCTGGGAGCTGGGGGAGCTGCTTCCAGGTGAGGAGCGAAGGGGCGGAGGTGAAGCTGCCCACAGGGCTCATGGTGGGCAGGTCCAGGCTGGGAGTGGAGGACATGGAGACCGGGGTGGGCGGCTGGGGGAGCCCTGCCTCTGAGGGAGGGTTCTGAGACGGCTCTGACTTTACTTTCAATGTGGCTCTGAAATGGAAGCTGGACACAGAAGCAACAAGCGCTGTCAGATCAGGGACGACAAATTACACTGTAATACTGCCAGAACATCTAGATTACAGGAGCATCCACATGCTTTGAATTGGGGGATCAGATAGGAAGTTTACACTGAACAATAGAAAATAAATCAAGCTTACAGTGGCTACAGCATGGCTAGAGGATGAAGATATTGGCCATTCAGTGTCCAGGTGAAAGTGCCAGTTTACATGACAGGGAAGTAAGCATGATCCTAGCCAGGATTTATTCTCTAATACGACACTTCAAAACTTGTTCAGCATACACAACTGACTGAGCTTTCTGAACTCACTTGGCGTGCTTGACTGCTCCATCCAGGGTGCTGAACAGAGCCCCACAGTCCTCCACCAAACAGTGGAAATGAACTTTATGTAGAAAATCACACCGCGTCTCACAGTAATCCTCAGTGTCAAACCTATCAGGGAAGAAACACATATACAGCTCCTATGAACTGCACCATCACACTTTGCATTATACTCTACTGTTGTGTTTTACTACTAAAATAAAGAAGGCACACACACATTAATTATAATTCTACTCATACCTTCCTGAACTTCCTAAAGGATGGCGTAGGAGATATTAAAATAATGGATGTGTCTGGGAGGGAACAGTAAGGTAAGGATGGCATGAAAAGGAGTATGATTATGTCTGTTGATCAGTGTCGGCTGGGGAATAGGCAGGCAGTACCTCCTCAGGTAGGTCCTCCAGAACTCGACTGGCTTCTCCTGTGCCGGGGTCTTCATCACTCTGCTCAGGTACTGGGCCATTTCCGAGCCATCTCCCGTCTGGCTGCTCTCCACCTCCGCCTTAACGTTCATTGCGTTAAAAAATCCTGCGTTCGCCTGCGACATCTGCAAAAGATAAAACTAGGCAGGGTCATCACTGCTGTTAGAGAGATCTTCCTTAAACAGACTAGTAGCCAGTTTGGGAACACATTTCCGGTCTTAATAAAGAACACGTGTGTGAGTGTGGTACTGTACTGTACAACCTTTGATGGTCCAGATCAATAAACAGCCAGTTTCAGGGAAGACCACAATTGCTCTAGGGAAGGGGCTGATCTCAGCCAGTCTGGCTGGTGTCAGTCCCAGTAATCTTCCAAAATGGACTGCTGGGCTGTGATATTGCCCTGTAGGCAATTCCAGCAACAGCAGTAGCTGGGAAATGTAACACACATTTACTGGTTACCCAGCACATGTTTATAGCAATGTGATTTTTACAGTATAGATTGCATGGTTTGATTATGTTTTTGAAGCCTAATCTTTCGATCCAGCATGATAAACTGTAAATCAGTTAATCTCCACTGGCCAGTGTTGTAATTGTCTATTTTTCTTCTATGGCCATTTCCAGCCAGGATGCTTTAATACCTAGACGTGTATTTTGCGCTCATAAATTTGTCAAAACAAGGCAACAGTAAGCCACCCAATTGTAAAAGTGGTCACAGCAATGGAAAATGATGCATCTTTAAATCATCAAGGTAATGGATACACACACAGTATTTATTTCAATCTGGAAGGTTATATGATTAAACGTGCATACATTTTCATTTCCCGAAAACATGCAATATTAAAATATTCTCAGCTTCAGGGCCAAGATTGCTGTTAATTTTTTAACACTAAAAAATGAAGCTGTATTTCTTTCTTTCTTTTTTCCTCTAATGTAAATAATTTGCAAAGTCCATAAACAAAAATCACATGCAGGGTTCAAAAACAGCTCATCAAAAAATAAACACCTCCATATATCTGGCAATGCATCCCGCTACCAGTTCATTATATTAATTTGTGAGTGGTGGGCTGAAATTATGCTGTATGAAAAATGGCTTGAAAATGTAAATGGTACAGACTCATCTTATTAGCGGTGAAACATTAAAAAACAAACAGCCCCCTCTGAGTCCTGCTAATTTGTCTTGGGATGAAAGCTGTTTGATGGATGGATCTTACCTTATTCATAAGCGAGGATAAAAGAGATGTATTTGCCGGTGCAGGGTGTCCGTTTGATTCATTACTGGAACAAGGAAAATGAACAATGTTTAGCCAAGATTTGCATGAGAACAGTAAATATTAACATTCATCACAGACTTCATGGAAACACAATAAAAAAACATGCTGCTTATTAAAAAAAGAAAGAACCCGAGGTAAGGTTCAAAGTCAAATCATCAGTGAAATGAAACTGAACTGTAGTCTGTAGGATCTGTTCCAGCTTGACCGTAATGTATAAGTGTGACAGGAAGCAACACATGCTTTTACTGATGATGCATGCTAGGAATATACACTTAAAGTGATTGTATGTAGGGTATGCCCTATTTTGTTAAGGATTACAGTAGCGTGTTTAAATGCACAGGCATCCAACACATGGGACATAAACCCCACTAGCCTGAAGACGCTGCTCTCCCATACTATATTTGTGGCTTAGGGTGTCACAGTTACTGATTTGGGCTGTGCTGTACCTGTGGTCCTTCTTGCTGAGATCCAAGCTCTGTTCCTGCATGGAATCCTGAGAACCCACAGTGGTGCCATCCATTGGCTCTTGCTTCACTTGAACCAGATTAAACCGCCCTGGTAGAGCTTGCTGGCCAATCCCTGAAGACAGACAGCAAGTTATTGATGGTCAGCATTATTTTCTGTGACGAGATCCGACCTGACTTCTGTCCCAGCAAAAAGAAGACTGGGAGTGATAATTATTGCAAAATTATGTCAAGCCTTCATGACTACCGGGCTTTAAAATGGTGATTGAGGGAAGGGAGGAATGAGGGGAAAAGATTCCTTTTTCAGCAGCGCTTGTCACAACTCATTTGCAGGCCTGCCTCTTAACTATTTATTAAATACGGGGCTAATGCTGAGGAAAAGTGGCAGATTTAGACTGGTCGTCGCCCTCCCTTCCATCTTTTTCTGTCTCGGTTACCCCAGCAACGTCCAGGGTCGCCAAAACTGAGCATGCCCAAAAGGAATATCTGCTGTGATACTGAGATTGAACTTGACAGCCAATCAGATCAGTTCAAAAAGCATGACCTCCCAATCATATTTCCTGGATAGGTATTTTGTGGATATGTGGTTTGCGACAGGAATAAAAAAAGGAGGTGGCGGGGGGAGGGGGACGCTGACAGGTATGTGCGCGTTCTGGCTCTTTCCACAATCCTGAAGTGACTGAAATATTAATTTGCCCTGGGGCTATACAGAGAAAGCTGTGCTTTTTTGTAGATGGTAAGTGTTATTTTATTTTTAAAAAAAAAACTAAAAAGAATAAGAAAGCAGTCCCAGTGTACTTAGTGCACCAGCAGTGATTGGCTTCAGAAGTTCTTGAAAAGACTGTTGAGGAACTATGACAAGCAGCAAGTCAACAGCTGCCCTTGTGTACCTGGCCTGCCAAACTGAGAGGTTGTATTCTAATACACGTTAGGTACCACTCAAGCATGGGAGGGAGGGAGAAAAACCTATGCAGTTACCAGAGGTTATTTATTAAAAAGTTTGCCCATAGTGTTCATGTGTTTATTGCAGAGACACTGTCATTAAACTACGGTACCTAATGGAAAAGTGTAAAGAATGATAGTAATTTCAATTTGTTTAGCATCACTGATTAGTTTTGAGATATATATATATATATATATATATATATGGTTGTGTAAAGACCGGGATCCACAACGTCTTGGTGTCATATACCAGTTCAGTCACTCATCAGCCCCATAGCCCTGGGACAAACAGCTGGAGTGTCTCGTTCCTAGCTGTAAAACACGCTTCAGGACAACACTGAGAATGAAATGGACCATTCGAGGTGGGATCTTCCTTCTTTAAAAAGGGACATTGTTAATTTACTGAACGGATGTTAGTATAATCCTAAATAAACAGGTTTGGAGCACTATTGATTTTTTTAACCTTAAAAAGCTACTGGAAGACCTCCACTTAATAGAAAGACCGTAAGTCTCCTGTCAGTGGCGGGCTTGTTTTAATATATTGAAGGCAATAGAAAACCATAAAAACATGTAGCAGGGTCAGGGCTGTATTAGGAAGATACAGCATACAGAACAATTGAAGTTGCGATCTCAAAGCAATGTTCTTTCTGGAATATGTCCAGGAATAATGCTCTACTATGTGATTACTCCTGTTAACTTACAATACTTGGAAGAAATCATTTATAACAGCATGTCTAATTAGTAAATCCTTCAGGATGTCTGGATTTAAAAAAACACTTTTGGGTGAATCAGAGTAAAACACAACATAAAACAAAAAATACCTTGACTGAAACAGGAACTAGTTAACATTAAAAGTCCCAGGTTGTTTTTGCTTGATCCCTTTATGATATCGCTTTACAATATCAAATCAATCGAAATATACTCTAATATGTTTGACAGTGTTTACAGCTGTGATCAAAAGATTGCACTAAATCACAAAACATCATCCTGAGCTAATTCTATAGATACTGCAACTGCAGTCCAGTTTGATATAAAATGTGTTAGAATTGACACTGCCAAACCTCAAAAACAAGTGTAATAAGGAACTTCAAATAAATAATGTCTAAAGGTCCCTCAGGGTCACCACTCCTAACCACTTCCTCTTCATTTTTATGAAACTGACACACAATGAAGTCATGGAAAGGTGCAGGTATTAGCATCTGAAAGACACACACAGGGGCTGCGGCATCACTTGAGCATTTCAGGGGAGGTGTCAATAACCTACCAACATACCCTCCTCTAGGTAATGGGCATGCCAGCGTGGTACTGAAACCTCATTCTAACCTCTCTGTGACGTCACTGCGGCACACACACACATACAACTTTTAAGCATGACTCCAGCAGGATTGTGCAAGCTGTCATTAACTGTTTGTGAAGCAAACACCCAGCAAAGAACAATAATACAATTCAAATTAAAAACAACTGTGGCAAATCCTCAGTCATTTCACGCCTGCAGAACTGTAAAAACCTTGAGGGAATACAGTCTCAGCGATATGACAAGATGTTCTCGCTGCACTGCGGTCTCAATGACAGTGAGCGACTGACAGAACCGTTCAAACACACACACACACTCTCTACCAAAGAGACGCTGCCAGGTACTGTACAGCTGTATTATCAGATCATTAAATCCACTACCACCATTTCATCTGCTTGGTATCCCTTCTACTGTGTCGATCCCTAGACTAATATACTTGACACATCTGCAAGACGCACCACATGCATGCAGTATAATTTGTACTGTTCTGTATAGGCTGCTGCACACCTCTAGTATCTAGGCACTGTGGTTGTGGTTGGAGTCTCTTGGTTTTAATGTGACTGGCAGCACCCACCTTCTCCCCAACAGCTGCTATGGGATCTAGCCTCTCTGGTCGCCTCAGGCATTCTTGTCTTTCACCCTTATCAACATGCATCAATCCACAATCTTCTAATCCAAAGGCACCTGTCATAACATTTAGCTGGTCCCAGTCAACACCTCCTCATATTGTACATAGAGTGCATGGATATATATATATATATATATATATATATATATATATATATATATATATATATATATATATATATAATTTAATTTTCTATATGTCCATTCAAGACCCACTCACACATGTCCCATTCCAGCGAAACAGTTGCTGATTTATATGCATTCAGTACAATCCACCCGCACTGTAGGTGCCCTTGAGAGACAAGCGTCATAGCTAGGTGTGCGTTATAATGGAAATGACTAATAGGATTTTATGACACTGATTCAAGGTAGGATTGACTTGCTGCAGAGAGGGGGTCCTGTAGATAAACCTTGAGTGTTCTTCCATTTATTTATTTTTACTTTACGGTTTTGTACACAGTCACCAGTTTTCCATGCATGCTACCACATTCGATTCAAAATTCAGAAACCTGTACTAAGAAATGAGCTGTTGTAATACGGTATGGGACTGTGTTGTATGGTCCAATTATGACTGTGGGCAGCTCCTTTAGCTCACTTGCGAACAAAGTTACATATTTCCTACCTGTTTCTGGGTTCCCAGAAGGCTTCAGGGCAGCAGCTGCCAGTCTGGCCATCATGGGGGATATCAAGCCCTTGCTGGCCGAGATCTTCTCCATGATGGAGGATGCTGTATGTGACGAGGAGGTGACTTCAGGGGCTGGCTCCCCGGAGGCTGATCCACTCTGGGAGAGGGACTCTGTGGGCGCCGAAGCAGCATTGGAAGAGACTGCCGAGATCAAGCTGGCAGCAGAGACAGGGAGCTGCAGCGGAAGCCTGGGGATGATGGGGAAAAAGGGGTTGGAGCCAGAGAGAGCCAGGCCCACGGGCATGCTGCTGGGGAGGGCCTGGGCGAGGAGGCTGGACATCTTGCTGGCCAGCGGGAGGCTGGTGGTGGGCTTGACCGTCTGGCTGGAGGAGATGGCGGTGGTAGGTGTCGGAAGCATGTGGGGCACTGAGGAGGACTGCTGAGTGGTGGGCGAGGCACTCAGGCTAGAGTTCTTGCTGCTGATGGCAGAGAAGTCCATGAGGTCATCGTTGCTGGACTCATCGGGCTCTTCCTTGGGCACCAGGAAGGAGGAGGACAGGCCCAGCACGCCTGAGGAGCGGATGTGGCGCCTCTCATGCTTGCGCTTGTGGGAGGTCATCTGGCTAGTGGAGGTGAAGGTGAAGCCGCAGCCCGCTCTGATGCAGTGGAAGTGGTTGGTGGCCTTGCTGTAGACGCAGCCCTCATACTTGCACTCCTCATACTTGTAGAACTTCTTGAAGCCGTCCTTGGCGTATGCGTCGTCCTTGATGTGGTAGCTCTTATGCTTCTCGATGTCGCATTTGTTTTTGAAGGTGAAGGTACAGCCCGGCCGTCTGCAAAAAGAGGAGAAAACCCACACACATATTTGAATAATTAAAGCCTACATCAACTGACGTTCACCTTCTCTAAACTGCTTTTTAATTTTTTTTTTTTTTACAGACATGCAAATACGCTTTTATGCAAGTTAAAGAACAAAGATCACAGGATGGAAATGAAGTCCTTCAGTACAGGATTTAGAAGACAATGGTTATAAATTTCGACCTTTAAAGTCGCCATGTTTGATTCAAACAAACAAAAAGTTCCCTTCCTTTTTTGTTGCTGGTTTCTTGGCTATTAGTGTATTTTTAACATCTCTGTTTAATTTCTATTAGAATAATCACTTGACTTCTGTTAAACAACCCACTGAAGCTCTCTAACATTTTTGTTGTTTCTGAACTCTTGGCTGGCTCACCTGCAGTGAAAGTGTGTGGTTTTCTGCCCGTAGAACTGACACTCCACTGTCCCACAGTCCTCAGTGGCCCGGAACCTCTGGAAGCCATCGTTGATAAGCTGGGCGTTCTTTTTGTGGAAGTTTTCATGAGTCATCACGTCTGAAGTACTGGTGTACACTTTATTGCAACCCACCTGCAGGAAGACAAAAAAACAAACACGTTAGAGCAAATACAACACTGCAAGCGCTTCATAAAAAGTGTGTTTGGTTTCAATCGTTTTTATACATAAGGATCACAGGTATTCCTTAAATGCTAACTCTTATCAATTACCAGGCACCGTTCAGTCATTTTAATTGATGCGTAACCTAAAAAATACATTACGACTGTTTGTTCATAGATGTTGCACTTTTTTTTTTAAAGGAAGATCTGATCAACTGGAACTTGAAATGGCTAGTAAGTTTGGGACTTGCACTCTTACAGGGTAACTTAACTCAAGATGGGGAGACCTCGTGGGCTCAGATCACAGTTAGTCTGACCATGAGCAAGCGTGGTAAACACTGGCTGCTGTATCACCTGCAGCTAAACCAGCCCATGCAATCTCCTCTCAGTCACATCACTGTGGCATGCACAGTGATGGACTGAGGGGAGCTGAAAAGACATTACAGAGCGGAACACCCCCGTTTTTATGTTCTTAGAGAACTTGAAGTGTAACACTGGAACAGAAAAGCTTTGAAATCTGCTGTGCGGAGTAGCTTCTATAAACCATAAAACGTGTCTCGTTTACAAGGCACAGAGCGTCCTGTACTGTATGGCATGCAGCACTGACAGAAGATACTACTATAGTTTAAAAGAGCATACTTCTATACCATTCCTGCTTATATATCTTTTTTAAACAAATATACAGACAAGATTCTTGTGCCGAGGTATCGCCTATATAGAAAAGGCTGTGGGGTCCAGCAACTTGGTATGGTTAGGCCTTGTGTATCTCCAACCAAGAACCCCTGGCCACGGATTGAACCTGTGTACTGCCAATTTAAAAGGCACACATAGGCAAACCACTTAGTAATCTTCACTGGTTGACCATATTCCTTTACTGTGCTGTAATTTCTATGTCATTAACCAAATGAGGAAGCTGTCACTTGGTGCGGTTTAAAATATTCTGTTCCCCAGCACTTAGAGGCCCTCTGGGTTAATAGAAAGAGCAAATGTTTGAATTGAAAAGACCAAATGTATATCATCCTTGGCACTTTTCTCCCGAGCAAAGCGGGCAACTTCACCATATTGAGTCAAACAATGAAAAAAATGCCACTCTGGTTTTTTCACACTGAAGAACTTGTGCCAACATCTGCTCGTTCTCAGAGCTGTAAAACAAGCGCTGAGGCGTCTAATAACAATTACACCATTAGGAGGGGGTTTAAAAAGAATATATCTTAAATCTACCCCCACCCCCTTTTTCCAACATTAACTCTCAGTAGTGACACCTTGAAAATAAGCAGACGTAAAGAATTAAACAAAAACTGGTAGGGAATAATTTGCAACTCAGTCCTTGGTGCTAAAACATGAAAAATGTTAAGTTTATATAAACAACTAACTGAATTTTATCCATGCCAATTATGGAGAAAAAGGCTTAAGGGAACACGCTGCTGGTTAGCGTTTCATCCTCACATTTTTTTAATTTATTTATATTATGACACCTTTTTTTTTTCTTTCTCAAACAAATGAAAACTGCTCTTAAATGGTAATTTAGCCTTAATGGAAAAAGTGAAAGAAACGGAATGTCCTTTTATAGATGCAGTTAAACCCTGTGCTTCTAAATTGCTCTGGAAGCCCTCTGTGTATTTTTTGACTTAGCCGTGACAGCAGTGTAGCTTTTAAAAAATCAAAAGGGGAGACTTATTGACTTAAAAAGGCAGGTATTATATTTTAACTCCTCCAACCCACTTCCCCTGGCCTATAAGGTCATGAACCACAGGTACACCCCCAGGGCTCATTAAACTGGATTCATGATTCATATCTAGTGTTGAACAGACAGAAAGGGATCTGCTTGGGAGAGTGGTTGGAGTATTGGCTGGTGGTCTACGCTCTCTGTCTAGAATGAATGATACAAAACACATTCCAGTAAAATAATACTGATTTTGAAACATTGGCGGTCTCTGCAAAATACAGGCCATCTCGTAGTAGTACAAAGTGCAGCAAGGTAGGCATTACACAACATGCTTTTTGTATGTACTGCTGTATAATGCAAGGCAAGTAAAAACACACACACAATAAAAGGGCCTGAAGGCTTTCATCGATTACAAATGTGGGCCAATTCTCCCAAATCTTGACAATTACACAACAGCTTTCCCTATTGGTTGGAGTTATAAGAGGTCATGAATATCCAAACACTTTCAGGTAAGCGAGATGGCTACTACTTGGCAACAGTTGCTGCCTTAACCGTGCAACATCTCAAAGTCCTTTGGGAACGGAGAGGTGCCACAGCTGTCCTGAAGCTGTCTGACGTGCATCGTGTGCGTGTGTTGGTGGTGGCGTTTTGTTTTCTCTCTTGTTCTTCAAGCCTCTCATTTGATTGGCTGTCGGTTTGACTCAGCCCCCCCCTTCCCTCCCCACCCTCCTTCTGCAGCTCTATGAGGGGGAGGGGGTTGCGTCAGTGTGTAAGGGTTACCTGCATGCAGTGGTAGTGCGTGCTCTTGCCGTTCAGGTGACAGCTGTGGTAGTACACGCTGCAGTCGTCCAGTGGGCTGAAGCGCATGAACCCGTGCTGCAGGGAGTTGTCCCGCTTCTTGTGCATGTTGTAATGCCGGATGACGTCCTGCTTACTGGTGAATCTCTGCGAGGGACAGAACAGACACAGCAACAGGTTTTGAGAACCAGCAACAGGTCTTTTTATCACTCTGGCAACAGCTGCGGAAGGCAGAAGCCAACTGGCAGTGCGAGGCGCTGTGCGAAGCCAGGAGAGCGGTCCCAGTTCACTTTAGCCTTTTTTTCTGCAATTCATTCTCGTGAAAGGGGGGGAGAGTAAATGTGTGTGTGTGTGTGTTGCTGGAAGGAGGAACGCACTGAACGCTACGAAGAGTTTCCCCAGCACGGGCTTATGAGACGTGTTTTATTTGTTTTTCATTGAGTTTAAGAAAAATCCCTCAATTTAGATAGCCCGCTTGAGATGCCATATCATGTTTCCAGTGTTTGTTTTGTGTTTAAAAAATCCAATTCCAGGCAGTAAGAGTTTGTTTAAAGTGCAAGGAAAAAATACCCTTTAACCCAAAAGAAAAATAACACTACACATGTGCATGCATATGTTACGTATGTACAATATGATTCTTTACAAGTCTATTCAGATTTTACCCGTTTTTCCCCCAACAGGGCACTTTTCCTATGCAGTTTTACAGACTCCCAATTTTAATCTCCACCCCAGAGCACACAGCCTCCCAGCAACTGAAACCCTAACCAACCATTGTGAACACTGCTTAATTCCAGTAACATTGTTTCATACGCATGACATCATATGATATCATATAAGCATGCACTGATGTTACAGGAATTGAAGCAAGAGTCTCTGTGTGCAAATCAATGTGTCTATCCAATCTCAACCGATTATATTCCTTACACTTCACAGTATCTATTGTCACTGTGATCAAACTTACTGATTACAAAAAAAAAGTTCTGAATTGATTACCAACTGTTTCAATGTGCTTTAGCTTTGTCAGCTTGACCACTGTTTTAGAAGCTCCTATTACATTTTAGTACTATCGTGACACCTTATTTTGCCACTAGAATCATCTACATTGGCTGTGGAATGGCTATTGGCGAATACTCTAAAAACGACCATGTCCTTTCCTGTTTCTGAAATATGAAGTACTGTACAATCACTTGATGTTGTATACACTGTAAGGCAAAGCAAATGTAAACCATGCATCATGAAAAAGTAAATCTGGATTTTCAGTTATATACAGATGGTAAGCTGCAAGCTGTAAAACTACACAGGGTGAACTGCCAGCTTGACAAGTATATCCTAATACACCTTAAAAATATTTATTTGATTTTTTAAAAAATTTTTTAGGACTGCTGCAAAACATGCTAAAGCAAGAGGATTTATGAGCGATTCATGACATCCAGTAAAGACAGAATTAAAAGGGTTTTAATTGCAACAGAGGTTTAGTAGCAATGGACTGCAATGTCTGACCATGCAGACGTTAATCTATAGACTATACAAAACAAACCAATCATGTGATGAGCGGGTATAGTGAGCACTGGCCTCATTCACAAGAAACACTTCTTTATATACAGCAAGATGGGATGTTGTGTTTATCAAACATACTACAAACTGAATACTGCCTGGGTTTAAATCACCTTCTGCTTATTTATTAGATTTGTTCTGTACATGACTAGGACACGGATAGGAAAGGATTAATATTGTGATTGTGGATTATAAACGTTCAGACTACAAGAGCACAAGCAGATGCCTGGAAAATACATCCATATTTACAGCAGATTTCCAAGCGACCCCAGCTGCAGGGCAATTACTTCTACCCCAGCTGTGCTTCTGGGCTGCTTCTTAGCATGCACGTTCCTTGGCCAGTCAAGGAAAGGCGAAATGTAACAATAATTATGATTTGGCGATATAAAGTGACTTGGATTTTCAAGGAGGAAGTACAGCATGAATCATTGCTTGGACTAATCTAATATTTGAATGCAGTGTTTTCATGAACTCGTCCCAATACCATGTCGTGTTTCTAAGATCTCTATTACATTTGTACTGTTCTTTAAAATAGAAGTCAGAATGTTGGATGTGTTCCAGTATCCGTAACCGGCCCAAACTATGTCTAAACATGTTCCTTTTTTTATTAGCGAGTAGCTAAGGTGTGTGTCCCTATACTATGCAAGTACTTCACCTTAGTTTACCCCTTGTCAGTTGTAACTGAACTGCAACAGGTGGATATTTTTAGCACTTTATGCATATTGCTTGACGCGCCATGACCTCTTATACAAAAATTCCAACCAATAGGCAAAGCTGTTGTGTAATTGTCAAGTTAGAAGCAGGCTTGCTCAGATTAGAATGTCAAGAAGGGACTGAGTAATTGTATCCATTTCGTTAGTATATACTCATTTTATGAAAACAGGCGATCTGGGACTTGAAAAAAAAAATGAAATAAATAAATAAAAAAGAGACGGTATCAAGATTTGACTGTACCCGTTTGCTGCCTTGAATTAGGAACACTTTGCACGGCAAAGAAAACTGGTTACGAAACTCTGCTGCCCAAAAACTTCAACGTCATTTTCTTAAAAAAAAATAATAAATTGTCTCCGGAAAACAATTGATGCTCAATGCCTGCCCTTTGCCAACTAAACCACATCTTCTGGCACCCTAAACAAATACATCAATAAAATACAATGCAATTAAACAAGCTACTTTCAAGCTCATACAGTACATGGCCACTGGCTTGTTTAACCGTGTGAGTCATTTTCACAAAAAATCGTTTCTTATTTTTGTTCATGAAATTGCATTCTCATTGTGTGTTTCCTCCTCCCTCATGCTGGTTTATCACTGATCAATACTAACCGAAATGCACTGCAATGCACTCGCCCTATTTATTTCGATAGTACCACAATCACAATCTTATGATATGCTGTTTGGTTAAAAACAAAACTACCACGTTAAGGAGATATACATTTGTATCCTTTTTTATTTTTTCTTAGAGACAGATCGATAGCTCTTTTCTTTAAACGATCAGACTAGATCAGACTAAAGAATCGGGATAACAAAGAGCAAAGTTCTTTTTTTTTTTTTTTAAATAAAGGGCAAGTCATATCTCACTGAAATGAAAAGCCTAACCACGCTAGAATCCATTTCAGAAGCAGTGTCAATGTGAACTTGTAAAGTAAACGCAAACCTCTTAATCAAGCACATCAGCTTTCTCACAAGGCCCTGTATTGTTTTGCTTGTTTGTCAAACTTTATTTTCATTTGACTCGGGTAAAGCCAATTTATCCAGTCACTACTGTACATTATAAATTCACTTCCTGCGCAAAAGTACTCTGGGGTCAGGAGGGGTCCTTATACCTGTTACACAGGAAGTCCACTTATAGTGTGGCTTCACCCTTTTCAAAAGGACTAGGAACTTGAGAGAATATTGTGCTAACAAGTATATATATTTTGAGGCTTGCTTATTATTATTCTTGTACGGGCTTACCAGAATGGAATGTGTTGCATGAGTTGACATTAAAAGTTACAAGTTACTGGAAACTCTGCTAAGGAGGGAAATAAAAAGAACATTGACTGTAAAACAGTGAAACATTGCTCTGGAGTACAGCGTTTCCTCAGCAGAGGCCCACATGTGTCTACGCAACATCTAGTGTACAAATCCTTGCCTACCTGATAGTTGCACTCAGGGTCCAGACAGTGGTAGTGCTCTCTATACTGGTAGGCACAGTGCAGGTGTCCACAGTGCTGGCTGCCAGAAAACCTGCAAGCAATCCACAAACAATCATCCCTAAAGCATGTACTTTACAGCTTTGTTATAGCTAGCACCTGTTACCAGGGAGTCACATAACAGGTTACCATAGTTCGGTCATCTGAGTGGCTGCAATGATGACAGAAGGAATGAGTAAAACCAAACACCACAACAAAACAATGGTTGTCATAGAAAACTCACTATTAATTGTACTAAAATGACATAGATACAGATAAGATACAATGTAAACTAGCTTGAAAACCATACACAGTGGTTCTCATACAGTATAAGTAGAGTATTCAAAACTTTTACACTTTGCAGTAAGACCCCGTCTGTATCTGAAGTTGTTATCTCAAATGAAATGATCCTATACAGTACAGTACAGTGACCACTGCCATCGGTAAGAGACTGAACATTCGCTGCTGTGTAAGACATGTGCCTGCATATTTAGTTCTGAGGTTCACTGACTAGTGTGAGCAGGTGGCTGCAAGTACTGGCTTTATTGTAAGATACATATCCGAAGTTCAGTCTTTTTAATGACGTTCTGTCATATCTGAAGCAGTTGTTTCATTTATTAAAAAGCCTGTTTCAAGCCTATTTATCAACTTCAGATGTCAGTTTGAAGATAATGGCTCATTCACTCCCTTCGTACTGCCCAGGCTATACGGCAATCACTGCTCTTTATAAAGCAGGAGATTTAAGTATTCCAGTAAAATATAATAGTTTATGACCCCCCCTCCCCCCCCTCCCAGTGGATATGGGCAATGGGTAGCGGCTGCACAGCAGTTGCAGTGATTTTTAAAGTGCAGCTCTGTTTAAAGGAAGCTTTTATTGAATTGTCACTGTGTTAGTAGGCTAAATGACTGCTTTTTAAGCTAAGTGCTATTACTTAGATATTATCTCCCCCCAGGAAACTGTAATGGCAAGTGTTTCAATAGCTGGCAAGGAGGCGGAAATGTTCCAGTCCGCTTATCTCCGGCAGCTCCACAGCTTCTCCCGAGCAGAAAGGTTGAGAATACGAGGCTGGCTTGTAGCGTTACAAAAACACAACGGATAACTGATGATGTAGCAACAGCCACTGCCTCCACCATCCCAATAGCAACTGGAGGGTTTGCCACCTGTTTGTGTGGAAAATACTAGGATTAGATCAGTTCAGATCTACTGTTACTGTGCAATACTTAATGTGCCCCGATGACTGCATATCAAATTGAATTTCAGCCCTTTACGTTTTGACTGAGGCTGATCAGCAGTAAAGAATCAGCAAACCAGGATGCTGCTTTGATGTACTACTGCAAGTTCAACTCATATTAAAAGTTACCCAATATCCAGTGCCTCACTGTCAAACATTGCCACTGCATGCAATTTAAATAAAAACATTTTACTCTGCCATGTACTGAGTTCTGAGTTAAAACATGTGTCCCCCTGTACCATGGGATGAGCCATATTAGGTATAAACACTGCTATAATTTCCTACTGGATTTATATGCAGTACTCATTCATTCAATAATACATTTTAAACACTAACCCTAACATTATTGTGAACACTTACTTTAAAGTCTCACCACAACATATTTGAGCTTTTCCAGTAACAGAGTTTGCTAATCACATATCATTAACGATTAACTTTTTGTGATTTTTTTTTGTTTAAATCTTCTTATTTATTGATAATTTGCCCCTGCAATCCCATAGTTAAAGCAACACATTCTCTGTGTCTTTAGAGGCAATGATGACTGTTAAAACCCTTCAATTACACCTAAAAACACACAGAAATAAACAGTTGCACTATTGCTGCCAAAAGCACCATCTGCTAAAGCACGAAAAAACTAAAGAAATCCTAAACAAAAAAAAATGCATTAGATCTAAGTATTCAATGTTTTTCCAGTGCAGTCTGGATTATCCCAGGGCTGCTTTTAGCGATCACTTTGCTGAGTTCATTAAGCTAATTGAACAGCAAAGCTGTTGTGTTTTGAGGGGTGGGTGTTGAGGGTGTGGTGGCTGTTGCAGGTTTTCATGTTTTATCCCCCCTCCTCTTCATATTTTGTCCCTCTCTGCTCAGCCTGCACAGGCCTAATTGTCTGCTGCTATTCACTCGCAGATTAAATATTAATTTTGCAACAATACACAGATTGACGTGCATCTCATGTTACAGTAGAGGCATTTGGATCAAAGTGCTAAGAAATAGCAGGGGCATGAAATCATTTAAGTGGATAATAGATCAACTAAATAGTAGCAGGGTGATCTTTAAACAGCAAAACACTCAGGTACATGAAGTACCTTTTTTTTTTTTTTTTAAGGGCGAGGTGGGAGCAGAGGGGGTTTGGGGGGGTTAACTGGTGCCACTGACCCCGCTCATTAGATCAGCATCCTGGGAAGAACAAGACCCAGCCACAGATGCAGGCTTCGTTTACCCTCTTTTGAGTGCTTCTCTTCTCAATCCGGAGACTGAAACAGTATAGCGGCTTATCTCGCGCCACCCTGTGCATCAACTGCCGAGATGTTTAGACACAATTTATGCATTATGCAGCGCAAATATCAAAACACTTCTTGGCAGTGCCAGGAGAAGCCTCATTAAAAATTCCTTAATTAAATCTTCTTGCTAAATGTAATCAGTCCAAGGAGGTTTTGTGTGTGTGTGTGTGTGTGTGTGTGTGTGTTAATGCAGTATGTCTATCAGTGTGCAGGCACTGATTTCTGGCTCCAGTGTTGTAGGTAGAAAACGTATTTAATACATATGTAATACGCTTCTATAGTTACTAAATGAGTAATACTAAAAAGCTTTGTTGGTCAGAAATTTGTAATAAGAAACTATTATCTTAAAAGAGGAATATTTGTAAGGAACTTATAGCAATTATTTATGGAATCATTTGTTGCCCTCAGTTAGTACTGAACTCTGTTTTTGTTGCTCCAACTTCACTACATATTGTCAAATAAAGAGGCGATTTTAAACTTTGGAAAAAAAAAGGTAAATTTGCATACCTGGCAATATATTTCTGGTACAGATTGACATCTTCAATGACTGTTTTCTCTGCTGGCAATCCATTCCTAATGCACCGCACAAAAGAAAAAGGATTAATGTGAAACGGCTCTGTCGTTAATAAAAACAAGCTGACACGGTATTTACTTACATGCAATTTCAAACTTTGGGGCTATCAATATACATTTCTAAGGTGTAACAACGTTTTCATGTACAAATGAATCAAGGGAGCATTATGATGCATGGCCTCCCAACAAATAAAAAGAAAAATTACTTATAAATCATTAATGCTCTCTTGGTGAGTGCACTTATGCAAATCTAAGTGTGTGAAAGGTCAAATGCCCTTCAGAGAATGCCCCATAGCCCATTTATTTTTTTACAATGTATATAATAAAATCTTGGGTTAGTCGTTTCTGTCACTGGTGACAACTGTCATGTGCCACACACATAGTATAAAATGGGATATCATATTATATTAAGGATGCCAAAATAGGGAAGTCATTTGTGGTTGCAAACTTTTTTTTTTTGTTACTGTCTAAAAAGATATCCTATCCCCAAGCTGAGAATGTGTTTTTATACAGACAAGCAGGGCAAGATATGAACTGTCTGCAAAGCAGATGGCATCTGAGAATGAAGTCACTTCTAGACAATAGCAGCTCCCGCAGGAGAGCTCCCTAAATCCCCCCTCCCCTCTCGTCATCACGAGGTTAGACTGTGAATGGCGAGGTTATCCCCAGACTGTTATTACACCGGTTACCTTTTGACCCACAAGTGACTGTATTCTACTTATTTCTGTAAACTCACACCTACATGTTGTGATGAATAGCCTGTCCGATCTGACTGGGTGTACTGGGTTCCGCTGCTACACATCTCTTGCCCACAAGGTGCATGCTACAGACAAGAGGGTATTGGGTTACGGGCCTGGATTGAAATATGCATGTTGTTTTACTTTTACTGTGCATGTTTAATACACTACAAGTAGCTTCTTTCAGTTCTGAGTACATTAAAGTAAACCCCCATGGGCTTCAGCTACTTATTATGTACTATATGTATAGCACTTGATCATTATTTAGCAGAATACAAACCAGGGTGCATCTGGGTTAACGTCAGTGTTTGTGAGATACGGTTAGGGTAACAATTAAGATAGTACTTTCAAATACAATGCACAGCGCTTCCCAGTCTGTATTGTACATTAATGCACATTATATACAATGTGCTAGTTATTGAAATTACAACACAATGCATATTCTATACAGGTGAATATCATACAGTAGAAATAATGTATTACTGGAACAATGCATGATAAACAAAGGTGCACATTGCAAACAGGTGGGTATCATATAGCAAACATTAGCGATGGAATCCTGCAGTAACATTAATGGAATCTGGTTCCACTGCATAGGGGTTACAATACACATATGTAGAGGAAAACAGCATTGTAAAACATTTTCTCAGTTTATGCAGTGATCAGGCTAAATAAGAGTCGGCCTCACTGGCAAAAACCTATTGACTTAACACCTGCCAGTTACTGCTATAAGCGTAAACACAATGTATTTCTGCTTTTACATTTCAATCTTGAACGCTACCAATTGCCAATAACACAATGCAAGAACGCCAAGAGGTATTTTCTCCCAGAGTTTACCTGACTGACATAATGTTTGCCTGGATCCGGAGTTATAAATGGCTCTGTATTTTAGTACCCTGTCAAGTTAAAGGAAACCAACATTTACAGCTAATAGACACTTACCTGACTGTAGACACAGTTCCAGTGGTGATGGAGTCAGTCTTAGAGAAGCTGGATTTCATGTGCTCGGGGGTGTTGAAGCTGAGGTGTGGAGACTGCTCCCCTATAGCAGCGGCGGCTGAGGCTGCAGTAGCAGCCGTTCCCAGTGCCCCTGCCGTTCCCGAGAGCGGAGGCAGGATGAGAGCTGGCTCCGTCTTCACCGGCATCAGCTTCTGGATGTTGCGGATATCGTACTTGGAAGGCCTTCCTACTTTTCCAGTTTTGAAGGCAATGGCACCCCCCATGTCCTGGCTGCCCTCCCCAGGCTTGAACAGGTGCAGGTACTTGACGTTATCCAGGTCATACTTGGAGGGCCTCTTGTAGGTGTTGCCATTCTGCGGCCGCAAGCTCTCACCAGTTTTCAGCTTCTGGATGAAGAAGTCGTACTTTGAAGCCCGGGAAGCCAGGCTCTGCATTTGGGAGGAGCTGGTGGGAGGTACGGACAGGGTGACGCCCTTGGGGTCCGGCGGGAGAATCTGTCCCTCAGGGCTGTGCAGCTGCCCAGCCGGCTGGAGTAGGGCCCCCTTTTCCTGCGCCAGTCTGGAGTTCAAGTCCTCGGGTTTGGGGGCGTGCACGGACCAGGGTAGAGTCTCGCCGGCCTTCAGTTTGCGGATGTACTCCTCGTACTTGGAGAAGCGAGCCCGCCGGGTGACCTCGTCATTTGAAAGGGGGGAGGACTCTGAGGTAGCAGCTTTCAGCTTTTCGAAGCTTATCTTCCTGGCCAGTTCATCCCTCACCTGCTGGTCATCGTAACCGAACATGCCCAGGAACTCGTTCATGGTGTTTGCTGCATAGTCACGGAGGGCAGAGGCTTCCCCTGTGGAATGAATCACAGGAAAAGAGAGTAAAAAGGGTGCATCTATCACTTGGTGTTTGTAACTAGCTTTACCATCCCCGATTAATGCCATCACAGAAAACCGCAGCTTATTGTAAGGTAATGGCAGTTTTGCTGCACTTTAACTGCTTTTAAACTGATCAGCCTACACACTAAGGCGATGAGTGTGTTCAGCCACAAATATATGTATATATATATTTTTTTATAGTGCATGTAATCCTGTACTGTTCTTCTGCTCACAACTTTAGGTTTTATGACTTTTTGGAAATTAAAGTAATTAACACTGGAGGAAAAATAAAAAGGAGTTCATCAATGTCACCCAAATCAATTTCACTAAATGTTCTTGTCGATGGCTTCCCAGTACATTAAGCAAAGTTTTCATAAATGTATTGCTCTTGCTAGCTCACTAGAAAACGTAGTTAGAGATCTTATTGCTATTGAACCATGTCACAATGCAGCATCAATTATGAATCCATTTTATGGGGTTTTCCAAGCTATTTGGAAATATATATTTATATAAATGACTATGCTGCTAAGTACTTTTATTTTTTATTTTAGCTTTATAAGGGATTCCCAGAATTAATTATTGTTATTTAGGTCCTGTTTAGTTTCAAATCACTCCAATGCTAGGTACTTGTCCTTAAACACAATGAGAAGTTATTATCTGTTCTCTATATATAGCAGTCTGTTCTCATATACTGCAGGGCATAGCTTTTAAAAAAAAAAAAAACTTTAAAAGCATGTTATTTAGCTCAGTGTCACAGTGTTGCATGGATCCTGACATATGCAATTTTTACTTTAAATATACTACTGTATTGCTCTTTAATGTGGACCATTAAACTATCTCAGTTATAAGGCAAAGGAAAACCATTTGCTTGCTTGTGCACTAAAATCCAGGTTATTATTATAGGAGGCCTTAAAAACACACAGGGCTGACCCCTACATCAAGGACATAAGGAAAAGGAACAATGTCAAGTTTAAATCGCAATATACAGAAATGAATTCTGGACCAGTTCAGGAACAACAGATACTGTGTGTGTTTTAAAACAGAAAAAGAAACAGACTTAAGGGTGTGAGCCTGAATACCACCACCCTTTAATTCTACATTATTCCTGAAGAATTATAAATGACTATACTATTCCCTAAATCCATCAAATAAAACAGAAATACATGCGAAAGAGGTACACAGTTTTTCAAGTTGAGAGAGGCAGTTTTAGCATTTGCTGCTGTTTAGATCCAAGCATTGTATTTGTTTATATATATACACACACACACACACACACACACACACACACAGATAGATAGATAGATAGATAGATAGATAGACACATATTTATATTTTATACTACATGTTGCACAGACAATCCACAGATATCAACCAACATGAGGGTGTGTAATCTGGATTTTTCCATCATCTGTCTAAAAACAGGAACGCCTAGTCCTGCAACAAATCTCTTATTCCACCTGTTGTACAGAGTTTATATTTAGATGTTTTCGAGACAGATTCACACCTTTATTTTGGAATCAACAAAAGCAGGCTGCATTTCCTTTATTAAAAAGCCTTTGCAAGAGACTTTTCTTCATTTATTTGAGTTTTTTTATTTTTTATTTTTCAGGAGCATTCGCTCTAGACGGAGTGGTGTAATGCTAGCTGGGTGCGATGGTAATTAATACTCAAAATGTCATCTTTGGTCTCAGATTTCTGTGTTCTTGCTAAATCTGCCTCTCCCGTGCTTTTCATTTCTCCTCCAGGGCTGTAAAATAATCCCTGACTTTCCATCATGGCATCACGCTCACTTGACTTGGTGGCACATCAGTATGAAATGAGATCCTGTCAGATCGAAAGGACATGAAAAATTGAAAAGAAATGTATCAGGTATTTGAGAGGAATTATAGTTTTAAAACGAGCACTTTGTTAGATTGCCTGCTGTTTGGCGGCGGTGAATGCTTTGTGGGTGTTTGTCAAATAAATGTAGCGGTTCTTAATGTTAATAAGCTTTTTAACAGTTACATTCTACTTCCAATTACAATGGATGTGCTTTCAACACCTTAGCAGAATCCGTGTGTCCTGGTTTCGTATAGGTGTCAACAGTAATTGTAGTCTCAGCACACTTGGTTTAGATTGAGTTAAAGCTGGACAGGGACAGAACCCACAAACTCATAATGCAATGAGGCTTTTTTCTCACCACCAGTCCATATATGGTTTGATTCAGTATCTGCAGGTAGGTTATTACTCAGCTCTGTTTAACCCCAAATGTGAGCACAGAGTTAAAGTAAACACAATTTGAGACCTTTTTTTAGACAAAAAAAAAAAGGAAAAATGTAGCAGAGTTTGAAAGCTATAATGTACACTCTGAAATCCACAGTATAGTACATTATATATGTCTCCCTTTACAAGTTAAACAACATTTGGAATTAGATTATTTAAATAAACTGGTATTGCTAAAACAAATAATAATAATTTATATATATATATATATAGACGCACAAATAATTGTGTGAAAAGTTAATCTCGACCAAACCAATATCCTCAACTCTCCTCATGCATATTTCCTGAGGAAGCAAAGAAAATATCTTCCTTATATTTTAAATGTTCTTTTTTACAGCAAGGCAGCACTCACTCTTGTCTGTTTATATATAAGTACTGTACTGTATAATGAGGTGAGTATGTGGCACTGCTATTATTATTCACCTGGAGTTTGGTTCAATGTGAACTTTTCAATTATTATTATAATTGTGTTTTATCTCTAAGAGGGTGGGAGTATTTCTTCTTGGTATTTAATAGAAGGAAGAAAGCTTGTGTTTTGGGTTCCCCATCGCACCTGAGACGTGCCAAACCAGGTGTGTTGGAACAACAGGTTGCAACACTCGTAAGTTTTTCTGTGAATTAAAGGGGGTCTAAGGGGGTTTTGGGTGAAGCTTTTCCTGGAGGAGTTATTGTCATTAACCTGCCTCGGTGGAACCCCTCCGATTACTCAACAAAAAAGGCTTTAGACAGAGAGAGAGAGAGAGAGAGAGAGAGAGAGAGAGAGAGAGAGAGCAAGAGAGAGAGAGAGAGCCCACAGGACTTGTCTGTGTAGAGTGTATGAGGAGTAACTTCACTGGGTAACTCAAGAAACAGTTGTAGTTTTGATGGCTGACAAAATATTTTGAAAACCCTGCATGAAAAGCGTGTCGGCTGATCTCAGATTTCACCCAGGAATTCATCCCCTACTGTTGATGCAGACCGACTTCCCTGTGGTTCCAGTGGCACTTTGGCCATGCCACTAACGCTCTGAACGATCACAGCTGGGTTCTCGCATTTTGTATTTAAATGTTGCAATTCAGGCATCTACAGTACTGTACTACCTCCCACTTTCTTAATTCTAGAATTGTACAGGGGAAATCCTGTCTCTCATAAGCAATACCATCAAGAGAGGTCATTGCAATCGCCTTTCAGAGTCCCTTACATTAATCCCCATCTAAACTGAAGTACAGTTCATCCCCACTACCAACTGACAAAGCAAAGTGAAAGTGGCTGTGTCCTTCATAGTAACGTTTCAGAAGACTGATTGATCTGGATTGATTTCTAAGACGAACTGTATACATTTATAAATAAGGCAATTATACTGAAGCCATATTTCAGATAATTTCAGGTGAGTGTTGTGTTTTAATTGTAGTGCATGTTAGATTTTTCTTTGCTGATAATAATAATAATAATAATAATAATAATAATAATAATAATAATAATAATAATAATTTTTAATTTTTGTTTCTTTCTTTTGAAATCTATATATATAAAAAAAAGTACCAAACCTTTTTCTCCCCACCTGTAGTACACTTACAGGTTGCTTTACGTATGTTCCAGAGAATGAATGGCCTTAAGTTCTGACTTAATAGCAGATAACCTTAAAAAACAGAGCAAATTCTTTTTTTAACCTTATCATATTTCATGATACCTTATGTGTGTTTTTGGTGTCACCAGACACAGAGAGATCCCTGGATTGAGGAGTGAGGGCCTGTGTGGCTCGCGAGTGTCACTGGAGAGTATAAAAAGAAGTGGCACTAATCACTGCACTTCATGTTGGCAAATTCCACCGTGCGACATGCAGACCTTGTCTATGCTTGAAGCAATTAGGGCACATTTTTCTTCAACAATGTGATAACAAATGGGCTTTACATCTTCCTTTTACTGACCAAACATGGGCATAAGCCAAGTACACATATTGTCTGCAATACCAGGCAAAGAATTAGAAATTATTGCAAAAAAATTGAGCAGTAGTTGAGATAATCTCAGGTAAAAAAACATTATGTCTGGTAACACTGACCTTGGAATATGTCTTTGGAAAGCTTATAACTCAAGATATTGCATATTTCAAATCACAGCAAAAGTCTTTGATTTGTTATAATGCATAATTTAATGACACCATTCACGGTTATTTATCTTATTAGTTCATCTGAAGAGCTTTCACTCATTTAGTGGGAAGCTGCTAAAGATCACAGCAGCTATTACATACAAACAATATTATTTTTGTGGCTCTGGGTTCACAGTCAAATGCATGTACTCCAATTAGCTGTTTTCCAAATGCATTGTTTTCCTAGTTTTATTCTGTAATTGCCATTGTGCTTTCTAAATTGCAACATCTAAATTACTGAAGGAATATTCCGCAGTTTGGGTGACATTAAATCCTCACAGCATATTTATGTGAGGAGTTAAATGTTTTGAAGGTCACAGTTTCTCTCATTGATCTTGCAATGTTTGTTAATTACATTGTCACTGATGTTGTGAGAGATAATTAAGCCACTATGTTCATATGCATAATTATGTGTGCACTGCATCAGCCTTTGAAAGACAGGAGCAAAAAAAAAAAAAAAAAAAAAAAATCAGGCTCTTAATTGTGAGCTGCTCTGAAATATGGCAATATAGGTGCCCTACTTCGCTAAAACAACACAAAAAGAGAATAAAAGTACTGCAATTACAGAAAATAGTGCATCCTCTTAATTATTTAATCTCTCTGTCATGTTTAGCCCTGCAAGTAAAGATTTGAAACCAAACAGCCTTGATTGGTTAAACCAAACACCAACACTGAGGTGCTGTGTGCTTCACAACAAAAAAAATACATTTACAGAATTTCTGTTTTTAACCATGAAATAAATACAACATGACTAATAAAAACCACAAAGAACACATTTCCCGGAATAAAAAGCTGTATTTTCTGAGAACTGTTGGTCCCACTTCCATAAGAGAGGCCACAGCTACTGCATGTCAGCTGGTGTGAAAAAGAAACTTTCAAAAAAATGTACACATTGATGGGAAAACAGTAAAGATGCAATCTGCTATCTCCAATATCATCTTACTGCATTTGAGATAACCACAAAGGACACAAGCATATATATATATTTTCTAAACAGGTATATATACACAGACACACACACACACACACACAGGCATATGCTAATCGCAATCACTTTGTGATAGTGCTGTGGTGAGGTGTAGTTGACAAAGGTTGAAAATCTGGAACCAGGTACAAACCCCAATACCTTTTCAGGTCATTCTGAAATCACACCTGGTAGCTTAGTGTCCTATCAATGAGAAAACCAGTGGTGTGGCAGAAATGTCGTGGCACATTTCACGATTAAAAAGAGTTACATATTGACATCCGGGTAGGACAAATGATATGGCTTCGGACACTTTTTCAATGGATGGGAGGGCAATTTTATGACAAAAGGAAGCGGTCATGAATACTGCCAACTCCTTTAACTGACAGAGCAACCCATAGGTAATGGAAAAAGTGCTGCTAGGACGGTGGCCTGTAGGCCCAGTCTCTTGGCCTTGGATACAGAAACACAATGGCAGGCAGGGCAGTGTTATTGCCATTTAAAGTTTCTAATTTCTGATTAAACCCTGCATCACTACATTTGAGGGGTACTGAATCATTTCTAAGATGGTATCACGGTTTCCTTTTTGTTATGATTTTGGATTATAATGCTTTTAAACTGCAGACTGGTGTAATTAATATTACTTTATAATGTTTGACCAGTATGTGCTATTCTTAAAACAGACATCACTCCCAGTTGCCTTTGGATTCAGAATTGAATTTGTCATGCAGTGCCTGTGTACTTTGCATGCACTCAGGCTGTTAGTGGTCTCTATGGGGCTGTTAACACAATGTTTCAATTCAATTGTCACTCAAAACAGTTATAGAAATACAGATAAAATTACTGAAAATTTGCAAGTAAACGGTTCTTTGTCAGTTTCAATCCAGCAGATTGATTTCTTGGGGAGCTGTAATGAATTCATGAATCTGCTGCTTTTTTTGTTAGTTTTTCTTTTTTATTTTAAACAGATTTTGATAGCTGCTTTTTTCTGTTAGTGTTTCATGCGAGATCACAGACTGTGTTGCTCAGGAGGGCATTTTTTGTACGTGTACCTGTTTTTAGTTTTTTTCATATCTTAAGCACTTGGAATGACCAATTCACAGGAAACAAGATAAACACAGATGTGCACTTGTTTAAGAAGGAAAACTCCACTACAATGAAAGGAAGTGGCAGCTCACACTATTTCATGATTAAATACATTGAGTATGAACTTAGCGCGGTGGTGGTCATGCAAGCTTTAGCCAAAACAACCCCATTATGGGCCGGCATACTGAAAACCAATCAGCTAAATTCTGGTAAATCAGGTCTGAATTGGCTGCTAATGTGGAGCAGAGATATCTGCTAACCCACATGGCTGTAGTTTTCTAGATCACGTATTGGGTTTCAGTCACTGCAAACTACTTGTGTTAAAACAATGCACCACGTACCTGGGGAAGCAAAGGGGACCTGCCTAACAGGAGTCTCGCTGGAAGAATTGTAGCTGTCCTCCTTGTGGGCAGCCTCCTCGGAATCCCTGTCGTCATGGTAACTGCCGTCCTGTGACCCCTGAACCTCTTCCAGGTCCTCTGCATTGTCCTCCTCATCACTGCAGCCTTTGGGCTGTACCATGTATACCCCTTCAGGGGGGCGCTCCTCGCCAGTGATGGCTTTCCTTACCCTCGCCTCCCTGTGCTCCATGGGGGGCTCGTCCGAATAATCCCCATTTACCCATTTCTCAATGGCCTCCCTCCGCCTCTTGTCTTCCTCGAAGCTTTGGATATCATTTAGTCCTTCTGGAAACACAGCCTCGGACCTGTCGAGGTCTTCGTGGTAGGAGCCTTCCCGCTCGCTATTCTCCTGTATGCTCAGGTCTCCCTCTCCATGCTGGGAGACATCGTCGTAGACCACCTGCCGGCTCAGCTTGGCACAGATAGCGTTCAGTTTTAGGCCACCTTTCCGTTTGGCGGCCATCTTGGATTTACCTGAGGTCTTTTCAGTGCATAAAGTTCTTTCCGCTGTTGAAGGAGGTAGCCAGACAAAAAAAAGAAAAAAAGATAACAAAATTAGAACTGTTTGTAAGCCAAAACACATAAACACTTTTGAAAAATGTATTTTCGGTTTGTTGTCATTGTCAACCAATGTCTAGTAGCTGAAGCTTTCCAGTATATCACGGCTTCATTATTCATCTGTTAGAATATCTCACGAGTCCAAGAAAGTTTCACACTTATTACCAATTCCCTGCTGTCCCACTAACATTCACATTTAAATGGTGGAATGGATTGCTTTCAGAACAATTCCAGATGCAGCAAGATGTTTTTACTTGGAAGCTGCACAACCCCTTAACACTTGATTACAAATACAAAAAAAACAACAACAACAAAAAAACAAACAAAGCAAACAGATTTTTCAGACATTATTTTGATCCCTGGCAGCTCCTATCAAGCACTCTCCTGGCCGTTTCAGGCTAGTCATTTTAAAACCCTTCTAGGCAGTATCAAGCTCAAAACCACATTTTAGATATAAATCAGACCCCCAACAATGTACCCAGCAGTCATTCTGACAGGATATAATCCTTTACATGACAGGCGAATAAAAACACAGTGACATTTTATATTCTCTTTACCAAGAGAAGCTGAACATCTGCCATTGACGTGGCTGCTTAGCTTCAACTCCGACAGCTTCAAACTAAACTTCTGCCGCCTGTCAAACTCCATCCAGCACCTCTCCAACCTCTTACAAGGGCTCGGACGGTAACACCTCCTGAACATTATACCTTTTCCCTGCCTCAGACGGCTCTAATAAACACATGCTATATAAGAATGCTGCTGCCTTCCTGCCTTCTGCATATCAGTTTTAGTAAAAACTCTATGCACCTCTAAGGCAGCTTTCACTTTCAGCTGCTCTCTCTGTTCGCTACCCCCTTATCCAAATGATCTGCTGAAAAGGTTGAGAAAAGCTATTAATCTTCTATCGGTTGAGAAATGCGATATTATTTATAACGCTACGTGTGCAGCCAACCCCACACGACACAAGAGAAAAAAAAAAAAAAACATATGTAAGGAATCTATAAATATTTACAGAAAGGAAGAGAAAGACAGCAGTTTCAAAAGTTTTTTTTTTTTTGGTTAAACTTAAGGTGGTCTCTATATTTAAATCTTGTGTGTGCCATATTCTCATAAAGTTACTGTACTTGTTTTTGTTATTTCTAGGCTTGACTTTAATCATTGCATCCAGGTTTTATTTTTTTGTTTTGTTTAATTGTTTTTCTACAAGCCAAAAACTAACACACCCCTATTTATTAGAGCTGTTCCCAGTTACACCAGTAAGTTCCCAACATGTTTCATTATCTGCTGATTTCTGTTCTTGGAAAGGCAGGTCCAATAACTTAGCTTTTGGATTCACTTTAGCTGAATTGTCTACTGATACCACGCCAACCTTGAATGTGTTTTCTTGGGCAACATCAAGCCTGTTCTAAGTTCAGATCTTTATCATCTTGTAAATTACTCATAACACATCAAGGCCTGGGAGTTCAAGAGCCAAATATATCACATTAAATCCTCTGGAATTATTTATCTTCTGGTGTTTAAATGTAACCACCGAGGCTATTTTTAAAAAGTCACTTTTAAACAAACAAACAAACAAAAAAGTTTCCAGACGTTAAATTAAACAGTGTACTTTATACATGGTATACTATGTATGAACAAATCTCTCTCTCTCTCTCTCTCTCTACAGCCACTGGCTACCCGGGTCACAATCCTGCGTAGTGTGAAACCATGTACCTGGGTCGTACCCGTGTTAACCCGGGTCCCAGCGACCCACCTCAGGCTGTGGGTCGACACACTTTGACCCGAGCTGAGCAAAAAAAATGCATGATGGCCGACGAAATAATAAACAGCCACGCCTGCGTGAAGTTTCACTTCCGCAAGGAACGGTTCTGTTTATTCTGTTTAGCCATATTTTTGTTTTTTGAGACATTTGGGCCGACGATTCAATCCAGAGAAACTTGGATGGAAACGTGTGTAACAAGCTGCTTCCGGAGCATTGATATGCGCACTGTGTACTTGCATCTGTCACCCAGGTCAACCCTGCTTTAAAAGCATTGTGAAATCGCATACCCGACCCGGGTCGGTTCCGACCCAGGTAGAGCATGCCAGTGTGAAAGGGGTTTATATATATTATTTTTTAAAATTGCCAACACTGAACCTGTTGATTAATTAACTTACAGTCTGTTCAAAATGCACTGAAATCCTTTTGGTTCAGTCTTGCCTGCCAATTACAAATTATTCAGTTCCCAGCACATGCTTTCTCAGTTACTGTATTTACATCTACAACTTCCTTTTGAAACAATGATTTAGGAATCGTGTTGACTGTTAGCCGGCCGTATAAACAGACGATAATTGCTTTTTTTTTTTTTTTTTTTTTTTAGACAATCGGCTGTCAGGGTTAAAAGGTCGTCGTCTAGAGGACAGCAATTTGGAAAAAATCAGCTGGAAAAACTATTAGGAAGTGGAAGACATCAATTTTAAAGTATCTTCTCAGAAAACCTCAGGAGGAAGATTGAGGTCATCTGGGCGTAACAGCAAAGGTCGTTTTGTGTTTACAGCGTTCTGTATTTCATGCTTTATAACTACTGATTTCCTTTGCATGGCAATCTTGCCTTCCTTGTAGGAAATGACCTCCAAGACGCTTCCATTACCGACTCTATGTCCATTTTCACAAACAAGCACGCGGAGGAACTATCAGCACATTGTTTGAAAACAAAACAAAAAAGCCTGGGCTCATGATTGTTTGCAGTTCGTAATTGTAAGTAATTGAGGCTAAAATTAATCCTGTTTTTCTGTTGTGCCCAAGTTAACACAGGCATTTTACAGCTCAGCTAAAAGAGAAGTACAATACTGTTACACCAAATTCAAACGGGTATAAAGCTAAACTGTTTGTTACCCGCACTAACATTGTTGTGAAGCAAAATCATTTTGCTATGTATGGTTTGACCCTCAATTTAAATACTCACTCACTCACTCACTCCTATTTGTGTTAAAGCAAGGATGCATTGTAAAGGGGTTGTTGAATTTAAGTTGGGTTGTGAAGCAATATGATTATGTGATCTATTCATAAATGTTTAAGACCTTTACATCAAGTCTGCAGTTCAAGAAGCCTTTTTTTAACCTATTTTAGAGTGGGGTTATTAGTGTATTCTAACATTTTAAAACACTGTTTAAAAATAGTATTTCCAGTTTTGTGTGTACAGGGCCCTATGTCATTATTATTGTTATTCTTATTATTACTACTATTTTGGTTAAAACAGCTTATGCTATCGTATCAGTATGCAGTTTAACCATATAGTAGTCATTACTGTATTGACTATAGAGCACACAATAGCAATTACTATGGTTACACCCCAGTGTTTACTTCAGTTGCTAACCTGCACTGTGCACAATATAAAAATCAGTTGGGATAAACATGAAAAAGCGACCCTTTGGATTTCCTCCTGAGATTTTTCTGACTTTTTCCTAAAACAAGCCTTGCACTCGGGAGACGGGCTGAAAAAAAATATGACTTCTAAACCTCAGTTGAAAACAAATAATAAATCAGCAATTAAGCTACTGTAAATAAAACCAAGAAAACAGAATGAAAAAGAACAGATTTAAACATCGTTTATTTAGTGCAGGAGCCCTTAGGTTACAATGATACGAATAACGTACAGTCCTACAGTTCTTTATTGTATAGTTTATTGACTATAAATATCACAAGATTACTCGAGCAACTACTTGTATATTGATTACGACTAATATCTGTATGGACTTCAAATTCCCCTTAATGCACAACATTAAGAAGAAATGCACTTGTTAAAAAACGTACTAGTAATGACTATTCCCCCCCTGGTAGTATCTAATGCAAGGTTTACTCGTTTCTCTTAATTCATGCAAAGTCTGTACACACAGAGCCACGTTCCAAACACACCCAATCCTGTTCATAAATCAGCACTCAGTAGCTAGCAGGGGGCTCTCACCAGTTAAACACACTGAGCTGAATGTTGAGTACATTACTATATATATTCAGCCCTAATTAACTGCTACAGGGGCGTGGGAATGTTTGAAAACCGAGGAGGTGTTGGGCAACATTTAGTGAAACCGAATGAGGCAGATAACATTTGTTTTGTTTAGAATTAAATGTAACTAACTGAAGCTAAAGGTCCCAGCAAATTGGGTGTGTGGGCTGGAGGTTTGGTAACACAGGGATGCCCCAATGAAGAAGATGGGCACTATATTGCAGTGTAAGTCCACTAACATTCAAATGAAATAATGCTGGGCTTCTTTGACTTCAGTGTTATAATAAAAAATAAAAAATAAAAAACTTGAGTTAATTAAAAAGAAACTAGTAAAGTGTGGTCGTCTTCTTAATCTCCTGTCAAGAGAGCCCCATTACTTGTTCCAGTTTCACTGTCATTGTTCACCCCTCGACTTTGACTCTGGCTGTCAGGTGCCATTTAAGAACTCTATGTGCTACTTGTAGGCATTCGGGTCAAAACCCAGTGCAGCTCCCTTCTCTAATTTACAGCTTTCAGGTAGAAAAAAAGCATCTCTGGGCTGCATTTCAGCCCAGAGTAAGCTAAACAGAAAGAGGCTGATGGACAAATACACAGCATAACCCAGACCCCTACATTTGGCCTCTTTTTCATTTTCATTACACAAGAATAACAATAAGCAGGTCCGTGACCCTGTCGTGAGATTTGCAGTATTTTTCAAACAGTCTATGCTGATGCTAAAATTTCCATTTTCTGCATGCATATTTAATTGAGATTTGTCCCAGTGGTGCGGAAATGATTTGTTTTTTGCTCTCTGTTCACTTGACTCCTCTTCGGAGTCGGTAACCCTGATTAAGACGTTTGCATTAATTTCCCTGCGCACACCTTTTTTTTTTGTGCATTAATGGTTCTGATCGTCTAATTAAAACTTCTCGGCTTCACTGCTGATCACCGCTGGTTGCGTGTCTGACCTGAAGTTTTAATTGCCGCGTCAAAAGCGATAATAATAATTTCTGGGTTCTGATAATTAAAAACAATGCCATTCCTAACTACATTAAAAAAAGGGAGAGGGAGAGAGAGAGAGAGAGAGAGAGAGAGAGAGAGAGAGAGAGAGAATGAATGAATATTCTAGTACAGCTACTGTTTTAAAAAAGAAAAAAGAAAGAAAAAACAGCAACAACTGCCAAACAAGCAAGTGATGTGTTGACACAAAGAAAAACTGTTAAAAAAAAACAAAAGAGAGGCCTACTGTGCTGCCAGTCAGATTTACTTCCGTAGGATAAAGACGACACACTAGATCAGGGCAATTACTCGCCTCTCAATCCCCATTAGCTGTTGTCTTTTCATACCAATTGTAATGCATCTTTTTCTTTAAAAAATGCAATTTCTGTTAATTTATAACATATTCCCTTGTGTTTCAATTCAGATGGCTCAGAGGTTTGTACAAGCGATACAGTATCTTCAGTCTCTGCAGATTGGTTGGCAGGTCCAATAGCCCTGGGTAGGTAATAATATTTTCATCGTGATGTCTCTCTCAGTCAAGAGTCTGGAAGCGACTTCTGTATTTTAAATTATTTCAGTTTATTAAAGGTTAAAGTGTGGGAAATTCTTTCAGATGGCTTGATATTATTAAAAACTTTCCTTTAGGGAGAATACAGCTCTGGTGTAATCTTCTACTGTGTTGTTTGAACATTTAACTTTTAATGCAGTTTTAAAAGTAACAATTATATGGCTCTACAGAGTCGATATACAAGCTCAGAATCTGATTACAATTGAGTTAATTCACAAGTAACATTTGGCATCAAAACATGCTGACAAGATGTGGTCAACAAAAAAAACGTCCCTGAAAGTTAAGTCAGATAAAAAAAGGTTTATTTTTAATAATATATTCTAATATGAAACAGCTTTCATCTTAACATAGAGGAAAAATAAATAACTAAGTAGTAAACTGAAACGCTTAACAAAAACCGATACGTTGTATTAAACATTTCAAAAGGGCCATAAACAAAAAAAAAAATCTATTTTATTATTAATACATCAGCTGCGTTGTCTGCTTGCTTGCTTTTTTATCAATAAAGCACTTATTGCTTTTAGTCTAGAATGTGACCTTGCACGCTGCATTCTGTCTTTGCAATGACCTTGGGAAACCCAGGCTGACTTTTTAATGCAATATCCTCTGTGCAGCTATCAAGGGACAACGAGCCTCGCAGTCTGTGTGTGCGAAACTCACGCCAAACAACAAACACGCAAGAACCAGCAAGCAGGGGACACAGGAAGCAGCAGTGAGTTAACTAGGCTGCTAGTATACTGTGATAGCGAGCCACAGACTGAAAAGCCTACTCTCCTTTTACAAGAAAATGCTTATTAAAAAGAAACAATAGGATAGACACCCTAATACTAATAGAGGTTTTGTGACTGCCTGTTATCTGCAAGTTAATTAGTCAGCCATCTTCCTGACATAAAAGACCGCATAGTTACTGTACATGTAACATGCTGTAAGTAGCTCCCAGGGTTATTATTCAAATTATTTTAAGTTTTTTGAGTTTGATTCAACTTCACCTGATGCGCTTCATCAATAACGAAATACCTTGGTTAGCCGAAAATGTACATTACATCTAAAAGATTAACAGCTGCTACTTCAATCTTCAGTCTCGAGTTGTCTGTCCTCATGTAGGAAGCACTATTACGTGATTTGTGAACTGCATCCCTCTGCAAATACTGCATAAACACATGCAAGTGGTAGTTTATCTTTAATACTATACCACTGCTCTTAAATATACATATTATTGAAGGGGTTTTTTTTTATTATTTTTTTTTATTTCCCCCTCACACTTACACAAACTGAATATTTTTTTTAATGAATGCCACTTTGATGCAGCACAAAGAATTAACTAACCGGGCAGAAATATGAATTCCAGTCAAACAATAATAAAGTTGTGAAACTAAAGCACACATGAAGCGGAATGAGCTCAGGGCACAGAGCCATCATGTAGTTATGCATCACAAATGGACAACAGTAAAAGTGGTACACCAAGAATTAAAAAGTGTATTTACTGGCAGCAACTGAAGCCCCCCCCCCCCACCCAAGCTAATATCACTGTATTAACTGGCTGAGTGGTCATGGAGTGCCCTAGTTAGTGGCCAGGCAAGCTGGTGGCAGGAGTGGAGCTTCATCACAGTGCAGTACAGCCAAGTAAAAATGGCTGTCACTCTAACTCGTTATCTTTTGAATATATTTCATTTACCAGTTCTTGAGTGCGCTGCTGAGTAAGCCACTGCCATTAGGACAGAATCTCCAGAGTAAAATCCAACAGAAGCCGGTCCATTAGTTATCAATTAGAAGTGAATAATTCCCCACCTGGTTCAGCACAGCTAGGTACACTACATGGTTCGCACTCAAAGCACTACGTTCACTTGATATTACCTGGCATCACTGGTTAATATGAACCAGCAATGCCTATCGGCTTCTAACCAGTGGTTGCGTACGTCATGTTAGCCTTGATATAGCACTGTCATATTTCAATGTGAACACTGGCTGCTCAACTGACCTTAAAGTGAAACCTAAAAAGCATTCACTTTGGGTTTCAAGACACGCCCCTTTCTTCCCAGAAAAAAATGTTTTATTACAGGAAAAAGGGAACTCAAAAAGTTTCAACATACATATTACTTTTTTTTCAGCTTTTATAGGTTTAAACAATACAATTAAGCAAGCAATAATATAACAATTTGCTATTTTTGAAACACTGTTTTCTTAATTTTAAAACATTCATATTTCTCTGCACAATTTCAAATTTGGAGGTTTAAACAATAGTTCTTAATAACTATAAGTGTAAAGAAGAATCTTAATATACATTACATGCAGCATGTTTCCACATTTGATAAGTGGTGATAATATGAAACACAGAAAAGATAGTGTCAGCACCACTGTATAATAATTCATTGGTTTGGAAACTGTCGATTTTGATTTGATACAAAGGTTATCTGAAAATACACGCAAATTCAACGCTAAAAAAAAAAAAAAAAGCTTTAAATGGTTTTCAGTTCAGTTAAGATTTTATTCTTACACTTGCTTGAAATCAGAGGAACATCTGATGGCACAAACTTAAAACATGCATTCGGGGGAGACAGGATGTTTTGCTCATAACATCGATCCCAAATTGCTAGTACAGTAACATGTTTTCAGTGCTGTGGCTTCTTTCTTTCCAATTTTTTTTTCTAACAGAGACATCTAAAAGTGTCCTCAGCCTGCCACTGGCCCATCCTGAATGTGACTCCCAGGCCCCAGAGGGAAGACACACAAACTGCTGTTATTTGTTTAATAATATACTACAATAATGTGCATGAGACATGTACTGTACGTGTATATGGAAAATCCTTTGAAAAAATAAATTTGAATAAAAGACCTTACACTGTACACACATCACTGTATAAAAACTACAGTAAAGCTGACATCTGACGTGTGTATTTTTGACAAGGGGATAATTAAAATGTTAAAACACACAGAAAATGCTTAAATGTTTAAACAATAAACTTAACCTACTGGGTTTAAAAAAGGGGAGCTCCCGAACGGAGTCGAGGCTTCAAATGGGAAATTTCGTAAAATATTTTTTTTAATTTAATTTACACAGCTGTGGTCTACAGAAATAGTACCTGAATTATTATAGAAATATCTGCTTTCACTTTCAAATGTGCACAGAGTTGTGGGTACAATCTTTGAATGGCTTTAATTTCAACGACATGTTAAACAGGTACAGGACTGCTTTCGCCCGATCCTGTTCAGAAGACTATCTGTTGTAATGAGCCCGTGGGCAGTGTCTTGTCATTCCCATTAACCCATCGGGCTGCACACATGATTCCCATAGGGGACTTCCCAAATACCCCAGGGATCCTCCCACCCTGGCTTGAGGTCACTCTACAGTACCTAAATGGAAGAGGACTAAAAGACTCGTAATGAAAACCTCTTAGTGTCGTAGGATAATGCTTCGATTACTGTCTTTTTCAGGAGTCTCCAGTAAACTGCTTCAGCTAGAAATAGTGTATTATAGTGAGACCGCAGGTAACGCACTCTGCACTGCAACTAGAGTTTGAATACTATTATAACGATCCCCAATCAGTGCAGAAATAAGGTCTGTTTATCCTGCAGTTTATCTGAAATTCAAATGTAATTTTAGTTAATAATAACACTAATACTAATAATAATAATTATAATAATAATAATTTCAATGTTTTTAAAAAAAAAAGTTTAAAAATATGTATTTTTCTCAGCAAAGCTATCATCTCTGAATTAACCACAAAGGTGTTTACTCCTTACCTCTTTCTCAGAAATATTATGCAAGTGTGAAAATACTGTGTGCTGAGAAGCATCTCCCATATCTACTGAAATCAGGTTGATTATTTTAAACAAATGCAGCATCACCCTCCTGGCAGCCGATCAGACATTAAAACAGAATTGATTAAGATCAGCCTTACACGTTGTTGAACTGCGCCTATTTTTATAGCCATCATTGATGAAAGGAATGCAGTTTTACTTAAAGCCAGGGTGACATTTTAAAATTAAATTAGCAAATCAATAACTTAAACACAGTCTCAACAAGATATCCTTATCACAGCTTGACAAATATTGAGGCTTGTGTTTTTCCCATTTTAAATTTCTTGAACATTAATATTCTTTTTTTTTTTTTTTTTTTTTAAGTGAATACTCTGTTGAAGTGCAAATCTGATGAATTACTGTAGCAGATTGCTCTTATTAATTATTTAAGAATATTTTATAAATATTCAGGTCTGTCATGCATCTAATAATGAACGCTTTGGAGAAGGTTACTTCCCGTGTGCATCCTAATGTGTCAGAATTTTCACTTTTAATCACAGTTGCGCCAGGGCACCGATTGAAATCCAAAAATATAACCCGTTTGGATCCCACATAGTATTTTACTGCAGAGCTATAGTTTGTACCTGTAGTTTAACAGCAGGCAAGAAGCAGATTTAAAACTACACCTATTATCATTATGTCAAAAATACATCAACATAACATTACCTTCTAGACACACCTAGTCCCAGTGTAAATCAAACCATATGGCGCTTTGCATATTCAGATCAACAATGCTTAAACAGTTCTTCAAATAAACACAAAAGCACTGAAAACATTTCTCCGTTGACACATTGCAGCAGTAAAAGCTGCTGTCCACACTATTAGATGCAGTGTTATTTTATTTTTCCATTGCAAAAGGCAGAATTTACTGTACTCTGGGGATAGATACATAGTACACGGTGTTAGTGTTCCCAGAACATGAAAGATCACGGGCATCCTGACATCACAGTCGCCTTTTCTCTGCTAGTTTGTTTGTGTCACCCGCTCATTAACTCTATGTTATTCCTATAAGAGCCTGTTTCATCATCCTCTGTTTTCTTTGCATAGCCAGTAATTACCCTACCTACTACATCTGTTTAATATGCCTCACTTCTGTACAGTGCCAATAGCTTCCCGGGCTCTGTGACACTGTTGACAAACAGCCAGCTGACATGGCAGCCACTGACTGGTACGGCACTGAAAAATACCCAAACAGCTTGATACCCCACTGAAATACAATGCAGGTACTGTAGAGTTCTGCTGTACTGAGGGAATCCAGCATGGACAGTTCAATTAAAAACTAATTGGATCGTGTTGGCAATTGTATAGCCATTTTCCAGGCAAATCCTTTTGTATAATTATTACCACAAACTAAAAGAGCTATGAATAAAATACTGTGTACAACCTGCATGACTGAACTGGTTCAGCAGCTTTCCTAAATATTTGTAAGGCATACAGTATTTCTCTGTTTCCATAACACACAATGTTATTAACAGGTGTTATCTAGTTTGGACCAAAAAAAATGTTTTTCCAAAAATTACAAAGTCTAACTTTGTAGTTTTTTTTTTTTTCGCTTTCTAACTACTCAGCACCTTTAAATTCTAATAAATGATGAAGTTTCGACTTTAAACATGGGTGTCTTTCTGGTGGCTGACTCTCTGTATCAGTGCATTTTCAGAAATGTCTTTCAGCGGATAGGGTTCATTTACTACCCATGACTGAGATCCAGATTAAAAATGAGAAAAGACTTGATGTAAAGATCAAAAAGGAAAGGCTCCAAAATGCCACTTGTACTACCGACACATGCCGACAGTGATGCTAATATCTTGAAGCATCCTTTTTTTTAACATTTCGCTTTCAAAACCAGCTAGAAATGTAACAGGATTGTCACCTAATAGAACTGCAAACACTAAGCAATTCGTAAAGGTTTTTGAATAATTCAAACTAATGCTAAGTAGTACAGCACACCTCAATGCAAAGTGCCACATCAAGAACAGCGTGGGTCCAATTCATAAAGCATTATATATATATATATATATATATATATATATATATATATATATATATATATATATATACACAGCACAACCATGCAATACATTTACAAATAATATTTTGCACCTCATTTATTAACTACATCGTAAACTACATTAAATCCGACGAAGAGACCACATTTCCAAAGAAAGAGAAAAGAAAGTGAGGGCTGATGTATAGGCTGACAATTGTAGCTCATTCTGGAAAGTTTATCAAACATATTTACAGGTGATGCCTCCCGGTTGACTGTGGTAATTTGCATCGCTACTGCCTGAAGCAGGCCTGAAGGGTCTTGCTAAACTACAGCTTGGTTCAGTGATGAGCTTTCCAGACTCTGCAAGCTTCCTGCAGACCGTTTTCATTCTGCAGGTCATGCTTTCAAAGTAAAAACGCACCAGATACAAATGTAATGTATCAGCTAGGAAGTTACTGTTTTCCAATGGCAGCAGGCTTGGCAGTGTACAGTGTGTGGGATATGCCTGCATATTACAGGAGGGCACGCCGAGAGCCAGAAATCTACCCTGGCTTGAGTAATAGAATCCCACTACAGTACATTTCACAGCTGTGAATTTGAGGAAAACCATGCTTTATTAGGATGGGGTGCTGATGCATGGGGCTTTTCTTTGCGGAGGAGATTTTAAAAGGTGCTCTGTTTGCTTTTGAGGAATATTACCAGGATGTCTATTCCGGTGTCAAAGTAGATCTTGTGTTCCTCCCGAATTCTACCTTCGAATTTTAAATTAACTGGTAGTGGGACAAGACTTCTGTAATATATATTGTTTTTGTAATATAGTCCCCTAATTCCCATGTAGTAGTATAATAATAATAATAATAATAATAATAATAATAATAATAATAATAATAATAATCTGAAGAAAAAGATCCATTCTAGGCTTGAGTTGAAGTCATTTTACCCCTTAAAAGGCAGAGAAAAGCCTCCTACTTTATCTGGGATTTTAGGAGCCATTAGAGTTAGAAGATGAATTATGACTTTTCCAATGAGAGAGAAAACTGTCATTTACTCTACGGCTGCATGGATTTATAGGAGAGCTGAACCACTGCTAAATCCCAAGTAAGAAATAAAGTTGTCCTTTGTGGACCTCCCAAACATTTCACTCTGAAAAGGTTGTTAAGAGGAACTGAGCACATATTTCTTGTTAAAGATGCAATTTCCCTTGTTTCAAAGCCCTGTGGAACAGGGGCTCTTCTACTGGTTCTTAATGTTGTGGATTTTCTAGAGAATCATGTCATATTGTTCACAAAAACACTTCAATGGCATTTTCTCTAGAAAAAAACAAACGTTAAACTATTTTTTTTACCCAAGAACATGCATACTTCCAGTATTTTTTTTTTTAATGCAACTTTAAAAACTTGATTGTGACATTTTACGAAACTGAAAAAAAAAAATGTAAGTCAACATATGTTTTGACAAAACTTCCTTCTTCAGTCAACCGTGAATACTGAAAAGGGAATATGCTTAAAAGCTAGTTGCATTTTTTTTTTTTTTTTTTTTAAGAATTCAAGGTTTCTTTATTACAACACTGCTTATATACAGAAGGGAAAAAAACACCCGTCCACAAATAAGGATATCAATTCTTAATGTGTGTGTTCTGCTTGTACTGTACTTCCTTACAATTCAAAACGATACGTAACATAATAATTATAATAATGTGCCACTATCGGCATTGTGAAATTAAACACATGGAATGACACGACTCCAGACAGGCCACAAGTTCCTTTCCCTGCTGCAATCAGAATTATTAGCTTTAAAAAAGCTCTATTTTTTACATCAGCTTAAAAGGCCTATATCTTTTTTTTTTCCCTAGAAGTCTATGCAGCCTCACTTACCCTAAGTATCTCTATAAATCAGCCGTTACTGTTAACATGTACTCCACAATTCAGTCATCAATCTCGCACTGGGTCAGAGTGAAAAAAAAATGGTTCGTTTAAAAAAAAAAAAAAAACACAGACACAGACTGATGCATTAAAGCAGCCAGCAATCCCTTCAGGAAACGATGCCAAATCACCAAGGCAACAGAAGCCAAACTCAATTCTGACTTCACCTTTCAGGCAAGGCCTGCTCTATTTGCCGTAAAAACAAACAACATGAACTGAAAACAAAAACTTTCTACTCAATAACTCGGGGGGGGGCGGACCTGCGAGCAGTTAATATGACCCATGCTGTGGCAAGACAGAGTGTTTGAAGTGTGTGTGTGTGTTTGTGCTCAGCTCGGATTTAGCAATTTTGAGAACAGAGAAGCCTCATTAACAGGAACTTAGCTAACGTTTACAAACTCTCTTGTAATAAAAACTCAAGTCAAGTACACACTATTGTCAGTGCATATTTATACAAACACAGAGGGAAATCCTCACATTTACAGAGCCAGCTGCCAGAACACATTTAAATAAAAAATGCTGATACAAAATGCTGGCTACTGCAACCCAAAACTGCCTGTACTCAGTTTCCAAGTAAATTCTGAATTACATCCTTAATTTGAATATAAATAGCATGGTCCTGCTATGACTTTGCTTCCTAAATACAATGTGAACACCACTGTACTGAGTTTTTAATCACTTTCATTTCTGTTTTAATCTTTATCATCATTGTCATCAAACTGCCTATTGCCAGCATTATATACTGTTTAATTAAGGAGACTTTGTTCCACTAATAAAAAAAAAGTGTTTTCTTTGGGTGAAGGTACAGGAAAATCTCCTAATACAGTACTGATCTCTTGCCTAGTCTTGATACAGTCTTTAAAGACGTGTTCACTCTAGGTGCTCCAAAGCAGAACTACATTTACAGGTTCCTGATCTCTAAACTCAAAATAAATCTTCTTAAGGTTTTCATTTTTGTTACTAAAAGTGCACTTGTTTAAACTCTGACAGACTGCGCCGCGCTGTGATGTCACACCCCCGTACACCCCCTTCTACTTCCCAACGAGAAGAGCCAGTAAGTAAGTAATGAGTTAATCATGTAATGAACTCAATTCCCAGCTGAGTCCCGCTCGTGAAGCCCCCTTACCTTGTACAAGACAATCCAGACTGCTCTGCCTCACTTCTCTCTGCATTTCTGGTGGAATTCGCTCAACGAAACAAGGCATTTTCCCTTCTCTGTGTGGCTGTTCTCGCCTGCACTCTGCTTAATACTCTTTCTCAGCACAGATGTCAGGGCTGTACATGTTTGCCCGCTTTACCAGTAGGGGTCCTTCACCTCCTGCTTTCAATAGCTGGTGTGGAAAAAACAGGCAGGGGAAAGGGCCACTTAACCCAGTTCTTACATTGACACACACAACCTGTGTTACAGGAGTGTCACAATGCCTTCACACGCCTGCTGCTGTTGTGTGAGAATACTAATAACCAGTCACCAAAGGGACAGTGGCTGTTTAAGACAGGTGGCTGCTTAGTCAAGGTGCCTCTGTCATTCACTGCTATTGAAAATATTTCAGTACTGGGATTTACTGACCGTTAACAACAGGTGACTGTAACGACATACTGCAGATGAATTTGATTTTTTTGCTGGTGTGCTGATGCTATTTCTGTTTTGCAGTTACTGTATAAATTGAATACAAAAGGGTGTGCCACTGAAAAAAAAATATTACAGCACGCAAAAATGGCCCAGCCGTTCACACAAAAGTGCAATTTTTAAAAGCTTTCTGTTATTTTTCAATGGGGAATTTCAAGTTTCATTACCACTTTTCTGGGCTCAGTTTCACAGGCCGGTGCTACAGTACTAACTCCTGGACACAGTCCTATCTACATCTAGTGTAGCTCTGCATACTCTGGCTCGCTCATAACTTTCAATCAGCTGTGTGTCCGATCTTCAGCTACAGCAGCACAGCACCAGGCAGTCACACAAGCAGGTACCCGGCATCACTACAGTGCTGTGAAACCCATCCCTCCTAAACAATTCAGCGGACAAGAAGGCTAAGAGAGATGCAATAATTAATCAAGTCACTGAATTGAAGGACACTCCTGGATTGCTTCTTGCTATTCAATAATAAAGTTTTTTTTTTCAGTGCATACTCTATATTACACTACTGAAGTAAAATCATATGTTTTCATTGTATTCTGTGAAGAGTCTACTTGCTCTTGAATAATAAAGTGTTTTCAATGCATTGGTTATTGTCCAGTATGTTTAGGACTTTGCTTGCTGTAAAGGTTAGTTTGTTTTAAGTCAAGAATCCAAAAATGGTTGCTGCTGGCTGGTCTGTGTTTAATAATGATGCTCTTGGACAGCATTATGTATCAGATCCTAGGGGGAGACACTACTAATGCACGTTATTAGCGTACTGTTTTACAGGACCCAGTCAAGCTATGAAACTGGTAACCCTGCAGGGTGACTTCTGGCTACTAAATGTGAAAATGTTTTTCAGAGCTCAATCTAATGCTATCAGGGTGAAACACTAGAAATTGTGTTTTAAAGGTTTTAACTAAACCTGAGAGTTGGGAACAGCCCACAACACTCCTGGTTCTTAAATGCTCAGGAAAGCCAGTAAAATTACAAGAAATTACAAAAAGCAATCCTTGCTCACTACTGCATTACAAATAATACACCTAACAAAAGTGTGCAAGGCAATATTAAGCTACCTCGATCCTACAAATCGTATTTTAAGGTTAGACTTGCATCATCCAGTATTCTTAAATTTCAAGCATGATAACAAAATGTAGAATTTTGCATTCTATCTGCTATATAAATCTGAATCCCCCAAAAAGACTTGACATACATTGATTATATATGCAGAGTTATTAAAGGGAAACAAAAACTCAATGGCTCCTATTCGCTATACCTTTCAATGTGAGCAGGAAAAAGGGGACACTGCTTCCCCCTTTACAGCGTCCTTTATCCAAAGCACTAGAACTTGTATATCTTTTCCTAATGCTCGTCAAATAATTGATCTGTAAATGCAACCTAACCTTCAACCCTACCTAACTGCCCCCTCGTCTGCCTGTCTCGCTCCCTAGCCCCCCCCCCCCCCCTCCGCATTCCAGCTGCCCCTTAGACGCACACACACACAACCCTCCCATAGCCATCTCCATTCCCTGAGCCACTATAAAAACACAAATATGCTATAACTCAGGCTGCTGAGCCATGGAGCTCCACCATGCCCTGCACCAAGAGGCCCCTCAGGAAGGTCACCAACAAATGGTTTTTCCGATTCACTGCCCCTGAAATAATTTTGTGTATTAAAACCTGAATCTGCACTTTCTGTCCTGAAAGCTTTTCTAATTATTCCAGCGTCCTTGGGACAGACACAGATCCTTCACAGCAGCAACAGCAACAACCAACCAACCATCACAACCCCCCCCCTCCCCTCTGCCCCCCCACCTCCTCTCTCCTCACCCCCCCAATCTGTTTTCAAAGCGTGTCTGTCCTTTATTAAATTGTTTTCTTTTCCACATTATCAGTTGCCATGGAGACCTCATCTCTCGGATTATTTGAATTTCATTATATCTATTGATTTGGGAGCATTTCATCTTTTTTATTGTTTTTCTGTCAATTTTCGAAACGAATAACCATCTAATTTGCGTCAGCGTTGATTACGTTCGTCCCTCAATAGAGGTCGGCAGCTGCGCCGGGGAAACAAATCAATGCAAAAACATCATAAAACTCTAAAGTACAATCAACCAGGATATGGGTGACATTCCATGGTTGCAGAGACGAAGTCATCAACATAGATATACTTTTGTGTGTGTGTGTGTGTGTGTGTGTGAGTGCACTGTGGTAAATCGCTACCTACTCCCCCCTATGCAATTTTAGCATTTCTGTATAAATTTTTTAATAAGCCGCCCGGAGCAAAGTGGCCATTAACAAAACACACAGCTGTCCAATGGGCTTGGCTCGGCAGATCAATTGCATTTTTTTTTTATGACATGATAAAATGCTTTTAAAGCAATTTACACAAATATGGAAGAAAAAAAAATGCTTACAGGCTTCATTTATTCATAAGGCTGGGCAGGGTAAAAAATAATAATAATAATAATACAAAAAAAAAAGTCTTGCACAAGCCAGAAAGGCAAGATGGACCCAGACTTAACTGAAATGGACTAGCTGTCCTTCCTACAAGGACATAAAGTTTCATTACCAATGCATACCGTCAAAGGCAATTTAGGAAACACAGTGTGTAAAAGAAAACATCAGCATATTGGAACTGTTCAAGTACTAGCAGACACTGGCAAAAAGTTTTTTTTATTATTATTTTTACATGAAAAAAAACTTTTCGTTCCTCTACAGATGTCCCCTTCGACCCACATCAAGGTGAAGAGAAACGGGACGAAAACAAGCAGATCTTGACTGGGATCGCAGCTGGCAGCTGGCACGGCTACAAGCCACAGGCAACCTGCATTTGCTTGCCTTGCTTAAACAAAGTCACCACCTCACATGCCCAGCTCATATACAGCTCATTAGCAGATGCATGACTGTATTAAGCTCTCCCCTGCCGTTCAGTAGATGACCCACCCCCACCTGCCTTCAAGACTAAAATGCAATATCTACGTTAAGGACCTTTGTTTTTCCTGATAGTCCTCATCCCCCTGAAGCTGGGGCTAGCTATGGGTCCCACCAGTTACAACGCATGTGCTTGGTCAACAGTAGCCTTGAAATGTTTTAAAATCCCTATTCTTTGCAGGACAATTCCACGGCTCAGTTCAACACAGGAGTGCTCTTTAGTGTATTTGGAGATGGAAAACTGAACTACCTTTAAGTTCCCAAATTATGATAGAGCTGTAGTTTTGCCATGAGAACAGAAATGCACCTAATTTGAACTTTTAAGAACGTGCTTCACCTTGCCAGCCAAGGATCCTGCACTAACTGTAGTTGTTAAAGATCAGCAGAAGGGAATTCTTTCCCCACCCACTGGCCATCATCTCCGCAGGCTCAGTTGGCATCTCACCTTGACGGGCTGAACTGGTACTCAAATAAATAACCTTCCAATTACAGACGGCCAACACCCAATCGGACTACTGTGTTACAACACAGTGCCAGTTATGAAAATCCCTTAAACGCTGGGTGTTTGTGGAGGCCTCCCACTTAGGTCTTAAGGTCAGAGCAAGATTACTCAAATCTCCATTTTATATTATCAACACACCTTTAACATCTGATTAGCCTGTTGCCACTAAGCAGTGGAGGATGGCACTTTTAGTTTTTATATTTTTGCATTAATATAAATCATACTGTGGAGCTCAGCATTTTCATACAGTAAGAACTTCAAAACACCTTTTGCAACCCAATTGTAACCCAGTAGCCCCCTCTCCAATATTTATAGGGGTGGCGCAACACCCTTCCTGTTTTAAGTCTGCTTGGGGAGATCAAATGAAGCACTACCTGAACTAATATTTGTATGGCCATTTTTAGCAACACTCCTCTAAAATGAGCTAATCTATAATCTTATTGTTTTCATTTGAGTGCAGGTGTGTCTGTCAGGAAATCTTGTTGCCAGGCTACTATTAAAACTAGGCAACCTAGCTCTCTAAAAGTCACATCATGTTATTGTTGAGCACCCCACCCCCTTGAAAAACCTTCCTGTTTTAAACTATACGTTCACAACAACACTTAAAGCTACTGCCAAGCCACATGGCAAGGATGGTGAAGCAGCTTTCAATGCATTTTCAATATACGACAGGTAATAACAACAACTTCTCATCCTGCTGATGAAGCTGTATTTCAGATGACACTATGCTATTATAGGCTTGTACAGAATACAGAATGTCAATGCATTGATAGGATTTCAGATTCTCCCCCCCCTCCCCCCCGCTGTTATCAGTGCAATAAAAATAACAAGTTTGTGTCCCAAACTAAACATTCCCACACAGAATAATGGGTTATGTTACACTAGATCCCTTTTTCAGCGCTGTGTTTACACAGAAATGATCATTAAACGGGCCCCTCCTGCTCAAGCGACTTTATAATCAAGTTTAAACAGTAATTAAAAACACAACAAAACTCAAGGGACGTTTAAGGGTGGCGTGGCTGTGCCACTTCTAGAGGGTTTGCTGTTGGCGTTTCTGTGGGGGGGGCGGCCCTGCTTGATTGTGAACAACAGGGTGACTTTCCCTAACTCCACTGGTCCCTTCGGCGTCACTAATCACTTGATGAAACCAGCTCACTTCTGGTGCTCCCTCTCATAGTTCTATTACTCAAGGTCCTATCGGTCTCAATTTCACAGGATTTAACCTTAGAGCAGTAGCCCTATCAACACTCTTTTTCTATAAGCAAAAGGATTGCATCCAGTGCAACAGTCCATATGTTTTGTTGCGATCAGCACCTTACCCAGCCAGGCCCCAGTACTAGCCGGCTATAAACCATCAGTTCTCTAGTTAAAGGCCTTAAAAAGTGCAATTAGCTTGAACTGAAGTTAATTATTAAAATGTATTAACCCTGGTTCTCTCTCTCTCTCTCTCCTCCCTCTCTCTCCTCTCTCCCTCCTCTCTCTCTCTCTCTCTCTCCTCTCTCATCTCTCTCTCCTCTCTCTCTCTCTCTCTCCTCCTCTCTCTCTCCTCTCTCTCTCTCTCTCTCTCCTCTCTCTCTCTATCTCTCTCTCTCTCTCTCTCTCTCTCTCTCTCTCTCTCTCTCTCTCATCTCTCTCTCTCTCATGTGGTTGACCACTGATGGAAACAGCATTTAATAAGTAGCTTGTTCTGAAATTAAATATCTCCAAAACTATCAACAAGGAATCAAATCAAGCCTTGGTCTGGACCTCCCCTCTACCTTTTTGTGTCACTTTGGGTTGCTGCGTCAGGCCCAGACGGGGAAGCCTGATGGTTGACTGTCCCTAGGAGGGGTACTACCAGCCATCACTCTACTGGTATCCCTGGTTAAAGTAGCCCCTAACAGATTAGCAGCCAGTCTAAATGAACACGCCCTGGTAAAGACAATCAATGTCTTTCTTCATTTTTTTTTTTTCGGGGAGGAGAAAGCAAATAAAACATGGTTTACGAAGGAGTGTACAACAATGAAATAAAAACAGCAAAAAAAACAATCTGCAGAGTATGGGGTCTAACTTATCTTTTACTGTTCATTTTAAGTATCAGTACACGTTGTTTAGATGAACTATACCAGGTGCTGGACTTATACAGGGATATTTTTTTTGCTCATATTGAGTAAGAGTTTTGTTTTTTATTGAAGATGATGAAAAAGAAAATCCCCAGGTATCTAAACTGTACCTACTAGCACTGTACTTTATAGTCCTGAAGCGATCCACAGGTGAAAATTAATAAGGACCGACGGTGACTCGAGGCTGCTCAGAACGTTTAAGTAAATGGTTTTAATTTAATAAGACGTATTAAGTACATGTGTGCTGGGCTGGTGTGATAGCTGTCATTGAACACTGTGCGTGGCTGAATCAAAGGTCCCACAGATCTTAAGCTCACATCTGCAATCTCCTTTCTGTTTATGCAACCAAGGAAGGACATCCCTTCCTAGACAAACCCTCCATCCGTACACTTTGGGGTCTTGATGTTAAAAACCATGCAATGCATTTTGAAAGTCGCTCCTCAGTAGGTATTGGTGACAAATATGTGCTTTAACACAGAATCTATACTGATTCAGAACAGAAATGATAAACAACAGAATCTAAATACATGTATTAGTTTATGCAAGAAACTTGACAGCTTGAATTACTGCATTACTTTTGGGACATTAAAATATACCAAGTACATTAAAATAACGATCTTTTATTTTAAGTACATTGTTAACCAATTCCATAGTAAGTCTGAGTTTACCAGAAGTCAGCCCACGCAGAAAAAAAAAAGAAAAAATTCAGGCTGGATAACGTAAGAGGAGGGTTTATCGGCTCATTTACACACCTACCCCAAACAGATTCACGGAAGGAGAATACTGCATTGGTTTCAAATTGACAAGTCCTGGAAGGGTGTACCTCAGCTGTTCTGCTCATTTAAAGAAATTGGCAGAAAGTGTCCAACCCCTGTGTTTAAATGTGTGTGCTTAAAGCTGCCATTAGAGGGGGCTAGGTGGTGCTGGGTTGTGTTGGGTTGCTGGAATGAATAAATCAGCTAACTCACCTGTTATTAGGAATCCTGTGCATTCAGGTTTCCTAAGGTCAAGCAAAGTCAAGCAAACAAAAGTTTCGGCTCGTGCCTCTTCTGAACTGATCCACTGAAGGTTTACAACTAAGCTATTACCTGGGGCCTAGAATCACTCCAGACATTGGTAAATAAACTTCTGTCTAGCTGCTTCTGGTATTACAAAAAGATTTCGTAACTTCAAACGTCTGAATCAAGCGTTAGTCAAAATGATTATTTTGTAGCTGGGTTAAAGAAATTACAAAGCATGTCAGGGCTCGCAGCAGGATGTTATTTCCAGTGCCAGTGCTTGATACTCTGTATGAGATCTTACAGCAGTTACAGATATGACAGCTGGAGCCATCCGCTTCCATAGCCAACTCGTGCCCTTTTCCAGCATGTACATGGGTAAATGGCCCTCTCTCGTGCAGTCCTTGAACCTTACTGAGTTCACATGACCCTACCAGGCAAAGATCAGGTCAGACCCTATCTCGTTAACTTAAATTGCAAAAAAAAATAAAATACACGGGTGCATATTAGAGCAAAAAGCAAAAAGAACAAATGACCCAGATCCAACGGGATCCAATTTGCCCCTTATTCTTCAATAAGCACCACTTGCTAAATGAGCAGCTTGTACACGAGGTGGGGATTCGGAGGAGGCATAGCTAGACACACAACACAAGATGAAACTTAAGGTCCCTCCACTTTTGAAGTTGAGGCCGCATTGCTTTTGGTTGGCAGCCAACAGAATGCCATCAGGACAGTTGTTTTTTTTGATTGCTTCCAGATTCAAACCTGGTGCCCAAAAAAGACAAAAATGCCAGTACAATGAGTCTGTGCAGTGTTTCACATCGCCACTGGCAACAAAACACTGTAAAACAGCATACTAACACCATTACCAGGAAACCAATAACCTACCTTTGTGGAATTATTCATTTTACTAATGCATCTCTTACCATTGGTGGCGGGGAGTTTGCTATATATTCTGTGTTGCTAAACATGAAAATATAATGTGTGCCACGGAGGGCTGTAACAAGGTACAGTCCTATAGTACCTCTTTTATTTTACTCTGCACTCTTCTTGTATTGTTAATTCTAATCGCTTGAAATGCAAATGCTGGTTGAACTGGAGCTTTAGACTTGTATGTTTTCTGCACGATTCATGACCTCATGGGCACCACATCCCCCTGGGGCCAGAATCCTAAATGCATCTGAAATCTAGTCCACAGTCCACCAAGATGCAGCCTGTACCTTCCCTCAACGCTGGCCAGCAAGCCAGTCCTGTCGATTCCTAGCTAATCCAGTCACTTTATTGACAGTCAGCGTTACTGCTCCTATCTGTGCTAATTTGTTTTCGGTCCCGTTGCTGACCTTCCCATAGACGTTTTCTCAATACTCTGCTACCTTTAGCTCTATTACACTGCTCTTGACCCGTTGCCATTGCTTATTTCCAGTCCTCTAATTGTTGCCTAATCACATATCAACCTGTCACTTCAAGACCCCTTTTTTTCAATTGTGGAAATCTACATATTGTGCGAAACTAATTTCTATCAAAAGCTGTTCTGCATATGAAAAGTGTTTTTTTTTTTTTCTCTCCCTCACATGCACTTGTATAAAGTGCTTGCTACTAATATAATAGACTATTAGTGTGTTCTGGCAGACAGGTTTGTTAACCACGTAACACCGTGAGGGGATGCGTTTATAGAGGAGCTGTCTTAGGACCAGATATGGGAAGATTTGAAAGAAAGCTGCTGTCATGGTTTTACTCTGATATGTATGGTACTATATGAAAAATAAGGATATTGTACTATAATAATAATAATAATAATAATAATAATAATAATAATAATAGCAATATTAGCAATAGTAGTAGTAACAGTAATTGTAGTAGTAGTAGTAGTAGTAGTAGTAGTAGTAGTATCTTATTCCAGGTTTTATATAATAAAACTAAGTCTCAGTCTATAAAAGTGTCTCAGCAGCAGACCCTCATCCCTTCATGCCATTCCGCTGTGCTGGCTCTACCTCTGGAGTGAGATGCGGCACTGTATGCATGGGTAACAACAGAGCTGGCTTGAATACATTTTAATTAAGCACCTCATTAGGGGTCCAAGAAAAACGCAGCCAGCATGTTCAGGATGGGTAGAATTCCAGGCTTCTTAGCAAGAGGGATGGGCTGACAAAATGAATCAGTTTCACGAGCCACCGCCCTACAGACTAGTCAAACTCTGACACCAGGTTCAACTGGGGCTGCAGGTTAGCATTTAAATTGAGGGGGTCTTAGAACTTATTGTCAATGCTGGAGCAATAGGCATATTGAGTAATGGGATTAGGTAAATAAACAGAACTGTCAGCTATTTTATATGACTGTGTTTAATAATATTCAAGTACATGTATCCAGTAGCAAATACACTCAGACCACTTTACTGATTCATGTGATCAAATTCCTGTTTTTTTTTAGTAGGGTTAAGTTTCGTAACAGTCACATACTGTATAGTACTGTACAGCTGCTAATAGCTAATAGCTAGGGTCACAAGTCATAAGCCCAGTACTACTGTATATGGAAGTTAAAGAACACAAGTGAGCATGCCTGTGCTGTTCATATCTAAATTAAGAAGCTGTTGTTTAAAGTGTTATCTTTCACTAGTAGTCATTTTGTAAACCCTTGAGATCGAACATGTATTTCCACAGGTACGCTGTTGTTAACTGTAGCTAAGTGGTGTCCATTACATTCGTTATATCTTATTTAGCTGCTGAGGCTGTAGTGAGGGAAGTGCATTTCATTCTTGTGCAGTGCAGGGTGTCGGGAAAGTGAGTGGGGTGTGCGGATAGAGGGGTGCAAGGAACCCTTCTTAACCCCACTGATTTTGCTCTGCGGGGAAGCGACTCCTCTCAGAACTGTCAGAAGCATTTTCCAGAACGCCGAGGAGAAGAGGAACAAATCTGCCACGCACACACACGAGGCTGTCAGGTAAATTAGATCTGAAAGCTGACAATTTCTGACCATATTTCCTTGATTATTTCGAACAAATGCACACCAGCCGCTCTAAGGAGATTAAAGTGACATAAACGTCCCGGGTGGGGGGAGGGAGGGCAGCGAATTCAGGTCACCCCCATTCGCCCCCCCTGTCTGACAGCCGCTATATCGCTAGCCAATCCAATAAAAATCCCCCCTACCCTCCTTTTGCTTTAATTAATTTTACAGCTAGCTTGCTTAATTACTTTCAATCAAAATCCTCTTGCCATCACAAAATTAGAAATGGTTCAACTCCATTAGTCCAAATTCTTCATTTACATACACAAAGACTGTCAGCTCTTGCTAAGCAAACGGCTCTCGCTTGATGAGATTGCTTGTTTTTTTTTTTTTTTCTGGTGTTAATTTTTTTTTTTTAAAGGAGAAAAGTACATTTGATCCTTCATACACATAAAAACGAAACAGGATTTGATTGCTCTAACTGCGTCGCTATAACCTGCTCCAACCTGGCCAGCTTGCTGGTACTACACACCTTGAAATCAGCTGGTACAAATTCTCCTTTTAACACTGTTAATAGACCCAAATTTAAAAGCAGCTATATTCCATCTCTTTATTTAACTCTGTAATGCATTTTTGAAATGAGAAAAGCAATTGTATTTATATAACTAGACTTAGCTTCTTGTACAAAACACCTTTTTTTTCCCCCCTGTCCGGCAACACTGCATATGACAAATGGTGGCTTGTGAGGCTGGATTTAAAAACGAATAATATAGAGGGGTGGCTAGGCATTGTATCAGATGTGACACAGAATGAGCATGGCAGGGTTGCATTTTAACCCCTCCGAAATGTTTCTATCTATGATTTGTTGCTGCGACCTGGCCTATGCAATTGTTCATCATTAGCAGGCTTATACCAGTCTACAGTCCAACTTTTATCACCAGTCTGTTTACCCTGTTTAAATGAAAACCAGTCATATTCATTTGAGCTTGGGTAATCTTGTCACATCTCACAAGTGCAGCAGAACTGATCTTTTTAAAGTGCCCCAGCACACTCCTCTCAGGGAGAAGTCTGCAATGTCAAGCTAGCTGTGCTTTTTATAGGAGGGGACCAGCAAGCAGTACAACGGCTGCTTAATAGGATCATTGGTTAACCGAATCAGCCACATACTGTAATTAAAATGGGATTGCCTTTGCTATTCACCCAGTACAAAATGCATTTAAAAATCAGAAATCGGTGATCAAATAATTTTCATTCTGTTTTCAGGTCAAATATATCCGATATTAATTTGCCAGTGCGTTCTTATCCAGTTGCTTAATTTATTCAATTTATTAACAAAGTCCATTCTGAGTTGTGTAAAGTACAAACCTAAAACTAGAACCAGCTCAAAATAAAAGTAGAGTTATAACAATGCTGAACTCTTCTTTTATCTTAATTCTTTATATATATAAAAAAAAGTGCACATACTGTACACAACATTGCGATGGCAGACAGAAGCATGTTTGTAGAATGTAACTATTTCATCACAAATAATTGAACTAGTAACATTTTGCTGACCTCAATTATGCCCCCCAAAAAATGTTCACACTCTACTAATTACAAACTCAAACACTGCGCTACCCCTCCCCACTCCCCCAACGTATAAGCGCTCCCTTTAAATTTCTCAGACACTCATTGTTTAGCTCTTTTGGACGGACTCTGGGAGAGTTTGAAATGATTTTAGCCGTGATTTAATTGTGCTTGTTAAAGAGTGATGTCAGCACAATGGAGAGCGAGGCCCTAAATCCACTACATTCACCCAAAATACAGAGAGCAGATAATCACTCGTAACGTCTGCGAAAACAGTTATTATATTCGCCCATCGCCTGGCTGAAGCTGCTAAAACTAATCAGCGTTATTCCCTATTTTTCTCTGGGAAAAAAAAACAAAAAAACGATCAGAACTTTTTTGTCCTGAAAACTGTTTTTCATTTAAAGAGACAGTGTTGCATTTCTCACGCATCAGGAGTCAGATTGAGACTTTATTACGACTAGTCTAGACACCAGGGTTTATTCAATGAAGTTACACAGAAATGTTTAATAATTATATGTTTTGTTGTTCCCCCCATTATTCAAGGTAGACAACACAAAAAAAAATTCAGAAAAAAAAGAAATGCATTTTACGTATATAACATATTATTGCAGTGATGAAGTTTTAAAGAAATTGTTATGAGCTTTTCTCAGTCTAGCCTTTTTAATTAATGTTACACATATTATTTTTATGCTATCTTCACCCACAATAAGCATTTGGAAACAAAAAGGAACACAGAATTGGGACGGAAATGTGTATATACTAGTTTTGTAAAAGGCAGTAGATATCTTTTGCAAGGTTTAGGGTTTTGTGTATGTTTCACTATGATAAAAAAAAAATGATAGGAGCTGTAGCATAACAAAAACGGAAACTGTACAAAAATGTACAAATTATGACTCACAACTGGATTAGGCCCACCTTTATAGAGAAGAATGATTTAATCTTACTCAGTTAACATTACCACATAAGATTATCTATGGGTCTACAAAACAGGATGGAGCATAGAATTTCAGTAACAATGATAACTACTGTAGCAGACCACTGTTTCTCAGAAGAGCAATGGCAACCGATAAAAAACTTTATCCAATCATCCATTTACACAGTACACCAAATAAATAAATCCTTGTGTGATCTTCTTAAAATATGCCAAGTGATTAATCTTAAATTACTAAACCTGTTTGCGTTGCAAAAATAATTTCGAAACAGCACAGATTGCAACATCACAATGTCTATATTTTATAAACTCATCTGATTCATTATAAATATATAACCATTAAGTATTATCCATAGGTGTGTCCCGATACCAAAAAAATAAAAGCTTTCCCACAGGCTAGGCTAACCAAAAATTCACAGCTAAATCAGTTGAAGACAGTCATATCTGCCAATATTAGATCTGCTATACGTTTTTTGGGGATAATTTTAAATCGTGACTAGCTACTCCATTAAAACAACAGTTACATACAACACAACCAAGCTTCTGAGTGTAAGAAAAATATATTTGTACTGGTCCCTGGGCAACTGTATGTCCCACATACATTTTTCTATTATAGGCCTTTAAAGTAGTGCATTGATAAAAGCGAGTATTTCAGAGGAGCCTCTACCTATAGTTTTCTGTTTTTAAATAGCACCTTTGTACAATTCTAAATGTAACAAAGTATTCTCACATGTTTATTTGTATCAAAGCGATGGTCAACTAGCAACATTTTTGGGGGGGGGGATTCAAAAAGGAAGCATCATTTGCATCACTACACCATTTACCGGTACAGAACGAGTAAGAAACAACCTATTTTAAAACTTGAGCTGTTGTTTTTCTAGTTTTGTAATTTAAACAGGTGTTTTGCAACCTCCAGATTATACTCGTGGCATAAAAAAAAACTGTAAAGATCTCCACTTAATCTTAAAGCTCCCGTTCTCTGCAGAGAAAGCAGGTAGTTTAATCCACTGACTCCTCGCATGTAAATAAGAGTCCAGAACAGTGAAGAGCTTGGTATCAGGGATAGCGATGCTCCTAACCTGGGCCCCTGTGCTACTCAGAGGATCGGGGAGATACAGAGCCACGCAGGATATCAGAACGGATGCACTGGCACTTTAACCCTCCTAGTTATTAAAGCACTAATCTGCTAAACATGACCAGGTTAGCACCTTTGCCACTATTAATAAAACAAGGCTCTGGAGTGCAAGTCAGTGCCTTTTTAATGTTCCAGATCTCCTCCCCAGAAAAAGGATTTGGTTGTTTTAAACACATTAAATATTCTATAAAAGGCTAAACACATAAAATGTTTTTTTTTTTGTTTTTTTTTCTGCTATTGAGCTCTGTATTTTAAAAGGAGTGGCTTTAACTTCAAACTTATTATATACATTTTTATTTCAAAATGACTCTCCCCCCCCCCCCCAGCCAATATTATGGGTTAATAATTCCCATTGTCGTCGCCCCCCCCCCCCCCCCCATTATCTTCTCCGGGCTCCCTGCATTCTCAGGGCTCCCTGCACACACGCTGGATCATTTCTGCCCTTGGCATTCCAGGGGTCACTGGGCTGGAAGGGCTGTACTCTCTTGGAATGGAGGAAAGCACTCGCCAGTTTACACTCCCTGGGGGGGCAAACGTCTCCGACTCCCAGACAGGTCAAAGTCTTTACCAGCCAGAGGAAATCCACCACAGCAAGAAAGACAGGCACTTATTAAACCAGTGACACTACATTACAACGCCACAACGTTCCTTTAAACACACAATTGTCAAAACTTAATCTCACGTAGCAGATAGACAAAAAATAAATAAAATTGCTAAAGACGCCGTCCTTGTTATCTCTCCAGCTGTCAGAAACTTCATAAAGCCAAGAAACAATGCAGTCTTCACTAATGCATGATCTTATGCAGCGTGACAAAACATTACTGAAAATAAACCAACAATGTGAAAATGCATGATGCAAAACAACAAGAGAGGAGAGGCTGGTGAGGATCCTAATGGATGTGATTTATCTGGGTTTGATTGCGTGTTAATCGAGGTTAGGTGTATTAAGCGAAATGTAATTGAAACAGACACAGACATCCTGACAGATAGACAAGATACAGATGGATAGTGAGAGAATGGGGAATGGGGAACGAATTAAGAAATGTTTTTCATGCAACAGGAAGACCGACACACAGATACGGAAATATACTACTGACAGATACCGAAAGACTTTTCAAAGGGCAAGAGGTTCAGTTCATATGATGGTGTGTGATATATATATAAATCCAGATACTGTATACAGTTAGAATTACAGTAATCTACAGGAAATTGATGGCCAATTATTGATTTTCTTCAAATGTAAGGACTTACAGTATTTGATGGATTTTTATAATATGGAAAATACCCGTTTAACTAAATTACTAAGGATTTCTGTTGAGTAGCACTTTAAAAGCCATCAACCCCTCACCTTGGCCCGAGCTGGATTCTGTCCCCTAGCTCCACAGCATTCAATTATACAGCTAAGGAATGTGCTGGCTGTTTCACTGCAGTTGCCACAAATGTCTATTTTTTTTTTTTCTTTTTTTGGAATTAGAGTTTTCCAAGAACACCCAAGCCAGCTGGTTGCACATTTCTCACCTAACACAACAACTGTTGCAGTCCATTTTGTTCTCTCTTATTAAGACTAGCAACTGTTGTGATTCCTTTGCTCTAAATCCAAGGCATTTAGCCTGCGAGTGAGTCACTTTTAAAATGTTATTAACGAAGAAAAAAAAACAAAAAAAACAGGCAGGAGCTACACCTGTTAAGCTGAGCAACTGGACACTGAAATGCCATCCTAATTTTTAGCAAATTACATCAGACAGTGAATAGAGGGGCATAGGAAAAAGAGCTGGCTGTGCCTATTAAAGACTGCACCAAATGCTTAATGCGAAATGCCGTTGCTTCATAGCTTTGTTCCCGGCGTTCCCTTCATTGAAAGTCCGGCACAGAAATGTCATTTGTTGTCATCTTTAATCACAGTATTGTCCATTAACAGCTTCCTTTGGCTTATGCATTCTTAACTATACCACATTCCCTTTGTGACACAGAAATATTCTCGATTTGCTGGCAACTTTACTATAACAGTAATAGCACTTTACTTATTATCAGATATTAATTAATACAATATTTTAAAGAACAAGCCTTATTACAGAAGTGTTCGAAACTATCCAGTAACACCACCTTACAGCTTATAGAAAAACACTGTCCTCTCTTCAATTTAAACTGAATCTCTAATATATTTGAGTTGCTAAAAAAATGAACAGATCACATTTAAATTGGTTGAATCAAAAATAAAAAGATCATTTTAAAAAGTCACTAAATAGACAAAGTTTGAATCACAATACTTCTGTCAGCCATAATTATACTTCGCCCAAGATCCAATATTGGCTGGATGAACTTGTTTAAGGTTTATATTTCAAACATTGATTGTTTAAAATCAATCCAACATGGTTTCCCTAATACTACCTCTAAGAATTCCAGACCTTTCAGTGATAGACGTTGTACTATGTACAGTATTATTAGTATTATTTGTTTATTTAGCAGACGCCTTTATCCAAGGCGACTACAGAGACTAGGGTGTGTGAACTATGCATCAGCTGCAGAGTCACTTACAATAACGTTTCACCCGAAAGACGGAGCACAAGGAGGTTAAGTGACTTGCTCAGGGTCACACAATGAGTCAGTGAGTGAGCTGGGATTTGAACCGGGGATCTCCTGGTTACAAGCCCTTTTCTTTAACCACTGAACCACACAGCCTCACGTAAATAGGAATGAGTCAGTACCCAGTATTCACTGTGACACTTAGTTTGAGGATTAGAAACCCCTTTGCTCCAAATGCTGGGAGATGCTGTAAAAATCTATGTTATATGTATTATAATACTTTTTACATAGTGTTTTAAATCTGGGTATACAAAGGGATTGAAATGCAATGGCTGAAATTATTCAACGGACACGCAAATATTGGCCATCAAAAAAAATAACTCAAATGAACCCTGACAAGCTCTCATCACCAGGGTTAGACAGCATAGTTGTTTTGTCCACTAACTGATCTGATCCTTTTTGACTGTTACACTAATGGCATTAATAAGACAAAATTAGTATTTTGTACAGTAAAAGGATCTTCTGTCCCTACACAGAACACACAGCACACCAATATATTCCTTACTCTAGGCACAGTATGTATTTTGCTGGCTCTGTATATTTCTCAGCAAATGATTGCAACATTTTACACAGGCAGAAAACTGCGAGCCTTGAAATTCGACCCTTGCTATTTTTAATCGTTTGATTGGGATATTAACTCATCGAGTCCTGTCCAGATTGGGCGGATGAAATTTCCCAACCTCAGGATTTTTTTATATGGAGTGCCAGACATTATCCCTGAATGTCAAATCTTAACAACTGACTTCTAAAAAATATCAATTATTGTTTTCCAGAGGGGAATTCCAATAGATGGTGCTTTTTGTTTTGTTTTGTTTTGTTTCGGTCTCATCAGATCCGCACAAACGCATTTTAAGGACTTATTTTAAACCTTTACTTTAGAAAAAACTTTTTTTTCTGCCTGTATTCCTCTTAACCTTGTTGTCTTTGTAGAATCGAGTCTTAATGAATTTTGATACTTTCATTTAACCTTGAGATTTTTTTTGGGGTGTGTGTGTTTGCACTGGCTGTATTAAAACGCTCTAGGGTTTTATAACCGTTCAAGCTCTTTTCCAACCACCTTGTAACAGGTGGGATAGAGCCCCCTCTCCACATACACTTTCTCAGACACATAAACACACACTTCTTTTATACAACAAAAACAAGTTCTTGGCTTGTATTACACTAGACAGAAGCTTAAATAGTGCTGAAGATGATGTATTTATTATTTATGTAAGTTGTAAAGTTTGCCTGTTGTAGCAGCTGGTTTCCAGGGAAATGCCAGGGTCTACGGTAAAACGAACAGGCTCAGCTTGTTTATTTAACTGTATACTGTTCATTTTTCTTCTAGGCTTCAGCTGTTGGTCGGTTATGACGACAGGTCAGGGCTTGTGTAGAGGACCCGAAACTCCCCAAGTTTCAAATCCCAAATCTCTAGCACATTAGACAAGGGCTTTTTATAAACACAAATAATGAAGACAAGGTAACAAAATAAACATCCAGTTTCACTGCTTTAAATGTAATCGGTTGCTAATTTTCCATATTTTATATATATATATATATATATATATATATATATATATATATATATATATATATATATATATATATTTTGCCAGTTGAAATCTGGAGAAAAGCCCACATACTTCGATTTTTCTTTTTTGAAAAAGCACACCCCAAGTGTATCATCACAACATTTCTAATAATTATAAATAAAACTGTGGGCGAATGTAATTAGAGATAATGTCAGCGAGTTATGTGACCCAAACCCTCCACCTAATATGCCGTATATCATGTTGAAACACATAAAAATACAGGCCTGCTTCCCTGCGAGGTGTTCAGTTACACTCCAGAGTGGATCAACTCAGCGACTTCAGCAAAACGGTGCATTTGTGCTAATATTGTTCACTTCAGCACAATCTAATAGTATTTTTGAAACAGATAGGGTTCATTTTTAACTGGTAATTCATAACGATGAAATGTCCTGTCTGCTTTCTTCAGGCTGAATTAAAGCTCTTTCACAAAATCTTTAAAGAAAAAAAAAAATCCACTTAATTCACGTTTTACAAGCCTGCACAGTATTCTTTGCTCTTGAAATATCCCCATTAAAACAGAGAGTTTCGGTTTCAGGGTCTAATTGAAAATGTAAATTTAAATGCCAAACGTATCCCTTTCTTCTGTGTAGAATACTGTAAAGGGGGCAGTGATTTCTAATCAAGGACAAATAATGTATGCCTTTATGTTTTGTATATCCCCTTATAAGGCTAATGCACTTGCTAGACAGTTTAATAAAGCTATACAGACACTGGGAATAGACAGACTCTTATTTTGATCAAAATCCTTTTACCAGTGAGTGCCTGTGTAGTTTCATTTCTGTCCATGAATACCAAGGTATCCAGGATTTTGGATTTAAAAGTCTGGTAATGCGCTGTGATCACAACATGCCCTTTTATGATATAAAATACTGTAAATAAGGAATCACAATAACCGCTTTATAATTATCTTATTTATGTTGCTAATTTTTTATTCAATGTAAAGACAGGTTTATTGTGTTAAAAAAAAAAAAAGTCAAACCTGGAACAATGAAGTCATGGAAACTTTCTTTTCTTTTTTTTTTCTTTATGTACTTTCTTATCATGACACATACAAACCAGCCTCCTGGGTTATATTTACCCAAACTGTCTCACTTTCCTTGATATTATTTTATGGGTTTGTTTTCCTAGAATGAAGCATTATAACTTTGCATTCTTCTCAAGGTCAGTGCCAGGCTTGGCGTGTGAATATTTACTTACAGTGCTTTTCAGGCCAGTTCTGCTGTATTTGCATCAAATATTTTTTGATAAGGGACGTAAAAGATCTATAAAACTAAACCATAAATGGGAGAGGTGGAACAACACGAAAAAGGACAAAAGATCAATAGATTATTTTTATTTTTTTATATCTTTATTTTTCCACTGCTTTCCTGCCATTTCTCTTAAGGTGAGCGGGGAAAGTGGCAGTACCAGCAACAACAACAACAAAAAAAATATGAAATCCTGGGCAACTTACTAATATCCTACCAGGGTTAGCTTGCCACTTTCATTTAAAATCATTGTGCTTACATTAGTATTGATGGCAGCGATTAACTCTTACAATACAATTGGTTAACTGTCATCTCAATAACGTTGCTATCACAAAGACACACTCGCTTAGAATAGGGAGCACACTAGACATCAATAAAATACAACTACCCTAAGCTTAACTATCCACTATCAACCAGTATATACAAAATATATGGCTTTAGACTGTTGCATATATTAGAGCAGTAAAATACACCACATTTAAACCCTTGACAGAGTTTAAAAGCAGCACAGAATTAAATAAGTGCTATAAATACTGTACATCACGTTAATAACAATGCCTCTGTAAGCTATAACTGCAGTGTTATATGATCCTTCTCCATCTGAACAACCATTTTGGTATTATATTAAAATCATTATATTTAGAAATCACTTATTATGATGCTAAGCCAGCTGATCTGATAAGAACCAACAAGCAGCCCCCGGAGAGCAAAGGGACTCTGTGGCCAGCAGCCATCGTCTCTGAACTGGACGTACTGCAAGCGATTGATAACATGCTAAGAACAGGGTCATTGTCAGGTGTATGAGTTTGGTTAAGTTGAGGACAGAGCAAGATGTATAAACGTGTTTGAAGAGATCTGGTGTTTGCAGAAATATAAAATGGGAGAGTCTGGGGATACAAGCCCTTGCATACAGCTGCCTTATGGTGCAGTTATGAGCATGCAATAAACACCTGCCACTTGGCTAGGTGAAGGAGCAGCTCTGTGTCTGTGACCTGTTGTGGTCTGCATACAACAACATCCCTTTCTCCGTGGCCATCGCTTAACCCTAAACCTGCTGCTGTCTGCTGATTAAGAGTGGGCCAAACCTTTTAGCCACGTGGGCCAGTTTATCAACACTGGCGGTCTTACCACATCACAGTGTCATGGGAGAACCTGGTATCATTAATTACCCACTAATCAGTGTAAAGCAGAAACCAGAAAGCAGGGGGGCCGTCAACATTTAAAATACTGGTGTCATATATATATATATATATATATATATATATATATATATAAAAGCCTTACTACATATCTTCATAGAGTTAAAAGAACATAAGAAATGCAATTAAAGAGTTATTCCTTTTCTGTCTCAAGCTTTAAAGGCTTGTGTCCCTATCACGTGGAGATTGCCAGAGCGACTACTTGCTAAATTTGTCTCTGACTACACAGTTTTAAAAGTCTCCTCTTTGCCCATGTAGGGTCATACGGTTTCTGTGGCCTTATAAATGCTGTGGGGGTCATGCTAAAGCGCTTGTAAATAGACTTTCTTAAGGTGACGGCAGGTAAGGACAGGAAATCAAAGCAGCGGTTTTATTTATTGTGTGATCGTATTTTACGCACTTGTTATATTTCAAAGGAAGCATTGTTTTTTTTATATATTTATATTCATTAGCCTAATGTCAGTTTAAAGACTGCTGAGAAGAAAGCACTTTATATCCTACACTGGCACACAAACAGTTCTCAAAGAGTAAGGTCTTTGTCATCATTTTTTTTGTTTGCACCTTTTTTTTGTACTCAGTTACCCCAGTGAACAATCCCCTTGTTAGCAAACTGTTAAGACAGAAGCTCAGTACACAAATTGCGCTCGGCCAAGCAAATTTGTTTTGCAAGGGTGACCTGTTTAATCATCTCATTTTCTTTGCGGACGTTTATTCATCTGGTTTCCACGGTTACAGGGAACATTAAGGAGCTAGAGTAATAAGGCTTGAGAGTCAAACAGGTAATAAAAAAATGAACGCCATTTTCCACAAGCTGAGGACACGCGGTGAAATGAATCAAGGGACGGGAGAGAGGACACTGGGGTGAAATGGGGGCATTAAATGTTTTCCAAACAATTAAGACTCCAACTGGTTATTTTACTCAGAAGAAATATCAGGTGATGTATTTATGGAAATGACACTTCCAGCCTTTCTGGGGAGAAGCAGAGTTTCCTTTAAAGCTGTACACTGCCTTTTAAGATATTCAGATTATTAACATAAGACTTCCTGCTGTCTCGTCACCTTGCTTTCTACAAAAGTAAAAATGTGATTGTCATTACTAATCTAATTACATCATGACTTTTTAAAGAAGTTGCGAATGATTCCAAAGTTGATATTTTTGTTTTTTAAATACTGCATTTTGTTGAAAGTAAATAAAATAAATCAACAACTCGATGCGCCTGGTTTTACGTATCAGATAATTTGCCCCCCAAATTCAAAATAGTGATTTATTGTAACACATGTATACATACAAATGTCTGCAACAAATGCCAACTTAAACAGACCTTTTAAAGCAACACTGACGGCCATCTCAGTCACATTGCACAGTATAACTTTTTTTTTCAATTCAAAATAAAGAGAGCCTGGCATCATCACAGCTGGGGAGTAAGTAAAAACGCTGACATTTATTTGTTTAATTTCAGGAGCCCAACAAACTTTTTATTAACTAGTTTGCCAGAGCAGCAAAACAGAATCAATCATAACAAAACTTTTGTGGATGTAATTTAAGAAAACAAACAAAAAAAAAAACTTGCTGCAAAATCTTAAGCTTGCAGATTGCCTGAAATTACAAAGTGACGCCCTCCAAAATAAATAAAAGATAACTGTAAAACATTTGGTCACCTCTCAAACCACATGTTGAGCTTTGTCGAATCGAGCAAATAAATGCTTCTGAAACGACTGCAAACTTAAAATAAGTCCCCCCCACCCCCCCCCCCCCCCCAAAGTGAACATGTTCACCGTGGAGGGAAGAAATGCTAAGCTCTACCAAAGAGACAGCCAACTGTTCTGTTCAGAGCTCCTAACAGGTGTGAGGCCTAAGACGATGTAATCCTATCAAGTTTCAGAGTTTTTTTAAAAATTCAGTCAAACACCAAACCCCCCCCCCCCCCCTCCCCCCTGCGATCCCCCAATCTGTTGCTGGTGACACAAGCGAACAGCTGGGAGTCACATTTATCACGTACCGACAGTAATTATTGCTGGAGCTGGCCGCTTCTGACCCAACCGAATAGAATGTCACATTAAAAAAAAGTATCTACTGAGGAAGAGCTCAAAACTGGGCGGCCATGTTTGCAGTCAATTACAAGAAAGGACAGGATATCGAATCTTTGGCTAGCAAAGCAAACGGTGCTGAAGGTGACAGCCAAGAACACTAAGAAATAAGTACATGTGGGTGTTTAAAAAAAAAACTCAAAGTAAAGCAGAGATAAGGAGCTAATGCTGACGTGTTTGAATTTCAATTCCTAGCTAGATCTGAAACACATTTTGTAATCGCTGGAACAAATAAATAAATATTGAAAGCTGACCAGGTTTATGATAATTGCATAGTATGTGTTTGTTCATGTAAATGATACAGTACAACATATGGAGACAAAAAATAATACCTTGCATATGATCAATGACAATTATAAAAACAGAGAATTTCTATCAATAATCTCTCTTATACTGCACTTTTAGAACTGTTAATGGTTTTCTCTCTTTTTTTCTTTTTTTATAAGCGCTGTGCAGAAAGTGATTGCAGTTTTAATTTCATCGAAGTGGCTGTTCGGTAATAAAAATATTACAAGTGCTTCAAAGGTCAACAGGGTTTGCATGTTGTAGCGAACGAATGCAAAACAGTAAAAAAGTTTTTTTCATATTTTAAACAAATGAAGCTCCTAGAAAAACATCATTGCTTTTTCATAAACACAGGATTTTCCCTTACCTTGGAGTCTACTAGCTACTGAACGCTGCTGCTAAATAATCTAACTTCATTTAACATTGTGAATAATATTCTAATATAATAATACGGAAGTCGCTGTCCACAACACTCTATACAGAGTGAATTTACTGACAAATGGTCCTAGAAAGTTTGAAGTGGGATGGGTGGGTGTGGGGACATGTTGATAAAATCAACAGGACCACCCAAAAATCACCCGAATCACATCAGTGTCTCCCCTTTGCATGTGTCAGGGCTGCATTCAAAGTTTACAAAAGGAGATAACTGGTTTATCACTTTAGTATCAGTAAACGTATCAGCTCGCTGTGTCCACGTTGCCTTATTTATACTTGTATTATCAAGAAGCAGCGTGGCCTCTGAGCTTAGTGCGAAGAACTTGGAACCATGAAATCCTGGTTTTGCATTTCATTTCTCTGAAGACAGACAGGTTAAGTAACCTCTCTGTCACACCAAGCTTTAAGAAAAGGGGTACAATGCACAGGATAGCTAGCCTGGCTAAAAGAGTGCTTTTTCTCCTTCTGTGATATTAGCCGGTGACTCCTAAAGACTCCTACCACATTTAAACAGATTAACAGTAGCATTTCGCACTTTGATAATCTTCCTTCCAGACAACTCAATATCCAAAGCATGCAAATCAATTCTATGCAGGCCTCTCTTGCAAGCCTTTAAACAAAATATTATACATCATGTCCCCGACTGCTTTTCTGATATAGCTTGAACTTTGAACTGCTTGAACTGCATTCTACACTGCCTGACCCTATAGTAGATCACTGTATTTGTGTCACTGAAAATGCTGCCTCTGTTTCAGAGTCAGTAGTCAGAATGCCCAACCAACAGGGGCATTCTCTCATGTATTTATTTTTGTTCTGCAACCTCCACTCCTAGTTCTGAAAAGCCGAGTTTCGCATGCAGCACAGTATTGAAAAAGCTACGTTTCTGAATGTTAAGCTAACAAAAAAAAAATCTATCTATTTCCCAGAAGATTTAAAAAATAAAACAAACAGGAGCCTCAGGTATTACTTGTTAATTATTTCTGGAGTATGTCGTTAGTTTCTGAGTATTAATTAAGCTATTACTCTGTATCGGTGATGGGGCGCTTTGAGGTTTTAATTATGATCTAGCAACTGGATGAGTGCACAAATACTCCTGGGGAGAAAGGGATGATAGTGTCACTCGGCCGGTTTTAGGACACACTCTAGTCATGCCTGTCCCTCAGTTCTAGGCAAACTGATCTGTCTGGACAGACAACGCTTTTGGATCATTGTAGGTTCGGATGATTTTGAAACAACTTAAACCATGTGTTGCTCACTTTCAGATGTTTGTTTTTTTTTTCCTAAGGATCCAGTGCAGTCCTGAAGCGGAACCCAGCACATTGGTATTATTGTTCATTATCATCAATACAATTACAAATGTAAGCTTGCAAAACTATCAGGAAATGAACAATTCACCAGGACGCCTTCCACAAGTGTACTGATACAGCAGGTGTTTAAATGTTAATGGATATTTGAGTGCACATTTGCATGTTCTTGCACAAACACACGCAACACATGCGTGTTGGCATTATTCCTTTTTATAGTTTATTACTTTTTAGCGTCTATTTTATTTGAGCCTGATTTAAACCTCCTTTACCATCACTATTATTACTAGGATTTTTTTTTTTTTACAATTTAAACGTGAACGTTGAACCCAGTGGGGTTTCTCATAATAAATGAAACCGGATAAGCTGCTTGTAACAACAACAAAAAAGTCTCAGCAACTGTTTCTTTGTTTTTTTTTAGTGTAAGGATCAATTGAAAAGTCCAGAAAACTGCTTTTACGAACATAACCTACTATGGCACCACCTGAGACCTTAGCTCCATGTTACACCAAATCCAATTGAACCCCCTTGGTATTATACGCATCACCTTCTTATACTGTACACTGTAGCGTACATGTACACAATATATATAGCATGCAGTTAATATACATATCTATGTGTGCATTGTATATATAAGAACAGAAGGGCATCAACTGACGCCACGATACTAATCATTGCACTGCCGAACGTCACTCATCCATGACAGAGCTGTGGAAATATAACAATCCCCCAGGAGAAATCAGCATAAAAGGGGTTAAAGACGTGGGATCCATATTTTTTTTTTTTTTTTTTTAATGGCTCTTCCTGAATTTATTTCGCAACTCTCTTAATCTAGAGTACACAACGTTTCCATTAACATAACCCAGCCCCCTCATAAAAATTCCGGCTAGTTTAATTAAAAAATGTAAATTTACTGTCATCTAAGGAGCCTGAGAATTAGGATGGCAACAGCCTTTTTTATTGCTTAAGACATCAAATTGATTCAGTTATTATTAAATTGTGGGAAAGGTTACTGAAGGCTACAGACTTTGGATTGTTTTTCCCCTCCATTTACTCTTGATTTCATCCGTGCTTTTTTTTTTTTTTTTAAATAAAAAAGTTTTATCAGAGCTATCTGGACTGCCTGTGATGTTAACAATATTCTGTCAAAACTAACAACCAAAAAAGTCTGTTTGTATTAATTATTTTATTTATCACATTATTATTATTATTATTATTATTATTATTATTATTATTATTATTATTACTCTGCATTTTCCCTTGCAACACTAAATATCCAACACTCTCATCAGCAAATAATGTATAAGGCAAGTTGAGTGAACAGATGCCAATCATCAAATTATGAACTGGAAGCTGGGTGAGGAGCTCTCAAGGGTGTGGGGGGAAGGGGGGGGGGCACACAGGACAGTGTTAGCAATAATAACCATCTAAAACAACCCCATCACAAATACGGGGCACTGTACCTTTAAGATGTCAGGGGAGGGGGGAACAAACAACTGTTCAGAAATATCCCGCAGTTAAAACAGAAAAACAACTGACAGTGGGCCACAACTTCTAACTAAGACTCTGCTGACCTGTATTTATATTCACAGTCAGCACAGGATATACAAATGCATAGAGTATTGCCTAGTCATTTTGTCGTGCTAAAATTTGCAACACCCTTAATGGCTTGGTAACTTGCTAGCTAACAAGTTCCAGCTAAACAACAACAGCCACCACCCCCACCTGGTGACTACTAAAAGATTTCAGCAATGTTCTATCGCACCAATTAGAAGAGATGCAAGAACACATTCAAAAAGAAAGCTGTGGGTGTCTAGTGCTAAACCGACTCCTCTAGTCCTAAATAGAAATCAAAGGGGAACCGTGTAAAAGACAGAGCTACAGATACTGTAGCTACTAATTTCTTCTACCCCGGTTTCTGTTTACAGTGTTGCAGGGGAGGTGAATTGAGCTGTCTGTGCTGTTCCAGTATCATCGAGGAAAAAACAAAAACAAACCCAAATCAGACCTGTATTCCTTTGTAACGTATGTATGTCTACATACGTTAAAGCATCACAAACAACACTTTGTTTTCATTGTCCCCCTTGGCAACAGCTCCTCAGGCCATTTGCTTTAATGACAGATAGCCCATTGCAACGCCACCACCAACAAACACCCCTATGCGCTGTTACTGTCACTGAAACATTCTTGGAAAAACAAAAAAGGATAGAAAAAGTCTGTTTTAGTTTCAATACTAAGGCTTGGGAGTTTCGATTAAACTGTCAGCTTACAAACAGACCAAAAAAAAAAGCAAAATAAAAATCTCTAACTGCTGTATATTTTGTCAAAACTACACTTTCGTTTTAATTGACATGATAATTGTACAGCAGAAACAACATATAAATCACTTGACAGCCCCGGTTAATAGAGTGTGTATACACAGACAGTGCTTTACTTTAGCATACTGCACTTTCAACCAAGTATAGTAGGTTCAGTATCGGATTCAAATGAGATAACCCTTATGTGCGGTTCTATTATCTTTTTGGTAAAACAATACAAAAGTGAAATTCATAAAAGTCCACTTACCATATTCAGAAAATTCAAAGTTATATCCACTCAGACATGTAACTTTCATAATATATATTACTCAGCTCTGTCGGTTTCAAAGAATTGGAAAAGAAAAGACCAAAAAAATAAAAAAAAAAACTTCCTTCAATAATGAACTAAAAACTCTTTGACATGTAATCTGTCAATAGTTTGCCAGAGAGAGAAATGTTGGCTGCCATGAATGGATGTGATTGGCAGTTGCAATTTAGCCCCGCCTCCCTGTGGTTTAGGAGGGCAGGTGAAGCGTTTGCTCGCCCTCTCTTTCTCTCTCTCACACACACACACACACACACACACCAAGCTGTTGGTGATGTTCACTGAATGGGCTGATAGGAAATTACAGCAGAGCAGGAACCCTAGCAGTTTTTTTTTTTTTTCCCATGGTGGGTTGGCCTTTCTATCTCAGTGGTCTACTAGCCTTTTAACTCTCACAGTGTGGAACCTCCCACAGCTGTATTAAAAAGAAGAAGGAGGAGGAGGAGGAGGAGGTGGAGGTGGAGGAGGAGGAGGAGGAGGAGGGGGCACACCTAACAGTGTTTTAAGACCCACGCTGTACCTCAAAGAAGACACTTATGATAATGAAAGTACTGTATTGAATCATGTTTTTAATATCAGATATTCAAACACACACAACTTCTGTATGCATAAAAGGTATATATATATATATCTATATATATATATATATATATATACACATTATTAATAACATATTAGATATTTAAATTAAAATAGATTTTTGAACACACTAAAGAGTACATTATCTTTACACACAGGATTCTGTATTTAAATATTTAAATGTCATAAAAAAAAAAGTTTAAAAAAAAACACTGTATAACTTAATTGACGTTAAAATTAGGAGTTTTAGTTGAACAAAAAAAAGTTCACTGTTTAAATAGAAAAGGACAAATGACACAAATAATTTCATAGGAAAAATACATCAGTTTCTTACTGAAAGAGTATAATCTAATTTAATATAGCTTTTAAATTAGAACTTTCCAAATCTCCCAGAGACATGAGGATGTTCTCAGTCCTTTCATTATATATTTATGTATTTCTGTATATAAAAATAAGTTATAAATTATAAATACTTTGATTGGCTGGTGCCTACCTTTGAAACTCGTTTTATTATAATTTGTGGCCTTTATATATATATATATATATATATATATATATATATATATATATATATATATATATATATATATATATATACAAAAAGGAAATAAAAAAATAAAATGCTGATTAGAAGCCAGAATTATTTGTAATCTGATCCTGGAACAATTAATTGTAAAAAAAATATATATACATTCCTGGCTAGACACACCCTCTCTCTCTCTGCCCCTGAACTCCCTCTCTTTCTCCAATTCTCCCTCCCTCTCTCCCGCTGATAAGGTATCGGTTTCCATTGTAATTTCAGGTGAAATGATAAACGACAAGCCGTTACCAGGTGACAATGAATACTTTATAAGTCAAACAACTTATTTGCCTGGCAGTTTCTTCCTGAACAAAATGCAAAACCTCTTTTTTGGGGGCCTCTAGGTACATAATGTATTCATGGATTTGATTTATTTGCTTATTTATTTATTTATCTGATTCATTAATATAAACAATATTATATAAACATACAGTATTTATTACTAGATAACATTGATGATGTTTATTGATAGCATTCTGTTACCAGAATAATAAATGTCGTATTTAGAAAGTTCAAAGTCTTCGGTTAGGAATACAGTACCGATAATTAGACACCCTTTAAACATACAAGGCATGATTTTAATTTGTTTCATGCTTTTGCGGTATAAAAGGCATGTCATTTTTCCTTCCTCACAAAATAAAAGATAAAACAAACACCGCTTCTCATTGATTTATCAATTGGATTGAGAATTTAAACACGGACAATATGAACTTCCTATTCAATCCCTGGAAATATAGAGTGGATTGTTAAAAAAAAATGCCTTTATGTAACTTTTTATACAGATAAGCCCTGTGAAAACATCCACACCTAAAAATGTACTGTTTTTTTGTCTGAATTTGATAGATACATTTTAAAATGCCAACCACACCCACTGAAAAACAGACACGTCAGGTTTTTTTTACAGCAATCTGTAAAAATAAATCCTAATTTTTAGCATAAAACATTAAGCAAAAACAGAAAAATAGCTCATGCTTTTGTGTAAAAATGTTGGGTTAATTTGTTAGGCAAATGCCATCCTGATATGTATTCTGTACTATTGTGCAAGTCAGTTTCACACAAAATGGGCATGAGAGCAGATCTGGCAGATTTATTTTTTCATGACTGAATAAATCAGTATCAAAAGTGATGATTAGTACCCCTTTTCCACTGGCAAATCCAAGCCGCGAGGGCATGTACGGGTGAGTTTCCACTGGCTATTAGTGAAGCCGAGTGAGAACCAAACTGTGGCCTCACAACACATCTCAATCTGGCTCGGAGGCTGAGCAGGCCCAGGGGCGAGGTTAATGATTTCCGTCATTACTTTGCGTCAATCACTCAGAATACTCAAGGAAGATGAGCAACATTTCAGCAGTATTCAGTAATATATGAAGAACAAAGAAAACCATAACTTCTGGATCCGCCATTCTCAACTCAAACACAGCGTCTCTTCATACCGCATCATCTACACGCGACTCGACACGTTCATTGTGTGTGACGTCAGTTGCTCTGCACTGGAAAAACAACCAGGCTCCCTGAAGGTGAGGTGGCAAGCATCGAGGAATGGCAATGTATCCCACTAGAACAACTCATCATGTGAAATCACTGTCCTGGCTACCCATGGTGCTCCTTACCACCTATTGACAGTATTATGCAGTTTAATTAACATCTGAGCGTAGCTGGAGGATGGCAGTTTTATCTTTTTTCTAAAAGCCATACAAAAAATCCAGACAAACCAAAACAACACAATTTCATTTTTAAAACAATAAAAACATAACCTAGAACAAAAATATGAGACACAATGAATTAGTATAAACATCACTTCATTTAACTTCATTATGTTCCCTGCCAAAACTGTGTTTAAATAGGCAGAAATACAGTATATAAAATATCAGCTAAGTGAGTTATGAGTCGAAATGTTTTAGTATTTTAGTAGCTCAGCTGATGAGCAGACATCTGGTATGCTGTACTCCAGGGACACCCGAAACAGGAAGCCTTGAAAGGGCCTTAAAAGCTCAAAATTGTTTGTGTACAATATTTTATGCATGTAATTAGATTTCTTCAAGTTTAAACTCGGATGAGTGTTATGCGTTCCAGGTTTCCAGATATGCGAAGTGAGTGCAGATCCTGTATAAAACAGGATCGTCATCTTTAGTTGGCAATCTAATAACAAACCAGCTCCCTGAACATGTCAAGAGAGGGCCAGGTATTCTCAATGTGCCCCTTCAACTGTCCAATAGGCACCTCTGACTCTTCACTGCAGTGGACTGTGCTGGAATGAGAACGTTTTCGATATGGGCCACCTTTCACAGGTTAATTTTTCTCTGCAAAATACTGTCCTGTACTTATATGCCCTATGGACTGGCTAGTTTGCCTGCAATCTAGTCCTCATATAAAAGATGACACAAGAGGATGCACTTGCCAAGACCTTAAACAGCCACAAAACAGATTTAATTGACCATAAAACATGAGGCTACTGGTGTCTTCAAATAATAAAATAATAATAATAATTGTGTGTTGGTTTTGTATATATATACCAATACACCCAAGGCCTCATTTTTTATCACAAGTTTAAACACATTATTATTATTATTATTATTATTATTATTATTATTATTATTATTAATCATTCTTGATGTTTAATGTTATGTTTTAAGAAGGGTGTCCAAGAGGGAGGGGGGTGGCATGACATTCCAGGGGGGCATCAGTCAAAGGGAAGCCAAGCCAGACGTTTAGCAGCCCCTCACCGTGCACCCAGGGAGGGGCAGGTCTGACAGAGCGCTCTTCTAAGCAGACCGTTCCACCAGGACAAAGGCGAGGGCCGAGTTGAAAGATGTGAATTCTGTGGCTTTTGTGCTGGAAGCCCAGGGACCTGTCGAGTTAGAAATCTGACCTTTGCCTAGAGCTGGATTGTATTTGAACTCGCTTGCTGTCTCCGACGGTGGTGCAGAGCATGTTGGGGGGAGAGGAAGGAGGTAGAGGGGGGCAGGATCACAAAAGGAGGGAGGGAGGGGGGCGGGATCAAGGGGAACTCTACAACCCTCCCCATACATCTGTTTTTTTTTTTTTTGTGCAAAATCTGATTTATCCGTGATTTTCCAAAAAGGTTTACTTGTTATTTTTAACTATTGAAACAAAGCAATTTTTAGCATTGTATCTTTGTGTCAACTTCAGTGGAACTTTGATAAAATAAAATTATGATAATATAAATCAGGCTCCTTTTTTGTTTGTTTGTTTATTACAGGGAACTGAAAATATATAAAGCCGATTTTTTGTTTTACTTTGATATTTTCATATTTGTACATACATACACAGTAGGTAGAAATAAGAGGTATATACTGTACTTTCTATTTGCAAATCCTCTCATAATACACTTTTAAATCTTTTTATTATCATAATATATTTTTCTCCCCAGATTCAGACATTCATAATGCAGCATCCTTAATTGTGGTCCCTTGCAATCTGGTTTTTAAAAAGCAAACAGGAAAAAGGCACATTTTTGAATGCTCTCTCCATAATTATTTTAGACAGATAGCCTTTTCCCATCACAGATGAGCAAATATTTGTAAACCAGCTATCTAATGGAAAATTATAGTGAAATTAGAGCGAAATTCATGACGGAGAAATCCGATTACCGTTAATTTTATTATGCCATCTTAGCCCACACAGCATATTTTTGTACAGTTTTTTCCATAAATACCGATGCCAGGGGTCTCGGTAATCAAATAAAATTGAAATTCATCTTCCCATTAAATTCAATCAAGTGCAATTTCCAAAGCCTATCAAAGATTTTAATTACTAAATTATAAAATTCTCCGAAGCTAAATCGGGATGGAAAAAAAGCTCATCCTTATATTTCACAAAAACAAAAACCATGAAAGGAAAAAAGATATCTACCGGAAGATTGAATTAAGAGGCTGTGCTTCTTTTGTATTTATTTATTCTAAAGCTATCTCTGTATGCCGAGTCCTGGTTTAGTATTTTTAAGGTGCACTCCATTGTTTTCCTGCCCCTCACGTTTCTAGGTTATAATTAACTAATTACCACCCTAATTTCTTTCATAAACATTTGTGACCCAGACGAACACCGATTTATTCTATAACCGAAGAAGTGCCCAGAACACAAACAAGAAAAAATCATTCAATACAACATTTGACACAACCTCTCCTGTGCCTGAAAATTAGGCTTGCCCCACAGAATCAAGTATACTTGATTCTCATTATGCATATAAAAATTAAGTGGAGATGGCAACTTACTGTAAGGGATAAGCAGCATCTTATGAAAATCTGTCTTCAAACTCCCCTATTTTTAGCTCATGATGAAATCTGGTGACAGAAAATACTGTTAGTAATAATTAAATAAGGTTTGGTATATCTGAAAGTAATTGTTTCTAAAAACAGGTTTGCTGTTTATTCCTGTGTTTCAGCGCTTACATAGTTTTGTGAATACTAAAACAAACTTGTGTCCTTTATCCAACTGTGCTTCTGATGGACTGTGTGAGCTATATATTAAGCACATTCATATTTTTAAATATAAATAAATGACTGTAGTTACCATGGCATCACTTCCACTGTTAAATGAAATACATATGAAAAATAGACTACAAAAGGTGAGCTACAAGCAAAACTGAGTGCTATACACAACTCCTTTACGTTATTCTGTGTAAAGTATGCTTGCAGACAGGATGGTGTGTGTAATGTCTGTGTCTAAATATTGGTGCTTTCAGCAGGCTTGTACTTCCTGATCCCGAGTTTGTTTTTCAACAGTGCGGTTTGCATCAAACAATCCGGCTACCTAGCCACTGTCCCCATGACAACGGGACACTGCTCAGGTCACACAGTCGGCACTGTTCCCACCCACCCCCCTGCCCCTTGCGAAAGGGCCACTAAAACAACAGCACAGCACCCTCCAATCACAACAAAGCGCCGCCTCAAAGGGCACCTGCTGCTATTGTTCACTAAAGGCTCTTTAACTCCTCACACTGTGTGTTTAAACTGCACAAAAGTGAAGCAAATAAATAAATAAATACCTGGGAAATAACCCTAGAATGGGAAATTAGATAAATATTGCTTTTAATTGTGAACAATTGCCTTTTAACTCTTAAAGGAAAAAAAGAGGGGGTGGTGGTAGTGGTTAGTTAGGCCTGCGCTGTGAATATTATTAAACTCTTTAATCTGTTTGTTCCATACACAAGCTGGTGGGGTATTAAATAAGATAATCTTTTGTGTGTGTGTCATATGGCTGAAGATATGGATGGAGCTAATTTTTAGAGACAAATCTGATATTTGTCAACTGGTTACAAAAAAAAAAAAAACCTGGGGATTTTCTCCTAATCCTCCTATGGATGGGAAGGCACGTTAACGGTGAAATGCAGCTGACGATTTGCGCGCAGAGAGAGAGAGCAAGTGCTGGGTGGAACATTTAGCTCTTCTGCAGCGCAGTGCAAAACGAACCACACCAGTTGCCCTGCTCCGACCCGGCTTGCAAATCAGGTGCTTGGTGTCTTCTAATATAAACTGAAATCTAATCCACTTACTTTCATTTAAATGTGCAGGCCACAATGTCCATGACGGCAGGCTTGCCTTTTCAAACAAGTGCTCAATGATTGTACAGATGCTTGGCTGTGTCAGTGCATCACAGCCTTATACAGTTATAAAGTAAAACTACAGTACATACAGTATAAACCAGACAAACGTTTTGTCCACTTGACTTATTTTCTTGGTTTACCTGCTAAACTGCTAATTCTTTATGAATATGGCCCACTGTGGCAAATACAATGTTCCCTTCTGTGTCTCATCCCTGTAGAATAAAACACACACAAACCTTCCAGAAATTTCTAAAGTTGTGTCCTATTTAAAAGAACGGTGCTTTTAAAACACCTTTTAAAGGCTTAGACCGCAGTTGGCACAATAAAGACAACGTTTTTAAGGCTTTAATGTACTCGCCAGCCTTTATTTTAAACCAAATGTTACGGATCGAAAGTGACTAGAAAACTGACAGTGGAGTAGATTTTAACTGCAATGCCGATCTAAAGAGAACCCTTAGCTTTTCCCAGACAGGTAAGCTCTTCAAACCCAATACCTGGGAATGTAAAGTTCAAGGTTCTTTATCTAGTAATTAAGTAAGATTGTACAAAGATTAAGTACTGTACTACTACTGCCACTAATAATCCTAACAATATAAATAATCCTAATAGTAATACCTTAGTGGTAATAACGTATTTCTCCGTTTGCTCCCTCATAGACAAAATACAAAACTTTACAAGGTTACTGATAACCAAACTACTTAAACTACTACAAAGCAAACCGCCTTTGACAGTTTTTTTGCACATCTTTTATTATGAGAAAACCACAGGACAAGCCAATGTGGGAGTGATGAAATGAAGCATGGGGGGGGGGGGGGGGGGGGGCTGTTTGAAATTACTAGGGTGGGAACTGCTGGGTCACCTATCCAAACTAAATTCCCACAGCCTACTCACTTGGGCAGTGTTCATTGCAACACCTAATGTAACCTTCAGAAATGGTCACCTTTTGTTAATAATAATACAAAATCCAAAAAGATAGCAATAGGCTAAGCTGAAAAAAAAAGAAGAAATAAAATTACTAAACCTCTTTCACCGTAATTGACTGAACAGCAAGGACAGCAGAAAATTTACAAGCAGCCGTTAATAGTGTGAAGGGGACTACTCGGTCAAATCACAAATACTACCCCCCTCCCCTCCCCTCCCCACAACCCTCTCTCCCCCCTCCCCTCCCATCCCGTCCTCTTAAGCAACACAATCTGTCAGGTCGGCAATCTGCGGATTCCGGTAAAGTGCTGCAAGTGCTGCTGTTTGTGGAAAACGAAAGGAACAGCAGTGGCACAGGCAGAATCCAATCAGACTTGGAGCCTGGTTAAACATCATTGGACAGCACTATCTTATTCTGCGTCAGACCTCCTCAAAAGAAAGACAGGGATCAAACTTAAAACCCTGTGGCTTTATCTCTCCCTCATTTTCCATAAAACAACAAGCCAGAGAGCCGAGGACATGTGACTGTCATGTAGGTCAGGCAGATGGGAGGGGTGGGGGGGCTTTTAGATGGAACTGTTGAAAATAGCAAGCGGTAACCAGATTAGATCAATAAGGATTTTTTCTATCCCTGTCTTTGAACAGGACGGAGTGAGCGAGAGAGAGGGCTCAGATAGCATGGGCAGGCAACATGCTTTTTAGAGGAAAGGCAACTTTTTTTTTTCAAAGAAAGTGTTACAGGTGTTAGCAATCTTAAGTTACTATGTATGTATTTATTAATTTAATTTTGTATTCCACATTGTACTATTTTTGTACATATCTAACTTTGCATTTACATTTGTTTTAATAATATTTCTTTATTAATCCACTCAAGCGTAATAACTAAATCTGACGAGATTGAAACTTTATTTGTCTTGTGACCATCAGAGCCTCCTGTAACAATACCACATGCAATATCCACCAATGTACAGCCTCTTCATACAAAACTGAAATACTGCACAAGCACAAATTAATGATGTAAGGTAAATCCTCTGTATCTAGTAATGCATTTACATTATGTGTCTGTGATCACATGCCAGAAAGGTTTCAGGCCAGTGTCTGAAATGCCACACAAGCCAATAGAAATATGAGCTTTTCTTCTTAAATCGGTACTATTTGTCTCTAACTTCAGTAGACAGCATAGCTGTGTGGCCCAGTGGTTAGAGCAAAGAATAAGAGACTATACAGTCTGTCACATGCCTTGTCCTGGTTTATTTTCCTCCCTGGACCCAAGTCCCTCCCAAGCTGTAAACTCATTCGCAGCTTCAGCAAAGGGGATGTGGCATCGCAACTGTGCTACTCAGTTGAAAATAATGCGTGAAAAACAGTATATTTTAACAAAGGGAAAAGTCAGGTGTATAGGTGATATATTTTCAGAATTAATATATATTATGGGACAACTGAAAACTCTAGAAATAAGTCAACTGAGAGCACCACAAAACTGCTACTGTGTTGCCCGATTTAAAATAATTATTGATCAAAAACTGTGTCTGTCTGCACATGAGGTCCCCTTTCAATTGATTTTTTTTTCTAGCCGAAAAAAAATCTAATAGAGTTGCCATGAATTAAAGGGTGTTTTGCTTCAATTCATCTAAGCGACCTGACAATAATTTCTTTGTTGCCACGGAAACATGATAACACAGCTTTCTGCCTGTTGCACAACAATCAATTAATGCATTTGTGCTGATGTTTACTGTTCTATTTAGGTCTGAAAAGTCTGTTTCTCTTTTTCCAGTTTTCAATGTTTTGTTTAATAAATCCTGAACTACAAAAGAGGCTGTAAAAAAAGAAAAAGCCAGGTGGCTGTGTCTGGGACAACACCATATAAGGGAAAGCCTCTTTGTATGATTTAGAAATTCAACTAAAACTGTGTCAACAACTCTCGTCGAACTGCAAATATATGAAGTGTTTCTATTTAATGACAGTTGTTTTATATAACCAGCAAAAGGCTGCTTCTTTTATCCTTGTTCTTCCTAAACATCAATCTACTTTCTTGCAGAAGTGATCCTGTATTTGCTTAAGTGGTCTGCTGTTGACATTGCTGAAAGACATACAAAAATATAAAACTGCCATATCGAACACAGTTATTATTAACTCATTAAGTCTGGTTGTCCTAGTCACGGAGTAAATCACATTAGGTGCTCGCTTGACCATTCTGTGCATGGGACAGTGGGACCATAGGTTCATTCTTTGACTGTAGGGTGCTATGGAAACCCTACCTTTGTTCTGACGGATCGAATCAGCAGTTATTTTTAGTGGTTTAAAAAAAAAAAGAAAAAAGAAAACTCTTGGAATGTGCATATGAAAAATTTGAAATTATGAAAACAAGGAAAAAAAATATTGATCCCATTCTCAAAAACAGGCTTTATCCTGTAAACTGTGGAAAGGTGAAAGAATATATTTGGGGCTGTACTTCAATCTAAATGCAGTATCTCATTTAATACCTTTAACAAAGAACAAAGATCACCTGTATAGAAAGACTCTCTGTTGGTAGTGACCACTTTTAGATGATGTTAAAAGCAGGGAAAGCAGATATGGGTAATTCACAGAATATATGCAAGATATGGCCATTGAAATGGCTAAGTGGTTTGATCACGATGATTCGTATGCATGCACTAATTACTAGCTCTGGTCATTGTAACTGAAATAACCCTAACCCTAGCTCTGGTCATTGTAACAGAAACTAATAAACACAAAGTTCTATCTGAAACCCCCAAAACATGAGAGTTAAAAGTAAGATCGGTCTATTGGAATATCCTGAAGACAGTAAGCTGAGGTTAATAAAGAAGCGAATATAAAGTTTTCAGATGCCTGATGGCCTGGTGTAGCCTTTGTATGGAAATAATAAGACGTTCCATCTTTCAAAGATGTACTTTTCCTAAAGAATTGTTGATTGCAGTGTGTCCATTACTCTGAGAGATTATGATAATATTCCACATTGTGCTCTGCGTGATGCACTGGAAATTCAATACTCAAAAGGTTAATGCAATCAATTAAGATGACAAAGGAGTAAAGTAAAACCCTTATGCTTGCTAAAAGGATCAAGAGAAAGAGAGGAAAGAAAGGTATTGAAAGCTTGAATGGAGAAAAAAACACTACTCAAAAAACTGTCATCCATCCTTAGTGATACCATAGCAGAATGCAGAAGAAAAAAAACAGCAGAGGCTTCTTTAATGTTGAATTGTGCTGGTTACCACTTAACAGTGCCGTAAATAAAAACAAAAACATGGGCTGCTAACAATCTTTTTTTTTTTTCTTTTGATGAAAAATGGACTTGCTTTGATCCCTTCACGGCTTCGTAACTTTTCGGAAAGTTCTCACTTTGCATACTCTGAAGAGCAAGGTTTTTGCGATCAGGTCAAATATGTAATTATACAACTTTCAGTTTCTGTTTATGTCATGGCCCAGATCGTTCATGACAGTAGTTGAACTGTACAATGTAACAATGAAGGCAAGGTCAGACTGACACCATTATTATTATAATCCATATTAACGTTTCCAAAACCACAGAAGGAGGGTAAGCTTTGAAATTCTGGCAAATCGAGAGGAAAATTAAGTTGCAAAATCTGACCAATAATGTTTTTCCACTGATTCATATCTACAATGCCTTTTTTTCTCAATATTTCTCAATATAAGGTCCAGTGGTTAAAGAAACGGGCTTGTAACCAGGAGGTCCCCGGTTCAAATCCCAGCTCAGCCACTGACTCATTGTGTGTCCCTGAGCAAGTCACTTAACCTCCTTGTGCTCCGTCTTTCGGGTGAGACGTAGTTGTAAGTGACTCTGCAGCTGATGCATAATTCACACACCCTAGTCTCTGTAAGTCGCCTTGGATAAAGGTGTCTACTAAATAAACAAATAATAATAATAATAATAATAATAATAATAATAATAATAATAATAATAATAATATTTGTTGGAAATGATGCAATGAAATGCAGAATTGTCTTAATGCTGCAGTTATGGGGCACCACCACACACAACCTGATAAAGATCTCAGTTAGGAGTGTGCTGAACTAATGCAACCCTGTCACATCAAATCGAGGGGAGTACACCCCCTTTCTACATGAGAAAACACACACAAGCCTCCTACCGCCGATGGAAGTTAACAGGAGCCCACAGATTCATCAGTAGTTTCATTCTGGTTAAAATAAAAAAAGTCACTCATTCACAAATCAAATCAATCAGCCTAAATCTACAGTTGGCCTACCAGAAACAGTTTTCATATTAGCGAAATGGACCCCCTGGTGGCATTTCAAGTTGACTTTTCTAATTAATTTTCAACTGCTAATCATTTTCTGGAACACTGGATGACACAAAATAAAATAGCTTGTTAAACATGGTTCTGGAAAAAGCACCAAAAGGAACCTACTGGAGAATAAAACCAGCATAATAACAGGTTTCTACCGGAGAACAAAATTCAAGGGGAAAGATGTTTCTCAGCGTGCATTATTTTCAAGTCTCGTTATTAATTAAAAGAACAAAAACAGAAAAAGCTTTCGTAACTTTTCGTACTGCAGCCTAGAGTGCTTTAGATTTCATTCCATAGATACAAGATGTAATACATTTTTAACTACTGGTTTAGCCTGTCTAACGCCACACTCAGGAAGAGGTGCAAGTCACTGAATCACATGCCCGATGAAGAGGGAAGAAAAAAGAAACATGTCATTTGGCTGCTGAGTAACCACGACTCTACAAACGTATAGTAAGAATTTCTCTTTCCTCATTCATGAGACACAAGCGAAACAGCTTTAATTTGACCTACATCGCATTTGTCTGTTTTTGCATTTTCAGGGCCACTGATCACGTTGGAGAAACAATGAGCGAAATGGGCTTTGAAGTTTTTATGAATAAAAGCCAGGGGAACAAACGAAAGTAAAATGCCCTCACAGCTGGACAGCTGAAAGTCAAGAGAAAAACAAATGCTTTGGGCGAAAGGGACACGCTGCTCTCGTCCAGGCTGCCTGCAGGCCCGGGCGAAGGTAGGAGGGCTTTCATTTTTTGGCGGGAATGATGGATGGATTCTGAAGAAAGTCTATTCACATGGAGATGTTACATCATAAATATTTACACAGCACCACCGTGTCCATGTTGCCCTGGTTTGTTTTGCCACATCAAAAACTCAAAAGCCCCCCCAAAATAAGCAGGGGGGGGAGGACTGCTGCATTTTTCCGTTAACAGTTGAAACTCGAAATACTGTTGATAATTAACAGTTAACAGTTTATAGATCATATTACACCCTTCATGTTAACAAATTATTTAAGGAGTTCTTGCATGCATAGTTTTACATCTCAACAATGCTCCAAACAGCTAAATAATAGACGTTTAAAAAGTATTTTGCTATTTTTGCTACCGACACCATATTAACATTAAGTTTATGTGGTATGGTTTTATATCAGCCTGCGATCTCTGTTGTAACCTGCACAGTTTAATTTCTTTGAAAATGTAGAACTGGTTAAAATGATCACAGTTTGATCCGTTTTTATAAGCGGGGCCAGTGAAATTGAAATGTTTTATCAATGATTTGAACACTGTAGAAAAAACAAAAGCTGAAGTTGAGAGCTTTTTCCACATCTTGCTTTTTTATGTTACCTTCAAGATATTAAATCCAAGCAAGTTTGTAAAAGTAGACATAATAAAAATGACACCACGTCTGCTTTCAAAACATACCATTACCCGACAGTCATAAAATTTTGGGCTGAACTGACAAAAGTATTGTATAATGTTGTTTTAAAACAGCAACACACAAATTCTTCAGTATAATTAAAAGTAGGCTACTCCCTAAGGAAGACAAGAACCAATGAAAACAAATTCATCAATTTCATTTTCTTTCCACTGTTGAAGACAGAGGCAGTTCTGGGAGATGCTGTCTCTGAGGATCCTGGATCCTAGTGGAATGTCTAAGCCTTGCTTGCACCATGCACATCCAATTGGGTTTTCTGATTAGCTGAGTTATGTATATCAAAACCCAATTAACGTAACTATACTCCAGCTACCCAGGATGATGCACATTGAGGATTGGGTTATAATGTAAAAGGTGCCTGTGCCAGCATGCTTTTTTGATTAACTACATTTACTGAGCCTGTGCATTTCAGTGTTTTAACTTTACAAAACTAGCTAGAGACATTCGAGTTCAGTCGCTTCTTCTTAGTTTTTTTCATGTATTTTTTTCAGTTTAATAAGCTTAATAAAACGATCCCAATATGCAATCACCCATCTGGCATGTGCAACTATAATACACTTATAGGTTTATACACTGGGCTATTAATAAATACTACTGGTGCAGTAGTGTATGTGAAGCCCAGTTATTGTGGAGTTTTAATACCTTCAGCATTCTTGTACATGGTGTGTGTCTTCTTTAAGAGACATAATCTCAAATATACAACTTATCAAGATTTTTGCTGCAAAATCTTATTTCCCAAGTCTGCCTCCACTTTGCTAGGGAGAAGATGCAGCTAATATAAAAACAAATAAAAAAAATGCAAATTTAGTCCACGACTGCAGCTTATAAACTGCGGAGCTTTATACTTAGCAGGTGTGAACAGCCAGTTTGGGAAAACAACCACCTTCAAACATGCAGCCAGCAGACTGGACATTTCTAATCTTAGAAGCTACAAGACGGCAGCTTTGACACAATAATGTTTTCAGCAATGCAAATACGATTTGCATTTCAACATGGGAAAAACTTAATAATGTAAAATGTGGAATATCAGTACAAACAAATACGTGCTTATTGAGGGGCCACTACAATATTGTAAGCAGTAACTATCTACATGCCAATTAAATTGCAAAGGGCTGCAATTACATTTTACACTTTTAACACCTAGCAGTACACCTAGTTAATAATTATCTCTTTTAGTAAACCCCAGGACATTGGAAATATTATATATATATATATATATATATATATATATATATATATATATATATATATAATTTCTTTGCACTACACAACTCTAGCCTAATTATTGCTGTTCTTAAAAAGCATTCCTTTTACTGGAGAGATCATCCGACATGATATCAAATATCACTGTCTACTCCATCTGGCACAGGCCGTAGGAAAATGTACTATACTAAAGCACTACCAGAAATACTGCAGCACCATATATACGTCCTAATTACAAAAGCAGTGCCAATACTACAGTAGAGTATAGGAGGGGCAGTGTTCATTTTAGAAGTTAGTAATAGAAGCTAGAAAACTTCTGTCATTTGATATTTTTTTTTTTTTTTTTTTTTTACAGGGCAGGAAGGTCGTTTGCATTTGCCCTTTTAAAAATCTTCTCTCAATACCCATTACAGCTACAAATCACAAAAACTTAAACAAAATAAATAAAAAAAGGCTTTTAAACCTAGAAAGATTCTCCTCACTTTAACCTGAGTTTTACCATTTTTATACTGCTTAACCAGCCAATCAGAGCTGTTGTTACATCCTTGCTGTTGTCAATTTTAAAGTCTCGTAAAAGGTGATACAAAATATGGCATGCTGTTAAAGGACAACTGTATGAGTATGTGAGTGTGCTTTTCATATATTTTTTTTTTTAATAGGGCAGTAGTTAAGGCTGTAAAGACGCATACTGTGTATCGTCCTACCTTGTATTCTTTTTGTGGGAGCAATTACTCTTTACTGGAAATTACTTCATCCTATAAAAAAAAAGAAAGTGATACAAGGAATTAGCACAATGAAAAGCAAATATACAACCTACTGACATGCAGCAGTCCGCATGCTTAAGCAATGCTATCACACAGCCTTGGTACAAACAAGACGTATCTGTGGGCCTATGACAATGAGTGACCTGACCTGTGCTGGCCCTCACTTTAAACCTGGGAGGGGGTGGTGTATGAGAAAGCGGCCTACCTTCGTTACCTTTAGAAGCAGAATGGGATCAAAGGGATCCTGCACAAAGCTGTCAGCAGGTCGAGTATTGGGTTAACCTGTTTTCTGAATATTTTAGCCCATCTTAGCAATGATGCAAGGTGAATAATGCCAATTTACTTAGAATCTGTAATCCTACAATCTGATTGAAGGGAGGATTTTGTTAGCCAATATGACCTTGCAGATGCTTCCATTAGAGCTTTGGGTGTCCTTTTTCTTTTTCACGATAGCAGGGCGCTGATGTTTAGAAAGATAGTGAAATAAGACCCAACTGTAACCCCTTTCTGTCTCCCATCAAGTCCGGGTACAGTGTTTGGACGGGGAGTTTAAGACAGACGTGTGCAGGACACACAGGAAAGAGCAGTACATACTTTACCTGCGGTTATTTTAACACCCAATGCATTTCTGTAGTATCACACTGTTTAATATTGTTTACATGGTTTTGAGGTGGGGAAATAAATGCTTATCATGTCCCTTTTTAGGACAACAACAATATATTTTGGATATTACCCTACTCCCAAACAAGGTACTCATTTTTGACAGGCAATTTTAAACAAATTTTCAGAGAAAATTATTTTTTGTACTGTCATCTATTTTTCCTCACTGCTCCTTCAGATCAGAAAATGAAAGTTTTATTTTAAAGCTCCCTCAAACCCAATGCCAGTGCCAAGACAGTGACAGAGCAACTTTATTAGCAAAGTTTTGTAACCTTGAGAGCAGAAGTGGGAGAAAAAATTAATAATAATTCTAACCTGATCTTCCTACTTGTTTTATATCTCCCCTCAGCAACCTAACTTCTACTCAGCAACAGTGCAGTTATTAATTCATGAGGCACTAATTAGTTCTTTGTTTAATTTTGTGTTAAACAGACTGACCGGAATGATAACGACTCGCGCTGTAGCGCTTCGGTCCCACGCCGCCCCTGTTTTCTGACAACAAGGGAGCGTCGTGCGACTAGCATGATGAACCCAATTCCCTTCTAAGTTGCACTTCATTAAGTCAAAATGTGACAAGGAGCTTAGAGGAAGAATTCGCAGATCCGATCGTACATAACAATGCAGGCGCGCTGAGTTTGGATGGGGGAGCCGTACAGTGGAGCATGCATGTTGCTAATTTTCTATTTTTTAACCCTTGGGGGCCTTCTTTCATTTTCCTTTAATTGTTTTTGTTCCAGGCTGCCGTGCCCTCTATTTAAATCAACTCCCCTGATCACATTTTACATGCACTGAAACCAAACTTTTCGCTTCATTATCGTGGCTTAAGAGAAAGCCACTACAGAGGACTGTATTTATCTTTCAGAGTGCCCAATATTCAACTTGTGTTTGCAAGAGAAAGTTTAGTGGGAAAACATATTATATATTCATTCGTATTAACATGAACCACAATGGAAAATCACAAAACGCCAGTGGAAAGATTTTTCTTTTCGGATGTGAGAAACCTGCTGAGCCACGCACCGAAGGAGGCAGATAAAGTTGTTACTAAAGATCAGGAATGTGTTCTTTTTGTACTATAAATAGTTTCTGAATGACAAATATGTACCTATTATTGAGTTGTGAAATCAAGATTCAAAGATTTCCACTTTGCAAACCTGTGGCATACAACGCTGGCATCATTACTACATTCCTAAGCTACCTTGGTTTTCGATTATTGTTTGGGAGGGATAATGGTAGCCCAGTGTTGGCCAAGTCAGCTACAAAAATAAATAAATAAAAAAACATTATGTTACACACACCTATACACTGAAGAGGTGGCTCTACACACATACAATACTACTACTACTACGACTACTACAGTGCTGATGATAAACACATTTGGTTAAAAAAAAAGACTTACCACATACACAAAATAGTATTGTATTACTATTTAATACAACACAGCACGGAATGTAAAATGAACAAATCAATTGCCACCTTGATCATTAATAAAATATGACTCAGCAACCCAGTCTCAGCTGTTACTAGTCCACCTTTCCAACAGAACTCCCTTAATAAATACAAGCAGGATATACAATGACTTGTAAATATACCACCTACACCAGCGTATCCAGAACAGTCTATTGTTTTGCTGTCATTTTCATAATATTTCTGGCTAGATGGATACTATTTTCAAAATTAACAACTGTTTTTTTTTTTGGAAAGGAGACAATTCCATGTTGATGTTATGGAAGAAACAAGCGACTTGAAAGTGCTGAATTGTTTGGTCATAGTTTTTGTGAAATTAACATATGTTTGAAATGACATTGAATGGAATATTTTGCATTAACTGGTGTAGATGAAATAAACAAAGCAAGAACAACAACAAAAAACAAACCTATAGAAAAGATGCGCAGTACAATGGCAAGGAGCTCAGTAATTAGAGACGATGTTTGCACAGTAATCATTGTAATGTATTCATCACAAGAAAGCACTCGCCTGGCATGACAATTCTGTATCAAGGAATACTCTTGAGCTGATTTTTTGCATCAAAGGTAGCCAAAATGAGGTGTTTTGTATAATAAGATATTATTACAGTATGACGCTTATAATCAGGTTTAGTCATACATGCACCTTTTTGTAGAAGGAAAATGAATGCTACTAAAAACTATTATGGTATCAAACAACTGCTGCACATGTTTGACTCTATTTTTATAATATGTGCCTCATTATATTTCAAACAGAACAGTGGAATATTATAAGCAGAAGGGATGTTATGGAAGTGTTTTAAGATTCACAAAATGTCTCCTTCACTTCAGAACTTATGAAGGCTCTGATATACAGTAAGATAACATAAATAACAACATAACTATCAATGTACCTCGTAAATCAAAATACACACAGACTCCAGGTGGGGACATCTCCTTCAACACAGAAACCTGCATTTTCCTCTGCACACGTAAATGTTTTTGGTAATGAAACAGTTCAAATTAGGTCTATAACATTTAAATTCTCAACATTAAATGTAGCTACTTTGGTCAGCCACTTTTCAGCTCAATTGAGAACTTTGCATCCAGGCTTAATTTTTGTTCTAGTGAATATACTTCGAAACATGTTTTGAAAGACACAATATTAATGTTTTAAACTATTTACAAGACCCATTACTTCTATATAATTGAATACCTGTGTGCTCATCAATAACATTTGAACTAGTTAAAAATACACCCAATTAGAGTCTATTGATCATTATTATTTTTATTATTCAAAATGACTTGTTTACAATTTTGTTTCCGCTTTTTGAATTTACAAGAAAGAAAAAAAAATCCTCAAAAAATAAATTAATAGATGTATTTACTAACAACACTGTCATGTTTTTAAAGTATAAAAAAGCCATCTTTTGTTTACCTGGACGCAGCCAATAAAAAGCACTCATTAATTATGGGAGGTTGATGCAACTGTACAACCAGTCCTTAAAGGCAAATCGCTTTCCCTCTGTCAAGTCAAATGTGTCCTCTTCAAGTAACTTTTCAAATGGGAAAAGGGACAATGAAAAATTGAACATTTATTAAATACTACTGATTATGCATATTTTGACAGAACCTAGCAGGCCCCCTTTTTTGCTGTCAATTCCGCTGGCCTATTCTCGTACTCCCCTTGAGAGAGGAGACACCACGTGGCTTAGGGGCAGCTGCCTCCAATGCCAAACGTACGTTGTCCCCTTCTTTGAAATTTTGGGCCCACGCAGGAGCAAAGAATGGCTGGAGATGTGCAACAAGTGGTGGCGCCATGGAAACCAAGGTTTTCCTGAAAAAATATTCCTTTTTATCTCTTTTGAGGGCCTGTCACCGCACTAAGCAGGCATCACAAGACCCGAGGCCTAGCCGTGACAAAGCCTATTTTCTGCCTCACACTTGATTGATTAAAAAACTTTTTAGGAAAACCATGTTAAAGGACAAAAAAAGTGACACAGGGGAGAAAAGGCCTGGGGCAGGGACAGACCAGACAGTTGCCCTGGTAATACCACAGGGAGGGAAGAAAAAAAAAAAAAGAAGAAAAAAACAACACAATAATCTCCTCAAAGGAGAGGTCAGGCGAGGCATGAAACTTGACAACAATAGCGATTAAGATAATGATAAAATAGCTAGTGATTGGGAGGAAGTCAGCAGCTCTGGATACACTGAACGTTGATGGTGTTTGTGTGTATGTGCGTTATTATAAACGTTTTACTGGGCTGGTTTACTAACACCACTGACTCGTACGCAAATTAAATCTCTTTTTAAACTAGATAGGAATGAGTTAATGAAACACCCTACCTGACATTTTTAAATACATTATTATTATTATTATTATTATTATTATTATTATTAACAACAACAACAACAATTTGGGTTTCTTTATCTTGCTATAAAACTGTTACGTTAAATTAATGTGTTTGTCTTGAAAGGGGCCATCTACAGTAAGAAACACAATACACACCACCCTATGCTTTTTATTTCATAATAATAACGATAAAAAATAAAAAGTGTCATTTAAGTGCGAGGGTGTCACAGCTGCAGCTGAACAGAAAATATTTACAGAGAGGGTGGAGGAGTAAGGAAAATTAGAATAATACATGAAGAATTAGTATGCCAGATCTGGTGATTCTTAACACACAAACCCCCATGGAAGAAATGTCAGAAGGAAAATGACGAAAATCTGCTTCTTGACAGGGAGTCATTTATATTTTAGCTTCGTTCCATTATCTTAACGAATCCATCATCAGCAGATGCAATATTAACAGCAGAAAATCAACTCATTAGATCCAGAGGGATTTCATCAAGATTGCAATCATGTATGCGGTTCCTGGAGAGTTAGATTTTTTTTCTTTTCTTTTAGGTCCTTTCCACATAATTGGCGCGTCTCAGATCTTAATAAATTATTCTCAGTCTCTCAGATTGATGCTTTTTTTTCCTTCTCTATCCTCTCACACCAAGTGCTTGCTCTGACTAAAATATTTACCATAAACATTATTATGTCATGGGCACACAGTTTAAAATGGCCTTTAGCTAGCTTAAAGAGGTAATTGGCTTCTATTTGTCTCTGTTTCCTCGCTAATTGTCAAAATGATACTGTTAACAATTTCCTGTTGAGACAAAAAAAAAAAGGTGCTCTTAGTGGAGTGGCTCAGTGCTCCAGCCAATTTAGACTGCAGTGATATTGAAAGTGCATGGCCTACTTCAATAAACTGGAAATGCACAATGCTACACGGGTACTTTACTAGCCTTCTGCAAAGTATTCAACTCTGTCTGCAATATACATACAGCTCAAAAGCCTTTTTCATGGCAACACAGTTCTGATTCTTAGAATGTGCCAACAAGCAGAATGTCACAAACACAGTGTGTGTGTGACCTTTATAATTGTCTCAACTCAGCCCCAAGATCATCCCCAGTCTCAGTAGCGACTACTTTTTATAGCGACAAAAAAACTTGTGCCATAAACTGTACCATAAAGTCACATCAATATCTATATAGCAAACACACAAAAGACAAACCATCTAAACTCCAGGAGCTGCTCCTTATCTGAATGGAAATCAACAGCAGGCATTGTGTATTTGTCTTTCCTTTTAAACAGTGCAATCATGTAATAGAGTTTTAACATATGCCCCTGAGCCTATGTGACAGCGAGGAGCGCAGCCTCCATTTTTGGGACTTAAATTAGGCTATTTATCAATTGATGTATTAACCGCTCTGTTCAGCGGCCGAAGGAAACAGCTGCATTCAGTGGAGGTTCAGGATTTTTGTAATACGTTTTTTCAGAGTTTCTGATGTTGTAAAAATAAAGTGTGCTCAATACTGCATCTTTTATTTTGATCGGAATGCTTACTGTAATTTATGATGACAACTACAAGTCGCACAGGCTTCCAGAAAACAGTTTGTAGTTTAAAGTAGCTGTTCCATACTGTACATAACTAAACCCCTGTTACTGTACTTGTCAGCTGTATTATACAGTCATTTGTACCGATTCAGATTTTACAATAAACAATTTTGGTGCACACAGGAACACTCTGTATTAATTAGGAGTTTTTTTATTTATTCAAATTGCCTCCAGAAATGACTTTGCCCCCCCAAAACACCTGCACTAAACATTTCCCAGTTCTAAAAATACAATAAAAAAGACTCTTGTTGTGACTCTTATTAGCAGTTATACAGTGGCTCTCACTGGCAGTTATAGAAGGTGTTGCTATTGTCTAGATAGTCACTAGCTGGAATAATCCCAGCACACCTCGCAACATTCAAGCCATATGTTAAGGAACAACAGACAACGACTCAAGTGAAGGATAAATCACCGGCATTACGGACAGCCTCTTTTATTCCAGCAGCACGTCGTGCCATTAGTATTCGATTAAAATGTATTAAAAAAGTTCCTCCATGGTTCAGTGGCATTTAATCTTCTCAAGCGCTCATTTTTACCTGCTCGCTGTTGATTTATTTCTTTACTTTAGCTATTTACTGAATGTAATTACAAGCTGTTTTGAGGGATGCAGTACCTGATGAGGTTTTTGAGAGACCCACCTCCAGGATCCTGGAGTATAATCAGGGACCATACCTTAGTATCAGGGACAGCACAGAGGTTGAGGGAAGGCATGGCTTTTACCAACACAGACTAAAAGTTGACCAGCAAAGTTAAAGATTAACAGAACTTTACAGATTTTTTTTAATTTGTGCTGCCCACGCTCTAAAAGGAAAGCTCTTATACCTGCTGGCTTCATCACACACAACAGAGACCTCATTGAGACTGTCAATTGCACAATGATCAGGCTAAGAGTCAAGTCTTCCAGTGCTTATCAATACAACACTAACACTAATAGAAGATAGGAAAGGATTTTGAATGTCTGGACACTTAAGCTGCCCCTTCCTATCAGGGTGACTACATGCTCCATTGCTTGTATGGTATTGACTGGAACTCTAACTAGCTGGAGGTGTGGAATCTAGCTGCATACTCGTATCCCTTACATTGTTTTTTGTTCCTTATCAACCTTCCCTTTGGATACGCAGCAAGACTGACCCGCAGTGCTTATTTCGGAATGCTGCGTATAAGCAGAGACCATCCTGAAACCTAAAGCCCCTAACCAGTACCCGTCTTCCACAAGGCACCTGTGTTTAACTGCCAGGCCGCTATCAATTATTACAGAGATGCAGTCACGCTTAAAAAGGGCCAATAAACCACATACATGCTCGGTTCTGTTTTGGCTTGGCAGTGCTAGCACCCTGTGTGCCGACAGGATTAGCTTCCAATATGTTCAACAAGAGGCAAGAGTGTAATAACTGTGGAAAAGCCCTTTAATTGGCCTCTGTAACAAAGCCCTTTGTACAAGGCCTATCCTGACCTTGTCACTCCGAGTTACACTTCCCGTCTATCCCACAATATAAAGCCTTCACTGGCCTTTTTTTTTCTCCCTCCTCCCTGTTTAACAGCCCAAATGCTAAACTAATCCCTGTCTCAGATGTCCAATTGTAAATCCAGGCCCTCAGTAAACCAATCTCTGAGGTTTTTTTATCTTGATTTATTAGATTATCAGGGCTGCTAGGCTGCTGCCTGAGTCCCTGCTACACGTACTAATCCTAATCGGAGTAGACAAGTATTAGCCTGGTTCAAGGGGAGCTAAACTGTAACTGTGTCCAACTTCCTGAGCAAGGGCAGCTACAGGGATGTAGCTTATATTTTTTATTAAAAAGGACAAACAAATAAATAAATACAGAAACAAATACTCTATTAAGGTGAGTCAAGGGACCAACACAGTGCAGCCTGAATAGGGGGTGGCCTTAATATCAAAGGTCTAGAAACACTGAAGTCAATGTAATCAGGACAAAAAATATGGCCTTATTTGCGGGATGGCCTTCGTATGATGGTGGTTTCTCTGTGAACTCATACTGTACATGCTAGAGCCCAAATGGAGAGGCTGTAGCCTAACCACAACCTCCAACACCATCTTCATTGCTATATTATTATACACATATTTAAAAGTGCTAGAACAATGCCCGTTCTGAAGAAAGGGTTTAAAAATATATAGTTATAGAGAGACAGGAAGCTGTTTGTTAAAGAAAACACCGGAGATCGATTAATGTTGCTGCAGTACTTTGGGGTCGTGGTGTGCGTATACGGTTTTGCATATGTAATATAGCTGGAGTAAAGCCATGTGATATATCTCAGTAACATTTAAAGTGACTGATACTGGACTAATGCCGGTGGCAGCTGCTATTCTGCAGAAGTAGCAGCAGCTATGGCATTTTGCAATACTAACAGAATCCGCTGGAATCTGCACTGTGGTAAGGGATATTTAAACTGGGCTTTTACACAGAAGCTCCCACTAGTATTTCAGCGAGTGAAAGTGGGATTTGAATCATGCATAAGAAGGTGTCAGGATACTGTAACGCAATTTGCATTATCTTTCTTTTTTTATGTGAAAGGAAAATTGGATATACACTGTTAATGTTACAAAACGAGTGACATCCAATTTTCATCACACTTTTAAATGAAACATTCAGCTTTTTACTGGCTTTGTAACAGTTTTATTGTCGCTTCACACACAAAATTTGCACTTTGGAGCTAAAAAAAAACAAAAAACCTTGGTGATAAATCTGTCTCAGTATATAGTGCAAATTATAGTCAATACAGTTTTGCTTTCGGTTTAGAAATGTTTGCTGTGTTATACTATACCACAGTAACAATGTATTAATCTATATCAGCCTAGGCTTTGAAGGACTTTAGACTTTACATACAGTATTACAAAAAAAAAAAATCTAAGTATATGTTTAAAGTGGTGACCATGGAAGATTTAAACAGAGCAGAACTGTTGCCTTTGAAAAAGACACAATTCCCAGCCCCTCCTTCAGAAAAAGTTCTGGACTGAAAATGCTTTGTGGCGTTTTCTTTTTTTGTTTGTTTTTTTCCTGTCCCCGAATGTCACTGAATAATAAAAAGCGGCACCATCTTTGACCACTGCCCTGGGCCTCAGAGTAAGCCAAGAGAGAAGAGACAGCCATGTCTGCTCGCTGTGCGTGTGTGTTTGCCTCTGAAAAGGAGACACGAATACTAGATTTCAAAAAGCCCTTCAGCACATAACTATATATTTATTTCAATTAAATTTCATGTATTTATCCCCAATCCAGTTAAACCCTATTCGATACTATAGCTTCAGCAGTTCAATGGAAATCTCTGCAGCCATCTAATTATATACACCGCAGCCCCCTTCTAAAGTTGCAAGCTTAAAATTTTTTTTTTTTTTAAAGTACTGTATTAAATCTCGATGAAGCTCCCAAAGAAATGGTACACCTTTTCAACCAGCCCTTTCAGGCGGGCTTGAAAAAGGATCCTTCGGTCTGAATGCCATGCTTACAACTGAGAATAAAACAAGCGAACGAATATTTATTTCCAAAACAAGCCCGAGGCTTGGCAGGTTCCAGCTGAAATACCGATCTCTTCACTTGCTACTGTACGTCCAGCTTGCTTTTTTTTTTTTTTTTAGGCGAGGAATATTTTGCAGCCCTATCAGTTTACCTTTAGCCTGCTTACATATGCAGGAAAATCTACCCAATTAGGGTCAATATGGATTCCCTCACGCAGCTCTGTGTCAGAATCTACACTGACTAAATATAACCCCTCCACTAAGACGTGCTCTATTTACTACAGGTCTATTTCCTTATTTTTTCCATGTGTATTGATTCCTGGGTAGGTCCACTTGTCCGATTCTGCAGATTATTCCTGCATTTCCACTATTTTTATAATGTCTTATTCTAGGATACTGTTCTATTACATGCGGTAAAGTCTCAAAGGTAGTTGGGTTTGTTTATTCAGCTCGCATTTTAAACAAAACAAAAACCCTCCTTAACCCAGCACGATGTTACATTTTCCAATTAGGATTACTTGAGCTTATAATAATAATAATAATAATAATAATAATAATAATAATAATAATAAGTAGTCGCGAAGTGTTTTAGCTCTTGAGAATGGGGCACCGAGCTAAAGTTACTGTGCCATGGCAGGCTTTGAGTTTGACCTCGTGACCTTGTGACCTCGAGTACCTGATGTCACATGTGAACAATGCTGTATGTGTCTGGGGACGGAGGGGGGGCGGTGCAATATTACCTTTGAGATTTACCCAGAACATCAATTATTTGCACCAATTTTCACCGGGATGTAACATTTTTCTTTAACAAAACACAGGTGAATTGTCAGGCAAGGGTGTTGCTCACTGAAATAGAGGTTGTTGAGGAGTTTTAGCTGGATGTAGCCAGTAAGGCAACAGAGATGCACAACCTGCAGGTTCAACTCAACCAGCCTCTGCCAAACCTGGGGCTCATTTCTGGAAAGCGGTGGCAATAGCTGAATACTAGCCATAACCATTTAAACAGCATACTGTCAAGAGTCAGAACTTTGTAATAAAACAATACACAGTTATGTTTTAATCCAACAACTAGCTCACCAAGACACTAACAACAGGGGCGTGCTATTAACATCTGAAACAGGGATTGGTTCTGCAGATGATGCTTGCAAACAGGAACAGCGTATGGGGCCATGAAATGAAGTCAGATTTTCACTTTAAGGGTAACAAATGCAGGCTATTAGCCAACTCTGAACCTCCATGAGATTTGACCTAAAGAAGTATAAAGTTGCAAGCAAAGAATCTGACATTGATTTCCTCTGAAGGATCACTGATTACTACTGTCCCAACTTAAACTGTCTGTTGCGCAGTAGCTCTGAATCAGCTTGAAGCAGGCAGTCTAGAAGGAATTAGCTTCTCATAAAACAGTTTTGTCAGGTAAAACACGGAAGTCAGGTGAGAGAAATCCAATGTGGTTAAGTACCGGCAGCAATTAAACCAAATGGGAAGTTACCATGGGATTTTATTTATAGTGAATTTTGGCAGTTGCACTGTATCAAACTACAAACGCAGTAACGATGTGTCCATTTATCAACCGTGATTAGATCGCAAACAAAATTTAGGGGAAAACTGACAGCACAGCTCATTCGAAAGATAACACCCCTACAGAAATCGGAGTAGTCTATCTTTCAGGTCATGCACAGGTCACAGACAATTTCAGTTAGGCCTTTAATACTCAAGTGTATGAAAAAGCAATGATCTGAGACTGAGACAATATGCCTTATATGGAGTAGTCACATGATCAAGGACTGCTAATATTACTACTCATTACTGAAACAGTAGTGCATTTTCAAGCTGGTTCAATACGGAAGTAGGCCATGTGTGAGGAAGAGAAAGAAAAAGAAAGAAAATGAAGTCAAAATCGAAACAAAATTTTTAAAAAAAGCACAAAAAACCCCAAGCAGCTGTTTAATTCCATAAAAGGTAAAAAAAGGTTAAAAGGAGTCAAGGGGGGCTAAAGAGACAGCAGGTCTGCTGATGACAGAAAGAGCAGCGAGGGACTCGGTTCAAGCCTTCTGGAAACCACATCAAACAAGCTGTGGATGGCAGCCAAAAAGAGAGAAGCCAACTGTTGCCGGGAGTGCGATGCTGGAGCCCACAGGGGACCTGCTGCTGGAAGACCTGAACTTCTGAAGGTAGAGAAGAAAAATAAACGAAACCCATACAGCACTTACAGGAAAACCAGGATGAGGAGGTGTGCAGTCTTAATGCAAAGCAGATGTGTACACTCGTACCCAAGAGACTGACTACCCAGCCAGCAGATGCAAACAGCTGTTCCCAGGCTTCCCAGGAGACCCGCTCCCCCATCCCCTCCCGAGCAGCCCCGTCTAGTAAACTGCTTTCCAATAAAAACAGGGAAACCCCTCACACTCACACCCAACTTGTGTGGGGCACACACCTTTACAGCTTTCGCCAAGTCTAAGTTGAAAGATACCATCACATCCCGGAATGTGCTCAACCTGTCTGGCAACTCACAATACAAAACATACAGACGTGATAACATTGGACTTTATGCTGTGCAGAGAATCCCTTAACTTCAAAACATGAGCACTGTTTTGCTTGGCACAGAACATTTTTTTAAGTATTTTTTGTCATTGAACACATTGATCTGATTGTGTCACACTCGGTGTTAAATGAGAATGTGTTCCTTCAAAAGCAGTAATCGTATTCGTGCCCATGCTGCAACAAGGGGAAAACAAGACCAATTCCTCAACATTTGGGGACATGTGCAAATTACTCACAATGGCTACTGTCACAACAGCTGTGCTGAAGCATGTTTAGGATCCATTCACTGACAGCCACGTTTGAAGATGTATTTTTACACCTTATTGGTGCTTAATAACTTAATAACAGTTTAATAACTAAGGAGTCCTAGGTGTTTAACAGTTAAAGGAAGCCAGACTGTATTTCTCAGTACTTAAAAGCAGCAAAGAATGATACATAAATACCGGTTGCATAGCTTAGCAGTGGTGACTATAAATAAATTGAGACACATTTTGTAAGCTGCTTGTTTTTCTCATTAGGTCGATACCTGCTGGGTGCCAAGCAAACATGTTGAAATATTGAGTGTGTGTGTGTCTATCTATTTATATATCTATATATATATATATATATATATATATATATATATATATATATATATATATATATATATATAAAGAAACAACCATACATATGTGTAATAGAAATGTGCAACACAGCACATTCACTCTTGTTTCATTAAACCATATATTACAGATAAAAAGGGTGTGTGTGTGGGGGGGGGGGGTGCTGATCTTTGGTCTCCAGTCTACAGTTAAGCGAGATAAAAACAGTAAAGGTTTTGTTTTCTTCTCACATTCCTTAGGGCTGGGTCCTGACGTTTCTCTAAGTTTCCTCCTGATTAGCACACAGGTGCCCTAACAAGATCTGTGATTGAATCCAATTCCGTAAGAAATACTACCTCCCGATCCCAACCTTTAGCCTAATATAAGAGTAACACATACTGATGTAATTCATCTTTACCATATAAAGCCACTCAGTTGAAAGGACACCTGCCCTGTTTTGCTGTTCCAATGCGTTCTATATTTGTACCCTTGTAATCTGTCCAGCTTCAATCTTTTCCACTTTCTTGCACATTTATCACTAGACTGAAAGCATGGTGCCAGATCATAAGTGCCTCACCCTTTTAAATTAAACAGTGGCATTTCTGATAAAGCCACTAAATTCCTTATCGCGCTGTCCTGGGGAGTGTTTAAAGGCACTGTGTCACTTTTCCTAAACCACACCACTAGTTATCTTGGTTCGCTGTCAAAAAGCTGGTAATGATAAAAAGAATATTGTTCAATATAGACGACAAGCCTTGGTCTCATTTGAAAGATAGAGCAGACATTCCTTTGGCAACACAAAATGTCCCAGATTTACTAAAGTGCTGGACAATTTCACTCTAGATACAGTTAAAACCAGTAAAAAAAAACAAAAAAAACATTAAAGACAACTGTCCTATTATGTTCTAAAAATGCATAATTTTTCAGATAACTAAGGTTGCACTGAATATGCTGTAGTACATTGCATAATCTGGACATTTGGATAGTTAAGGGACAGCTGTGTTTAAAACACGATTCTCTTATCAGATTTTAATTCACGCTCCCCTGTCTTTTCTAGTTCTCATTTTTTATGGGTGGCCAACATGCATAAAATCAGTAATGCTAACTGTTCAACCACCGCTGTGAACCTGGTTTATTTAAAGTGAAAAGCAGTGTGTGTTCTGGACAGTATCATCTGGAATGCTCTATGATTAAGCTATTAATACACTTTGCAAGTACGTATGATAGAGCTTCAGACTTTCTAAGGCAACCCGTTTTTCTGAGGAGATATTAAATTTACTGGGCCTGAACCAGCGTGATCTTTACCTAATAAAATCAAATGTCTCTTCGATAAAATGCGATGACAGATGTTAAAGCAGACATTGTATTATAAACCTTTCCTGAGAGGAGGCGTGGGGCTTGGAGATTACTATGTCACACTACACCAGTCTCAACACAGCTGAAACCCACTGTCACAATTCAGCATTGTCCTGAGGCAAATATCATACATATACATACACACAATATATATATATATATATATCTAGATATATATATCTAGATATATATATATATCTAGATATATATATATATATATATATATATATATATATATATATATATATATATATATATATATATATATATTCCCCAATACATATTCTAGACTTGTTATAACAAATGCAAACCATTTTATATTTTGAAACCTCTTTTTTTTTTTCTTTTTTTTTTTTTTTTTTTAAAGTCATGCAGTGGAGTCTAATAAGCACCACTGTTAAAAGGTGTCAACTGTTGGATTTGTTCTGTGCGTGTGTGTGTGTGTGTGGAGGGTGTATGTGTGTGTGTGTGTGTGTGTGTGTGCGCGCTTGTGTGGTTATGTTGGAGGTGGTGCTGGTAGTGGATAGGATTTGCTTCTTTCTGCAGGCCCCACAGTCACACTGGCTTGTCAATAAATTTCTTGTTCACTTGCTTTCTGTTACAGATTCATTACCTAATATGGGACCGCCTGCTTTCTGGGTTATTTCGAGTGTGTGTGATAATACTCTCTCTCTCTCCCTCTCTCTCTCTCTCACATGTTGGATTAGGGTCCTGTAAATGTCCTTCTTTGCATGGCAGTTAGCAACAAAACAATGTGGGGAAAACAGCTTGATTCAAGAGCCACCGAGTGCAGCCCTCGGCTGTTCAGCTCTGAGGGAAGCAGATAATCACACTCAGTGCACAAAGTGTGCAAATAAACCAACACAAACAGTGACACTTGGGTATCTCTTCAAGCAACGCTGCAGAAAATGATGAAAGTAACTAAAAACTATTTAATCTGAATTTTTTTTAATTTTTTTTGTTGTTGTTTTTTTTTTTTTTAACTTTGTCGTTACTATTTTAGTTTTTCGTGGCTATTTGGTCTTTTTTCTTTTGCTGCTATTTTGCGTTTTGATACGGCTTCATAACTCAACCCAACTCCTCTTGTTGTTGTTGTTCTTTTGTTTTTTTTTCTAAGAACAGTACGTTCCTTTCTGGAAGGTCAAAAAATGAATTAAAAAGGGCGTAAAAAAAAAACAACAAAAAATCAACACGACAGTGCAGAAACCCACACAAGCCCAAGCCTGTGATTAGGCAGGGACACAACAGGGGAATGGAACTGTGAACGATTCCCTTTCTGAAGAAAAAAGAACACCATTCCGTTATCCACATTCACGTGACGCTGTGCCTCGCTATTTATTTATTGACTTGAAGAAATGAACATAGAAAAACCTTTTGATAACTGAAGCATGCGGATTTATTCCAAAAGGGTACTTCTTTTCAAAAGCTGAAGAATATTTCAAACACAAGCAGCAGATGGGAAGTAGTTTAACCCTAAGGGTAGCTTCTCTAGCTGCACAGTCCCCTATGAGCTTCACCATGTAGATGTCGGTATATGGTCCAGGTTATGTGAAGATGTTCTGTAGGCTTTACAAAGCTTTACGGAGGCAATCATTAAGCATTAAATCATCAAACCTTGAATTACGAGGGGAAAAAATATATATTTTTTCTTTTGAATGCGAAATGTGACATTTTTGTCCTCCTCAGTAATTCTTAATCCCGTACATTCACTTTTCTGACCACCTTGCATTGCCATTTTTTTCTCTGCTGCTTGCTCATTAAACAGCCCACTGGAACAGCCCCCATACAGTCTCTCACAGTTCCATAAAAAGACATATGCAAGCCAAAAAATGTATTCACTGCTACCGTTAGCTGAGAGGCAAATAAGCTTGTACCTCACATTCTTCCCATATATGAAGCAGCAGGTGAGGAAAACTAAACAGTACTTGTCCTCTGCTACATTACTCTGACATTAGCTGCATTAACCCCAAACTCTGGTCTGTTTGAGAGTTTTAAAAGGGAGGGTGCTGTGGCTTTAAAAATTCCTGGTTGCCTTTTGTTTGAGATTTCCTGCATTGTCCCCTCTTCTGCTCACTTTTTCAGCTGTGCCACAGCTTTTAAAATCACACTACGTTCAGAAATCTTGCAGAAATATGCAAGAAAGCAATGCAAACAGCAACTGGGAAACGGGAACAGCCGGCAGGAAAATGGGGCCGAAAAAAACAGAAAAGCTCAGTTTCCCAGCTGTCGTTCTTAAATCACTGGGCAGTGCTCCGCAACAAGAGGCTGCAGACCAGTTTGAACAGGAAAATGGTAGGAGGGGGGTACAAAATAAAAATATCTAAATGTGTCACACTCAGGTCATTTTAAATTTGAGAGGTACTTTTTAAAATGACTTTAAACTAAACTGACACCTTTTCTTGTTTGTTTAAAATGGAAAAGCGTTGCTTTTATTCACAATATGTAGTTGCAATTAGCAAATGCTTTTACTGGCCATAACCATTTGTACAGGTATAAAATAATGCAAGTTAAAACAAAGTAATAGTAGCATGTGATTAGGCCCCTCCCCTCCCCTCCCCCCCCCCCCCCCAAAAGGAATTCACTCACACAGTATTAGTTTCCTTGTTTTAACGATGTAAGATCAGGCCACACCGTGACAGCAGCACTGATAATGTCAAATTGTCAGTGTGATTTTAAAATGTGCTGTCAGAGAGTAGCCAGATTTTCAACCGGCTGCTAAACTTAGTTGCATTTGGCTGCTTTGGATACCGATAAAATTAATCCTGACTGTTCACTGCACAACTACCACTGATTTGACACCAAATAGGAACTGTGGTTTAAAGGGCTTTTGCACACTTCTTAATATAAGCAGGAGATAAACCCAGACATTACACTAAACTGAAAAGGCAGGGCTTTAAAGACAAGGAACATTTGGCAGTCGCAGGCCAGGTTTGTTATTAGAGGATTTCGTGTTTTTTGTATGTTGGGGTAACGAGAGAATGCTGACCTGAACTGAGCATGTGATCCCGAATTCCAATAGAGTTATCAGGATAATCAAACTGGAGCAGAAGGAGAGGACAGGGAGGAGCACGTTAACAGTCCAGTTTACCCGAGGAAAATTTCAAATTGCATAAACATAATGTGACGCTGTCATCAAATGTCTGAGGACGTGAGGACACGACTCACCGTGTTACCAAGGTCACAGTGATTGGCAGCCAGCCTGTCTACCTGATGATGTCTCAATCTAGGTCTAATTGGAGCAAGTTCCAGTGTTCTCACGACATACCAGTCCTGATACTAGACTAGCAGTAAAAGGGCAAATGCTTTCAACAGAGAGGCCAGAGAGATGAATAGTGAGAACAAGACATGCTTGTAACACACTGGAGACACACTCTGCCCAGGATATAGAGAATACAGGTGTCAGACAGTACCATGAAAAAAAAGTCACCACGATCTTCATTCACAGCATGAAAAACAGCAGAACCCATTTATTTCATCAAACAAAGCATAGTGCGCCCTAATATCTATGTAATGTTTCATAACAGCCTGTACTGGTCAAAACCAATGAGAAGCCAGAACTCTTACATAAGTCAGTCACCATGACCTAAATACTGACGTTTTTGAGAATGCATGCCAAGGAATTTCCATTTGGATATACAGGTGTCGCCACTATACGGAGTCACAGAGACCTGCACCTCATGAACAGGATGATAAACACTGATGCCAATCCTGAGCTTATACAAAGGTGTGTTAATGATTCAAATACGTTTAAGACCCTCTCGCTGCCTGCCTTATCACGATTTAGTTCAACTTTCAATTTCTAACTTGCATCATAAAGTGTAATGCAGATTGGTAAAGCAAATGCCAAGTATGTTAAAAGACATCACATGAGCGTGGTACAGTGTGCAAAAAAAAAAATAATCACAGGAAATCATGCAAATTAATGAACATGGCAAATGCCAGGTTGTAGAAAGCATTTCAAAACCGCATTGCAAAAATTAGTTTTCAACAGTAAACTTTTACAGTATAGATGATTTGGTGACCTGCCCTGGCCTCGTTGTCTAAATATTATTTTATTGCACAGCAGAGTGCTCCCCCTGTAGTTGGGAGTCATAGTTAAGGACCGAGCTATTTGTGTCTCGCCTTACTGAGAATGACAAGAATGCAAGTGCTAGTGCAATGGCATTATGGGGAAAAGTGGAAGTCAGGACCATACCACCTTAAAACTGGTTCTGCTGGATCAAAAGACGCCTTAAAATGAGGGAACACTGTATGACTACTGTACTACTAATTAGAGCAACTGAAAAATGTGTTTCACTACAGAACATATAGTCCTAGTTCAGACTGATATCAGGAAAAACAGTGATCTTATTTAATTCGACCTTCACATGCGTTCTACTAATAAGGATAAATTAGGAAGATATAATCGAAACTGGTACGCAACTCTAACAGATGTGTGTTAAATTCAAAACATTGTGCACAGGGCACCACTATTTGCATAATCCTGCACCTCGCTTTCCCCACCCTAACAACATAATCTAGTTATTCACACTCATATCTAGCCCCGAACAAGGAGACCCAGCAATACGTAACCTTTCCAGTCATTTTTGCAATGCAAATTGAATCCTCAAATTTATTTTTTCCATAAAGGGTAGTTCCCTTGCATAACTAACCCATTCCTCTCTGCAGAAAAATAGTTTTCTGCACTGCTGGTGCACAGTTCTACATCTAATGCAAAATACTACGTCAATTATATTAAAACTTCAGGTATCAACATTAACAACTTGTTACGCACAGCTAACCTGAGCATACAAAGAAAAATCACCGCTATTTATTATGAGAAGCATGACCCCCCTGTATATTGGTCAATCTGGACTGATACATTTGTTACTGGACACTGTACATCCTGCACACTGGTTACCCTTACCTACAGTCTTACACATTATTACAAAATATCTGTATGTAATGCAAACCAAACAAATGCAGGTGCAAATGCCAAAAAAAAAAGATGAATAAAGATCATTATTATCTAAAAGGGTTCCCTTTTGAAATGGTTAAAAAAAAAAAAAAAAAAAGATCAGCTAGACACCCACACAAAGTTTACATCCGATGTGCTGTCCATTTTCAATGACTCCTTTTCCCCGCATCGGAATAAACTATTTTATGTCTCCAAATATGCAGATCATTTTGTTTAATGAAAGATGCTTGACGCCTCAGATCCAATTAATATGCAAATGCAAGCGAGGATTTATTTGTGACATTCTGTATGGGTGAGAGAAAACAAAAAGGCCTCTTAACAGAAACACTAATTGCTGTGACTGATTGTCACATATCATCATTCACTCCAAATCTTCTAAATACCAAATTTCAGATAAAATTCTCACTCGCGCTTTCTGTGGATTTATTTACAAAGGGGGTTGTATATCTCAAAGCGCCTGGCTAAGCCTTCGCTCAGTTTTTAAATGGGAGAGCTCAGCCTCAAAACAGTCTCCTTTTCCCTGTTTAAAACTGCAATACCCTGCGCTTACTGAAACTAACTGAATATTTAAATGGCCAAGTGTTAAAACAAAAATGTGCTTATGTTTAAATAAAATTCGGAAACCGTTTGAAGAAATGCACAAACATCGTTTTTAGTTTAAATCCTTCTTAAAGACCAATTGTTACTTTTAAAGCATCTTACTTGCACGGACTTCAGATCAACATGTTTCGTCACCAATGAACTTCACAAGCCTTCTCAGTTCTGATGACTTCACAACTACAGCCTACCCTTCTGTGTCTGTCAAAGAATCTCATTTTAAACTTCAGATAAATTGATTTGCTCCCACTGTGTTAAGTAATGGGGGAAGATGGTTATAACATTTAGTGATGTCAATCTTTGGTAAACACGACATTTTCACCCCAATGGAAGAAATAAAGTCGTAATTAAATATAAGGGGGGCTAATGGTGTTCTCGATTTCCAGATCTGGTCAATTGATACCTCTACACCAATAGAATTCAATGTAGACATGTAATATTTTTGATTGCATACCAATATGAAACTATAGAACATCTTTACTTTAAATTCCGTTTTTTTTGGATAACCCTTTTAGTGCTACACTATACGATTCCAGTTGTACATCATGTACATGTATTTTAATATAGCTCCAAACCATTTCCAAACTAATGCAGTTTACCTCCTCCTTGCAAAAAAAACAACAAAAAACGCTGATTCAGATCGATGATATATTTATTACTGTAAAAATAAAATCCCTAATGTAGCGCCACTATTAAAAGTGGTTAATGGACAGGGCAATATACTTGGAGCCTTGGATTTTAATGCACAATGTACAGAATATGGTCTGCATGTCTTCATGCTAGCCCATCGCAAACATGATTGACTCCTACGCCACCCTCTTTGTCCTTCAAGTCATGCACCCCCATCAGTTTGAGAGCCAGAGTACCTGTCAATAGCTTTTTATTATGAGCAGATCCCAATGGCTCTTCCCTTTGCACCGTGAGGAAAACGTGGAGAAGCAGCAGTCACATAGGTGAATGAAACCTCATGAGAACCTAGGGATTGCTAGAATGGTTACACACCGAGGGACTGGTTTATTTTGTTCAATATTTTCCCTCCCTTACAAAACAAATAAAGTTGGATGCTGTAATGATGTATTACCTTCCAAAGGCCAACACATCCATTATGCCGAGTCTGCCTGTAGTTTTAGTATCTAAGATTGAAACATATCTCTTTGATTTGGCCTTTCACTATCGAGCAGTTTGGAGCTCTTTTGGCTTGCCGTTTAGTTATTTTTTGTAAAGCGTCCTGGGATGATTGCACATGAAGGATGCTATATAAATGAAATTGGTATGGTGCGGCATGACCATTTAAGAAGGTTAAAAAAAAACAGCCAATTATGGATTCTCTACTGGGTTTACCTTAAAATGTTTCCACGCTTTCTTTAGCTTTTAGGTTATATCAGTTTCAGTGGGAATCCCCATTTCAGTTGACAGTGTCTTTTTTGTATCACCGGGAGCTGTTCACTGCTAGTCATCAAGATTAAAAATATATGCATTTTTACGAATGCAGAAATTGCGTGCTGTGTATTATAAAGGTGGCAGTTCCTGAGGTGAGGGTTTTAAAAGGGAATAGGGGAATATGCTTATTATGATGTCAGTGCACCGTGGCCCTGTGTGTGGTTGTATGTGCTCGGAATGATGAGGTAATTACTTGTCTTCATGGCAAAGGCTGAAAAGTGGTATTCTGCAGCGGAAACAGTAAACAGATCTCGGATGAGTTAGTTTAGCTGTTTGTGTGCCTCCAATCATGGGTTGCAGATAAGGCGAGTCATGGTGTCGAGGGCCCACAAAAACCAGCCACTTTGCTGGAGAGTTGGGAGCTGTCTGTCAAAATGACAGGCAGCTTTAATCCCCACCAGGAACAAATCGAGCAAAACAAATAAGCCCCAAATGAGAGAGAAAAAATAAGTTGGGAGATGCTTAAAGTTTTTTTTTTTTTTTTAATATAATATAGCTTTTAATTTTTAAAATAATTAAAGTGATAAAAGGCAAAATGCTAAAGATAACTTTCCAGAGTTGCGCAAGATGTTATTAAAGTGCCAAAACCCTCCCATTACGCTTTCTAAATGATATCCTGTAGATTAAAACCAACTATGATGAGCTTTGCAAGTCACAGACTAACTGGAATTAAACCTCCTCTGAACCCACTCTCAGATCTCTTGCCTGAAAGAAGCTTCAAAAGCTGTCTGCAGCAACTGACTGCTGCTTTGCCTGTAAATAACATTAAAAAAGCGACATCTGAAACAAGTTGTACACAGGCAGAAAAGCAACTCTTAACAACAGATTTATTCCTGGTTCACACTAAAGTGCCTCTAAATTTCTGCCGGTGTGTAAAGCTGTGGTTTGGATGTTTCCATAGCCTTGCGACACTGGGGTGAGGTACTGGTCTACAACATGCTTCAGAACTCAAGCGATTTATACTGCTCCTTGGACTTTGGGTAGGTAAGACTTCAAACCAATCCATATGTGCTGGCTGCAATGCACCTTTACCACTGAACAATGAGGTGATTAGAAATTCAAATCATGGGCTCCCGAGTGGCGCATCCAGTAAACCCAGATGCGCCCTTGTGGCAGAATGAGGGTACTGGCCTATGTATATGTGTGTTTTGTAGTGGTGGTGGGTAATTAAAGGGTTAATTCACCAGCACTTTAAAAACATGTGAGAATGTGGTGGAGGGTTTAATTGATTAAGTGGGTGTAAATTGCTGCACAGGTGTGTGTATATAAGGGAGCACTGAGAGCACAGGTTGAGTGGGTGTTAGGATTCTGGAGAGGGTAGATCTCTGATCCTGTGTGTGCGAGATCTGTTTTTGTTTAAACTGTTTATTTTGTTTGTTTTATTTAATAAATACGTGCCGTAGCGCTTTTCCCTGCACATCCTGACTCTGAGTCTCCTTACCCCTGTCAGCCTGTCACAGCCCTATAGCCTGGAGATCGCAGGTTCGAATCCAGGCTATGTCATTGCCAACCGTGACCGGGAGTTCCCAGGGGTCCCAGGTCGGCAGGGCAATCCATGGTTCACCGCGCACCAGTGACCCCTGTGGCTGAAAGGGCACCTAAGGGTCTGCAGTGGAGCCATTCAGATCTGTGTTGTCCTCCAGCACTATAGGTCTGATGGCTTTGCAGTGCGAAAAAAAGATGGCTTAGCAGGGACACATTTCGGAGGACGCGTGTGTCAGCCACCGTTTCCCAAGTCGCCGGGGGGTTGCAGCGGTGAACCGGGATTAATAATAACACAACTGGCAATTGTAAATTGGGGAGAAAAATGAAGTAAAAATCACTGGCAACAACTAAATTAAAAAAAAAAAAAAAAAAAAAAAAAAAAAAGAAATCATTAATGCTGTACAAAACAAAAAACTCAAGCACTCTGTCCGTCAAGGAGCTCTAATGATGATTAATAATGTCCATACTGAGAAGTAATAACACTTTAAGGTATTGCCTACCACGCCCCCAATGACCCATGCGGACTGTTCTAGTAAATTGCTGTCTATAGGCGGTTGCCTCTACTGAGCAGGGGTCAGGTGACTTCACAGCCCCTCTCTGCATGTCCTGTAACAGTATCCCTGGACAGAGGTTTTGCAATATCAAGTTAAATTCCAGCACTACACGTGCAACAATTTCAGAGCGGCATGTCTCCTTTTTCAAGACCAGATGCTTTCTCTTTTCTGCTTTAATTTCAGTTGATTAAATATCCCTGTAAGTCAGCCTGACCTCTCTGGTAGAGAGAATGGGTGCCGTGACTCAAGGAGCTAGGAATGATGTCATGGCAGCAATGTGATGATGCGATCACCTCAGCTACACCTTGTCCTGTAACTCTGAACCCTGTGCTCTTGCTTGGCTTGGCACAGTAGGCGGCACCACGTCTGCACACACTCACACTGTGCTGCAGAGATGAAGACCTGTGGATGCCCAGAGCTGTTACACTGCATCCAGAAGGCAAAACGGGTGCCATGGCTGTCAGCCAGTAAGAGGAAGAATAAATCAGGGGTGAATCTTCCACTCCCGGTCTTTGTTCCAACCCTGTTCTTAATTGTTTAATTGAACCAATTAAACCAGCATTCTGACTCAAGCAGTTCATTATCTCATTTTACCTGTTAAACCTGAAGTGGAATGGCCCTCCAGGACTGTGATTGGACACCCCTGGAATAAATATAGCCAGGGCCTGATTTCAAGCTAGTGTAAGGTTTTTTGGTTCAAAACCAGCAACTGCAAATGCTTCTTTCTTGTTTCATGTCAGTGGTTCCCCAAACCGGTCCTGAGGACCCACTGTGTCTGCTGGTTTTCATTCCAACTGAGCTCTCAATTACTTAACTAGACCCTTAATTGAACTGATCATTTGCTTAATTAGACCTTTATTAATTGTTTTCCGCTCTTAACAGTTGCATATTTCAAGTTAGCTGTAACATTTTATAAGTAACTTGAACTCCGCAACTGTTTAAGCAAATGAACAGTTCAATTACGGGTCTAGTTAAGTAATTGAGAGCTCAGCTGGAATGAAAACCAGCAGACACAGTGGGTTCCCATGACCAGGATTGGGAACCACTGTTTTATGTTATTAATGGAAACTTTGAAATTGCTTTAAAACATGTGTCCCAGTCCAAATCCCCTAAACCAGGGGGGTCTCCAACCCTGGTCCTGGAGGGACGGTGTCCCTCCTGGTTTTTGTTCTAACTGTACACTCAATTAATTTCCTCCAGAAAAAGGATGATATAAAAAAGCAGATAAAAAAAGGAAATGAATAAGTAAATAGTTCAAAATGATTACCCTCTGATACGACAGTAAGAGAATGATCATTCTTTCTCTCATCCAAACACTAGCCTTTTTTTACATGATGCTTCTAAAACTCTATTTTTCTTTTCCTATGTAATCTCAACTTCTTTAGCGCTCGAACGCTGTTGTGGGAAAATGGTACTTGTTTGGGTGAGTGTAATGGAAACACACTGTGCTGCAAGCTGCCTCTCACTGGCTACCTCACTGACAACACTCCAAGGCCTACAACTTGATTAAATGCAAAATCCACTACTCCCCATCCCCAGTGATTTAGTGTGCCTTTAAATCAGCTTGCGCACACATAAAAACCTCAAATAAAAATCACCAAGAAAAACCATTGCACTCTAACTGTTCTATTAAAACGATACCTAGCCCGTCCTTCCCCTTTCTTCCCTGCAATACAGTTTATTCCACATGAGCGCATATCTTAATTTTTTTTTTTGTAAGGTATGCGTATAAAATATTTAAAGTTTAAAATGTCACAGCTGAAACATCAAATGCACGAGTCGCTCATTAATCACCCTCAGATAGAAGTCGAGCTCCCTTTTAAGGTTATAACCCTTTGAAAAGAGCAAAAATAACGTTTTTGACCTTGCGGATGAGACAAACTCATATAAAACGTATAATAATTTCCAGTTTGAAAGGAAAGAGATATCTGTGGCCTCAAACTGCAGCGGGTGAGTTATGGGAACACCAAACAGGTTCCATTTTCATATTTACAACGAGCCGTTGCAGTTCATTTGAAACTGTATCAGCCAAACTGTATGAAACAAAACTATAGAGGAAAACATCAAAAGGAGCAACTGTAAAACTGAAATCCACTGGGCCCAGCTTCCTGGAATGTATAAAACATGCACTTTTTTCATGGAGTTTTATTAAATGGTGCATGGCATTTTCATTACTCAAAGAAATTAAATTCACTAATTTTCCTTACAAGCCTAGCACGTCTGCTATTTTAGGGAGGTGCATATAAATGAACAATTGTTTCAACACCTACACAGAGAAAAATGACTGCAAATCTACCTTTCAAAGATAAAGGTCTAAAAGCAATTACTGTATTTTTTTGTATTCTAATCTTTTGATGGATTATCATTTAGATATTATTTAGAAGCAATGCGTGATAAATAAAATAATGCTTCTACTTAAACTGTAACCTTGCTGGAGTAAATGTTTATGCATGAAAATGATTCAGTTCAGTTACAATATCACACATTGAGAAAATAGGTCTCTTCCCTTATGACTTCAGTTATTTAAAAGCTAACAGATTACAAATAGAGCAACGTGCTTGGGAAGTTCATGCAAGAGCAAAATAAATGTAAAGCCCCTAACTCTAATGTCTGCAAGACAGTGTCTCTCTCTCTCTCTCCTTCTTCTACCAAAACAAATATTTATGCACACACTCAGAAATTGCACAATCCTACATTCCATCTGCAAACAAATATGCCAATACCATGAGGAAATAGAGCAAATGCATGATCAGAGCAAAAATCTGCACGGTGCAAAAGTGCAAATGTAAAGTACTTTATACTGTGCAAAAGGTGCATGTACAGTAATGGAATACCGGTTTACTGTACAGTAACATGGACACATGTGCATTGAAAAGCAGTGCATGATTTAAATGCAAAAAAGGTGTAAATTGTGCAAAATGGGAGGATAAAGTACAGTTTGCTACAATACCTAAAAAAAAATGCACCATGCACAAAACAAGAAGGCAATTAAGAAGCATGTGGTTAACACACAGGAAAGTACAGTATAAACTTTAAGATAAGAAACACAGTCTGAGGCATTTCATTTTCAAAGTTTCAGAGAGAATGGTGTAATTAAACAGCAAATACTATGAGCAGAAGACACATCCAGACACTGATACAATCCACACACCACACTTTCTGTGCCTCCCTTCATGGTGTGTTTTGAATTTGGACTTTCTGAAAATCAGCACATTAGAATAACTTACAAATCACTTAATGTGGTGTAAATCTTGAAAAGTGCAGTTTAATGTGTACCACATGTTAATAAAGAACTCCCATAAAATAAAGATTTCATTGTGAATGGATGCTACTCATAAGTGAGCAAAGGCTTTGGAAAGCTGGGCGATAGGAAAGGCAAGCTCAGAGTTTGTGGAGCGCAGCGCAGATAGGGATCCCCTCGCAGAGATGAAGCAACAAAGCCAGCCAACCGGAGCTGTGCCAGCCTTCAAGACTAGAGACGAAAAGCTGATTACCTTCTCCTTTCAGGAGGATCAAGCACACATCTAACAACATAATTTGAGACTACGTTCCCCTATTGGGTCCTATAAAATCTTAAATTTAATGTGTAGATCATTTTCATTAAAATGTAAAAAGGGACCGCGCGACAGTGTATAGCTTTTTATTTTTAAACCACAGCAACTTTCAAAGCAATCACTTCATTATGCGCTTAATGTACGTTTGATTAAAATCATGCTAACCCAGTCTGACTCTGTAAAACAGAGCACCCAACAGTACTGTAGTTTGATTTTAATCAAGCAGAATTAGGTTAGTATCTTGTGAAAGCATGATTATTTTGAAGACAAGCCTGGAAACCACTAAAGCAATGTTGTCGCCCCCACGAAACCCATTAAGTAATATATTCAAAGACTCTCTTAGACTTACAAGTTTAGATAAAGGGTTACAGAAACTATGAGGGCACACACTATAGTACAATACAAACAGTCTTTAGTGTGTGAATGACAAATTTCCATTCTGCCTGCTAATGCAAGTGCAGACACGGTTACTTAACCAGGAGACCTTGCTGTATTGTAAAGAGTACCAGAGCTACTCTGGCTAATTCAATTGAGAGAACCAAAATAAAGCTGTTACATAGTTTAGACGTATTGGAACTGTAATGTGGAACAAATGACCATTTGGAGTAGTACAATAACCCAGGTTAGGAACTCTTGCCTTGCATTATGTATTACAATCTGTAGCCGTGTCATAGCTTTCTGTATAGAACACGCCAAAACTCCCGAATGATACCATATATTTTCTGTATGGATTATTATAGTATGACTTCAACCAACAAGTTTCAATCAATTTCTCTTCTGTTTTTTACTGCATATGGTATAGCTTTCATCCTATACATTCAGCAGCAGTGCTCAGAAGACGTGACGAGATGAAGAAATCCGAACTATAATCACTAAATTATACAGGGTGCGACGAGTCCATCTAGTTTAACGGTAATCATTACAGATATAAAACACTAATTGCGAAGAATCCGGTACTTTTCTATCAGCCGGGCACTTCTGACCGCATTCTAAGAGGGCTCATTTCACTTAAGCTTTAAGTGGCAGAACTAAGTGAGTTCATTATTTTGTCACTGTCCCTTTAACAAAAAAAAAAATTAGCTGTTTCATCTTTTCAAAAAAATCCTGATCCACCACCCAAACCACCACACGTGCCCTTTTCCTGTGTCTCTTTATTACTCCACAGTGATCCTCTTAAGAAGATCTCTTCTCCCATACACAACCATATGTTTTCAGTTAAGCCTAATTTCTTTTTCTCTTCCTTTTTAAAACATGCATTCTCTTGGCAGACGTATTTAAAAGAGTCCTTCTCCTTTCTTTTTTTGACCGCACTTCTCAATGGGTTTCTCAAAATGCTGTGTTTTAAATTAATTTACAGCCACAACAAAAAGGGTTCAGATTTTTAATAGCATTGTAAGTAATTTAAGGTAATCCACTCCAGATTTCGATATTAACCTTTGAAATAGAGTTCAGGCAGCTACTAAATTGCAGCTGGCTTTGACGAACAGAGAGGTTGCTGCTGTGTGGGTATTTGTTTGGAGGGGAGCTGTAAGTGGTGGGGAATGTCACTGGAACTGTGTAAACCTGCTGGGAGGCAACGGCAGTTAACCCCCGCCTTGACTCACTTCCAAACTTCTAGCGATTACCCAATCCACGCTGCATCACCTAACAAGACTTTATACCAAGTTGTTAACCACCTTCTCCCTGCACCACAGACTTACAGCCGACTCCTGTCCCTGGTCTGTGGTTCAAACCTAGGCTGGCTCAAATGGTGTCAGTGTGGGATACAACCCCGACACGAATGCAGTGAGACTTTACTTAAAATCCCAGTAAGCTGGAACAGACAGCAGTGTAAAAAGCCTGCAGTTCAACTATATAAGGCTGGTTAGACTGTAGTGACAGTGCCTGTAGTCTGCTGTCTGCTGTTTGTGTTAATTTACTGCACTTTTGCTGCTGTCACTTTCCAGAAGGATATATTGAGCACCAATTGGGCAAGCTGTACAGCTGCTAACTTTCAAACAGGCTGCAGAGGGAGAATGAGCAGCCGTTTATTGAAAATAAGATGTCTAGTAGGCTGTCACTAAAAAAAAAAAAACTGAGGCACATATTTCTTTTCATTTCACAAGATGACACCTTATAGCGCTTGCTTCACTGCAAAGAGAAATACCCAGATTGCTTGTTTTTTTAAAATTTGAATTATTATATTTATTTATTCTTTAAGTCAGGGTGCAGATTTTTGGTCCCACCCACCTTCCATAAGTTGAAAAGAGACCTTGTCAGGATGGCCATCTGGAACAGTTAAATCTCCTTTCTGACGCCAAACTTGATTATCTGTTGTACTGCTGGTGCATTTTTCCCTGAAACCGTATGTCAGGATTTGCAGATCATACCTCGTTTATATAACTGTGTAACTCTAATCAGAGATGCTAATTGCATGTTTTTTCCCCTTGCTTGGCACCAGAACTTCAACAGCGCAGTGTGCTGTATTTGAATTGACACTGATGTACTAATTGCTACTCCACTGGATCCAGCCAGCGCAAACTACAGCAAAAACAATGTGGAAAACAGACACGCTAAAAACAAGCAGTCACAGCTACTGATTATTTAATTACACAAGTGAGGAAAATGTTATTTGCCTAACACTTACTTCTGCAGCGACTTCTGTTACCAGAGAATCTGCATTTAACACACTGAAAACAAAACTTGAAAGTAGGCTCTAATTTCAGATTCCCCGAGATTCCTTTCAGAAGGCTTACTAACCAATTAATCAATAACAATCAATCAGCTATCCGCCTGCCCTGGGTAGTATTTACTGGTCTGAAAAATACACCCAATTGATTAGATCTTTAAGCAGCATTCCGCTGCACAGGGCAGCCTGCTAAGAATGTTACACATTAAATAACAGACTTAAGTCTTACCTGGAGTGATCTGGAAAAGGAATTTGAGAAAGGAACAATTTTATTTGTATTCAAAAAGTGAACAATCAACTATGTCTCCTTTAAAAACAAACCGTTTTTTTTAATTGCTTACCAAGAAACATTCATCTCAAGAGCCACAGCTAACAAGCGCTGAAAATGCAGTTTTGTCAACAATGCAGACAAAAGCAATGGTAAATATTAAGACTGCAGCCCCAAATAGTGCCTACCTGAATCTGACCCTTTTTAACCAGGTTTAATCAGGCCTGCGTCACCACAATCAAACAGAGAAACACCTCTTTTTTTGGCATATGTTAAACAATAAAATATTGGGCTTGGTGAGATATTTCAAATTGCATTAAAAAGAGTTGTTTACCCACATTGCAACAGACTTACTAAAAGTAAACATACTCCTCCGATACTTCTGTGATAACCTTTTAGTGACAACACCATCTTTTCTGAGAACTTTCTGAGAACTAAGGAGACTGTTGAGAGTCTCGATTAAGTCATTTTAATCTACAATCAATTATATATATATATATATATATATATATATATATATATATATATATATATGATTGATTGTAGATTAAAATATATATATATATATAGACACACACACACAGAGACTTTTGCAATATAATTGTGTAGTTTCTTTGATTACATGATGTTAAATTAAAGATCTAAATGATGTCTCGATCCTAAAATTCTAGGTGATGCAAAATGTTTGGCCATAGCTGTACATATGTATATGTTATATAACTAAATCACCTGCTCCAAAAGAAAGACGGCTACCTTTAGTTTCTTGTCTTCAGGAAAGCATTGGTGATGAACAGTTGTATTTGGTTATATCTCAATAACCATTTCAAAAACGCACGTTTAGCTCCAAGCAAAGGAGTTTGCTGTGTATAAGTCAAAGCATGCAGATCAGACAAAACTGCCCAGAATTAATATTATGTACAGTAAACTTTTAGGGCTGTGTTACTCAATGAGAAAGTTACATGTTTTTTTTTTTTTTGTTTTTTTTATGGTTACTATAGCTTTAATTGTTGGAGGATGGCATAAATGTTTAATTTTGAATGCCTAAAACACACACATAACAAACCCAATACCTGTTGGTTGCTGAAAGTAGAATGCCTTTCAACAAGCATGTCTTCACCGTCCTTTTTGATCTGTGAAAAAAGCCTACATTGAAACTTTTTTGCCATGACATGCATCAAACAAGGCCGGACGGTTCCTATGGTAACCTTTTGAAGAGACCCTTTTAGCAGATTTTGCTGCATTTTTAGAAGTGTCGCCCACGTCACATGACAGGTGTGACAGCTGGAGGTCCCACTGATGAGGAGGAGACTGCAAAGAGGGTAAATAGCTTTTTAATAGAGCTTGCATAAACTGTGTACATTTGAAGTCTGGCAGGAAAACACAAAACGGGTGCCGCTGTCCCCTCAGTTGAAAGGGCCGTGTGTTGTGTTTTGCACTCTTTGACTCAAGATTTCTTTGATGGATAAGCTGAAGTATCATACACCTGTTTAGACTCAGACATTAATGTAATTACACTGTATGCATACACATTTAAAGGTACAGGCTGCTGTTTGTTATATATTGGCAGTAGAAAAGTAGAAGGAAGGTTTTGAAACCTGCACACTGGAACAAGAGGTTCCGATTGATGGGGGGAGCTAATGAAGAGGCTATAACTGATTCTGCTAGTTACTATATAGTTGTAGACACTTCCAAAAACATATATACTAAACAGTTGGCGGGTATTTTTTTTTTTGTTAGACACAAGGACCAGTGCCTCTAATGGATCTCTGATGTCCATAATGAAGTAAAATGAAAGTTTCTAAACAGGAGATGAAGTGTCATGTTACAGAATGTTTAAGCTCAAAACCGATTTGGTGCAAGTAATATACCCCTTCAATACAATAACATAAACACCTATATGAGAAAGACACACTTTGTAAAACTGTGCTGACTTTCGGGGCATATTTGTTTAAATCAAAGCTTTTTCTATCAAGAAGAACCCCCACCCCCTTGAGTTTGAAAAACAGTTGCACAGAGTAAAATGTTTTGCAAGCGTACATAAGAATTTTTTACATAAATGTGTGTTATTACCAATCTGGTGATATTTTATAACTCTCTCAGAAATCCTGACACCTCGCAAAGACTCTATAATTACATTACATCTGTCTTTCACACACTTCAAAGCGCTATTAATTAATTTTTCTTGGGAGCTGACCTGGAATATTTTTTGCTGCTTTCTCCTAAAACCCACCTTGTGAGGGGATGTGGAATTTTTCATGAAAACTTGAAAATCACTGCTCTGCAAATGAAACGTTTTGTTTTTCCCCCTCCAGAATAGCCATGAGGATTGGTGCTAAATGCACATCTTGGATGAAAGAATTTTAGAAATGGGACTTCATTGTGAAGACTCAGAAGTTGGATCACTAAGGCCATGCTTTCACAAAACAGAACAGCAATGGTAATCAAATCCCATATATAACGGGCTCCTTAAATAAAGAGATTTGATGTGTGAGTCAATAAAAAAGTTTTTGTTTTACAAAAATAATTTTTTCTTGAAATACTTCACGTTGTCTCTGGTGCAATGCACTTGGCTATGTACTATATTCACTCTCTAGTTTACAGGGCAGGAGTCATAATGTGACTCGCAGCTTCCAGTCCTGAAATACTACAATGCGCTGCAAGACTAAAAACTGCGGCCCTGCCAGCCATTGATTGCCCCTGTTAAGTTTTGTGCATCATAGTTGACTTCTGTATAATGTTTCATAATACAAGGGCTTTTTAAAATATGAAACAAGAGCAATGACATGCAGGATAGATGTCTTCATCTAGACTCCTGGGTTTCAGTTTGTCCTTAACATGAAAAAAGCTAAACGAATGCTGTCTTTGTAACACTGGAATCGTTCCATGTTAAGTTAGTCTGTCACTGCCAATACAAAAACCTCTTAAAATGCTTATAACGCAATTAAAAAAATGACACAAAATGGCATCCAAAGCAGACATATAATCCCAATGGAAAAGGCAGTGCTTACGGCTTAAAAAATTAAGTACAATGCATATCTCTATTTACTGCAGAGAACGAAAATGAAGAAAAGGGACATATTTGTTGGCTACAAATCTTTTGCAGCACTGTTCACTCAGGTCCTCAGAACACGGTTTAGACCATCTTTTTTAAAACTTTAAAATGAATTGGATTTTGGAAGGCACTGATAGTCAGGGTGGATCAAGCCATTCCTCAGATACTAGGGGCAGCAGTGTGGAGTAGTGGTTAGGGCTCTGGACTCTTGACCGGGGGGTCGTGGGTTCAATCCCAGGTGGGGGGACACTGCTGCTGTACCCTTGAGCAAGGTACTTTACCTAGATTGCTCCAGTAAAAACCCAACTGTATAAATGGGTAATTGCATGTAAAAAAATATGTGATATCTTGTAACAATTGTAAGTCACCCTGGATAAGGGTGTCTGCCAAGAAATAAATAATACTGTGTGTATTTTTGGAAGCTGTTTGAACCTCGGCTATGTTTCAAACTTACTTAAAAAGATGTTGAAAAAAAAGGTCAGGGTTTTAAAATCTCTTATTTTGTTGTTAACATAAAGAAAATAAAAAATAGAAAAGTCAACATATTTCACATATTTACGATAATATATATATATATATATATATATATATATATATATATATATATATATATATATATATATTAAAAAAGCACATCATGAAATGAAGCAGACAAAGAGAGAGAGAGAGAGAGAAAACAGCATCATCTCCAAACTTAATGAAACAACATCCTTTCATTTTTTTTGTAATTATAATAAAGATGGAAAAACATAATAAACGTCTCCCAGCCCCCACCTGCTAACAGTAATTATAATAGACTCAACAATAAATGGTAAAGCAGCGCAGAGCAGCATCTTGGGAATTCTCAGGGGTCTGTGGATTAGCTCGAAAAGCCTGAATGATTAAAATACACTAATTAAAATTTTGTGTTCCTTGGTAACTCTTGGTCCAGGGCCCTTGTGCTGGCAAAATGGGAATAAACGCGACAAAAGCAAATGCGGAATTTAGATGGGGATACATAAACAAATAAAATAAACTTTTTTTCCTGCATGTTTTTTTTTTTTTCAGTACAGAGATGGTGTATGGTTTAAAACTTGCCTTGTCTTGTCCCTTGTCTGCTTTAGATCTTGATATAGTTTTTGAAGACAAAATTGGTAGCAAGACCCTAAGATCAAAATACATCAAGCACTAAAGAACAAATCATATTAGTTCATGTAGGGCAAAACCTAATAGTGGTACACTTATGACTGATATTAAAACATTTTTGTCTGTAGTTTTAATCTTACGATATGGAAAACGCTCTTATGCTGTAAACATTTATGAGCATTTCTACTTTATAAGTTTGCACTGTCAATTATTTTAAACATTAAAGGTTAGCCTTTTTATTAGCATGGCACATCAAAGCAAATTTAAAAGCCCCCCAAAAAATTGCAGCTGTACTGTTTGATTTCATTTAAAACAGTAAAAGGTTCAAATGCTCTTATAAAATGTTAATGTAAGGGTAAAAGCATGGTAAAGGGATGGTTAACCATAGTATAGCGCAGTAAACTAGCAGAATAATAAAGGGAAATCAAGGTGATTTTTTTAAACTATCATGCACATTTACCATGCTAAACTAAACATTTTGCTAGGCAACGAAGTGGAAAAAAAATAGACGTAAACATGTTTGTGAAATCCAGTGTGTCACAACTGAACTAAAAAAACATGCTTTTAATACAGACTGTTTGTGACTCGTCCCCCACATCTAAAAATATACCATACAGTATTATGCTCTCTCCCTATACTGCACATTAGCCCATCTTTTTCAGAAAGGATGATCTGTTAATCTGTTGTTTCCTGGCAGCCCAGACAATAGGCAGACAAAAGGAAATCTTTCAGAGGAGGAGGTTTCTGTTCTCTGAATCGCAGGTAAATCATTAGCTAAACATTGAAAATCAAACGCTGATCATCAGTCAAAATATTGATTCACTTTCACATGACACCGAAGAGGGCACGGAATCAGGACCTCCACTGCTCTCTGTTCCTATTCAAGTTCACCTCTGAGAAAGTGGTGGAATAAATATAATACCTGCGGGGTGAACCCAACAGAAACACTTTGCAGGAATGTATTTCAAAGCTATTTACACCCAAAGAATAATTTGCATCTGTTTAACCTTTGCTGCACTGCGACCAGCAAACTGAACTTTGAATAAGTTTTTTTTTTCTTTTTTCTTTTTTTTTTTTAAAGGTGTTTTTAAGAACTTGTTTGAATGCACTTTTTTCATTCATGCCTTTGTCCAGGATAAATCAAAGTGACCTTCAAATTATTATCTGGAATTTCACACATTTTTACTAATTTTTACATTTTTACTAATTTTGGAACAGTGCCAGAAGGAGGTGGTGCAGATTACACAAGGGCAAAGGCAAATTCTCTGAAACAACTTTTTTTAAGGATATGACACTAGCAAGTAACAACTTACTTGTAGGTAGGAGGTAGTCCATTTGTTCTAGTTTACAGCTTGTTTAATGTCCATAACATTGTTTAGTTCCATTCTGAAAATGTGTCTTTGCACCATTTTTCGGTGAAACGAAATATTCACGGGGATTATTGCAAAATCAGAAAGAAATTAATTATTAAAATTAGAAATCAAGCTTTCACAAAAAAAAACAAATAAAAAAAAACACTATTTCCAGTTTGTCATGTCTATTTGGCCTCTGCTGGTGGCCAGTCAAACTGCAGCTGTGCTTCTGAACTTTGTAATCCCTCTAGGCATTACTGATAGGGCTAAAAGATTCAAAAATCCTGCTGTAGGATGGATGATAAATAATTTCTCCCTATATATTTTCTGTTTCTATTATTTATTTTTATGTATACATGTATATGTATGTGTGTTTGCTGCACTCCGGGTTTGAAATTCCTTTGTAGACGTGCCCATTTGTGGATGTGCTCTTTGTTAACTAAAAAAAAAAGCAAACATGACTTCTGATATAAAAACTTCTGCCTCATTGCAGTTACACAAAAGAAATTGAACACTTTCGGGTTGCCCTGGTAACCTAATTGCATCAGTACATTGCACACAGGAGCTAAAGTAACTGAATTTTGATGAAAAGGCGGCGATAATTTACGGCACTGCGAAATTAGTTGCCGTGGCGACGCGTTAATTACATCTCAAATTAACAATGCAAGTGTAGTGAAATTAAATATAAATCATATTTTCTGCATAAATTATAGGGGTTGATTAGCGCGGGGTGCCAGGAGAGAGAAAGGTTGGGACTCAGAGGGCCTGTCTGTATTTTTTTTTTTTTTATCCCGTCTCTTAGAAGAGTCTCATGGTTCCGCGGGTAAAACTGGAAAGCATGCTTCTGCAAATAAGAAAAGAAAGAGGGAAAAAAAGTCCCCTGTTCTTTGAGCTTACAATAATTTATAGGCTGGCCTCGCGGCACAAACAACAACTCTGAATTCAACAGAAGCATAATATGATAGCGTGCGTGTGTGAGTGAGTGTCGTGGGGAGAGGGGGCCACACAATTCCATATGAAGGGCAGCAAATGCTTATTTTTATTTGAGCAAACACAATGGACGAACTTCTCATTTGAACTGTGCCCCTTGTTTGCAAAGCTTAGTGCATAAACTGTTAAAACCCCAATTACTGTCCACACCAGTTTAATTAAACCCTTAGCCACAGAGAAACCCATAAAGATGCATTTAGTGCTGATTTCCAAAAAGGGGAGGGGGGAGGGGGGAAGGGGGTGGAAATCAACGCACTGTTAACAAAGCTTTTACTCTGACTCACAGCCGTGCAAAAACAGTAAAAGTGAATTATTCTCATACAGTATCTTCACTCACAAACGCAAGGAGATACAGCCCTTTATTAAGTTCATTATCCTTTAAAAAGTAAATGACTGCTTTCAATCAGAATACTACTCTTACTGCCACATCCTTTTAAAAAGCAGACACAGAACTTGCTGTATTTGCCTAAAGAGAATGGAATCCTGACCAGACTGGAGTCAAACAGGTTTATTTCAATGTCATTTGGGTTCACTTCCTTATAGGTGCTTTATTTAATTAGTACTATTGTTATTCCTCGTTTTTAAAGACCTGACACAGTGCCTGTTTACCTTTGCACCAGCAGGTTATGTTAAGTCTAAAATACAGTTTCTGTCACCAACCCTTCCCAACTGGCAAGTGCCCAGGAGTTGGCATTTGCAGGTGGTGTTCACGGTGTAGTCGATACTACAGGATTACAATTCTCCCAACAGGACTCAATATGGAGCAATATGAGAATCATCTAACCCATCAACACACAGTATCTGGTGATGTCAGATATGGTAATACAGTCGTGATAACAGCACTAACATCAACAGGCAAGATGTAAGAGAAGGCATTCGTATTCTCTACCACTGAAACTGGTTAATCCGAGGTCACCTCTACCCAGTAATGGAGCAATGGTTCTTTACAACTGGAATCTTTCTGATACTCTTTATCATTTTGAACATATCAATACAAAATGAAATAGCAAACCCTGTTACCACTAGTCATCTGATCAAGCGAAAACCCAAATTGTTATCGGCAAAAGATATGACTGCAACAACAGAATTTAGCAGTTCATTGTATTTGTCTTTTTGCAGGCAAGCTCGGATCAAATGCTTTACTACTGTAACTTTCCAGCAAAAATAACTAACTTTGAAGCTTGTTGTGTGGCTTTGGTGGAATTGAGGTTGTGGTTACTTGCAGCGTATAATTTCTTCTTTTTGTGTCTTCTAAAGACATTGCACTGTTGATTCATCTGATAAACAGGTTGTTGTTTTTCTGCACAGCAGAGCTTTGTAAACTTCAGGGCACACATCTGGATTATTGCATCCCCCTTAAGGCAGCTGGAAAGGGCCTAAGGGATACACCTTCCACTTGACCCAGATTATTCGGAGGTATTCAGATTCCCTTCCCTGTCAACATGCCATGGGACTTCTATGCACAGCAGTGACATCTCTGAAGTTTATAGTTACATGTTAGGAATCAAAGATGTATCTGCTTGTTCATTTTCAATCTTTTTTTGTATGGTGTTTCAGCATGACCCTGCAGAGTATTTTTTTTTTAAACTGCAGCAGGAATGCTTTGTTTTGCTAAATGTTTCTTGTATGCCCTTGGTAATGTGTTGCAGAATCATACTAAATATCCTTTTGTATGATTTTGTCCTCACCAGGATCTTGACTGTCCAGTCTGATTCCCTACAGTTAAAACTACAGTTTGGGAATGTAAATAAGCTTCATGCAATCTTGAAATTAAATGATACTCAGTAATACCTATAACTGATATCATAACTGGTATTACTGAAAAGGGGATGCTGCATATTTAATGCTGCATAATGAAAAGCATAATGAACAAAAATTTAAAGTTTCCAAGATATAGCCTTCCTTGGTGCATCCAATCAAAAGCCAGAACTCCTGCATAAGTAAAGAACCTTAACCTAGTTTCTGAATGTCCGTACCAAGTTCCATCACAACATGACGAGTGGTTCTCAGGGTATAACAAAATAAATTAAGTAAGAGACATAGATGCAGTACTGCATATTTTTGGTAAAAGGTCACATTCCCCTAAAAGCAGTCTAAAAACAAAAAAACCCAAAAATAAATACACCAGGATGCCTAACCCCACAGAACATGTAGAACCTTGGTGTATTCCAGGGACTCCTCCCCTGTGTCATCCCGCTAAAATATCTGTGAGTCAACCTATTTGAACTGTAGCCAGCTTCCTAATTCTCATCTTGCTTTTCAGTTTCCTCCATCCACATTTTTCATTTGCACCCGTGCCAGTCTCCCCTTTCGGACAGCAAAGCTTGCTCCCAACTTTCGAGCTAGTCATTTGACTCCACTTTCGAAGGAGGCTCTTACAGCTGCGGGAGGAGACCCCTGGCCCTCTTATGTGTTTATTTCTTATTCTCTTTTCCAGTGCTTTTGTTCTCCCTGCATAGATCGCAAGGCTCTCCATGCGGCCTCAGAGCGTCAGCCGAGTCTGACCTCTCTGACTAGACGACTCAGTAAGCCAGAGACAGATTGGTTTGTCCTCCTATCCTTTCTTAGTTTCCCACTGGAGGAAGTCCATCGCTTCCCGGCCTTGGAGGTCAATCGGTTCGGCCTCACCTCAGCGAGGGCGGTTCTCCGAGTAGTCAAGGGGAAACCCCTATTCTACAACCAAGTCACAAGCCCTCTGTCGTTATTCTAGTAGTCCCTTTATGCAGGCCTGCCTCCTACCTCGTTAAGAGTACTTAACTTGCAAATGGGCTTTTATTTAAAGGGGTATGGGGGCACACATAATATTTTGCATGGTAAACAATTATACTTGCTATCTGTGTTTTTCTGTAGCACGGAAGATCAGATTATAAACTCATACCATGAATGTGTATTTGTGACAGAGCATTAACCCTACATGTACCCCTCTAATCACTCCCTCTTCTGGTTAAAACACACTTTCCCTGGAGAATGATTTCAGACAATTAGACAGGTACACCTCTTTCAATCAGTGACCCCCAACCTGTGACTACAGCAGGGTTTGAGATCGGACCTCTAAGGCTTTCACATGGAACCCTATGATATAACCTTCACAATAAAGGCCAGTGTCTGTGTCTACTTGAATACACAGCTTTGTATTGCAGGTGCACACCTGCCACAGTGGTGATATTAACCGCCACTGAATTTCAAATAAAGCAAGCAGATTTGTAATTAATTAATTCAACCTTTTTTTCATTTTTAGTTGTGTCAACCCTGATTATACTCTAGACTGACATGCTGCACGCAGGTTTAAATGTACTCTTAAAAAAGCCCAGAAAGACTGGACTTCAGAATAGCGGGTGACTTGCTAACTGCATTAATGTCAGACAGGTAAGGGGAGAGGGAGGGCTCGTTCACATAATTACTGGGGGGCTGAATTGAATTGAAGCTGTACAGCCAGTTGAACCTAAACCTACTCTTAAAATAATTTAGGAGGGGTCTGTACTAGCAGCCACACCCCTTGTCAACCCCACCCCCATGGAAACACGCACCCACAAACTCCTGCTGTATACATACACTCACGCACGCAGCTGGCTATCACGTTGTCGTTCCATTGGAATATTGCTTATTTTTTCTACAACTATCAATACTTTTGCAGCAACTGGGCGTTTGTGAAACAGTTAAAAAAAAAGCCCTGAAAGAAAAAGGCTTGTTATGTGTACACACACATCTCCCAAACTGCCTCGGATGTATCTGCTACGACTTACCTCATAGCGTCGAGAACAAGCCTCCAGAGAGATGTCAAGGGGATGAACGGAGCGCAAGCACAAACAGCAACAGGAACCGACTTGAGTCATCTAAATTATTTATACACCAGATGGATTCTTTTTCCTTCCATTTTTTAAATAAAGGAGACCCATTTCGCCTTTGAAAAACGTAGCCTTAGCTGTTCTCAGAAATATTAAGAACTAAACCTAACGCGAAATCAAACACGAGTACACAGTAAATGAGAAACCAAAATGATCCAGTCTGTGGTTCAGTACTCCCTCTCTCTCAATCTCCTAAGTAACTACATTACAGTACTCTGAAAACGATGGCCCTTTTTCAACTACGAATCTTACACACACACAGACACACAGGCAGAGATGGGGTTTTGACCTTGTGTGAAAGATATAAAAAATGCTGCTGCCCCGGGGGACTCTAACTATCTTGCATATTGCTGTTAAAATGTCTGCAGATTTTAATACACTGCGTGTCATCTAATCAGTCCTTGGATACCAGCATTTTTTTTTCAAGGCAGTTCAGTTTTCCCTCGATATTTTGGTTAAATAACAAAATATTGCAAAGTATGTTTTTTTTAAAAAAAGTTTCCACTATGGCAGCATTACATTAAAAACAGCGTTCGTTTCAGCGAGGTCGAGTTGAATTTGATCGGGATGAGAGCCGTCTGTTTTGACACTGGGTAACTAACTGGTTATTGAAAACAGCAGCTGCTCGGGGTGTAAAGCATTTCAAAGCATTTCTGTCAACTGCCTTTTCGTGAACATTTGTCCCTATTCGTCTACTCTCAGTAAAACTAACACAACTTAAGCGAAAAACGATGTTCAGTTTTAAACAAACTATTTTCTTTCCTCTCAACAATCTTTCCCTGGTCAAAATGATCTAAAATATACAGTAACCGCAAAAGTACTGTATGAATAATATTTTGGTCTAACAAACAAGTCATACGTATCCTAAACGCTAAGTTATTTTGTAATGTTATTAAATTTGTAAACATAGTATATAAACAGCCAATACATAACTTTGTTCAAACTTTTAAAAGTTTTAAATATTAAGGAAGCAGAATGAAAAGTATTTAACTACAGTATTAAATCATTGCTTTAACTAAATAATATAACATCTCATTCACTTCTACTGTATTAATCTTTAATAAAAACGTATATTTTAAAATAAGATTTTTATAATGATAGATTTTGCAACGCTAATCCCGAAACAATATTTCAATAGCTTGGATTACAGCCTTTGGGAACACCACAAAAAGACGTAAATATATACCACATTTCACTGAGATTTTTATACTTAAAAATTAATCTGGAAAATATGATCACCTGTCGCAAAACGTTGTATTTAAAAGATTCTACTCCAAATGTACGACCAACATGAATAATTAAACTTGTTTCTGTTTAAAGAAAATACAAAACAATGTAAAGATTTTTATTCTGCTGCAGTTGTGCTCTTGACAGTAACTTTGCAACAGGCTCTCCAGCCTAAATGTTAGTGTATGTCGCGTTAAATTGTATTTTAACTTCATAAAGAGGTAGTTTAACCTAAACATTTACTGTACGTATAAGCAATATATTCCACACCACTGCACGATATCTGTATCCAATACCATTGTTTTAAATTACTTTTACAATTGTATATATGCAATGTGAGCATGCAGTTATTTGAAACATAACGCAACAGTCAACAGTGCAGTACTGACAACACTTAATGTAAGTTTAGCAGGCAGATCATGAAATGACCTAGGCTACTTTACTTCTGAATAAAAATAAATCAGATCAAATGTAACAACGACATGTACATACGAAAAACACACATCACCATTTCCACTGCTTTACAAACAATAACGAACGGATATTATTGATTTAAATTTTAAAATGAGACGTTCTTGTACAGCGATTTGCGCTCTAAATGACCTCTTGTTTTAGCTAGTGCCAGTATCTATAATTACTAAAATTAGCTTGGTACCTTTCAAGGATCTTCCAAGTTCACAGGAAAACAAAACAAAACAAAAAAACACAAAACACAATAACGAAAACAAGCATGCCTTCAATGTCAATTGGCAAACGTTTCTTTTTTTTTTTTTTTTTAAAGACTTAGAACCAACTTTGAAAAGAAAGTGGGTTTAACTCACCAAGTACAGCAGACTAACAGAAAATCTCATATCCCCTGCCATAAAAACTCTCAGTATCAGCTGTCCTCAGAAATCCAATCACTTGGTCCACACTTTGAGCATTTGCTGTGTTTTTAAGAATGTACACTCCCCTTAATATATTCTTAACACCATGCACTTTTGAGACTTTTAATGCAAAAAATAATACATGTTTTGGGGGCAATGAAGGGTTTTTCAAAGACAGAAAGACAGTGGCCCAAAGAACTGATTAATGACCTACCCAGTATCGTACTAGAATAACTCAGCCCATCAGAGGCACTTGGAAACATTTATTTCAAAACTTTTTAAAAAATGACCATACAGAAAAAAAAAATGCTTGACACCAGAACATTATCGCTTTTCTATTAAACGATCAGCTATACAGCAATATACACATGTGTTTACAAGTACATGTCTTTCTGAGGCTGTGTGGTCCAGTGGTTAAAGAAAAGGGCTTGTAACCAGGAGGTCCCTGGTTCAAATCCCACCTCAGCCACTAACTCATTGTGTGACCCTGAGCAAGTCACTTAACCTCCTTGTGCTCCGTCTTTCGGGTGAGACGTAATTGTAAGTGACTCTACAGCTGATGCATAGTTCACACACCCTAGTCTCTGTAAGTCGCCTTGGATAAAGGTGTCTGCTAAATAAACAAATAATAATAATAATAATAATAACAAGCACACTCACAATAGGTATATCTAGGCAGATCTAGCCCTAAATGCCAAACAATAAAAGAAAGCCGATCTAATGTGCAGTGAAGAGAAACAGCTAACCACTCAACGCAAGCTGTGTAGTGCTGGCTTACCAAAAAAATCAATGTACTGTACTGTACTGTACGCTTATCCTCTAGAAAGTTTGCAAAAACAAAACAAAAAGTGATTTTTTTTTTTTTAATGGATATCCTGAGAGCTTGCTTATGTCAGTTGATGCACATATATGGTAACGGTAGAACAAGTGATGTTATTTACCCAGTTCCTCATGTGTCAGTGTATATTAGATAATAAGATGGTTCCTCCTTGAGGACACAAGGGTTGTTTTCTGTTTAAATCTCAGGGTCTGCATGATGTCATAGAGACTTACAAAGTCACCCAGACCCTGATATTGAATTCCTGGACCGTATTCTCTGTTAGTGTTTACAGTACACACTGTACTCCAGTGTTGTACTATTTATACTCACTTTTTTTACAGAAACTGTGAATTTCACCTTCATAGTCTTTGGGTCAAAACTGCTAAACTTTGGCTCTTGTTCGCCCGATCGCATTGCTATCAACTCCACTGAACATGATCAAGGATATCATCACATTCATGGACTAGCAGGGACAATGACTCAGTGGGTTGATTGCAACCTTTTCAGTCCAGCACCCAATGTGTGAAAACATAGTTTTAGACCAATGCTCCCCATTTTAATGATAAGCTCCACTAAGAGTTGAAAACCATAAAGTAAAACAGAAGGGGAGGTAAGCGGATGGGCGGGTTACGGTTGTTTTTCTGTTAGTAATGGTATGCACATTAAATTACCTACAGCAATGATCACCCATACGAATTGCTACTGCACTTGCTTGTAGGTAGGAGGTCCAAAGTGGAGTATAATACCCTTGATCATATTCCTTTTAGCTGAAATGTTGCACCTTGCATTCTAAATTAATCAAATGCTGTTCATTCCAACGAGCTACTCAAGTCCACAGACCCTATTTTGACAGGGAGCGTGCAAAGTTCCCCCTCATCTTTTTTTTCTGCCCAGATGACTGCTTCGATTTCTGTTCATTGGACTCCGATCTCCGTTAATTATTAAATAACTGAAATCCAAAGAAATCAATTCTTAAATTTTAGCTAAAAGTAATAACCAATAATAAACAACATACATTATGTAGACAGGGTTGGAAAGGGTTGTACAGCAGGCGCTGGCAACAAACCAAAACTATAATCACAAGCCCTTATAGTGTTTTTTTTACCAAGAAAAAAAAACACTACAAAATACATAATGAGAGCCAGTCACACTGTGGCTAACTAAGCAAACACCAGCATTTGATGCAAAGACAGGAAAAAACACAGTAGGTTGTAAATTCACATTTCTAATTGCTTCCTCATGTTGAGCAATCCCTGTGTTCAGTTTTAATTAAAAATTCCGATCTCTTTTTTATGCTTCGATCTCTGTCAGAAATGAATCCTTTTTTTTTTTTGTGAGGCTTAATTAAAGCTTGCATTAAAAAAACCAAAAAAAAAAAACCAGAAGAAAACAATAACAAATAAAAAAAAAGTGCCTTGCTACCAAAAAAAGGAGATTATTACCAGAACAGACAACCCAGTCATGTTTTAAATCACAGCATAACCTGCCCGGACAAGGTAGAATTTGAGCTTCTCCTAATTTAATTGGGCATTACAGCAATTTGATCTTTGTTATAAGTAGCTATTCTTTTTCTTCTTCTTACGTAATGCTAAAGACACATAACAATTTGAATAACTCAATTAGGTGCCTTTAGCAGCACAGCAATTCATGGCTTTATAGGATGACGTCTCTTTAAAAAAATAAAATAATAATAATCACAAAATAAGCATCGTTATCAAGAAAATCATTCGCTTGTCTTTAAATGCAGACGGCTGCAATGTCTTTCCTGGTAATGCTTTGTGTGAAGAAATGTAGCCCTGGCACATTTTCTTCTCTTTTGCTTTTATGCATTTATGTATTTATGTATTTATTGTGCAGCTTCACTGCCCATAAGATCTTCAGATTTTAACTGATTTATTATGTATTGCAAACTTTACTGCAACTAATTATAAAATGAAAATTACACAGCATGTCCAAAGCTGTTGTACCCGCAGCATAGTCTTTCTCTCCAGCGGAACCAACTTTGCCCAGTGCTTACTGTATAACAATGATTTTTAACACTCACCTAGCCTAGGGGATGAACACTGCCTCGGGATGGTGGGGGGGAGGGGGGGGGGGGGGGGGGCTGGCTGATCTCTTAAGGAACTTCACTGATAGATGTGGGTGATGGCTTTAAAAGGACAGGGAAGCATTAAGAGACTATGTAGCTTTTAAAACTCCCATCTCTCCACCGCCTTCTTCCAGTAATTCTGATGCATGTGTACAAGGAGAACATTTGCAACGAGAAGCCATTCCTATTGCAATTGGTCTAATGGTACAGTAATAACTTTGCTCAAGTACAATTGCTGTAGCATTAACCTGCTAATAGGAGTACTTTGCTGAGAGAATCGGAAAACATTACAAAAGGTCGAGTGAAGGTAACTAAGGCTTTTTTTTCCTGCAGGTTTACATCAGTTTGAATCAGTAATATACAGTACAGTACCTCTTCACTAAATAATGGCTTCAAAGTTTTTTGTGACTGGTCATACCCCTTTAGAAGTTTACCACGCTATTTCTGCACAGTATTTTTGTAGTTTTACCATGTTTTCCCCTGTTTATAATATGCATTTAGCATAATTTATCATGGTTTGCTATGTTTTTAAATATGCTTTAACATACCTCTCTATAATTTACAATGCTTGACCATGCTGTATTACACGTTACTATGCTTTTACTAAGGGGAACTTTTATAAGGGACTACAAGAAACACCTGCTGAGCTGATATAGGCTGAAAATCTTAAATACACAGAGAAATAAAAAGAAATCAGTAGGGCTCTACACTTCTAAAGCACAATCTGGGAGTGCCGACTACTCCACTACATTCATATAGAATGTACAGTATACTGTAGAAGAACAGTGCAAAAGGTAGCACTGTACACCTCTTTTGTTACCTTGTTCTGTAGTGTCTCTATATTAAGGTGACCCCCTTCCAGCAACGTTTGATCAATAGCATTGTTATTGAAATATCTGAAAGTCTATATTGCAGGGCATGATCACTCACAACTCTGTAAACCATGGTATTATAAAAAAAAAAAAAAGGAAGGAAGAAATTTCCTGAAATTCTGTAGAGGACAAGGGGTTAAAGGTGTATGAAAAAGCCCCCGGGATTGTGTTACTGTACTGTCTAAAGTTTAAACAAATACACTTTTTTTCGAGGCCTACCAAAGGGCACATATCAAAAAGTCAAGACCCTCCCAACAAGATAAAATAAAACCCACAGAATAATGCGACCTCTCCGGGGAAAACTAAAGGGAAACGGCTTTGGAGAGGGAGGGGGTTCTTTCGAGGAGGCTGGGCTGGTTCAAAAACTTCGAGCTGCAGGAGAGGGCTCCATTACATTTCACAGCTGAAATTGTTTAATAAAAGAACATTAAAAAAAAAAAAAGCATTTGATCTCCATTATAAATAGCTAAACAAACAATAGTTATACAGAACATTCGGGCAGACATGTTAGTGGTTGTGTTCCCTGGATGAAAACCAATTAGGATCGCCCACCTGTAGGGTAGCAGAAAGTACAAAATCTTAGGGGCACACACTCCAAACCTTCTGGAAACTTGAAAGAGTGATTTCAATACATTTCACATGGCTATTTAACCCAACCAAACAATTATACATTTCAAATTAACAAAAGATAAAATAGGCTAGGCTTAACATTTCTATTTAACTTCAAATCTGATAAGAGATTCGATTAGCTGTGCAAAAAATAAACAGAAGGATTTCCGGTGGAAGCTAATGCTGATGGTGACGTGAGAACGTTCCTGTTGGCTCCCAAAATATAGCTAGAAGAAAATCTTCAGGTCCTGGGTGCCATTATGCGTGTGTTTGCAACTATTCTGCAGCTCTGCCCAACTGTTTTGCACCTGCTCACCAAGCTTTAGATGACAAGACATGTACAGTACCCCCCCTATTAACAGCTGCTTTTGATACAACTGATATCAATGCCACAGGCGAATATTGGTATAATCCACAAGGCCACCAGTCATGCGTCAGACCACACCATCTCACATGGGAGGGCTTTTTTTTTTTGTAAATAAAGTGCCAGTGCAAAATATATTTCATTAGCTAATTAAACAGTAGAAAACCTTACATATTACATTTCCTATTAAACCCCTTTGAGATCATTGTTAATGGTGACCTGTTAATGGCAACTGGGATTCTGAATCATAATAATAAAAAAAAAAAATCTCCTGTTGTTTTTGATGGGCCGAAATATGAAACACTGACTTCATAATGGGAACAACAGAATAAAAGGGTTCACTAACCTGACACTTCCATTAGGGGTCTACTGGAAAGTGAAATATTTGATCGCGAAGGGAAATTGACCAAAAATGAGCTGAAACCAGATACAGACAACTTACTTTACTCCTGCTCTCAGATACTATATGCGTGTCACTCAGTCTTAATACGCTTTTGAATTTTCACTTTATCATGAAAATAAGAGATACTCTTGGAGCAAGAAATAAAATCAGCCAGTTTCACGCTAATGGGTAAAGTAATGGAGAGATGAAACTGACACAACATCCTTTTTTTTTTTCTTTCTTAATATCATCAAAATGAAGGCAAATTCGCTTCTGGGGTTTTCACAGAATCAATTCAAACTAAATATTCCTCCTTTCAAAAGCTTTATATTTTATAATCGTTCTAACAAATATTGCACTTTGCAGCTTTTGGATCAGCAGCACGGAAGGAAGGAAGCACCAGAGAGTCACTGACTGGTTTAGCAGAAAACCAGTAAGCATATGATGATTGTGCAAACCAGTTCACACCATTATAAACCATTATTGAGCCAAATGGGACTTCTGTTAGAAACTTCAATAAAAGGAAGATACTAGTTTTAGGATATTCCGGTTCAAATGTTGATTCAAGAAAAAAAAAAGGTGTAAACTCATTAACAGAACAATCAGTTATCATTTACATTAACCTAATATAGCCGCCACAGGGGGCTACACTATGTGGCATACAGAGCTTAACCCACCTGCTTTTCATGCTATTTCTGCCTGCAACTGTGTGATCACTCCACGTATGTCAGGTTTGGAACTACCCATGTCACATATTCATAGTGCTCTTCACTGTGCCCTATCGTCTGTCCCTGACACCTCCATACATCTCATTAGTAATGCTCATTTCTCACTCCGTGCTAAACTCTCCTGTCCTCTTATACATATTTATGCCGAGCTGCGGTTGAGAACACGGCCAATTTGTCAAGGAGATGTACAGTCTGGGATTAGGAAGCTAATCTCAACAGTGGTTCCACTCACCTTTTCACTTATCCCTGATCAGAATGATCCGAAACCTGCAATGACAGCATGGCACTTCATGCAGCAGGAGATACTTGAACCATGAAACTACTAGACCGCTAAATTACAAGCAATAAGGCTTTAGAAGATTATTCTGCAGGTGTTATATGTTTTGAATATTGCTTTTACCTTGACACGGCCCCAGTTTATCTCAGAGGTTTGGTCAACAGTTCGGTACCCAAGCTCTTCTAAGGATGGACTCTTTCATCTTTTAAGCTGCCGACAGTGGGAACAATGATCCCCTTGGATTGCACAAACTCTCAGTCGTGACACTTCAGAATTCATGTCCAAATTTAAAATTTGTGTTTGCCAGGGATTACCTCCAATGACTAGTTCATGTACACTGAGAAGCATGGCATGAAAGATGCAATACAATGTATTTTAACGTCCTACTCTATTATTCATGCCTGGTCTCCTGTTGTTTTAAAACAGCATGTGCGTGGCTTAAAAGTCACCCCAATGATGAATCGGGACATCATAAAGGTACATAAAACACAGGAATACTTTCGTCTTAGAAGACAACCGCAAATAAAACAAAGAGGATGTGAACAGCTAACTCCTGTTTCAGTGAGCTCAGGATTAATCGAATTGGATATGAAAGATGTGCCATGCTCTTCAAACCACGAAAGCACCATCAGTGGAAAAGCATGTGAAGCATGCATTCAAGCACCAACCAATACAACCAATGCTAAGTCACCTTTGATATGGGCATTCCACAACTTTGATCCTCATTCATATATATCATATTGAACTTTTTCGTCTAACACTACAACAGAAATGCACAATTCTGTAATTGAACTTAAAAAAGGACGACCACCCCCTCCTCGCCCAATACAAGAACTGAAGCAAACTTACAAAATATGCCCTCCTGAATAATAAATGTGAGCATTGATTGGGAGAGTATGATGTGGTTAGAAAACTGACAGCAGCTGTTTGGGGTCGAGGCCCAAGCCACAGGCCTGGGGCCAGTACCATACTGTACTGCCCCTAGCCACGGAATGGGACGGCTCTAAAACAGACGACCCATGCTTGCACAACAGATGGAACTAATGATGTGAAACAGAAAAGATCATTTCACTTGGTACACAGAACCCACAAAGAGCAGTGTGAAGTTTGAATGATAGGGGCAAAGAGAGGCCAGAGGTTAGAGCGGGCCAATTTTTATAGAGGCTGCCGAAAAGATATGGGGCAGCACTCTCTCTTTCTCTCAAACACAGAGACCCCGTTGTGGGTGATAAAGCCAGCCTAGCTAATAACACTGTTTTTGAGTGCTCAAGACCGGGGTTAGTGAATCTCTGTGTGAAGTTGAGCTTTATGGCTATGGTGAGAATCACGATACTGTGTGAGGCTTAAAGGGGCATAAGGGGATATTGAAGATGCAATAAATTCATTTAGAGAAACAATGGAATGAGCAAGGAATGCATCCAAGTAGTGGATCCCATTGTTTCACTGTAAATGTCTTTGTCACTACTTTTTATTTTGTAACACAGCATGTCTTGAAGTAACATATTTCAAACAGGCAATGAGGCACAGAATATGTCAGCAAAAAAAAAACTGACAAGGAACAGAGAAGAAAGCAAGACGTATTTCTTTTAAAATCCTACTTATCTGATATTGTATTAGCTGGTAAGTGTATTCTGTCTTCTCAATATTGCCTGAGGTTTAATGTGAACTGTTGTAATACTTTGTGTAAAAATAACAGTCTTGGCCAGACAACGTGGCATCCCTCTTAACTGGATGTATTGGAAAAAAGAGAAATGCCATCTGTCTCCCAGTCCCAAAGTGTATACCGCTAGCCAGTAAAAACTGTCCTTGAATGAAGAGAACAATCAAAACCTGAACTCCTGCCTCTAAATGCGCTCTGAGACCTGCAATCCCAATAATAATAATAATAATAATAAACGTTCCGATATCAATATCATACATCATTTATGCAGACTCAAAATGCATATAAATACCTAGCTGTGAGGTAGTCAGCATCTCTTGGGTGGTATTAAAGTAAATGTACCATACACATACACATACATATACACATACAATACTGGGGCAGTGTGTAGTGTAGGGAAAAAAGCTCCATTCCACCCTTGAAACCTGCTTATAACATGCCTGCTCCGGTTCTACTTGCAGCAGTAGGAGGTTATACATGACAGCTTTTTAATTGCAGTTTTTTAATGTTATTTCCTTGTATTAATTGACATATAAAACGCAATCATACCCTCAGTTTAGGGTTTATTACTGCCAGTTTGGCCATTCCCTCTGCGTCGGGTATTACTGCCTTAATATATGACAACAGTGATAGAGAGAGAAGTTTCGTATAAACAACAGTTTGAAAAACCATCCCTCAGCTCCTCATGACAGCCTCATTTAAAATAAAAAACACGATGACCACTTAAAAATGCTTATTCTTCCACACTGAGAAATACTGTTTGAACAATAACTGAAGAGATTTATTTAGCAAGTCCTTGGTGGCTGGAGAACCAAATTAAATTGAAAGATCTTCAAACATTACAGCATCTCAACTCCACATTTATTTTAAGGTTTCATCTTTAAAGACCTGACAAACACTTTACACTGCTGAGGCTTCACGTTAATGGGTGTATTCAAGCTATCGGATGTCTCTGTAACTCATGCTGTAGCTTATGGAAGTTTAAAACTAAACGATTTGGTCAAAAAGTTTTAGTGTTCACGTTTGTGCATATGGATTTTGAACTAACCAAAGACTCTTTCATCGGTGGATTAGGAATAAGCCAACATGCATTACTAAAGCCAGCATGTGAGTGTCTTGTAATACCTTGCAAAGGTTACCCTGATGCTTAAACAAACTATATTACAAGGCAGTATGAGATTCAGTTTAGCCAAGATAACAATATCTGTGTATGCCTCGTGGGGTCTGTGTGATGGGGCTACTCGCGATGTTAGGCTTCTACATTTTGACTCCCAAGCACATTAGTTCTGATTAAAATGACCTTCATTATATCAGCTACCCTTATTATAACATACAGAATGCTTTGCTCCCTGGGGCGACATCATAACGAGGGTGGGAGCGAATGTTTCTGCAAGGTTTGCTGGATTCCATTGTGTTGCACAGGAGAAGCCTGGCCCCACTCCATTGTGGTCTACTATTTATTCCTCTCTGCTGATATTTTTATACTAAGTGGTCAAATCACTTGCACAGGGCTTACTGTAAACACAAGTTTTAAAGGGAAGTTAATAGCAATGAATATGCAATTTGGAGCTTGATGTCAGACTTGCTACCCAGGAAAGTAAAAATCTAAAACCCACTGGGCCATATTTTCAAATCCCACTAAATGTAAGGATCTACATATTTTGTGTTTATTATTATTATTATTATTATTATTATTATTATTATTATTATTATTATTATTATTGTTATTAGAAATTATTACAAGTTAATTTTTTTAGTGATCCCAGTACAGACTCAGAAATAAAAATAAAAATTTCAAGGGGTCTGTGCAAGCATGTTTTCATGTGTGCTGCTGGAAAAATACCATTCTTTAAAAGAAAAAAAAGGGTTTCCCCCATCAAACATGCACCCCACCCCTTATATAAAGTGATGATTTTTCGTTTTTTTTACTTTTTGTAAATGTGTTACACATTCTCCTTCTAAACGACTAGCTGTTTAAAATGCACAGGGTTTCTGATCTCATCATCATGCTACGGCAGTACACATTGCTGGCACTATCTCACTATATACATACTTAAGTGAAAAAGTAGCTGGATCGGGGTCCCTTGCAGATGGCTGTGAAATTCCCACTCCTGCTCCGATCTGGACATGCTCGTTAACCTCAATTTTCTGCAATTTCTTCTAAATTGGCCAGTGGGTTCCCTTTAACCAGCACTTGGCGCGGACTCTGCAGAGCATCCAATATTCATTCTGCCTGCCCCTGGTGGATCTCCAGAGACAATGTGGTCCTCAAAAGACATTAGGAATCCTTCCCAAACCTTCATGTCTTTGCAATGCCACCCCCCCTCTCTAAACCTCCCCACAGCAACTGCTGCAAAACAGTGTGGATCAGATTCAGAAACCACGATACTGTATCTCTTGGCAAGACCTGCCTCTAGGCTGTAGCTGTCTTGTCCTATAAACCCCCTCTTACTGTTGCACGATCAGTCATGGATAGGGACAGGCGAAGCATGCCACAGCTGCGTTTCTATTTATCTCTGTTTTGATAGCAGTTTAAGGTGCAATATCATTTCAACCTCACGACAGTACAGAAGACAGTAGGCCACTTACTGGATCCATTCAAACCAAACTGAAGATGTTGCAAAACTAAATAAATATTTAATGTGTTAGTCCAATAACAGCTTTGCTATTTCTTTCTTAATTTGCAACATTATCGTCCGGTGTCATAAATCTGGATGAACTTCTGTGTTGAGTGGTATAGCCAATGGATCTAAACAGCACTAGATGCTGACTCTGGTATTAGATCATTAAAATGGGGCCTTGTTTTGGTCACTATGATTATTAAAGCACACATTACCAACAGTCTCTCGATTGTATTTTTGTCTTTAAAAGCATGTGAAGAAAGTTCTTTTAAAAAAACTTTTTTTTTAAAAAAAGTAGTGATACATAGATCTACCTAATAATAATAATTTGTAACAAAAAAAAAATCTAACAATGGAAAATATGCATTATCACAGTTCTATGATATTTTCTTTTTTTTTGTAGTATACTGCATAATGCACGGTAAATTGTTAATGTTTTATAAGGGCATAGGTGGAGAGATTAGAAGACAATTTATTGATACAGAAATCCATGTTTAGAACACTAGTGTCTTTTGCATACTGAATGTCATCCAGCTCTTTGGAGGAGCTGGATTGCATTCTCAGTAAAATGAGTTACAATATATATATATTGTAACTCATTTGAACCTCACGTGAACCTACTGTATATCTCTACTCTGTATAGGATGCCTTTGCTCTAGCAGTGGAGAAAATTCAGACTTTGAAAAACAAACATCACACTTTGACATTTGCATTTCATTTGTTAAGAAGACTCCAGTTTTTTTTTTTTGGTTTTGTTTTGTTTTGTTTTTTAAATCTAATTTCTTAGGTTGCTATGCCAGTTCTGGCAATTGGTTGAAAGATAAATTGAGAAACCTTAAACTGAGTGACAGATATATGGGCCCCTAAAGTTTTAAGGAAATTCAGAGCTGGCACATGCTTCCTTGTATATCAGCCAGTGTCAATCTATTTTTAGGAAGCTTGTAGAGCAACTTGAACATTGTACCAAATTGTTCAATTTACTTTTATTTTATTTAGTTTCCACTTGACATCAAGGTGACCATCCTGAACTGAACATTTACTTAATGAGATTTGAAAATGTTTAGACTTCTCCTGCGTGGCTTGGAAAAAAAGAGAAAAAAAAATGTTCCAAAACACAGCATTATAAATGCATTTGAAATCCTGGGACACTATTCAAAATCTTTACACTTCACAGACATAATTAATTTAAAGAATGTTTAACCCAAATGAAATGCAAGTTAAGGTTCATGTCTAAAGAAATTAACTTTTCTGAAAGTAAGAAAGAATCTTTGCAATCTAGAGGAGATGGAATTCCTAAACCCTACAATCTACCCTACCTTGATTTTAACCCTATACAGTGTATCATCTAGATATTGTGTGTGTATTATGGGTCTTAGAGTATAAGCAGCAGGTAAGGCGATATCTGTGTATACGAAGAAGAGGGCTTGCCTTGCATACAGGAGATCCCCAGTCTCAGTCCTGCTTGAGTAGGTCATTCCAACCTGATTTTCCTGGGTGCTTTAAGGTCTTTGCTCTCCCATCACGCCAAGAGCTGAATGTTCTGATGCAAGGTGGGGTGTTGGGCCCTGGGGGAGACAGCAAGTTGACATTTTGATTGATTCCTCGTTATAAACCTGAACTAAAACAAGCTTAACTGAGACCACTGGATCATCTTGAAAGTATGAAAGACAGTTATAGCTGACTGAACTTTCCGAAGGGAACGTTCAAGTGTAGTTAGATCTAGCACAGATGACTGGACCACATAGGCAAGCACAGTCTTCTGCCAGGTTTAAAGAAACTGTGTGCAGTACCAGGCTCATATGCAGAGCCTTTTGTTCCAATACAAATTTAACTAAACACTAAATGGTTTGCACGTGAACGGATAGGCTGCAGGTGTACCAGGACCTGCAGTGCAGTGCCCTCCCTCTGCAAGTAGGAGCTACTATTGAGCAAGAGAAAAAAAAATACCTTAAGGGGGAAAAAAATAAAAAGGTTATAAAAATTAAGCAAATGTACACACATAAACACAGACAGCTCTGTGTCTTTTTAAGCAAATATTGTGCTGTTTCCATGGTTATTTCTGCTTTGAATATCTGCCCATCCCTACGGAAGCACACCTTTTTCCTTTTTCTTTATTTAAGCTTTGGTCTCATATTGTTCCAGTAACTAACCACCGGAAGCAGCATACCCAACCATCACACATTACAGCTTGGGGAATTAGTTATTCTACTGGTTACTTTGGTAAATTCTCAAGGTTCTTTTGAGCACCAATGGTTTACAAACCATTTATCTATTACATATATCTATTACTCAACCCACTGAAACCTAGAGCTGTATTTGTCAGTGACATGCAGAAGATATGGGTTATTCCATGGGAATCCACACTCCAACCAAACTCTTTTTGATTGTTATTTCATTGCAGTAAAAAAAAAAAAAAAAAAAGTAAAAAATAAACCCTTGGATAAAAAAAGCGCCCTTTTTAATTTTGTATTGGTTAACTTTAAATTTAAATAGTTTTTTTTTTCATAAAGATTTTCACCTCTCAGTAGTCAAGTTGACCCCCATCCCCCCCCCCCCCCCCCCCCCCATGAGATTCAGGATTTGACGGTGTTTCATTACATTTAAAGTACAATCACAGACAGCAAGACTTCCAGGTTAACAAATATTTCTGTTAATATATGTCTTCCAACTGCAGTAAACTACCGGCAAACTGTTCTGTTTAAGCAGAGACATTTGTTATTATTATGTGACCATGTCATTCAATGAAACAGTAAATGGGAGATTTAACTCACTGTCAAAACAAGTCCTCTACATTTAGTACACAAGGTAACACTTTAAATGAAGTGTTTATTACTGCACTGTAATTACGCTTCTCATGCGGTTGAACAGTAACTACAGTACATTGTGAATACTGTACACAACAAAATGTGTAAATACAGTGTTATTACAAGACACCAGCAAATATTTTTCATTTTGTAACTAAGCGTGTGTTACAGTGTAGTTAGAGACACATAATGTAAAATGTTACCATAGACCAAAATAACTTTTTTCAAGTAATAACAAGTTAATGTTGTCTTGAAATTCAGTTTAAGTGTTGAAACAGCTTGTAGTAATCTATTTCTCAAAGTGCAGTTGAGGTTGCTGTTTTGCATTTTTACATGCAATACAGAAAAACAACATTTTCATTGTTGGAAAATACCTATTCATCAAATTATACATGTTGCACAATGGCTATATAGGGTGTGGTGTTTTTAAAGAAGAGCGTGCTTCTTCCAAAAAGTATTTTTTTTTTCTTTCCACACAGCATTCCAGTTTTTCAAAGTACGGCAACCTCTGAATGACAAAATACCAGCATTTATAATGCTAGTCATTTACCACATTCTTGCATTAGTATACATGAGAATTATTGCATCGAGAAAACAGCACAGGTGCCAATTTGGAGGCTGGCAAGGGCACGCACGGCTGGTGGGCAACGCAAAGGAACTGTGAAAGCAGGTGTATCGTTCATGTTTTCCACATGGTCGGTCATTGTAAGAGTAAATATTTTCCATCAGATCTTGACCTCAGCAGCTAAGCAGGTCTAGGTGACTCCTAGGTGTTTCCATCTGCAACTGGTTTATCAGTTTCATTGCAATGAAGCCAGGCCCAATGAAACTTCAGAAAAGGCAGCTCCTTAATCAAGACTAAATCTATTCACTAGATGACAGCGTGGGCTGCCCCGTCGACCACCTTTCATACGGGCAGGCATGGATCTAATGCAGTGCTCAGGAGGGACTTTGGCTTTGGCAAGTCAGGCACGCTGCCAGCAGAGAGTCAAGAGAGCTTCCTATACGTTGAGAACCCACCACAGTCCTGAACAGAACACACTCTGTCTTTCTTGTGCCGAAGTGAGTGGTGGTTCTGTGCTATGCCCACTGTGGGCTAGGGTGACACAACAAACCAATTTCTATTGTGACCTATGGGCTCCAGAGGTGAAAGGCTGAAACACTTGCAAATTAGCCTGCTGCACCACCTAGAGCCCAAGACTGAATCTTTACAAAGGTTTCAGCATCAATATATCCATACTGATAGTAAATAGTAAACTGATCAAAACGTAAAAAATGACATTGAAAAATCTAATGCAAAGATGTAGACTGAACAAAAAAGTCTTCCTGGACTAATGTTAAAAAAACAAAACAAAACAAAAAACCCCAAAAAACAAGGAAAGGTAGCTTGCGTGTTCAGAGTGTACACAGTTTTATATGAAAAAATGCAGATCACAATGTAAAATCAGGTTTTGATGTGTCATGGCATGAAAATGTTTTTCATTACATTTTTTGAGCATGAAATCTCAAACTCCCAAAAATGTACACACCCATCAAACAGGTACTTTAAAAAGACATAAACAAAAGCACCAGAAAGTTTTTTTTTTTTTTTTTAAACCTAAAAGCAAAACTTCATTAGACTTCTGCTTCTCAGTCACATTAAAACAAACATCAGCCATCATACTATCTGTCAATTACCCCCTCTGGGCAGAAGCAACAAGATTATTCCAACAACACACTTCAAAATATCGTGTCTTTATTTGTAGTGAGAACGAGTTGTGGAGTAGAAGACACCTCAAACTGAACTGACGTCTGATATCTAACATTACAGTTATGATATGAGTCCGCTTAACCCATGTGCTAAAACCAAGTCTGAATGGATCTGAAGAGAGCAGGCTGCCATTGGCATTCAAAAAACACATTCCCATGTGTTGACATCACAGATATAGACAGCTAGTTGTGAATAGAAGAACACATTCTTTTGTGGGTGCACTTTTTCTTGAAGAATGGGTGCATAACGCAGCGCTGAAGAGCAATGGCACTAAAAAGCCCAACGATGGCGGCTGTTGCAGCGCTGGCTCAGCATTGAAGCAATGGCATCCACAACAACAGGAACACTGTAAACAACAGCGCTTACTTCTGTAAATAAATGCATATTAAAAAGGTACAGATCACAATCACTTGAATGATTCTAATAACAAAATGTAGTTATTACCCAGGAAACGTTGTTGACGCAACGCTGAAAACAGAGGTAGAGTTTAGGTACGAAGCCAATGATTTTGAAATTGTTACACTTTCCAGTTTATTGCACACCATAATACTGATTTTTCTTAAAGTTAAAGAGAGGGACAGACATTCAGTTTACTCAGACAGTCTCTCTATAATGTTCCTTTAAAGTGAAAAAAAGGCTGCAAGCTTCCCTGGCCATCTGTGAACCAGACTTCCGTATATGTTTTATGTGAATGACAAGAAAGTGGTGCAGACAGGGATCAGTGAGATAGTACTAAAAGATATGGGTCAGGGGCCACATTCATAAACCACTCATAACTTGCTATAGTAGCAGGGTACCAGATAAGTGTTCAGATGCAGCGGGGAGGATGTCAATCATTCTTAGAGATGAGACTTGACATGTGGAGTGAAACTGGCTGACTGTGTCGCTCAGCTCAAAGAGTCATACCGTTTGGAAATACAGCTTACCACAGATGTGACGACAAGAAGATCGCACAGCTTCAAGTTCCAGAAAAATCCCACTCGCTTGCTTTAACCCCATGTATGTTGTATTTAGAAATGCTATAAGAAACTTAACTATGACACTGGTCCAGCTGGTTAGAGAGGCAAAACCAAAAGAGACTGTTCCCCCTCATCACGCTACAGCGGACCTTACCGGCCAGGCGCCCAGTGATCTCAGAGCGGACACCTACAGGGCTAGCCTTTGTCCTCCAGAGGCCGTCAGCCCGCTCTCGAGTTCCTGGGTGTAAAAGAGGAAACTGTCTTGATCGTGGGATCAGAGGACGCCCACTGAACCTTCAGGTTTGCTGAGGTGTCTGGGGGATTGCTAGTGGGGGGGGGGGGGGGGGGGGGGGGTGGAATGACTGGACATTCTAAATTGGGTGGAAATCGGGCGTAAAATAATAGGGCACTCTCAATTAAAAAATGACAAATGGAGTTTATTTTAGCATTACTAAATATATAATCTGTGAGTGCTTATATGTTGTACTATAAGTCTTTGACAATGAATACAGCACAAAATAAATGCTAAAGTATATTAACTTATACAAGGGTCTTTAATTAAACATAACTCAGATCTTTTAACTCTGGAACTGAATGTGCCGTAATAAAGCAAAAAATAAAAAATATATATTTTACTGTCCTAACAGATAAACTTTCATCTTACTGGCCTAATAAGAAATGTAGTAAGGAGTTTATATTGTCGGCAAATATTTACAGCGCTGTGAATAAGCATGATTCAAATTCAGTAGCCTGTTTGTCCAGAAACTGTAATTTTGGAGTGTGTCTCTGTTGGCATTTGCCAAAAAAACAATCAAATGACACATTAAATAATAGGGTGTGTGGTATCGGTGAACGCCTGCATTTCCAGGAGAAAAGAAAAATGGATGTATTTTAAGATCAGATTTAACTATTGACTGCTCATTAAACTGTTGAAATCTGCAAAGCCAGCCTACTAATTAAATTTAATTTAAAAAGGTGTGCCTAAAAGTTTTTTGGCAGCTTTTCCCGGGCACTAGTTGTTGTTCTAGTGCAGCAATTTAAAACCAAAAGGTGTGAAAAAATAAACAAATTGGTCAGACAAACATAATTATGTATTTTTTTCTGGTTGAATTCAACATTCACAGAAATTAGATTCAAGACAAATGTTCCATGTCCTAGTAACAAATTTCAATGCAAACAAAACCTACAAACATGTTGGTACCAGACTAACATGCAGCATTTAAAGCTACCTGGCTTGCACCTTTTTAACTGTACCTGTGTACATCAAATCTCTTTCTGCAGAGTTGCCTATCTTGACTGTGGTCAGGGAATGGTGCACTGGCCTTGACATTTGAGGTTGCAGAAGCAAACTGAACTTAAAAGTCATTGAGAGGTCTTTCCTCAGGATGGTGGACGAGGTTGCGTCACGTTTTAGGACAGACTAATTGATTTAGGTATTTAGACATGGACTGAACTGCAACATACGAATCAATAACATTGGAGTTCAAAGTTCATTGAATTACTGCACTTGAAGCCCAACAAAAATGGCTGAATATTTCAAAAGGGTTAAAAAAACAAAAATGCTTGCAATCTAATTCAGGTGTGAACACAGGTAGTAAGCAAACTAACTGATAACAGCTTCAAAACAAAGGTCAGGTTGACTTTCGTATTTGAATAGGAAGTGTAAAAGGGAGTACCGTACTTTCATTGTTTTATTAAAAGCGGTTGGCAGTCCCTCAGTCTTCACAAACAGTAGGTATGACGTAAGGGTTGACTGGTTAGGTTGTTTATTTATTTGTTGTTTTCTTCTTTGATTAGTCGATATGGCACTGCCAACGACTTCCTCTTGTGGACTTTGACTGACAAACAAGCAGAAATGAACCACAAACGGCTCAGAGTGCATTCTTTGCAGGTTTTTTTCTGCTTGTTTTTCAATGCAAGAAGCACAAGAAGCCTCTGAATGAATACCTGCCGATTCAACTGATAAAAAATAAAAGGGAGGAATTAAAACAGTGCATTGTGTGCGTGCTGAAAAACGTAATCCTCCAAAACTGTACAACAATACCTTTTTTACCAGATCTATATTTGATGTTAACCGTTCTCAAACCTCTTTAAGAGTATCAGCGACCTTCGTAACTTCGCTGCTCATTATACTGCGAATTGGAGACGAAGCATTTTACCTCTTAAACCAGTTCTGTTTGGCCCCGCCCTTTCAATGCACATTTGCTAATTTCCACCGAGCATAAAGATGCCAGCACCTAAATAGCTCTGATATCACAACTAATTGGGACCAAAATCTGATACAAATCCAAAACAAAGTCAAACTTGTGTGCGTCTCGTTCATTTGAAGACAGCCTGCTTTAGGCTTTTTACCGGTTGTTTCTTTGTAGTTGCTTTTTATCTGTGAAATCTGCGGTTGTGTTTTAATTAAATAATTAATGTATTTATTTTGTGCTACAAACTGTCTATCAATCAGTATATATTGATTCTTATTTACCCACGACACATTCTCTGTTGTTGTGTCCTATCCGAGCTGATACTGACAAACTCAACATCATCAGGGAAAATGGAAGAATGCCAGCTTGCCTTACTGGGGACTATCTTACTGTAACTGCTCTGCAACACAGTTCAACTTTCCACTCCAGCATGTATCCAATTAGTACCACTATGTTAATACAAGCCTCCTAAAAATACTGATATTTATTTATTTAAAAAATATATATATATATTTTTCTTTTTCAGAAATCCCCATTTTTCCTGTGGGATGTTTCTGTGACCGTTTTAGCCTGTTCTGTTTCTGCCTCTTCCACTAGACTGGGATAAATTGGGATAACATTCAGAAACAACTGGTCCTCAATGTTTGTTTTTGTTTTTTTCAAAACTTATTTTTAACATCTACTGAGTGTTCTACATTGCAGGAAAGAAATACAATCTCTATAAAACATTTTAAAAAATCACTCTCGAGTGGTTCTGATACTGAGTTATATCTCTTTATATAGGAGAAGGTGAGGCTAGCAGATTTCCAGGTCATATTGCCACCAACACAGTATGGAAACAACAGAACAGGGAAACTATCGGAATGACTGCAAACACCATACAATAGAAGGGGGAATATAAAAAAAGACATTTAAAGGACTTGTGCAGCTGCTTAATCTTTAAAAAATACCTCCAGCATACTGTGAAGAGGCACCTGATGTAATTGAGGGAAGCCTAACAAAACAGCAGGGCTTGGTATTAGCAATGTAACCCCCTTCAGTAACAATGCTACTGAAACAAGCATGGCTTGTTGGCACACTGTTGGTCACTGGCAACACCAATGCACACTTAAATACAATTACAGACATGCACGCACGCGCACTCACGTCACACTATTTTTCACTTTTAAATCCATCTTTAGAACATATTACCTATTTTGATAATGTACTCAAATACAGCATTACATTACAATAACTGAAAATAAATAGGATTTAAAAAAAAAAAAAAAAAATTATTTTAAAGATCTTTTAAAGATCTAGAAATCTGGCTGGACTGTTGCGATACCTCCCCTAATCTCTTTTATCATTTAAAACACATTGGAATCTGCTTATTTTCCTCGCTGGATATTGTTATCAAACAAATAACGTGATGAAAACTCAGCCATCTCGATCCAGGTGTAATACGATCTGTGATTCTTTAATCTATTAATGTTATCAAAGGCTTCAATCTATTGTTGCTTTTATTCAGTGAAATAAAACCCATCTGCTCTCTTCACAGGGTGTGTGTGCGTGTGTGTGTGTGTGTGTAGGGGTTTCATCATCCAGCTTTTTGCTTTTTTTTTTTTTTTTTTTTTTTTAAACAGAAGCCTGCAACTTTTTGGTAATTCTCTTCGGCTACAATTCAAATCCCAGAAGGCTGCTGTTTTATTTTTAAACCACTGCACGTTTGTAGATCAGTAAACATTAGGGTTTGTCACTGACACATGCAAATCTTCTACTGCACTGTGACTAAATTACCAGAATACACAGGTCACAAATTAAACAGGAACCAGGAAGGTAAAACGCTGCTCTACTTTACAGTATGCCTACATTCTGCCACCGTCACTACTGTATATTAAAGAACTTGTTGATTACGCATTCAGACAACGTCTGGTTTTATTTCATTTATTTTTTTATTGGAGAATTTATACCCATCAGCGGATTTATAGAAAGCAGAAGAGTCCCCACAAAGCCATAAAACTCTAATTGTTCTTTCAGTTTTAAAGTCAGATCCATTAGAAATGCAGTCAGTGATAAACTGATATTTTAATCAACCGACTACTGACCATGAGCTCTCTGCTAAGAATGGCCCTACATAGCACACTGTGGTTTCCAATAGTAAACTTGTATGCTATGCTGTGATCATTTTATCATACCTTTTACAATAGGTTTACAGTGCTTCCTTAAGCTGTATTATGCTTGAATATGTTTGTTTCACGGTATACATCAGTTTGGTTTGCAACACAAAGTGTAGTCAGATTTTGTTGATTGATCCTCTTATCCGTTTTGAAAATGAAGACAGATGACAATGATCCTATCGTTTTGACAACATTCACTGGAGAAGAGCATTCATTTTACTCCAACAGTAATATGCCTGGATTGTGTCATTCTAACTCTCAAATACAGTTACTGTTAGAAATAATGCTCTTTTATGAAAAGTTACTGTACTGGTGCCATCCTACATCCAAGAAATCGCTTTTACATCCCTTGTGCTATTTTAACACCCAATTTATGCCGCTTACTACAGTCGTTTTTAGCCATGATTTCTTCAGCTGATGCCACTGTCACATACTAATAAACCAGCCTGTAAAATATTACTTTTCAAGACAGAGTTCGTCTTGGATCACTGCCAGACAGAGTCAATGTCTGCGATCCAAAACTCTTTCAAAAGGGATGCTGCATCTTTGCTTGTTGATTAGTTTGTTTCCTCAAAAAAACCCCAGTAATCTTTATTCAACTTAAATCCTAAATACAATGAAATTAGCAGGCTGCAAAATATTGCCTTTCTTTTCTTACACATTCCCCTGTGCCTCCATGCAAATTATAATGCGTATTTATGCAAATTAGGTGTCGTCTTTAATTAGTTTTGCTTGAAGGCATTAAAATACATGTATTTTACCAAAAAGTATTTGTTTTGTATTTTTTTTTATTTGCTTTTGTCAGAATAATCTCTCCTTTTCCAAATGTGTAAAATAAAAAAGGTGCATTGATTTTATTTTTTCTTGTAATATTTTGATACCCCATTAAGACTAAGCCTGCAGTCTGTTTCCTTACTACAGTACACCCACAATACAGTACTGCAGTATTAATGACAGAGCACCAGCTTACAAAGGAACTGTTATATGTTATAAACTGATCTGTGTCAATAACCTGAATGAGATCTCATCATCACCCAGTGTCTACTGCCTTCATCTCTTCGAAGGTAAAACAGGAATCCCAGCTACATAGTACACACAACATGACCAGCACCTCTGCCATTACACAGTATTCAACACACTGGCTATTCACTGAAGGACACAGACCTTCCAAATGACTTTGAAAAACCACATTAGACCATATTTTAATATTTGTTTATAAGACTCAGCAGTGTTACGGTAAATCTTCCAGAGATGCCTTTTATTTTATGAGTTTCTAAGTGATTTACAGCTTTACTGTGAGTGGCTATCGAACACAATGCTGAGCTGGTTTGTGTAGTCTGAGGGATGGCGGGACAGAGTCCAAACACAAGAGCTTCTTTACAGAATAACGCACGTCGAACTGAGCTCGGTGTTGCAGTATCTGCTGAGCATGTCAGGAAAACCTAAAACGACTGGCTTTGCAAAGTAAGATTCTTCCCATGATTTATTATCGGAACGCTACGTCACTATAATAGCTTTTATTATTATTATTGTTATTTCTTCCAGGGTTAATGCAAACAATAGATTTTTTTTTGGTTTGATTGATGTTTCAGGACGTATATTAGGTGATTTCATCAATTTTTTAAATTGCAGATGATTCTTAGGAAGAGAGGGAACAAAAAGAGGCCAAACCTTGTTTCATCTCACATAGTCTTTTCTTACTATATTTTCTCTCCTAGCTGCTACTGTACACACTAATCTACATTCTTTGTTTGTGGTAAAGGGAAACATTTTTTTCTGGTGCACCAATGCATTTTTTATAATAGCACAACGGCTGCGTTGATGATCTATGATGTATATCCTAGTATTTCACAGACAGCTGCTCAACTTCAATTTGACAAGATTATCATGCGGATCTAATCTTAAATCACTCATTGTTTTTCATATTTTCATGTGCCAGAGTATATACCAAATCTTGTTGGAGAACGCCTCTTCTCTATAAGGTGGGTCTTCTGGACACAAGCTGATTCCTGTACAGCAGAACACTTATGACAGGGTCAGTTCATGTCACTTTTCTGTCTTGATGCATCTGTCTCCTTCACTCTGGTCTTTGCGAAGCAGTACTTTGAACAAACCATGTAGTCTGCCTTGATAAGAAAGTGGAACTTTTCATGAGTGTCTTTGAAATTCAGGGAGCAGCTGGATCCCTCCTGTCAAAATGGCTGCCACTTTGATATTCCCTCCTTTGGTCGAAATTCTTAAAACTTTTGAGCTCTTCCCCGGGCAGGAATGTGGTTACAATATGCCGAAACTTCAATCAGCCCCTAGAAAATTCCACTTGTAATAAGGAGGAACTGCGTTTAATCTCCTTCCCTATCCTTCCAGTTCTTTGAAAGGGGGGGTCGACTGTCAAACTGAAGTTTTGACATACATTTGCTTTCATGACAAATCTGTTAGCAAAATGGCCCTGGCAGAAGTGCGAAATCGTAATTGAGACCTGAAGTCTTAATCTTTTGGGAGGGGGGAGCACGGGGGACGGTAGCAGAACGACCCAACTGGAAATGAACTGCCTTTCCCTCTAAGGCCTGTGAGCCCGACGCTGCTTCCAGCTAGAACACAAAGGCCATTCCACCTTGCTTGTAAATCAACAAACAGCCAATCAATCGGCCACTGATTTGGAACAATAACCATCTCCGGCTATTTAAAAACCCTGGAGTCTATGATTGGAAATCAAGACGACACATCTGAAAATGCAACCTGTTGTAAATTTGTTCTTGCAGAAGCAACTAGATACAAAATTCAATTAGGAAGTGATGGATATTTTTTTTTTTTACAACGCTTCCTTTGATGGTCAGTGTGATGTAAAGATGGCAGTCCAGCCCAGTGTATGATACAGTCTGCTGCTCTCTGCTGCTGTTTTGCCATTTCCAGGTAATGCATGGCACGGTTCCGTCCATTCTTTTGCCTAAAGTGCCAATTTATGCCCCTATAGGGTGAGCTAAGCTGTAATTACCTGTCGACGGAAGCTGGAAACTACCCCTCACGTCACTTGAATCTGCTATATGTTTTTGATTAAAAGGTGTAGAGTAATAACACATATTATTGACTTCTTTTACTGAAGTGTCGCATTACCATTTTGTCTCCTGGAAAACAATCTAGGTTAAAACACCTGGCAACATTGTGTGGGCATATCTTCCTGACCAGTTTTGCTCAGAAAAACAAACATCTTGGATCAGTATATGAAGAAAAAAAAAACAAACAAAAAAAATGTGTAGAAGGGGAATCCTTAAGATTCCTAAACATTTAAGGTATAAAGACTACAGGGAGCATTAAAAAGGAAGGTGGTCTGGTGTATTTATTTCTGAATGATTCCTGGACAAGAACTTCTGTTTAAATGGAAGGATATAGCAAATGGACTCCCCTGGTAATACATATATATATATATATATATATAATTCAATTGAGCTGAATAGACACTAACTCAAATTCTGACCTTGGAATCTCTTGTTTAAACTATGTTCTAAGGATAACAGATCTGAGATGGTGTGTCTTGGTCCTGTGGGGGACATTCTTGTACCTGACAATCACCATTTACATCTATATATCTCTTTTCCATGCACTAGCATTCTCAAAGCACTTTCTATATCAGTTGAATGCTAAAGGCTACATTCTATTTCATGCCAGTTTTACTCTCTTTTGTTAAATGTGGTTCTATGAAGTAGTTGTGTTCCTCTGTGCCACCTATGGTGCAAGTGTCTAATTCCACAGGTTGAATTAAGCGCATGAAGGAGAAAAGCTCACATACCCCACAAGGCCACCTGTCACAAGATCCCCATTATACTACATTTCATTTGGTTAAAAGCAGGTTTTTTTTGTGTGAATACCTCTTTTTTTATTTAGTTGAAAAACAAGTTTGTTCAGCTTTTTAATTGTTCCTCTAAAAGAATTTTGCTTGACGTTAATGGGTTGTTTTTTTGTTGTTGCTTTTACATAACTGCCCTTCAATTTTTCCAGGTCAGTTGTGTTCTGCCATCGTTGCGTAATAAATGAAACACACCAAAAATAATTAAAATGCTGTCTTTATATTTCAGTTCTGTTTTGTTAAGACAGCCAATGATGGTTGTTTTTTTAATTCTTGATTTCTTAAAATATCTATACAGGTGGATCCACAGAGACCCACAAACCCATCTTGCAGAAAAGCAACACAAAAGCAACTAATCAATAAACAACCAAAGTCAAATACGCCTAAAAAATATACAAATTAAAAAATTAATTGAACCAAAATTTCAGGTCAAAAGTCATGTTTAAGATCACCAAGCACTTGACCCCAGCCCTGTTGCAACAGAACTCACAAATCTATGCCAAAACAAGCACAGTACATGCTTCTCTTAAAATACACCTGCTTTCATAATTATCATCAAAAATGAGCCCAACCCAAACAGTCAACAAACATAAAAAGAACAGTGATGGAAGTGCCAACAGTTTCCAAGTTACCTGCTGAATAATGTTACGTTAACATATTGAATTACATACCGCTTTGTAGTTTTCCCATTCACAGTACTGACTAAAAATGTACAATGTGACATTTCAAAATCTAACATCAAATACCACTGGCTACTGTTATGGCTTTCAGTAGACTTTTGAGATATAAATTTGTAGTTTCTTTGATTGCATGATGTTAAATAAAATAGCAGAAGTACCATAGTCTAGGAGCCTAGGAGGTAACGGATTGTTCACTTCTTCAGAATAACATAATACAAATAAATAATACGGGACCAGTGATACCTTCTAGATCCCACAGGAGACATATACCACCTTCAGGACAAGCTCATAGAAAATGAGCACGCAGCGATGTGCCTTCTTTATTTAGAAATACTATGAGAAAGAACATGCGCTCCAGCTCGGTTGACACAAGTATTATTGGTGGTTAACTGTGGTTTTCCTTTATGAATTGTGCATAGCGGATATAAAACAAGGAAACTACTGTGCTAATGGCTCTCGTACCATACACTGCATGCAAACACATCTAATGCAAGTTCTTGGGGTCAATTCCATTGATCTAAACAGTAGCGGATAAAACATTAAAGCATTTTACTTACTTTTGAAAGCTAAAATAGCTTTTAAAAAAAGACACGCTGTAGATATGATTTAAATGACGGGCGCATTTAGAACCACCACCGTCTCACAATAACCTCAAGGTGGAAACAACGACAATATGCAGCACACACTTTAATGTGAAAGCACTGTTGCTCATGTTAATTATTAATTTGTTACACAAATAATCCTGACTTGCAATCTGTAATATAGAAAAGCTTTAACTCCCTAGGCAGCCGATCTGACTACACAGAGGGAAACTAGAGTCAAAAGTCATGGGTCATTCTAGTGAAGGGATTTTGCTGCCAATTTCCACCTATGTTCCCAGAAGGAACAGGAGACAAATTAAACTTGCAGAGGAACCACATGGAATCAATGCCATACTGGCATGGCATGGTGGCTCTTAAGCGCATTGACAATGTTTCTAATGTCTGTAAGTTCACATACATCATTAGGAACAGATGTGTAAGTGTATCTGTGTTTATTCATACAATTACAAATGCACATCCACCTATGTTTTCTAATCATTAAGTTTATCTCTTCTATCCAAAAGCAGAACTTGCCATCTCAAAATGCCATTGCATAGCTTTTCTTCCCCCATTTCTGCTCGAAGACTGTTCTGTGACTTTTTAAAAAAAATATGCAAATGTATTTTAAATAAAATAAAACATTGAATCCTTTGTAAAAACAAAAAAGGCGTGGATTTTATTATTATTATTTTTTTCTGTAAAAAATACCCTCTGGATAAACTCAACCTATTATAATATTTTAGAGAAACAAATGATCTGTTTTACCTGCAAAACATGCATAATCCTGTTAAGATGGTACAATGACAACATTGACTTTTTTTTTCAATATTATTTTGCAAAAGGTTGTTTGGCCAAGTGGCTTCTGCTTTTTAAAAATACAAATGCAAATAACAACATTTGCCACGTATCTTCCAATGAACAAAGGACCTGCTGTTCCTTCTGGGTGACTAGTAGTATTTGTGACTCGGAAGATGGGCAGAGAGGTTCTGTCTGGGTAGAAAGAATCAGTCTGGTACCAGGGGTGTCCAATCACAGTCCTGGAGGGCCATTCCACTCCAGGTTTAACAGGTAGCATGAACTAATTAACGACTTTAGTGTCTGGATGGAGGTTTAATTGGTTCAATTAAACCATTTAGAATAGGGTTAGAACACAGACCAGGACTGGAAGGGCCAGCTTTGGCCTCCCCTGGTCTAGTGCCCCAACTTGCGTTCATACCAGTCACCTTGTCGGGACTCATGAGAGAAGAGCAGGAAGGGATTCTGGCATACCAGCAAAAAGTAATACAAATATTTTCCTTTTTATTTAATGTTCTCCATAATTCATAGCCTGGAAAAGCTAATCAATAGCACCTTAATGAAAACTTGAGCCATATTTTATTTTGCTGCAGCGAAGCCCCATATCAGCATTATGTTGCCTTGCTGTGCATTGTTTCTGCCCTTGGGCTGTTTGACAGATGTGCATCACATTCTGAGATATCTCAAATATTTGTTCTATTTGACTATAGATGGTTTATCACAATGCCAAGGGTGGAATTAGATATTCTCTTTTTTTTAAGCCGCAAGAGAGGACCAACACTACATGTTCCCCTTCTTTTTATCATTTATTTTTTCGAATGGTCCTTGCTGCTCTATGAAAGCCTCTAATAAACCAAACATGTAAAGATCACATTAATATCCCAATATATAATTTCATCTCTGTGAAAGAGTCTCGGACAGAAAGCGTCTCTCGACAAAAAAAGCCTTACAGAAATCAAAGAACAACAATTGTGCTATATTTTTTTTTAACCATGCTTCCTTCCAAACTAAACTTTTCTCTTGAAAAGAAAACCCTTCTGATCTGAGTCTCTCTTGGTTGGGTGGAGAGTGTAATTTTGATCAAATTACTTTTTTTTTCTTTAAAAAAAAAAAAAGTTACAAATAATGGGCAGTGGCAGTCGGATTCTTACGAGCAGCAGGCCAGAATTATATGAGTCTGTTTTTCCACATCTACGGCAAAGTACAAGTTAAATTACTGAAAGACACCACATTGGTAGAAAACCTACACCTTTTTATATAGAATTAAATTATACAGCTACAAAACCACTGTCTATTCCCATTGTACTGAGCTGCATTCCCCCTGTCTATAGCATGAGTAAAGGGTCAGAGTTGCAAATGCCATACAAGTATCATTTCAGTAAGCAAGCAGCAATTGTCCCCTTTCTTAAAAAAATAAAACATAAAAAAAATGTATGTGGTGAAGCGATCTCTACTATGAGCAGTCCCCACTACAGGAAATCTATATTGCATTGTGTTCTATTGTATTGCATGGTATTGTTGTAGCAGTAAACAATTTACAATAGGATTACTAGGTCTTATTGAGATACACAAAATAATTCAGATCATTGCAGTGGAAAAATAAACATAAAAAACTAAAAGCGCTATATAGAAGGTTGTGCACACTAAGGAATAAAGACTACATACACACAAATGCACTCATGCCCACTCACAGGCATACATCATAACCCCATGTCTAATTTTGCTATAATAGGGTTCAAGTTCTCATACTTTTGTCCCATGAGATCACTAATTGCACATCTTCGTGTGTGCGTATGTTTCCTTCTTTCTGATAGTAATAAAAATAAATAAATTAACAGCAATATGACTATGAATCAAAGGTCAAGTTGTAGAAAAAATTGTATCTGTCTGAAGTACAGTATTGTAATAGTAATAATCACTGTAAATGGGCTCAATGCACCTGCCTTGTGCTGTTTATCTTGCACAGTAGCGTGACTCCATTTGTCCCTGTATCTAATTCTTTTTTCAATGCTCCTGCATCTAGTGTTTTCAATGTTAGCATTTTACCAATTAGGCTATTCCATGTATTTATAACTTTAGCTAAGTAAAAAAAAAAAAAGAAAAGGGCTTTCTACCTTCTGCTCTAAACTTACTTTTGCTACATTTACGCCCTCTTTTCCCTCTCTCAGTGCTAAACTGGAATCAATGTTCTAAACTTCAGTTATGTCCCCTCTTTTTTTCTAGGTTGAAGAGAAGTAATTATTTGAACCTGTCCTCGCAGCTCATGCCATTTGTCCAATGCATGCAGGCTCACACTGTCTTGATTGAGAGGCTGATTCGAGTCAACAAGCCACTTTCAATACGGCACTGCAAGGAACTGTCCTACACGCAACACCATTTGCATTGATTTGCATTAGCATTTGTTATGTAAAGGAAACAGACCGAACTAGAATCAGATTCCACCTGGATGCGCATGGAAGGATTTCCAATCCCACACATCACTTTTAAAATTTTTTGATGATGACAACTTGCTTAACATTTCAGACAGATTTATAAATGTATTTAAACATTTGGTGTATAAAAGAAGAATTTCAAGGATTTTGGACGAAACAGAGTTGTCCATACTAGCACAAATGCTGTACTTATAGCAGTACTAGTATCATAAAATATAGCATCATGCCTTATTACATGGTGCAACACAATGGTTCTCTAAAAGGGGCAATGGTAGCACTAGCCAAGCAACAATGAAATAAAATAATAAAATGAAATCAAATATAATAATCCTCTGAAATGCTACCCTACACTCCCTTATCTCTGTCCGGTTAAGGATATGTTTTGAGTTCTTATAAAACAGATTCATCTTCTCAAGGTTCTTATTAATTAGGTTATGCCGTATTGGACAGGTCCAGACTCATTAGGCACTGTTTGCTGCAAGAAGTCAATTTCTGAGTAAACCTCTCATTTATCAATCAGTAACATTCACTTAGTACTTGGGTGTTGCTTCAACTTATACAGTATTGTACTGCCATGCCTAACCTTAAACTGCCTGTTTGTACTGTAGGGTCATGTTGAAAAAACAGGCGTTTGTTCCACTTTTATTTATTTGCATTATTTTCATTGCTATTTTTGTTTTTAAAATAGGGTGCAGATGCATGAAACTACTTTGTATTCTTGGTCTCAGATTCTGATTGTGAAACAACACAGCATATTTGATGGCTAATAAGGACCTAACAATTGTCACATTAGTAATACACTCACTGAATACTAATTGCACAACTCCATTCATCACTGTGTAGCCAAAACTACTTCTATGAACTTCTAAGTCATTTCAAAAGGCTCTGTGGGTACAACACTTTTGGGCCATATTTTCAAAGCATTTACTCCAGTTTTTAATTAACTCCTCCTTTTTTTAAAGCACCTGTTCATTTTACAAAACTAGAACCAAATAGCTAAGTTAGACATGTCAAGTCCTCTTCAGCACTCTCAATGTGTTTTGTTTTTCATTTTGCAACTGTAACATGTTTTTGTCCCCTTTCAAAAAGGAGTTAATTACAGAATGGAGGCCATGCTTTGAAGACTACGCCCCTTTCTGTCAGTACAGAGAGAACTCAAATATCTGTGGACCAACATGGAAGAGAAAGCCGGTCTTTTTAAGAATAACGTTGGGAAAAGTATTCGAAATTAAGAATGGAACTGAACTGTGAAAAGAGGACAGTGAAACTGGATACTTAAGCTAAGGAAAATGAGTCATATAAATGTAGTTATAAAACCTTTACTAACTGCTTTATAGCTTTAACTGAAATAAGTGTGTCTCTTGCAAGCATGCTCTATTTTTACTGTAGCCTTGACAGAAAAATGAGAGCCACTATAAAAACGCTTTATGCCAATTTACAAGCATGACTCTTTGCTGTGAAAATATTTTTGGGCTGAATTCAAACATCCAGAATATCTCAATTGGGCTTTTGAAACAATCACGTCATGCATCATTTCAATACAGCAAGCTCAAGTGTTTTTGCAGTTTCATTTTAGTTTCAGCGTTCTCTATTTTAATTCCCTGTATTGTTTAAAAGTTTTAGCATGTTATTTAAAGAAACGTGTTAAATGCTGAATTAAGCCAGTATACTTATGTAAAAAGGGATGGTGCATTTATTTATTTTTTCCCTGTAAGGCAGCTTGAATTTATGGCATACCCTCAGACAGTGTGATGGTAGCTATTCCTTGCACCACAGCATCATACATAATGCAAGAAGAAAAATGTTAACAGACGAGGAGAAAATCGTCAAGGTGTCCTTACAAATCAGGGCAGTGTCATCATCTCATTTACTGTGGCATTTCAAAGAAGACCAGGGCCCCATTTTCCAGTGCTTCAGCCCCCCCTCTCCCTCTGACAGAGCTCACCACCTTTGGAAGATAGTAAATTATGTTAGAAAGAGTGCTTGGAAGTGTGGGGAGCCATACAATACTCACGTTTGTGTGCGCAAATGTTTTCTTTCAGTAAGCCGACAGAATTAGGGATACATGAAAAACCTAATAAGCAAGGACTTAAGTACAGGTTATTTATAAAGCAGTCATTTGGGGGGCAAGAATCATACAGTGGTTATTTTAAGAATACCTTCTTTAGTTTTTCTTTATAGAGACATACTGATATGAGTCTTTTTGGCAAGTACTCATTAAGTACAGTTATACCAGCAATGACTTTTTCGTATTCGATTTTGCCAGGTTTGCATTGTATTTAACCAGATTTGGACCCTTTCTTGCATTCATGCAAATCTAATTAACAAAAAAAAAATAATACACCCCATTGTAAAGCAGATCCAGTGCTTGATCTCTAAAGAATGTACGTCTCTGAATTCAGTTTAATTTAGGTTTAAACATACTTTCTCTACCATACATTGTACTCACTGTACAGACAGAATACTCTATTAACTTTCATAGAGTGCTGTGGTTATTTCACCCATGAGGACAGCAGAATACACAGTACTCTACAATTGTGTTCATGCTGTATCCTCGCTACACTGTATACCACAAGGTTTTGTGAAGGGTAAAGTAAACTGGTTTTAAAAAGAAAAGGTTTCTAAAATGCTAAAAAGGGTGATTTTAACTGATCTGGTCGTCAAACACATTCCTGGTGGTGATACAATCTCACAGCCTCTCGCAGTGCCTGCCTGAGAGATGGTCTAATCTAATTAACCAGGAGAGAAGAACCCAGAGTAGGCTTTTAGGCCAGTTTATATTGCCCAACTTAGATCTTAATGATTTTGGATCCACTTTCTAGTCTTTTTCCCTACGGAGTGTTTTGTGTATGGCTTGAGTCATCATTGTTTCAATCTTTAGAAAAAGAGTTAAGAAGCTGATGGCAAGGTTACAGCAAGCTAGACGTGGAACGCTCATATTCTGCAAACCTGCGCAAAGCTTAAAAAAAGCTAACATTGAGCAATATCACTACACTGACAGGGTGGCAGTCCCAGGGTTCTGCAAGAGCACAATGTGTTCAGGACCTTGTGCCAGGTAGCAGAACTCCCCTTGGTAGGGATTCCTACAGTATTTAACAACAGATGGTGTTGTCTGCGACCTCACACGCAAAATGATTTGAGATCCAAATGGACTTCAATTAAAACAGCACATTCAGTACACGCACCAAACTGAACATTTAACCCTACGAATATGTGTACAGTGTTGCCCTTTTATAACGCTGGAGTCTGGTCTCATAGTTACAAAGGAAATAGCAAGAGCTATTGAAATGGGGCACGTTTTAACCAGTTCTACGGTGCAAAATTCATTTCAACATCAAAAAAAAGATTGAAAAGTGTTTTCACTTTCTTTTAGTTTTTTGGTAATTTAGCACTATTGAGTGTTTTACAGTTATTGATTAAGCATGCTCTAATTTTAACAGGATTACTTTGATGATCCAGAGCAGAGTTCATTCACACACTGTATATATTTAGTTACATACTGTATCGTGCCCCCAGAATGTGAAATGTGGCAGTTTGGCTAGGACATGAATATTTAAAGTAACATTACACAACGCAAGCCTAAAGTAACAAAGGCTTTTTTAGCATGTCTACACGCTGCGCGCTGTTCCTGCTGTAAAACAACCTGACCACTTTCGAAAGAGGTCCCCATGAGCTCATACAAACTACTATACCCACTTAGATTTGATGTGTTTTTCAGATAACTCAAACCCTTCTGTTACTGTACCAAAGTCAGTAACAGACGCCACAGAGACTTTTTTATTTCTCATCATGAAGCTCTTACTTTATTATTCTCGGCAGGGAGCATGGTTAAATAACTTTCAGGGTCACTTCTTTATAGAGCCTGAACTCAGCAGTTTCTTCAGTAGTTGACTAACATCATTGGATTAGCAGATTCTTTCTTTTTTTTTTCTTTTTTTTTTAGAAAGGTCAAGAAATCAAAGTTGGGTTTTTTTCCCCCCGAAAACTGCCATGATGGTGAATTTTTATTTTCGTCTTTTAATTAAAAGTGGATTTTTATATTTCGTTTTCTTAGACTTAGCCTTTAATAATTTGGTTGGCCACCGCAAGCCGCTCACCAGTTTACATTATTGTGTCATCTTTTCAGCTATTTATAGACGCAGTGCGCTTCTTCTGGTTTAGCCTTCTAACTTTTTTAATAAAATAAATTACAAACTTGCCTTCTGCGACAGACACAAACTGCAACCGCTTTAATTTACAAATGCAAATTGGACAATATTAAACATATGCTGCTGGTACTGTATATGTTAAAAAAAAAACAACACAGAAGCTATGTTTGCTACAAGTAGTGTATAATATAATTCCATTCCACTTACACACCTGTTCCTAAAACTGTCCTTTTCCAATGTTGGGGGAATACACTTTAAGTTGTATAAATTGTACTGTGATTACATATAAAGTTGTGTAATTAAAGTGTAGGAACTACGATAGATGTATGTTATTACTGTGTAACTTGTTCGCTTCAGTGTAGGTGGCTTCAAGTGTGTAAATCTTTATTCCAACTAAACCCTTACTTTTTATTGCATTGTCTAGAAAGCTGACTTGCTAGACCTATCTATCATATCATCGCACAATTGGAAAATATATGTTTTTAGTTTTGCCAATAGGAATTATTACACCATACTTAAACCTCCAGCAATGTACATGGCTCATAGTTCACCATGCCTAACCTAGTTCTAAAACAGCCTCCAAGTCAGTCTTTTAAAGAAGTCACTCATTATAATTGAATCACATGCGCTTTCATCCACATTCTCCAATACAACACGACTGCATACTGGGGCTTAACCCGTCATATAATCATTGTCCCATCATCATAATGATAACACTTCATATGAAAGCATACCCCTACAGATGTACAAGGAAGAGTTGCTCACTGGTAGAGCATTGCATGGACTGTATCTTTGAATTAGGTCAGCTGTAATTGCATAGTATTTTTTTTGTTAGACTAATATAATCAAATTGTTTAAATATGGGATTCCTGTTTAGCCATCCCCCAGTAAGCCTAAATCAGTCAAATCAGAGATGTCTTAAGCCATTAGGTACCATTAGGTACAGCACTAGCCATGCCAATGCTGCAATACTAATAATCCATTGAGATAATCCCCCTCACAATACTCAAATAGTGCTGACTGGTTTGATTTGTAGAGAATGGCAATGGTAGGACAAGACAAGCATACTACCATAGCCCTGTTTCAAAAGGAATGTGCATTTGAGGTGGAACATCTACTGGGATGTGCCGTCTAATCTGGATGGCCCAGTTGTTTTTGCTTCTTTTTTTTCTTTTCTTCTACTGCTTTTGCATTGATTGATGGGAGACTAATGAAAGTTCCATGGCAACATTCTAAGCCTTGCACATTTGTTTCCATTACTGAATGCACACAATGAAAACACAAGGTATCCATGCAAATATTAAACACGCTGCCCTTCAAAGTCGCTCTTGTTTTTGTTGAAATAGGTAATCGTTCTACTGGAACTCCTTCCAATATGCGCAGATCTGCAACCTCCAGGTTTAAAACAATAAAGAGCCAGGGTAAAAAAAAAGAAAAGAACATCTGGAACCAATGTAAACCAGGGGTACAACACCGATTAATGTAAATGCTTATCGACAAACAGACAGACAGATCAACAAATGGACAGTCAAAAAGATTGAACAATAGACTTGCAGACCTTTTTACTACAGCATCATCATATAAGTTCTTAGGGATTCCTAAACTAAAGCAACATGCTGTCATATGTTTTAAACTTTTTTTTTTTCTGTACATGTATTTTGCCACTTGCTTATTAGCCAGATTAACACAATCCAGAGATTGCTGACCCCAGTAGAATATTACATTGTGTCTGCTGGTAAATCTAACTTGACCCATAACTTCATACAATCAATCATAAGATCTTCACAGATCTTCTGCTGAAAGGTTTGTTTAACAAAACTGATGGCTGTTTTACCTAGTCTTTAATAAATCCTATTTTTTTTTTTAAAAGGAGTTTATCTTACAAAATGTGAAATGTGCCTTTGTACATTAACTTGATACAAACAAACAACATAAATCAAGTAATTTTTTGGGGGGTCAATCTTTGTACAAGTGGCATCTCAAGGATCCACCCATATCCTTCATAATTCCACACCATGAAATATTGATCAGAACGTTGAAAAATCATGAGTTCTGTATTTATAGGTTGGATTCCATTTACTCTTGTATAAATACATACATACATACATACATAAATAAATAAATAAGCAAACATATTTATCACTTAACTGCTTCAAACTCAACTTTCAGATTTCACAAAAGCTTAGCTCTATAAGATACAGTCCACTGATTTTAAACAAAATATTCCAACGCATTTATTTACTTCAGACCCAACAGAGGCAACCAGGATTAGTAAGAGGTGTCCCAAATTATTCACACGTCTGGTGTAAATCATTTTGATTTTTATTACCCTTAATAAGTTGATGCAATGCCATTTTTCTTTCTGCCTATCTTTCAAACATTTAAGTCATATTTACAAGGAACTTGTTAAAATATTTAATAATATTTAGTGGCAATTTCAACGGAGCCTGACAGTGTTTAATTTATACTCTTTAAGTGTTTCAAAAGGAAATGACATGAATAATAAACTGTCAAGCTCTTCCAATTTACATAGTTGAGCCATAACTCTGCTACCTTGAAAAAAAAGAGGTTTTTAACAAAACAGGTCATAAACTAACAACTGAATGCTCTATGTATAAATGTTGATAGAGGCAATTCAACGAGTAAGTATGCCAACTGGTACCATCACATCATATAATTTAACCTTTTTTTTACATATGCAATATTGCTGCAAAGTTTACAAGCTAGATGATTTCAAGCATGCAAACTGTTTTGTAACCTTTCAATTTAGCCAATAAATATACTGTGCAGTCATTGTGCAAGCTCCTGGCTTGCTGATGCGGGTGGTCAATACTGCAACTGCGCTACTACTTACCCTGCCTCTAATGCCATACATCATTTGTGTGTCAAAACTGAAACACATCCCAATTTTAAAGACAACTTCCCATGATATGTTTCATCTCCCCAGATAAACCACTTGCTAAAAAAATTATTCAGAAAATGTCATCATTACGATACGCTTATGAAAGGAATCTGCTGTATCTTTTAGAGCCATCCCCACCCCAAATGAAAAGCCCTCCAAATAAAAAGCATCATGATATTGACACAGATTAGTCATGAATAGAATCTCCCCAGTGCCCTCTCGGCATGACTCTAATTAACAGCCAATTCATCTCCACTGAACTGAACCAACACACAGTGTAATATATGGTTAGTTTGGTGACTAATCTATTACTGTGCAGCAACTGTGAATGACTGTACATAGGTATACATTTGTTGTAAGCATGTACCCTTTTATGATAGGGAGAGAGCATAACAGCCTGTTTCCTGTAACGCTGAAGCAGTTACTCCACTGCCCTTTCCACCTGTACAATAAACATATTAAATAGTAAATGTAGAAATACATTATTCACCAAAGACTATTTATCATTAAAGTGCCTATTAGGATGCATTACACTATATCGTTCTATGGTAATGCATCCGTAAGCAAAGCCTAAGAAACATCCTGAAGCAAACAGGGTGGGGTGAAACACAGAAAAGTCAATAAAACTACCAACTGACTTATTTTAATAGTGGTTATCCCAAACCCCCCGCCCCTCCCCATCTCTACTGATGGCTACTATTGAGAGCGGAGAGAACAAGGAATGTACTCTCCCCCCCATTGCTTCTAGAAGACTTTAATGGAACTCCTGTATTGCCTCTCTTGACCAGAATTCCAAGGCCAGCTTCTGTTTAGAATAGTGTTTGTCTTAATGATCGGTCTTTGCCTATGCCTGTTGCCTCCAGTGCGTCCCCTTACCCTAAGAATCACCTGCTTCTAATATTGAACAATGGTCCTTAGAAACCAATGTACAGTAACTAATGCCTACCATCATTAATCTGTCCGAAGCGTGATGCGAAAATGCAGGAGGCTCGGCAGATCAATATCATTTTATTGTTGCTGCATGGTTCTGGACATACAGCTGTGTCAGAAAGAGCCGGCTCAGGTGTAGAGGAAATAGCTCTGGATTTCTGCAGGACTGACCACCATGAAAAGGACTGGGACACCCTGGTTCTCTGCTAGTTTAACCCTTAAAAAGGGGGAATATTTATATACTATTACATTTCTAACACTTCTGGGAAGCCTCCAAACAAACGCCAGCTCGACCAAAGCACAGAAAACATGCTGTCTTTGCAACCTGACCCAAAGCCTAGGGCATTTCTCATATGGACACTGAATTACATAGAGCACATCCATCAGATACATCAAGCAGCTCATCAGAGTCTCCAAGATTTCAATAGAAAACACCATTAAATAGCGTTAAAGTGTTGTGAGCGGACACATGCCCAGATGTTTAGTTGTAACTGTCTTTCTTATTCTATTGCTTTTAATATACTGTAGTTCACTGAAAACATTACAAAAAGGTAAGGGGCTGTAATAAAAGTAATTCAGTCTATTTGCAATGTGGGAGTGTGTTTTGGCTCAATACCGTGTGGTTCTATCTTCCAACAGTTATTGGAAACTTGCATTACACTGGCTTTAAAGCAAACTGTTCCCCAACTCGCTCCATCCCTAAACCATGCCAGGAAATCACAAGTCATTCAATTACAGGCTGTATTTTACAATGGTGTTTGGCTGTGTCATACTTGCTGTTTAGGGACTAAAGCACTCTTGAAGCCCTGTGAAGCTCTGATGTCTAAGACTGCTGGCATTGGACACTAGGGAACAAGTTAAAAAAAACATAAGGACAATTCTGTTGTTTTCAGGGCAGCTGACCATCCTAAACAAAGGTACAGTAAAGCAATAGAGAGATATTTCAAGATTAGCTTTTACAATTTGCAACTCAAGACTTCTGACAATTCTGATCAATTCCAGGTGATCATTTGAGTGATCCATCAATCCATTCACGTTACACAATTAGCATAAGCACAACATTTTCCTAATCAATCCCAAACCTATAATTTGCAGCTCAGAGGGATGCGTCCTTCCAGAGATTCAAAAGCCTCCACTGCCCTCTTAACAAACCTCCAGTACAAACAGATTAGTGACGTAAGGGAAATGTAAAGCCTCTCTTAGCATCGAGGACTTTGCTTACAGTAAAAAGTTTTAAATGCACATTCCCCAGGAAATAAAGAACAGATGTATTTGGGATATCTTTACTCCTGGGACCAGCTTTTATTTTCTTTATAAGAATTCCCCTTTCCCTGTTTTTTTTCATTATTGTAGTTATTATTATACTTAAATCAGGATTGAACGGAACTGGTCACCATTGCTGGTATACTGGTCACCAATGGTTTTTACTCCTTTAGCATCCAATGCCGGTACCCTGAGTGAGTCCCTCTGCATCAGGAACTGTCTCTTTAAGGATTCCCACAGGTCCCACTAAAAACACTGGAACTAATTCAAAACATCATTCACCTCGGGTGTTGCTTCGCAGATTTATGATACTTGGTTTGGGACTGGCAGCTATGTCCAAAACAGTTGCGGTTTAACACACAAGCATGTTAGTAACATACATTCCCTGCTATGGCTGGGCTATCAAGCATCTGAAGAATGCTTATCCCTATTGTCAGGGATGGGCACTTTATGGTTTTAACAAAGAGCTCATCAAAGTCAATTATAATTATTATTATTTTTATTTTTTTTAAATAAATGGGGATATGAACTCTCAGCCAGGAGGATAATTATTACATGCATGTGTTTTGTTAACTGTGTGTTCCTGCTTCTATCTAATTATATAGACCAAGAGCAGTGAAAAAGATATACCTCTGCTATAACCATGTGACCCTCTGTGAGGGCACACTAAAATAATACAATTGACATTTATCTAGAAACTGGGTTTCAATGTGTTGCATTTTTAGATGTGTTGATAAAAGACGTGTTGACATAGCACCTAAATTCTTGGTTTCCATCCCAGATACACCTCAACTTTGTTTTGAGCAGCTCCACCCTGGATACATAAAAATCTGAACTTTCTGGCACAGAACAGTGAGAAGAAAATACAATCGTTTTATAATTTCTCAGTGTGCTGTTTAAGAACTTGAGAGGACTACAATAGATATTGTTAAGTAAACACAGTACAGGGACTGACTCAAACTGCTTCACTGCTGTGTTTCTTAGGAAATTTCATTAGCTGCTTACTGTGTCTACCCACCAGGACCCCAATGTAAATGCTGCATCCCATTATATTACCCAAGGGCTTGCACACAGAACGGGACCTGAATTGAGTTTCAAATAAATCCTGTTGATGTTCCAATTGTTCCATCTGTAACATATTAATTACATTCCAAATTATCATTAGAATGCTGGCTCTCAGAACACACCGCTTGGAATCCATGAGCACCGATTTCTAATAAGAAATGAGCACGGAAAAATTAAAACTAGTCAGCATGTTCCTGATAAGTGCTGCCGGAACATTCATATTTCCAACAGTTACAGTATTTCAGAGAGAACGTTTTGTTCTTTATGTAATAATAACGCAGTTACTGCATGCATGTACAGAAAACATACTTAAACATGAACCCCCTGTGAAGCTTCAATCTGTGTTTATACATGCCTAATGAGTTCTTAAGTCCTTTCAATAGTGTAGGTACAGTAGTTCACTGGGAAGGCTGCCTTAGACTTTATTGCAATGGTTATCACCACTGCTTCCCTGAAGCTGTAAAGACTTGGTTTCCTCATAGAATCTGCATCAGCTGATACCAATGTTGTGCTCTTAAGAGGCATTCTTCAGAATCAATGTCTGAAGCCATGGTTAGAGGTTAAACAGGTTAGAATTAGGGTTAGGATCAGGGTTAAGGTTTGGGTATATGATTGCGTAAGGGTCCTTAGAGTTAAATGTATAGTTACGGTAAAGATCTAAGGTTACGGAGTTCTCTTAAGTAATGTATTCTTTGTGTAATGTTTTTGTTTTTGTAATGTATTCTTTGTGTAATGTTTTTGTTGTCGCATCCCGGTGACTTTTTAAAAATGTTTGATCCCCCCTGTTGCCTCAGTAGAGCTCTCAGAATCAATTCTAACCTCCAAGTACACTTTATTTACGAGGCTGTTACCATTAACCTGCCCATCCGCCTAGTTATATCTGCCTAGTTATATACAGGGAGGCTGTGTGGTCCAGTGCTTAAAGAAAAGGGGTTGTAACCAGGAGGTCCCCGGTTCAAATCCCACCTCAGCCACTGACTCATTGTGTGACCCTGAACAAGTCACTTAACCTCCTTGTGCTCCGTCTTTCGGGTGAGACGTAATTGTAAGTGACTCTGCAGCTGATGCATAGTTCACACACCCTAGTCTCTGTAAATAAACAAATAATATATATATAGATAGATAGATAGATAGATAGATAAACAGTATACCTTTCAATGGTTTTCAAAATGCTTTCTATGAACATGATCGTACAAAGTCACTAAACTGGCAGTTTTTGTATAGACTGACAAAATGTCCAAGCCTGTCAACTTTCAATAAATGACCTATATAATTCTTACACAGTAAAAGCAGCATAGCAGATGTTAAAAGTGCAACACAAGTTGACACAGTTATTTAAATCCTAATGTGGATTGCACTAATTGTACTAAAACCTAGAATCAGAAAATAAGGGCAAATTAAGAGGCTTCCAAACTGCAATGTCAAGCCTTTGGATCTATCCCCATAATAGGATTTTAAGGACAAGCCTACTTATAAAACACATTTTTAGGTTTACAGTGCTTACAAATCTCTTTTCTGCCAGACCTTTACTTTATGTTTCGTGCAATAAAATACTGTTGCAATGTCACATCCACATCTGGTTCTTTCTGATACATTCTATTTCATTTAAATTAATTATCTTCACGACCCTGAGAAAGAATCACCAGGCTTTAACACAATAAAACAACCCAACAAACAAAAACAATTTAATCTACCTATTGCATACCTATAAATGTTTTTTTTTTTTTTTTAAAAGAAACATGTGAATGGTTTTCTGAATTGTGAAGGCACAGAATTGTGAAGGACATTTCGCAAGAAAACTCACATAACCATTCCTACCTACTATACAAATGTGCAATGCAATTAAAATGAATATATAAAACATAAATAAAAACATATCCAGCACATTAAAGTAATGTTAATATGCATCTTATTCTAACTTAACTTGTGCCAACTCAGTTTAGCAAAACGGGATACAGTCATATTTAAACAGCTCCATTTAAAATGCAATTTGATTTGCTGCCAAATTGCTAACAACTCTTTCCCACTTCAACGTTAGGATGGGGTAAACATTTAATTAGCATTTGCACATTAAAGAAAGGTCTTTGTTACATTTTGTATAATGTATCCCAGAATGACCACTACTTTTAAAGATCCACCGCTTTGGTTATTTCAAAATAACAGATGTTTTGAGAAAAGAACAACTACGCTGACAAAAAGTATTGGAACTGCACCACAAATCTACCAGGACACAACATGTTTAAATAATCCAAACTTTTCTTTAATCACAGCGTAACAAAATTGGCTCGTACCTTTTTGAAGAGACAGCTGCCATACCTCACAGCTATTATTAAATATTCCCCAAGGACTGACTCTAAAATATTTACACTGTCCCACAGTACCCTAAAATTGTCCTCGTATGAAAAGATAAGACCTTGGGAGGTACGTTAGTAATTCTTTTAATCAATTTGTTAATTACTAGAGTGGCTACAGCAAAGGAAAAAAAACATCTTTCAGGTATTCTTTATTCTAAAAAGTGCTTAAACATGTATTTACTCAGCAGCCGAAATGATAACCGGGGCTTCATTTATTATTATTATTATTATTTATTTCTTAGCAGACGCCCTTATCCAGGGCGACTTACAATCAGAGAGGTCACGGTAGTTAAGGAGGTGACGTGACTTTCTGAAAGTCACATACTGTGGTAGGATCCTATTTTGAAGCAAGTGTACAGTCCACTCTATATCACAGGCCAGGATTAAAAGTTTATCTCAGACAACAGGGCTTAAATTTAACTATCAGCCTCACAACCATGCACCTCCAGTATGGAGGTAAAGTTTGCTAATTTATTTGTTAAATCCCTAAATTCAGTTGAGTCAAATTGGTGCAATGTTTTAGTCCTTAATCAAAGCAGGTGGGAAACAACATGAACACAAAACAAAGCACTATGCTCTGAATTCACACTTCCAGTGTAAAGATAAATCACATATGATAAGAATGCAAAGCAAGGGGAAACCTGTGGTACACCAAATTTAGCACAACACAGTGAACACATACTGTAGTGTATGAAGGGAAAGCATTGTGCAGTACAGAACAGTGGGGCCTACTTAAGCATGGGGAAAATACAGTAAAGCATGGGTGATTTATACAGGAGGAGCCCTTTGAACTAACCCATTCGTTTGTTTGGATCAGCGAAGTGGCCAGTTCACACCAGGGTCAGTAACCTTGCTGTTTCTCCAACAAGCTCCTGGAGGCACAGCGTCTGGAAAACAGACAGGACCTCAATGATACGGCTCATCACCTCTGACAGCACACCCCCACCCCCCACCCAGGCATCAGACATTGAAGTTTTTTGTCAATGGGATCTGTTCTGATTTCCTTGGGCAGAACTGAAACCTTCTGCCTACCTGCTGGCTAAAGCATGCTACCCACTGAACCACCGGTAGCTTTCATAATATGGAGACATGGAAAGCAAACTGCTGTACGACTGCACTTTGCTGAGCAAACCGCTGACAAAGGAACATATTCGCGTGACACTGGATGCACGTTCTGTATTATTATAATTATGATTTGAAGCTAGGCCTTTCGAAAGGCAACTGTCATTCCAAAAGAGTCTGTCACGCTGTTGTTTCATAAGGCTAGTATGCCACTTTCTCCTTGCTCCACCCCCACATGCTGCTTTCAGGATTTGCCCAAAATCTAGATTCAAACCCTTGGGCAGGATGACTGGCGTTCACAATAACTCTACGATAGGTACCAAGAATGCACCTGTTGCTGTATCCATTATGTTTTTATCAACACGTGACACAGCACTCACTATGGCCCATGTGTGGGGTTCTAGCTTTGTGATCACCATGGAAATCTCTCTCTCTCTCTCACTCCTTAGGGAAGGAAGCAGTGACTGGTTGCCAGCAAAGGGCAATGACACGAGGATAACCTGCTGCAGTCAAAAGTACCTGCATGTGTATTGCCAGGTACTGCTGTTGATACAGTCTTGCTGGACCCTGTTTACAGAAGTCCAATCCTCAGGCACCAGGAGGTGCTGGTGTGTGGGGTTTAAACTGCAGTTAATGCAAAGAAAAAATTGGTACAGTAATTAAATGCATGAGAGGTGAGACAATTATTTTTTCTGAGAACTGGTTAAAAAAACTATTTCTAAAACAGATGTTTTCTTCCGTACTTAAAGTGCAGGGGGAGGTTTTAATGGATACATCAACGCAAGCAAATGTACAGTATACTTAGCTATACATGTTAATGAGGATAATCGAGATCTATTAACACACTGATGATACAACTGCATGTATAACATTTAAATACTTATCAACATTTAAACTTATTAATATCATTTGTGTGTGTGTAATATATAAATATATATATCATTTAACTAAAAATGTTTCACAAAACATTTTACAGTATAATAGCATTCTTTTCACTTTTTTATTTTCTTAAAACTTCAAATATAAAAATACTAAACCCACAAGATAAAGAGAAAGGCCCCCACCACCCCACCCCCCTGTACGATTGTTGGCAATCGATGTATACATTTGAAGCCCTCCACTTGACCTCAAAGAAGAAACCCATGCCTTCTATAACACATTCTTTCTATATGTTAGGTATGTAAATCAAACGTTATTGCTTTTAAGTACATATAAGGTATTCACCAATCTCCATGTAAACTCAGACGATGGTGTTGTAGCCTCAGCAACAGCAGGACCAGCAGTAATTATGGAGGAGTGTCAAAGCCCAGTTAAAACAACACTTAAAACAGTAGGGTCTGTTTTTTTTATTTTTAGCTTTGAATGAACTAAGACAGGTGGCCCCTGGCTCAGTATGCCTTCCTCAAATGCTTTCAAAAGAAACATTTGAAAAAGTGACCAAACTGATTTTCTATCAGAATTGCCCACCCCAGAACATTTTACACTCAAGTCTTATAAATATCAGTAGAAATTACAGGGGTGAAAAACATGCAAAACCGGTCATGAAACCTAATTACACTTACTCGACACTAAAAGCTGCTTACCCCTGGTTTATGACCAGTTCAGGTTCATATACATAAAAAAACACAAGAGCTTGCCTATGTACTCTAATTTTCAGAAACTTATTAACAGGTGTCGAGGAATCAGAAGCTAGTATTCCTGTATTTTCTTTTTTTTTTCTATCACCCCAAGCTGCAGTTCATAAAGACCCAGTTAAGACTGCCAGATGCCGGTCACAACCCAGTGGTGGGTATGTGGATCCTGCACCCGCCCCCAGACCACCCCCCCCCACACACACACACCCCTCCCCCCCCCCAGCCACCCAACATGCCCACCCTGACGTCTTTTACCTTGTCACAAGCCGGCTTCCTTGAAGTAGCCTGCATGTCCTTACGTCTCCCCTCACCTTGAAGTCTCAGGATTACCTTGCATTTACACTCAATGCTCCTTCATTCCTTAAGACTTATTAAGAATGATAATGAGCTCGGAAGGGGCAGTATGTCCCTTTCTCTCTTGCTCTCTCTCTCTCGCTCGCTCAACACAATCTCTCTCTCTCTCTCTGTTTTTCCCCCCTCAAAGGCATACAGGACATATCACAAAAATGACAACATTAATCAAGGACACCAAAGGATCATGTTTCTAAAAGTCTGCCCTTATTGTCATTGTGATTACTGCAATGTATTTATTTATTCACGTATATATTTATTTATCAATCTGTTTCATTTATTTATTCTTTCCATCTAATGTCCGGATGCACCATCGTCAACCTTATTTCATTTGGATTCCTTTAAAACAAACTGAATTTGTGGGGGTTTGGTGACTTAAATTCCAGCTTTTCTTTTGAAAACCCACAGGCTAATCTCTCGCTAAAGACAGCCACCCTTGCTTCCTACAGTTTTGTCTGGCTCCTACAGTTCTAGGCAAGCGATGTGCTGTATGAGATCCATAACTATTAAACACCCACTAATGCTGAATTGAGAAATACTACAATTCAATGTAAAACGTTTTCAAACACAAGTCTTTGAAAAAGAAGACATCGAAAAAGACTTCTAGTCGAAAGGTTTGTCATTGTGTTTTCGTTTTTTTTTGTATTTCTAGATGTGCTGTACAAGTGGATAGGCAATGCCCCTAGTCTAGAGTCAGCCAAGACAGTCCTTCAAATGAACACCTTGCAATACAGTTAGTACAGAGGGGTGGTACTTCCAGCCAATGAGCCTAAAAGCTCTGAGAACTTGCGAAAATAAATCCAAGTTACCAACTTCTCATGCTGTCCATAGACAGTACTACAAAATACAATGCTCTAACTAACCATATAAATACCAAACAGTAACAGAATAATGTGGCTAAATAATAAACAACAAGCAACAGTTATTAGCTAAGATATCTGTTTGTTAGGTGCACCTCCTATAAAAACATTTGTATAAATGAGAAATTAATGTTTTGTTTTTAACAGTAATTTAAGTGCAAGTTTGTTTGTTGATTTCTTTCTTGTCCCCATGGCAGCAATCATTGCTTTGTTCCACAGTAACTGTATTGGCCAACTAAGCTGTGCTCAGTACCTATACAAAAACATCGCCAGTCACTTTCCACTGAGAAAACTAGTCACATCTTAAGGCCAGCCCTTATGCCAACTTAAGTGACTGTATTAGGATGTAAGCATGTGACCCCTACGCTAGTTATTATTTTTACTAATAACAATATGACAGCTACTTAAGATACAGCATTATGCACGCAGATTTAAATTATTTGCTTTAATATAGATGAACACACACAATAATCTACATGTAATGAAAACTTACTGGGAGACCCTGGGCTAGATTCCATAAGCTCTAAAACGAATAAAGAAACAATTTAAGACCACATAGAAGACCCTAAATTAATTGTCTAATGTATTATTTATTTTTGGCTGGCTCACTTTACTGGATGCGTTTCTGTAAAAATCATGCTAATGATGATTTTAAATAAATTGAGAACTTAGACCAGGGTGTCACAATATTAGCTGTATATATATATATATATATATGAGAGAGAGAGATAGTTTTAGAGAGATGTAACAACTCAATAAATGCTTGCTAGTTACCCATGTTAGGCTGAGGCACATACTGTGAGGCAGTTACTGTGGCCTATACTGAATGTAACTAAACAGTTGCATATCTAAATACTGATCTGCCATTTAGTTTCAAAGACAAAACGCACCGACGCGACTCACACCCACTGTCAGAAATGTTGGTCCCCTTACTATGATTTAAACAGTGATGGTGTTAAGATCCGCCAACATTCAGATCCACTGACTGGACCCCTGTGTGCGGTACCGTATAGGGCTTCATCTGCAGAGCAGGATCCCGAAGGTGTGTTTAAGACAAGACATGCCATCAGGCTATTTTTACCGGTATCATTCAGGATTTGCAAGTTTACCCCTCTGACCCACTTTACAAAGAGTACTAGTTGTAACCTTCCTGTTTGTCACATACTGTGGACGTGACCTGGAAAGACTTCTGTGTCCAAAGAAAAGTGTAGCAAGCCAAGCTATCAATTGTTAACACCTTTTTTTTTTGTACTGATCCAATAAATGAGGCGGAAAAACAGTTCTGAAATAATGCATGAGTATAGACACGGGACAGAAGTGTGGAGTAGTGGTTAGGGCTCAATCCCAGATGGGGGACACTGCTGCTGTACCCTTGAGCAAGGTACTTTACCTAGATTGCTCCAGTAAAAACCCAACTGTATAAATAGGTAATTGTACGTAAAAATAATGTGATAGCTTGTAACAATTGTAAGTCGCCCTGGATAATGGCGTCTGCTAAGAAATAAATAATATTTTATATATATATATATATATATATATATATATATATATATATATATATATATAGTATAGACTGCAGCATTATCACGGTATAAACTTGCATCCTTGTATGATGCTCCCTATAACATGATGTACATTGACGCTAGTATCTGTACTGCAGTATGAATGGAACCGATATTTCTCTATGTATACATTGAAGGGTAAGCAGTGTGTATTATAAAAAAAAGGGTAGTGTTTAAGGCAGTAACTGAACTCAAGGATCTGATAGGGTAATCATAACAGTGAATCCATCAGATCCCCACCCCTTATCATCTGTTATTCTCTCTCTCTTTCTATATATATTGCTGAAGACAGGTGACTGCTTTTTCAAGTGCATCCCTCATTCAATTGTATGGATAAAATATGTTTGGGGATTTCCTAGTGTGACAGCTTAGTTTGCATGGCCGTATATTAAGGCTTTATTGCATGCGTATATGCACCAGTTCACTTTTAACATTACAACTAGCACTGTGGTACAGAGAAGATCTTTTAAATCAGCTGGTTTCACAGACCCTGATTAGGAATAACCTTTCCTTAAACTAACAGTCCAAGAACAGTGCTGATCGGGGTCTGTAAAAAACAGATGTCATTTCTATTTCAGATACATAAAAAGGCCATGAAAAAGAGGTAGTGTTTATTCAAAATGCAACACAAAGTCCACGTTGCACGCTTGTATACTGATATAACACACACACACACAAACTGCGCTTTTTTATATGAAAAGAAACTATTGACTTCTTGAAAAAGTGTGGTTCATGTTCTAGCTCATGTTCTTATGTCAGCAGGCTTGTTTTCTGCTATTTTTTTCCCTGTTATTTTAAAAAGGAGATGACTTTTCTTGAATGATCTGTTTAACCAAAGCCCGAGGAGACGAAAAAAAAGAAGTCATTAATTACTTATGTGAGCTATTGCTTCAGAAAGACAATAACCTGCCTGGTCGCCATGGATATGACATATTTGCTCTGAAAACAACATAATAATTAGCAAAGGGGAGAGATCCAAGGAGAATATGCAAACTCCACAGTTTAAAGAGCCAGCATGCCTTTCTTTCCCTGTTATTATTCCTTTTATTAAGGATATTACTAAATTACACACAACACACAAAGGGAACGGAGAGAGCCCTGTTACTGGAACATTCGGTTTTGCTATACAGAATTACTCAAAGATGAAATACAGTAATATTTAGGTAACCATTGGTCTTTTCGCTGGAAAACAATATTGCCTTTTAAAACTGTGTTTTGCAAAATTTGTGTTGAGATTGAAAGGTAAATTGTTATCAATAAATGTTTACCATTTCACAGAGTGATATCTTGCGCTAATTTGTGTTGTCACTGTATGGTATGTCTAGCAGAAACACACAATCTCTCTTAAATAAAATACCAAAGTAAATTATTTAGCAAGTTTAAGTGTTGGTGCAAATGATACTAGCAATTACTGTGATCCATTTAGTACTGTATACAGATATATGTTCAGGCAACACACTTGTGTGTGTGTGTGTGTGTATAATATATATATATATATATATATATATATATATATATATATATATATATATATATATCCTGTTTTCAGGATTAATACATTCAGATTTACCCAAAATGGTCTATAAAGTTTAATGTATATCGTTTATAAATCAATTCTGAATTATGAACATGAATTACAGTTTACATTTATAAACGTATTGTGATTTATATTATTATTTACAAGCCTTACTTCGAACAGCATCGTTAAGTGTATGAACATGCTCCAGACAATATGACATGCAATGCATTTGCTTTAAAATTCAAGAACTACATTTTAACAAATTGATAGGAGGCTTTTAAATATTGTAAAGTTACAGAATCTCTTTTTATTATTAATATCGTGTATACCATAAGAAGACGACTCCAAGAAATACATATATATATATAAAAAAGACAGTGCGCAAAAAGGCTATCATGAATTGCATATGAAACGTTTTAAAACAGAAAGCCACAGACGAACGCAGTAATTGTGTGGGGAGGTTTGTAACAGTCTGTGGGGCACACTGAACACAGCCATATCATCTGCATGCCAGAATGCACGGTCCCTCTTGAAATTGCTCAGATCACTGATAATAAATACCGACATACACACAAATAAAGAACTGAACTTGACAGGAAAGGTCATTGTCCCTTTAAAGCTTTTAGCGCATATGGAGTTTGAATTTCTCAAAGAGATCAGTTTAACGTCTCCATAGAAACCAGAACCTGATTATCATCAACAGAATAAATAACTCTAATAAATTAAACAGAAGGAAAGCGATCTCAGGAAATTTGATTACTAATGTTCAACAATAAACAGCCGCCGAGCGCTGTGTTTTAGCACCGGAGATAAACTTTTCGAAAATACATTGACAAAACTAAAAGTAAAGGCTGCCACCAGCCTATATATATACATATATAATATTGCTAGAAGATGAGATGTGTTTTCTATTGTTAAGAGTTAAAAGTAAATAATGGCTTCCATATAAACTGATTTTGCATGTGACGGGCTGACAAACATTTTCCAAGTTTAATAACAATATGCTAATATTTACATTCTACTATTGTTGTAGTAGCCTACAAACTGAAACACTGTAACTTGTAATATCCGTTCTCAAATGTCAATATTGTACTACAGACGTATTTCAAGTACTACGACCGTCTATTGAATGCAAGAAAACTGACTCAAGCCCCCATACAGTAGAGCTACCCACGTCTCTGTCTCTGAAATATAAAGATTGACTAACAAAATGAACTTCTGCTTTTATCAGTTTTATTGCCCGCACAGTTCAAACAATTGACCTTATTTGCATGACTCTAAACGTTTCTTTTTAAGGAAACTGTCCCGACGTTTGATTGATCACGTTGACACCTGTTATATCCCCAACCTAAAGTCTCCAAAAATGGATAAAAAATGCTGTTGCTTCCATGTGATATTTGTTCCGACTTCTAAACGTATTGACATAAATTCGAAATTACGTTGTACATGTGAAACTACCGCTGTACAATAATAACCTTGCTGCAATAGCTCTGATGTCTTATTCCCATAAAGCGTAATAATATTAGAAGAAAGAAGCCTTACTTTCAATTTTACTGTGTGTCAATGACGTAGAGAGGACAAAAAAGTTACAGAACCTATTTTATGCGAAAGACACAAAGCCTCGCTATTTCTCAGAATCAAAGAAATATCTAATAGCGAAGTTCTAATAAAGTCACAGCTAGCTACAATCGGCGTTCGCTTCTATTATAGCAGTGTCCTTTTTCTTGCAACTTTGAGCGCACGGTCTGCAAGTCAGCGGTGTGAGCCACGAGTTGTTTATTTACTGTACAGACAGCAGGTCCCTCTGATTCCATGTCCTGTCTGATCGTTGAAGTCGACAAGAGAAGAGGGTAGCTCCCTGCGCCTTTAACAGACTCCAAAGTGATTGATCTCCGGTGTGTCTCGATAGCTACATACATTATGAAATAGCACACACAATCCAGTTACATTTAAGACATCGGAGCAGAAAGAAAATAATTTGATGTTAGTCCGTGCTTAAAGAAATGAAGTGATCTTTTAGAAATAAAACGTAAAGGAGGAGAAGAGAAAATAACTCTTACCTGTACTTGAGCTGCTTTTGGGTGACTTTCCAAGTATAGGAAATGTGCGTTTAGGATGGACCTTATGGGAGCATGCGTGATCAAAGTTGCCTGATTTTTTTTTCTCTCTTTCTTGTTTTATTATTGAATTTTCCTATTTCTAACACAGGGGGAGCAGCCCTAAAACATGTAATGGATCACACTTAAAAGAGGAAGAGGATTTCTTAATTGAATTTTTCAGTTCGCTACCGCAGGGTGGAAAACCAGGAACGGATTTCTCCAGGAATCTGGAATTGTATTATTATTATTTTTTTTTTTTTAAAGAGTATAGTTTTGTTTGGGGAAAAATATATAATTTTGCAATTGTAAAAGTGTAAATGAATAATATTAAAATAAGTTATTTTATTAAAAAAAAAGTTTAACGTTGAACTGAGCTGTTGTCTTTTATCTAAGCACATTATAAAATAAATGCAATGGCTGAAATATAATGAGGCAACCTTCTTGTGGGGTTAATACCTTCTATGTTTGCTTAATGTATAATTTTAAAAGCTCCCAGAGGAACTTACTTCCAAGCTCACTTACACAAAAAGAAATGACTGGCTGAATTTACAACTACTATATTTATGAAGCAAGTATGCCATAAATCGTAATGCTTTGCATTGTTTTATCCAGTATTTGAAACGTTCAGCGTTTTAGCGGAAATCTCAAGGTTTGCAAATGTAAATTCATGCAACCATACATTCCAAATGAAAAACACTAAAGCATTCTGTATCACTGCCAAAAAGGATATAGCCAGGATATGCTTTTGATTTTATTTATGATAGCTCTACAGAATTTTTAAGTATTTTCTATACTTGTTTCCGACTACATAATTAAAACTAAAGCAGTTTTTTTCCCCTTATTTTAATTGGAGAGCCAAAAGCAGCAGGGTCATGTTAAAGTAACAGTGCCCCCTTCCCCCAGAAAATGCAAATACCAAATACTGCAGAATAAATTCAATTATAATAAAAGCTCCAATGTGATAAATTTGAATAGTTTCACGTCCCTTTTATTAATCTGTGTTTCCTGAAATTCTGTATCCGGTCCAGCCAATGTTTCAATGCTTTATCAAAGCCTTCAAAAGCCACAACACAACTGTGGAGAGTGATATTTGACTGCGCTGGGAGTATTTGTCATTTCAGACATACCGCCAGCTCATACCTAAACATTTTGGAGAGCAGATCCTAATAATTAGAGTGGAATCAAACAGCATCAAAAAGCACAAGTTGGGTTAGGAACTCTAGTTTCAGAAGACCTAACAATGCTGGTACCCTACGAAGCCTCACCTGAGTCTGCAGTTTTACTATTACTTGCAAAGGCAGCTGTGATGAGATGTGTTGAACAGGCCTGATTGTTCAAACTCCTTGCTCCTGATCATTTAAATGATATACTGTACACAACTGAGTGACTAATATATGTTTATAGATTATGAAAACTGAAGTCGTTCTTTTGCCTGGAAAAGAAAGACACCTTATGTTCAAGAATTGCAAAACATACATAGTCACGGTTACACAATTAAGATAATGATACTGATTTATAATCACTATCAGCATTCAATTCTATCGTTTTTTACAGTAAGAATATTTTCAAAGTGTTCCAGATGCCCTCTGGGTTTGGCTGAGATCCAAGTGAAACTCAGAAAAAAAAAAGTGGATTCCAGCATTCTCTAAATTACTTATTACGTAAAATAAACATACCCAATTGATGGCTGGTGAAATACAGGAAAAGACAATACTGATCCCTTCCGATAAAGAACATGATTTACACTGGTGGACATAAATATTGCATCACTTTGTATTTTCTGATCATTCTTAACATACTCCTAGTTCAACAAAATAAGCTCATAAATATATAAAAGGGAACTGTACAACTGATCTGGCACAATACAATTGGCATAGAGAATGTCCGAGAGCATATTATCCCCTTGACAAGACAGTGCCAGACAGTGAATAGACCTTAGGGATAAAAAACAATGCTGTTGCCCACATAAACCTTTTTTTGAAACTGTTTGGAGAGTAAATACACAGTTGTATTGAAATAAATGGTTAGCAGACGTCTCACTAATTGTAATTCGATGCACTAGTACTAGAGAACAAGGGTGCAGGTTCTGATAAGCTGTGACTGTAACTGGATCCAGCAGGTTCTTCTTTTGACTAGGTATCACAAACACTGCACAGCATGGGACCTCTACACATACAACTTCAGTTCTATGCCTACCACAAAATGTCTAACTTTGAAGACGCTGATAACTCAAGCCAACATGTACAGTATGGCACTGACTTCAAAGGTATTGTAAACTGTTCAACCACTTTCTAAAGTTAAAACTTTGTTACGAATGACTAGAAAATGTAAGGTGATGCAGTATTCATGGCCTTCCCTGCAACTCTTGTCTATTGGTACAGTATATCTTTTGTTGTAGTCCGTCGCTCTTTTCCCAGTTGGAATATTGCAGGAACTAGAGTCCCCACATGCAGCATGTGGGATCATTTTGAAGGAGCAGGACCCTAAGGAGAAAAAAAAAACTGCTGTGATGTCATTTTAAACTTGAACTTTTCCTTATCTGAATACTGCAGTCTTCCAAACTATTGACACATTATTGCCAATTAGCAGTTTTGTGATGTGCTCTGTTCTACATACTAAAGGATCTGGGGTGACATCAATGCCATAATTAACTACCAAGGCAGGTAGTAGTTTGATCTTTGGCTGGGGATATGTACAGCGCAGAGGATCTGGAAATAGGTTTCCCTTTATGGGGTCCTGAAAAAACAGACCCGGGTGTCACTGCTGTCCCTGTATGCTATATACTGACTGCAGTACATAATCACAGGATTTGATGATATGTTTACTGAAAAAATAAGAAGCTATGTCGTTAAATGATAAATATATGTATTTATTAGTATGAATAATAATAATACTAATTTCAATTTGGTGATATCTGATTATCCCTTATTATTAGGACCAGCTCTTTATAAAGATTTTATTTGGTCCCTTTGGTAGTAATATTTCTAATAATACTAATATTTCATACTAATACAAATAATACTAATTGGTTTGTATTAATATTACATATCAGGATATTTCCTCTACAGTATCAATACATATGTCTAATGTAAAGTACACACCAAGCTTCTAATCATTTTTAATTAATCGCCCAATCTTTAATATTATTGGCTGGTTTCACAAATCCTGATTAGCACTAGTCTTGGACTCATGTAACCTTAGGTAAGGCAGTGCTAATCAGGGTCTGTGAAAGCAGCTGTGACAGGGTAACATTTGATTTGAAATGTTCCCATATAATAAAAACACATGTTCAATGTATATATCCCACCAAGTTATCTTCTCTGCAATGTAATATTTGTATCTTTACTGTATGCCTGCCTTGTTCAGGGGTACTGTAGCACAGCAAATAGTGCCGACACTTGGCTACAACTGCAAACTATTTATCAACCAATAGCTGATAAGCTAAGCTGTTGAATGGTTGTGCATGCTTAGATAAAATAAACATTTAGAAATCCAATAAGCTGCCACTGCCAAGTATTTTAGAAAATAGCCCCATTAGACCAGTGTTTCTGTGTGTTACATGTAGAACAATATGGTTCCTTTTTTGGAACTCTAAATGTCTGGCTTCGATATAAATGGAATCATCAGTTTCCATAATGATTCCCATTTGGAACCAATCATTAATTTTCAAGCTATTATAGAACTTGCTGATGAAATGGGAAGCTTTAAAACTTGGGGTATTTAAACAACAGGACCATCACATTAGCCTTCCCGATAGACAGATACTTCTTAAAATGAACGGTGGGGCAGATTGCTAAATAAAATGTTCTTCTGTGCATACATTTTTCTACTCTGTGGTTCAGAAGGATGCAATGAAGAATACAAAAAAAATCAATACATTATTCTGCAGATCACTTGATTCAATAACGATCCAGTAGCATATTGATCGAGATCCAGTGAATTATCAGCACCACTCAAGGGCAAATCCAACAAACTCCGGCTTCCCCTAGTCTTCGCTCTTACTAATTATTTTGTATTAAAAGCTAATCACACTGTAGAAATAGATTTATAACATAAACCATAAACATGTTTTTTTTCTTTTAATATGCAATGCTGTATTTTAAAGCTGCAGTGTCAAGCTATAATTTTTTTATGTTATGATTCACTGTAGAATCTGATGAATGCTTACCGACGTCTCGCCCAGTTTAGCATTGTGTTTTACTGGTAGTTTCTGCTTCGGGTACGCAAGCTTCCACATCACTAAAACGTGTGGATAATATATATATATATATATATATATATATATATATATATATATATATATATATATATAAAATGCACCTGCAGTGCTAGAAGCCAAGGTATTATAAACTCGAATAAATGAATTTGGGTTTTGACACTAGGTGACCACAATGGTTATAGTCCTGCGTCAAACCCTTAAACCCACCACGTCGTCCCAAACTTAACCGCCGCCCTCCACTTCACGGATTTTGTAAACAAACAACGTGACTTCAAATTTTTAATTACCTAGTCTTTTCGTGCTGCTTGAAGACATGCAAAACAATGGCTTTTTTTTGTATGTGCGTTTGTTTTGTTTTTTTAATTACGTTGCCAAGACCAACAACTATTCTCCTTAAAAAAAAAACAAAAAAAACACTGTTTTATGTAAACGTGTGTATGGTCACGAATGAAACAACCACAGTTATCTCCGGGCACTGTCATAATTATACATACACATATCGTCATTGCATACCAACCTCTAATAGTTGAGCTCCAGCACTGAAGTTCAGAGATCCTGACTTCCGTTACGACAGTTTGGCAGGTGACTCGTGCGCTCAATTAAACCAGGTTATCGAATCAAAACGTTCTGAGGAAGGGTCGCCTTAAAAAAGTGAGTTACTAATCTAGCAATCTGCAACATTCAAGCAAAAATAATTGGTTTCATTTTAAATATATAAACACTTCCTTTTTTATTGTTGTCCATAAAGTATTTTTGGGGTTTTTTTTTCGTTTTTTTTAAAGCCCTATTGGGTTTATTGAATAATTTGCATATCACATGTAAGAAATCAGGAGAATGTTGGTTCTATGCAATAATGTCAATTTTGAAAGGTAACATATTAGCCCTTGTTTGCTTATAAAGTATCAATTCCCTATACATGTCATAACATACATACATTTACAAATACAGAAAAGTGAGATGGTTCCACTTATGGTAAACAATTCTCTTTTTGACACTTGGTTTGACTTGATTACATTTACGGGAAGTGTTCAATACAGTGTTTTAGTTCCAGAAAACATTTACACGATCCTATTTTTCATTTTGACTATGCACAGTCAGGTGTAATTTCCGCGTGTGTGTGTGTGTGTGTGTGAGTGTGTAGCACAGTCCTTAGAACAGTTCATATCAAAGGGTTTATGAATTGCACCTTTTATTTTTCAAACGCCTTCCGTCTGGAGGTCTGTTTTGGTGTTTTCTTTTCTTCTTTGTCTCTTTTTTTTCCATCTTTGCCACTTTCCTTTATAAAGGTTTACCATAGGAAGTGTGCACACTCTTTCTCTCTGGGCTTTAAATGCGTGCCTATTTATTTATTTATTTTTTAGTTTTACCAAGCTTTCATTATGCCATTACCATGGCAATATTTTATAGGGGTTTTCCTTCCTATCCCGTTAATTCTTTCTTTCTTTCTTTCTTTCTTTCCTTCTTTCTTTCTTTCTTTCTTTCTGTCTCCCCTCTAGCCTCAGGTCTATCTTACCAGATATTACTCAAAGTGTCCTTTTTTTAAATTCCTTCAGGAGACCAGACAAGCTATCCAGATAAAGATAACTGTTTACTTTAAAACAAACTCCAAAAGTGGTATTATTTGCCATCTGTAAGAGCTATAAAAAGAAACACTTCACAAGAAGTGTGAATGTCGTTTCTTCTACAGAATCAGAGTGGAAAGGTTTAGATAACCTTGAGAGAGCATAACCTTCGCAATGTTTCAAAATAACGTCAACCAGAAGTGATAAAACTGCTCAAAGAGACGGAATTAGGAGAAAAGGCCATTCCCTGCTGCTCGCTGTTTGAGTCTCTAATTTAAACAAGAACAAAGCATGTATTAGTAAGGTCTTTGCAAACCCTGTGTTGGCTTTTACCATACCATTACTAAAGCAACTGCAATCCACTCTATCTTCTACCACCCACCTCTATTTGACTTTATCATTCTCAAACTCAGAGTGGGAGCTTACAGATACAAAAAAAAAGGGTTACGTTTGCAATATAAAGAATATTTTAATAAACAATGTTTTCATCTAGCAGCGTTCACTGTGAGAATATATGGGCCCCATCAGTTAGTCCGACTTGTGTAGGCTGTCTCTTATTGCACACAGCAGATCAAACTGCACGAGATGGCATTCTTTTATAACAATAAGAGACACATGACGTATGACCTCATAACAATGTATTGTGGGTGAAGTGAAAACTGGCACCAAGTGACATCAGCATTGTGATGTCATTGCCACGTGATGCCAAAAAATTCTACAGTTGTAGTTCTACTCCCTGTGACCCTGAACACTATACATTATAGATATACAGTGTGTTATAATATGTATCAGCAAAGGTAGATCATACCTTATATTTAGTTTACATCTTTGAAATGTCTGTGAAAGACACTACAGTGATACCTAAGTTAACTGATGGGGGGAAAAAACAAGCGGCTGTCATTTACCTGTAATGAAAAAAAATCCTTTTACTGTTAATAGTTCACCGTAAAGAATTTACACTCATCCTTATGGGTTAATGGCGATCAAAATGACCCCTTCAAAGTGGTCCTAAACAAAATAATACCATTATTATTATCTGACATGCACTTCCATCGCACATGTATCTGTAAGTCAGTCCTGCAAGCAGAGGTGTAACCGAGTATCGTAATAGAGAATTATGGAAATATGCAATCATTGTGTCAGATACAACCACTTTAATATCTTGTATTGTACAATAGCATTAACAGTTAATTGGAAATTCCTGTAAAAAAAAAAAAAAAAAAAAAAGTTATCTGTATCATTAAAACTTTTGAGACAGTAGGGATTTTTTTTATGCGTATCAGCTTTTGTTCTCTGTAATGTAAAAAGATTCCATACTGTGTTTTAATCCAACAAAATGCGCTAATTCACTTACGGATCAGGCTGCTATTCTTTTCCCAATGCCACAGAAGGATACAGTTAAGACTTACAAAATACATCAAATAAGACACCCTCCCTATTTGTTTTTTGGAGTCTGGTGGTGAATTTCACAAAGTTCTGATGAAGAATTACATTCTGATATCAGGACCGGGGTCTGCATCCTCTTCTAACCCACACCTACATGAGCCGGCTTTTTGTTACTTATATTATATTTGCATTATATTAAAAAAAGGAACCACATTTGGGTATGAGCCTTAGTTAACTGCTCGAATACAGAGGATTTATTCACTACAGGGTCGAATCTATCTTTACATCGTTACTTGCAGATAAAGGTTGGGCTAATCACTCATTATTTTTTGAGAGCACAGGGTTCTTGCTTTGATAGCACAGGATCAGTGCAGTTATTCTGGATAGTGTTTAATTAAGGCATTGTTTCTATTGAAGGTTTATTTTATAAGTGCTCCTTTGTAGATAATACCTTGTGTATTGATGAAAATCTCCCAGTGCTGGTGACCTAAATGAAAGAAGCAAGCTTCAAAGATTAAACACTGTGTACAATGTTGCATGTGTCACTTGTTTAGTAGATTTACAGCAGATCAAACACTACTTTTTAATAGGCGCCATAATGATAGCGCCTCCATATCTGACAATGCAATGTTAGAATCAGCTGGTAGCGTCCACGCAGGTTTAGATCCATTGCATGCTCTCTGTACTTTTACCACTGGCGGGTATAGCAAAATAGTTATATGAGATGATACCACAGACAACCAAACTTGGACGGGTACTTCATGCATGTTGCAATACAAAGTCAATGATGGCATCCTGGCATGTCTGGGAATTGCAAGATCTACAATTGTGTTTCTGCCATCGTAAATCTTTGAATGCTTACTTTGTATAAAGCATGACTTGAAAACAAAGTGAGCAATCAAGATTAAACTTGTTTTCTTTGCTGTGTGTGCCAGTGTCTAGGATAAATCCATTTACACAGGACTCTGTGAATTTGTTTTTTATTTTGATCTAATTCTATTCCGATGCCAAAAAACACTGGTTTAATATCTAGCCCGGCAAAAAGGTTAATCAGAAATAAAGAATTAAGAGGAGAAACCAACATTCAAATCTTGACGTTCCTATTTTGACAGCTTTTAGCAGCTTGCTGCTAATTTCACTTCGACAGCATCATTTCAAATGAAATCAGCCGTCTAGACCTACTGCTTGAATGTTGCTTGAGTTAACTAACCAAACGTGCTTAAATATCACAGATGATCTGTGCATGTTAAAATGAATTCTGTGGATTTCTGCATACCTAAATCAGCCAGAATTAACTGTTCTCGAGTCAAAACTAAAACAAAAAGCAATCCAGACCACACTTGGGTATAGGTATTGTACTCTGGTATGTTGTTTCTTGCTAAATTCTGTGATAATGCATACTTAAAGCTGGCAGTTTTAACTGTGGTTAAAAGCTGACTTAAAAAATTCAACTGGCAAACAACAATAGCCTGGAATATATTCCAGGTGCCTTTTTGACTATGGCACACAACGTTCCAGTGAAAACACTGATAATATTCAATTTTTGGCTCACAGCATGCCTTAGAAATACATATTTATAATAACTCATAGACCTACGCGTGCCTGTCATCTTGGATTGGTTGGGGTTCAAAGTATGCCTAAAGGTGCCATGATTGCTGGAATTATAAAGATAACACATATATATATGTATGCATTGTGTTTGACAATTTCTATATTGCTTTAAAATGGTTCAAATGCTAGTAGGTAAATTGTGAAATGTATGCTGAATGTGTTCTATTGTACATGAAAGCAATATTTATTTTAGGACCGGGTAGCGGGGTTTGTTTCCTTTGTGATATAATCTGGTGTTTTCAATACTGAAGCCCTAATGGGTAAAACAGACCAACATCTAAATAGAGTGTGTGTGTGTGTGTATGTGTGTGTGTGTGTGTGTGTGCGCGTGTGTGTGTGTGTGTGTGTGTGTGTGTGTGCGCGTGTGTGTGCGTGTGTGTGTGTGTGTGTGTGTGTGTGTGTGTGTGTGTGTGTGTGTGTGTGTGTGTGTGTGTGTGTGCGCGCGCGCGCGTGTGTGTTTGTGTATGCGTGGAGGTTTGCATTGTTATAAGAACCTGCAAAATGTTTTATACATTTTATATTGGGTTACAATGGGTATTGTGACATAGCAGGGAGTGGGTTAAAATCCTCCCTGCGTAAAATATGTGCACAGGCACATTTTTGTTTTGCTTTATTGTTTAATTTAATTTGTTTATTATTTATTGTTTAATTATCCCCTGCACCTGGTGCTTATTATTAAATTAGAGCCAGGTGCAGGGTATAAAAGAGAAGCAGTTAGTTTGCTCAGGGCTGCTGAGGAGAAGGAGGCAGGGGTGTGCTGCTTCCAAGCAGTTGAGAACGCTTACAGAAAAAGTGTTTAAAGAAGGGAGTGTTTTTGTGTTTAGCAGGTAAACGGCTTAGCCGTCCGGCCATATAATGAGGTTCCTGCGTGGTTAGTTAGTGCTCAGTAGAGCTAGGTGTTTGTTTTGTTTATTTTGTGTTTTGTTTTGTGAATTAAAAATAGCGCAGACGCGCTTTAAAAAACTCAATTTCCTGTGTCTGGGTCAATTTTTAAAGGGGCAAGAACCGTGACTGGTGCGAGTTTTGTTACAGTATGCTTTGTAAATTTTTAGGATAATTTCAGGGTAATTAAAAATTATTATTATTATTACAGTGGATTGTTTTGGAGGATGCCTTCACTTTGCAGTTATTGAATGCAGATTTACATTAATAAATACTGTGATAGAATATAATTCAATGCTATTTAAATTAGGATGCCCATGGTCTTTCAGCAGTACCACGGTATTGACGTTTGACTTTCAACACCAATCTGAATGTCAGTTAATATCTACTTGTCATGACAGGTCAGCAGCATTGTTTTAGCAGAGGTCTGTGGGCTGTAAGCCCTACAGTGTTGATCATTCCTCTATGAGTCTGTACCAGCTCTCTGGGGGACAGACCTGAAAACGAATACAGCTCTTCAATTCAAGCCACAGGCACACAATGCTCTGCAAGGGAGTAACGGTAGAGTCCTGCCTCTTCCTACCATGGATCTCCTGACAAGGGAGAGCTGGGCTCAGTCTGGATTGTCCAAGCACAGTGAATTCTGAAAGAACAGGATTGTTCAATGGAGATGCATGGCATGCATTGCTGTCTCCAGTCATTGAAAAGCTGTCCCTTTGACTTGTGATGCAATATCAGCAGACGCTAGTGCCTCTCAGTGACCCCCATCCATCCACAGCACCGCTGGCTGCTTCAGCTAATTAGCAATATTAGCAGGTGCATGGATATCCTTTGGAAACAGTGAACGAGGCTGATTGTGTCACTGCTCGGAAATAAACGTATCTGCAAATCTCCTTTGCAAAGGAGGAGCCGTCCTTAGTTTGGGAGTTAGGATTGGTGTGCTGCCCAGATGATGGGTGCCGAGGATGTTGAGAGGTGTGGAGCCCAGCTGCTTCTTCACACAGCCATTGGAGTGGCAATGTTTTTAGACTGGAGCGCAATGTTCTTCAATAAGAAACTGTTTGAGAAAACGTACAATCTTCTTTCCTACCTGTGGAAGAAATGGAGCCAAAAACCTGGACTAGAAATGTAAAATTGACTTTGACTGCGCACTTATATCTGTGCTCACAGTCCCTTCACACCTGTACAGAGTCCCACAGCTTAAGGAAATATCAATATAGAAATACATTTACAATATAGAAAAATATATTGCTCATGTTTATGCAGAAGACGTGCATTGTGTATAGTGATTATTAGTAGTAGTAGTAGTGTTAATAATAATAATAAATATCATTGTTTCCAATCTGTCTGTTCTGTAATTTTACATATTTGTTTAAATGACCAGTTAGGGTATGGCAGAAACTAAAAGCAATTTAAACTTTGAATTAGTCCAGTGCTTTGCCTGGCTGTCTGCATACATGGCTATCTAGTAGCGAGACATACTGACACGGGCATTGAAATGGAGTCAGATCAAATTTTAATAAAATCATAGTCTTGTATGAATCTATAACAGTGGAGTTCATCTACAACAGTGGAGTCAGCTAGGTCCCCTCTCCTCTTGGTCTTTAATAAGATTTGAGAGGCATTATTACAACACGGTAGCACAATGTCACATAAACTGCTCTTTCAGTCTGCGACCGCAGAGAAAAAAATAACAGAGAATTAAGAAAAAAAGAAAAAGAAATGGTCATGTGTTCAAAGTGAAGTGAAAACGGATCCCTGGGGAGACAGAGTTGGAGGGATATGGCATATCATCTCTCTCTGATCATTCACGCTTTCTAATTACATAAGGTGAGGAGGGCCATCATTTTATCGTATTTGTTTTGCATCATTGCAAAAATAGAAAATGAGGGCCTGGCGAGCTGAGCCAATCTACTTCATTTCGACCTTGATTAAAAGAAAATTAATTGCCACGTCTCTCATTATGTTGCAGGCAGCATTTGACGACTGAAATGGAAACCTGCAAACAACATGTAACCCAACCAGGAGAGCGGAGCATCGACCTGTTTGTTAAAGACAAGTGTCTAATGATGGCAGCGAGGGGCTCCCAAACAACGCCTCTTGTGATGGCAGCCCTACAACCAGGGCAAGGCCACAGGATACAAGAAAGACCTGTACCTGTGTTTTAATGATCTACACAGTGCTAGATCATAGTTCCCTTGCCAGTACAGTTATATTGCACGTTTGTTAAATAATTTCATACCAAACATTATATAATGTATGAAGTTCCAGTCTCACAGTCACTGTGCCATCCATGTAGTAAATACTAATGCATGGTAACTGGTGTACAGTGTAATACCTTGCAGTCTTGTAGTCTATTTCAATAAAAGACTAAATTAGACTTTCCCTTACTTTACGTGAACTATATCCATAGGCAGTTCCAATGGAAATGATTGTATTTCATTTCAGAACAAATTACAGGGTTATGTTTTGTGATGAATACAATGGATTTCTCTAAATGAAGACCACCAGCCCCCCTTTATTGTGAGCAAGCATTTGAGTGAACCTGATACCCGATGCTGGGAAGTTCAGCTCACTTCCTCATACAGTCCACCTCAAGCTGAAAGTGCTAATTCATTATTCTTTCAGTTCTGGAGGCTTGGGTTCAAATCACAAGTGCGATGAGTTTGAGCAATAGCCCACATCACAAAAATAGGTCTAGAATGAGGAGTGTTCATTCTTCCCAGGGCTGTAGAGGGAAGCTCTCGTCTAACCTGCGCCTTGTACCGTGCCTGACTTAGCCTGTCCCGTTGCTAGGGTTGCCAACTCTGAGGTACAAAAACCCAGGACATCCAAACAGAACGGTTTTATTAAAAGTTTAAACCCTCTTTAGAAATCTTCATCCAAAAGGTAACTTTCATAATATCACTACTATAGAACTGACAACCAATTAATATTGTGTGTCTATTGCAGGAATATTGTATCTTTATCTAACCTGGCATTGTGGTGTTGCTGTAGTAATCTAAATGGATGCAGAAACATAAGATTAAAAACACTGATCTTTTAGTGTCCTGGCCGGGAAGGCATATTGGAATCCCAGGACGCCTTCCTGAAAATTGGGAAGAGTGAAGGAAAACAGGGACACGTGGCAATCTTAGCCCTCCCTTATCTTTCCTGAACACTACATTCACAAAGTAATTTAAATGCTTCCCCACTGGAAGAACGTTTCACTTTAATGTGCTACTTTGGAGACTGTTCCAAAGTGCTAAAAAAAAAAGACCCAGTCTACTAGATTCCTTATTTCTAGTGCCATCTCGTTTCTGAAGCAAGCTGTATATACAGAGCCAGAAAAGTCAGAAAAAGCTAACACCCTTACATTCTTATTTTAAATATGACTCATTTTGCAGCCCTTTTGTACATGTCAAATAAAAAAAAAAAACAGCTTTGGCTTGTTTGTATTGTATTGTATAATAATAATACAACTATATTCAAAGTATTATTATCCATAACCATTCAACCCTGCTCACACGGAATAGCCCAATTTGAAAATATTACCATCAGCCCCCCAGTTAAGTCGCCATATGGCTCAGAGGATCAACTGTGTGCGTTTTCTAAAAGCGGGGTGTACGATTACATCACCATTTCTTGCGGAGAGGGTCTATAGAAAGAATAAAAAGCTGGTTTAGAAATGAAATCCCTTTTCATCCCCCTGCACCTGCCTCTCTGTGAAAGCTGAGAGACCAGACGCCTGATAGACCAGACTTGACATACACCTAATTCTGAAATATTTATTAGCTTGTGACACTCAAACAATGACTAATCTGTACTGGGCGTGCATTTTTATGACTTACTCAGCTTTTTTTTTTTTTTAAAAAGGCTTTTTTTTTTATTTAGAAAATTATTATTATTATTATTTTTTGGAACACAGAACACACTATTCAACCATTCTGTGTCTGAGAATATATTCTGTGCAGTGCATTGCAGAAATGCATGTTATAATTTTACAACATGTTTTAGTAGCATTCGACGTGCCCACATATGTTAATATACAACTTATCAAGAGTGGACGCCAGTATATATCAGTATTTGATGTAAGTACTGTATACAAGCACTTACTTTACATGGAATGCATTGGGTTGTGCAGAAAATGCAATTTGTCTTAAAGATCCTTGCTGCAGTTGAAAGGTTCTGACACCTGGTGGCGCTGTGTGCTATGCAATAGTCCCATTACTGAATGAAATGATGCAAATAATAGCTACATCATAATATCAATGCTCATGTCACATAATAAAATAGTATATTTTTGAAGCCTAGATTCTTAGAGAACATATCTCAATAATAAAAAGCAATACTGTTTAGATAAAGTGGGGCATATTATTAATGAAACTTAATCTGGATTTAAAGAAAGTTTGCTTTGGAAACATTCTCTAAGTGTATAAACCCCAAACCTCTTTTTAGAAACAGTCGACCAAACCTAATTTAATTCAAAGCAAGCCTTTAAACAGAGTGAAAGATTTATGAATCAGGACACGAACCATCATTATAACAGCAGATGTTTCTGTACTTTGCTATGCTGCTTTAAGATGTTTGTCTGTAGCATTGCTGTGACAGGGTCCCAGGGAAGGAGGGGCACTTGTGTTCCCTCAAAGGGCCCCAGATGCCAATCCACTACAGGGGAAGCCTGGGGACAGGCCCTTCCTTTCAGAGGAAGTGTGCACCGGTACTGGGTAAGCAGGCAACTTCAGACTGGGGATGAGGTACATGATCATTGAGAGAAATCTGAAAAACGGCGGTGTACTCCCTAACTCTATATTGCATAACAGAATCATTTAAACCATTTACAGCATGGCTGGTTCCACCTGATGGTACCTTAGGTAAGTCCTACCTGATGGTACCTTAGGTAAGGTAGTCCAAGATTAGTGTTGTCTGTGACAGCCTAGTGTGTATCAATGTAATTGCATGTAACGCAATTGATATCTATTGTACCAAATGCACTTCCCTTGGCTCTCACTAGATGGTGTAATCCAGCATGACGGCTAGAGGCCACAGCACACGGTGAGGTTCACATGGAGTCAAGCTTCAGGGCCTCGTTATCATATAAGCAAACTGTTGTCATTCTGACATCAGTAAGAACCAGACTCTATATTCACCAAGTTACTGTACATGTTTCCCATTTTTAAAACTATTAAAACATATGTAAAACAAACATCTTTGGGACTGTTTTTGCCTTACAATGCCTTGTCTTTTACATCCGCCCCTCCGGTATTATAGGGTTAAGCAAAAATAAACAAATGAAGAATAACCACAATGCAAGCCTTCTGGAATATAGAGGGGGAAAAAAAGCCACAAATTAACATACTGCCTCAGTTCATCGGTTGCGAAACAGAGAAGCCTAAATAAATTATTAAAATAAAGTAAATAATACACTAGCCTCGTCACCTTAGATACCTGCATTTTAATTACTATTTTTTTCTTCTTAAAGGAAGTTACCACTGCATACAGCACTTAACATAATTAGTACATGGATAAAGTAGTTTGCTTCTGTTGTACTCGCAGAATGGGGTGGCGTTTACTAATTGTATAGTTTGTGGGTGTTTTTGAAAAACGCTTGTTAAATGGTCCAACCTAATTTAATAAGGTCTACTGGAAGTCTTGGTCAATGTCTTTGGATGTATGATGATGTATTAAACACATCAAATGATTGTAATACTGTATCGATAGAGGGTTGTTAGTGCCACTCTTAGAAGAGCCAAAATAATGAATAGCGCAGAGAGAAGTGATTGATATGACATCAGGTTGGGGAGGGAGGGGTCAGTGTTGAGTTGTGTGATTATGTTCCTGTAGAAGAATGCTGCATTAGTACCCTATGTCCCCAAAGGGGGTTGTACAGTGTCTAAAACGAACATGAGAGCAAAACTCTCTCAAGTGGAATTTGTGAACTTTCCATGATTGCCTAGTGGCTGCAGCTGCTCTGTTTGGCAATGCGCGCTTATTTAATGCAGCAGCATCTTTAAAGTGGGAAAAGTATACCGTAGGTAGTGGTGCTGATGTTCAACCAAGACCTACACATACTGAAGTACAATATGTTGTTTGACATGTGGTTCGGTTTGAATTTCATGGCAGCGTACAGCTTTAAAGAAGCGCTACGGTTTTTATTTGCTTGTTAAAACTGTTCAGTTTTAGGACTGAGGGAGGTCACACCTGTTGTGGAACTTGATAGAAGGCTTATTTATAAACTTTCTGGGAGCAGGATTCTTCCAGAGTTGAAAATGCTGACGTCCAGGGAGGAAGGTCACTGAAATGCTTGTTTATGAAAGGCGCAGCAACTGGAAAATCCATAAAAGTCTGAAATGATGAAATTAACTAGCCGTGCTTGAGAGGGAGGGGGGGGGGGGGGGGGAGGGGGTTGCATAAGATACTGGTGACAGCAAAACCGTCACACTACTGCGGAAGCCAGAAAAAAGCCCCATGTATTTTAAGATCAGAGCACATTCATTTTGGAACTTTTCTAGCAAAAAACATCAACAACAACAACAAACAAAATGACTGTCTGTAATGAAGTATCGTGGTTTTGTAAAACACACCATTCACGGCTCGGAATACCTCGTGCCCTCTGCCAAGGAATTTTTTGGTGTCATTTAAAAAAAACTGAATAAATCAGCTGTTTCCTTCACTGTAATACTGTATAATGTCATGTGCTGCGTGCCAAACGGCCAGGAAGCAACAAGTCTTATTAGGCCTTCTTATTTTGCCTGTGGCGTGTTTTCGTGGGATTGTGGATCCTGTGTGGCGCATCAAAAGTTCTGGGAAAGCTCAGTGGATTTGCAGTAAACGGCAGAATATTGTAGCACTAAAGCTGAGTTTTCAGCTTGTGACTGATAGCTGAACAGGTGGTGCCTGAGTCGCGCAGTGTCAGATGAGCCTGCCCTATAGAAATGGGCAATTTGCAGCTCCCTTTATAATGCTGATGTAACACTTTTTTTTGCAGGCAGATTTCAGCTCCACAGCAGCCATGAAGCGACACAAAAGTAAACACGTTTTTTTTTTAAAGGGATACTGGCGTTGTTCCTTAAAAGAATACTGGGACTTGTTTTTTTATGCTACTTGATCCTAAGCGTCTATCTCAAAATGCTTATGATATTGCAGACTTTAATACATGTGTTGGTTTAATGCTGCTTATAAGACTGATTGCAACTCTACATCCAAGTTTTGCACGCTTGATTGACTTTGGTGATTTTTGGTTTAATTAGCTTGTGTTGGCAGGATCATCCGAAAATAGTAATATTTGTTTATTCCTAGTTATCAGATTGGAAGCTTTTCATTTTAAATAAATAGCTAATCTCCACTCAATAAACAAGTGGACTGTGTTTAGTGTTATGTTGATATTTATAGTTGCCAGCTAATTTTTAGATTGTCATTGAGTGCATTTATTTTTCAAACTACACAGATGAATCTCACCAAGCAGGTCAGAAATGGATTCATAAACCAAATGCATAACTTTAGTTGTAGCTGTTAACACGGTTCAGACAATTCAGCTCCAGGAGGGCTAAAAAACAAGATAGGGTAAGCAGATACTGCAACTTTAATATGGACATCTGGGTTTAAAATTAGTCTTCTCTGCCAATACCCCAAACATAACATGCAAACCACATGACTAATACTTTGCAAATCAATGGCCTTAAACAGATTGCATTGCAAACATTTTACAACTGACAGCCAGGGAATAGTTCTGCCTTCAAATAAACAGTGGCATCTATAAAGGTGACCCCACGACTGCTTCTTATAAAACTGCATGAGACAGAAATCCATTCACTACACTATAACACTGCAATTACACTGGGACTTGAGCGCCTTGGATCAAATGAATTTGGTTGCTTTTTATAACTAATATAAATGGATAGTTCTGTGCAAAATAAATGCAGGTATTTCGTTTATCTTTATTTCTCTTGTGCACACTGCAGGGCTGGACTGGGGAAAAATGCACAAGAAAGCCAAGTTGAGTCAGATTAATAATATATCCCCTCAAAGCAGCACATTCAAAACCATATCCACCTTGGCTACAGAATGAATAACATCCCAGTTTAAATAGCATGGGTTACATTGTAATTACACACTAATTACATAGTAACAGTAGTAGCAACACACAGCTACAGGTATAATTTCAGTGCAATTACAAAAAGAAACTTACAGTATACATAACAGCTATAAAACTGTGTAATTGTGCGTTAACAGAGTCCAAGCCTGGCACAGCCCTGTTGATAAACTGTAGTGGTACAATACAGAGACATGTACTGTGCAACTGGATAATAACAAGTAACCTCACACAACACCTACTGTCTTTTCTGTAAGAACCCTGCTAATATCTGCACATTGATAAAAACAAAGGTTATCATGTGTGAATACCCCACAGGGTTTAATACATCTGTATCCGTTACCTTGTACAAAGGATCCATTCAACCTAGTCGGTTTGCTTTTTTGGTAACTCATTTGCATTTATTATTATATAATAATGGTTCTTATAGAATTGTTCTCTGTTCCATTGGGTTGCATGTACAGTATTAACCCCTTGATTGTGACGTTTATTTTAGTGAAGATCCCGAGCGAGTTAAAACTTGCTAAGTTATGAAGTGAGGATAGTGTGCGCGTGGTTAAAAACAAGTTCGTTTGCTTTAAACTTGAAGGCGTTTCATATAGCGCTTGAATCTCAAAAGGAAAGCGTGGAAAGGACAGACCAGATCTCTGTGTTTGTAATGTTTTGGTGCCACAGCATAAGTGTAGAATGACAAGGGTGTGAGGGAAATGGCATATTCAGGAATGAATCCCTCCAGAATTGTACAGTTATCAGAATATCAAAGGGAGACAGACAGCCCAGACTTGTGATTTCTACAAGAAAGGATGCGTGTTTTTAAATAGTTATTTTTTCATAGACTACGCACAGTATATGGCTACTGTTCGGGCTCCACAAAAGTAAACAAGTTGGAAAAAATAGAAAGGAAAGGGGTGCTTTGGGTAGAAAACGGTTGATGCGATTTTGTGATAAATCCAATAACGGCTAATGTTACAATCCCCTTGACCCAGAGGTCACCTAGAGATCAACCCAAAACCCTTTAATATTTTCCCTTCCAGATCAATAGCGGCATAAATTATCTTCCAATGACAAGAATCATTTTAAACAGATGACGCGCTTTACCGTTTTAAAGGTGTACAGATTTTCAAGAACGACAGTAAAACTTTTACAAAACCCTATTCCAGAATTAGAGTTATTTGATAGTGTAAGTTGTACCATGTTTTTTTTTTCTTTCTTTTTCTTAAACCTTATGTCTGGCTGATATTATCCTATACATATCCAGTCTTTCTGTATTTGTGAAAAGGTCTAGGGCCCTATTGAGAACCCTTCTTTTATCTTGCCAGAGAGTTCAAGTACAGGTCGAAAAATCGATCCTTTTTGAGTATCCTGTCCTGTTCTGCCCGGATCAGCATTGCAAGAAGAAGCACAAGAGAATGACAATCTGTTTTATATATGAGAATAAATAACTCCAAAAGAAAAAGAATGCTCTGCAATGTTCTTAAAGCTGCAGCGTTCCCACTGCCCTCCTAAATGACATCGTTGATATTCTGAACATTTTCAAAGATGTATCATCATTCATCAGGTGCCCCCTAGGACTCCGAAAAACAGATGATTGTATGCATGTACTGTGCGTGCAGACGATACGCCCCCAAAATATGAATAAGTAATTATGTAATTATAGACAAGAAAACAGCGCCTTAAAGCTGCAACACTCACTGTAGGCTATATACACACCAAACAAATATCAAGTTTTTGCACGGATAGCTATATATACCCTTGAATAACGTTAATAAATAGCATTTGTTTGCACAATTTTAATTGTAATCTATGTGTTTTATAATAACACTGACATGGTTTGATTTTGATAGAAAAGTAAGTAAAACCGCTTAAAATATATTGTGTGCGCGCGCGTCTGTGCGTGCGTGCACCTTTAATATATATATATATATATATATATATATATATATATATATATATATATATATATATATATAAACGTACAGCAAATATAGCATAAAGCGCGCAAGTCACTTATAAATGTAAACAGTCCTTATAAATTAGAGACTGGATTCATTTCAATATGTGAAGTTGACACGAATGCGTTGTGCATATTTAAGCAGCAACACGTTTGAATGCAATGTGCTAATGCAGCATTTTTGCCGACAAATAAACAAGGAATACACTTTTTAAACACTCACAAGGAGAGACAGCATATTAAAACCACGCAGAATGCAAACCAAGACACGCTTATCACGGTGAAACATTGATCTGGACAACATCTGCATTTCAGTAATATGAATTTAAACTAATACTCTCTGTTTTGCAAAATGTAGAGACGCACTCTGATAAATATTAATTTGAGCCATCATGATGTATTTGAGAATTCCAGCTAAAATGTCACCACATGGAACATTAATGTAATATTTCAAGGCCCTGAGAGCAATACTCATATTGATTGCATTTATTTGACTCTGGGGAGGAGAAATAATTCTTCAATGTGGGACACATCTGGTTACCAAAGATGCAAGGCTGGGAATGAGAAAATGCAAAACAACAATAAAAAAAATAATAGAACTGTTTTTTAAATACATCATACCGTTTATGTATTTGATTGACTTAAAATTGTAAACATCAAGGCTACCTATCTGTATCATGAGAAGCCTAGGTATTCTTTTTCGATTCCTTTAAGTGCCGATCTCAGTATTTCTCAGTATTTAGTCATTTAAAATGCTTTCTGCATAGGCGTATTGATATACACACCCAGCAAGGAGAAACTTTTGTTATGTTCAATATGTATTTTAGGGTCATTTTGGCTCTATATCGGTGGGAATATTGTTGGTATTTAAGATAAAATTATAATTATTAATATACACGACTCTACTGTTACTTGCACGTAGTTGCTGTCAAAGTCCACTTTTTTTGCATTTTTAAACAGTGAGCCTGTCTAGTTCAAGTCTGTCTGTCTGGAGTCCTATAAAAACGGATCCTTTCTTTGTCATTAAGAATATTGATGTTCATTAGGCAGGGCGTCAATGTGTCTTTGTGCAAATGAAACGAAATTTGAGTCCAAATCTGACCGTGACCCTATACTATTCAGAAGAGGACCGTGTCCTCCCGTCAGTTGTTGAATTTTTTTTTAAATGTCTTTAGGCCTATATGTACTCGAATATTTATAAACACCCGTGACAGGTACGCTGGCTCTTTTTAACTATCATTAATTGTCGTGTTTACTGATAGTATACACATCCCATTCCAGTAACGTAAGCAATCTATCTAGTTAACTGTATAACTATACATAAATAAATACGTTAAAGTGAACCTGTATGTTGTATATAATATATAGGCTCTATCTATCTATCTATCTATCTATCTATCTATCTATCTATCTATCTATCTACCTATCTATCTATCTATGCATATCTAATTAATATGATATAATATTCATATATCCGAACACAGCAAATCTCTGCAAACAAACAATACATTCAACTAAATATAATAAAATATAAAATTGACAGAGCTTAGTTTAGGCAGATGGTTTATTATAGAATGGAATGCGTATCTGATAATTCCACACCCGGTGTTTTTTTTTTGTTTTTTTTTAAATACCTGTCAATGCTATAGTGCATGATTTTTTTTTTTGATTTTTTTTTGGCGTTGTATAATATAAATGATGCTTTGGTTATGCGTAGAAAACAACAGATCCTCCCTCAACCCGCACAAAATAACTAATTTCATCAGGTGGAGTGAAAGCTTTTAAGAAGAACATAAAACACAGACTGAACTGTCGCAGTCCTTTTACGTCTTATTTCTGCCGCAATGTTACAAATAACTATGTTCGCAGTCATCATCTGGATAAACGCTCTACAGCTAAGTTGTCGCTTTGTGAGGCTGTCAGAATATTTGGATGTCTTGTACATGATGTGTTTGGGGCACTTTTTTTTTGGATGTACATGCTCCTAACTTGGGAAGGTGTATAAATTATGTATAGCTAAAGCGCCCCCTTCTGGTACATATCTTTAAAAAAAATATTTACCAAATACTGTTCTCACTGCGGTGTTTTTTTTTTTTGGTTTGTGTTTCTTACATTACACAGTATGAACCTTAACTTTATCATACAAACCACATATCATTATATTCCAGACAGTGTTTTTTTAATGTATAATAATAATAATAATAATAATAATAATAATAATAATAATAATAATAATAATAATAATAATAATATGTGCTTCTGTAAAGCCTTGTTTTTAATGGAACTAAACTATTTTATTGAATGACAAAAAACATATGGTTTAGTTACCATGCCATTTGTGGCTTGGTTTGTTTTTCATGTGGGTATCCAGTTAAAGGATTTGGGATCTCTGTTTATTCTAGCTGTAGCTGTCAAGCATCATTATGAAATCATAGATACGGTTTCAATTAAATGTTTGGTCTAGTGGTTTTCTAAACAGTGTATCATTTTATAAGGTTTCATTTTATAGGAAAAACACATGAGCAACCCAAACTGCATTCTGGAATAAAAAATAAATACATGATAATAATAACAATAATAATAATTTAACGTTCATTAACAGTAAGGGGCGCTTCCTACATAAGTTTTCCCCTTTTCACAACTTTGCTAGCACACCTCAATCCTGACCTCAACACCCCCTGTCATTAAGGTCCTGGCATCTAGTCAGATAAGATTGTCTTGACATCACTAGTTGTTGTGTGTACCAGTCCATTGGGTGCCAACATGAGATCAGCAAACTTGTTTCATTTGAGACAATGTCATACAAAGGCTCTGTGTGACGTCACGCGTCACGTGATCAGCGGTGCAGGATTCAAGTCCTAATCTGCAAGATGACCCAGAGAAGTGTGAAGCGTTAAAAAAAACAAAGACGTACGGATGTGAAAGAGTATCCCAAGCAGCGACTTGTCAAATGCTGTCTTACTGATCAGACTACACCTGGCTCATTTGAATGACCTTGTCTCGTGTTGTATTTTCATGGGGGTGCTCATAAAGTGGCCACGCCCTGAACTGGCAAAAAACCCTGCATTATCTCATAAAGCGTTGTACACTTTTTAGTGGGAGATTTACTGCTTTCAAAAATATACCCTAATAAGCTTATCCCAGTTAAAATATTGTGGCATTATTTAAGGTGGTATTGCTATGGTTAATAGCAGTAAAAGCTGATGTTTTAAGTCATTCTTGGTTATTTAGGCTTAATAAAACATAAGAGGCATTTGCAAGTGTTTGTGTTGGCAGAATAAAAAAAAGAAAGAAAGCAATACTCATTAGCCAGCAATACCACCTTGTTTTTTCTGTCAAATTTCTGATGGAACCAAGAACATTTGTGAGAAACCAATGGGGGATTCGTCGCTGTTTGGATTTCTAGCTTCTGAAGTTTTATTTAAATATAGCAAACAGTAGAAAGCATCGCCAAAAAACAGAGTAGCAGAAGAGAAAAATGAGGATGTTTTTTGTAACCTGAATGAATGTGGTTCAGGGGCCCTGAGACACCAAATAAAGACAGAACAGCAGACAGGATCACATTGTTAAGAAGAAAAGTGAAAAAAAAAGTATCAGACTGTAGAATCCATGCCATAGCAGGAACAAATGTTTCTAACATATGGACATGATGGAAACGTGGGCTGTAGGCAGTGATGGTAAGCAAACATGACTTTGTATTGTGCAGTAGCTGGGCTTCTAGTTTACTCATTTTGCAATCGCCAAGGGGGTTGTACACAGTTACAAGGAGGAAAAAAACAAAGCATCCATTTAGAGACCCTCTTTTTGCGTGTATTGAAAATGAATGCCCTTTGAGGTCAAGTATTGGTTTTCCATTTGACTTTTTTTTGTAAGTTTCTAATCGTTTTATTTCATGATTCCAAAATGACAACATGGATCCCTAGGGAATGCTCCCTGCATAAGCGCCGGTGCAGGATTGTTCTGGGCACACTCCATGGAATCCTATGCTGAATTCCGACTGATCCAAGAATGGAAGGCTATACCCATTCCAGGCCCAAGATGTGTGTGGGAGCACCTGATAAAGACTGCTTCCGTGTTTTTGCTTTACTGCATGTATCACTACTACAAGTTTAAATGGGCGAGATTTGGGCAACAGTGCATGGGGGTTCAATAAATGCAATGCAACAGGAATTTCAGATAACTACAATGTCCATTGTTTTACAATCAACAGATACAGCATAACTGCATTAGTAACGGGTGCAATTGTATTGACTTTTGAGATTTCATATCACCCCACTGGTCAGTAGCAGGGCTCTTGTAATTTGTTACTGGGATTTTGGGGGTCCACTGGTCCCACAGCGCAGCAGGACAGTGGCACATGCTTCCCTGCTTATATCATCTGTTAAAGCCTGGAGCTCTGACTGCATTTGTTCTCATTTGAGTCACAGTCTTGCATTGACGGTGATGAAACTAAAGTGACACTAGCTCCCTGGCCTGCACTGTCAACTGCATCATGTTTAATTCAATGTTAATGGAAAGTTGAGGACCCACTTGGGAACTTATAGGGGGCACAGTATGCCCCTCTCTCTGCCAGAAAGCTTTTTTTTTCCTTACTAAATCTGTGAATTAAATTTCATTAGATTTTCTTAAATACTTTTTGGCACTGAACCAATTTAGCAAGGATATCCTTCAGCGGAGTGCTGGTCACTCATAGACAATCATTTTCTCTAATAATACATATTTATATCTACACCTTCCTAATATTTAATGCCTGCCCCGTTTAATGTCTTATCATATGGTGTCGGGTATGGTTCTCTATTTACTGTTTGTGCTTAGATCATATTAAAGCAAATATGCGTCCCAGAAACCATTTTTGCAAAGAATAGTAAGTAAGCATGGCAAATAATGATCTCAGCAGAATGGATTGTAAAGTTTCCATGAACACTATTTTTTCTTGATGAAACCCTTGATGGAACTATTAGCAGACTACATCAATACTAGCAATGGCAAACGCATATTGCACAGTGGCTCAGATACAGAAGCACACTACTAGTGATATGGCTCCATGCTACCAGGGAGGTAGTGTCACTTTAGTTTAACCAGTGTGCATTAATACACAATATTAGTATGCTATGTCAAAACCAATACCTTATACAACTGTAGCTTCAACTGTGTGGAAACAAACATTGATGTGAATGCCTCTAAGGAAAGTCCTAGACTTCAGAAGTTAACGACAGACTGCTTCACAGTGAGGTCTTAGATATTACCATAATCCATCACCAGGGATTCAGAGGTCTGTACAAAATGAGGGCTATTTTGGTTTAACAAGTAGGTGTTTCATAGCTGTTGTGACAGGTTGGACGTATTTTCTTTTATTTCCATGTTAGAGCTCTCTGGAATAATGGTGCAGTTCTCCTTTCATGACATATTTTCAATTGCTTGAGAAAGTAGAACTGCCATGGAAGGGTGGAGAGAGACTCTGCACCGTATATATACCCTGCTGTCTTTCAATGGGGGAGTTCATAGACAGTGGGTTTCCATGCTGACATACGCAAACCACAAACTTGGCTCATCACTGGTGGGTTTCTACACTTGATGCTCTGCCTTAGCTAGTCTTCATCCTTGACAGATTCCAAATTCTAATCCTCGATAAGATTCTAAGACAACCAGACTCCTGAGAAAATGAAATACATGCTTAATTAATGAATTCATTAACTAGCTTTTCAATTCATTCATTCAGTCATTCATACATTAATCAAAGACCAACGACTGGCGGCATGTACCCTTGAATGGGCCAATCTCTTGGATTGTGCAGGCCCTTACTGTCAACAAGTCAACAAGGCTTTCCTCAGTCTCTTGTATAACTTGACACGTCATTTGTTTTCAGGCTGTTTGTGTATCTTGTATGACTGCCATGAACTGTGCAGTGTGATCGCTGCCAAGATTGAGCTTGCGTTGTATGTCTTACAGCAGGACCTTTATAGAAACAAGATGGCCTCAACTCATCAAGTTTTGTCTGGATTGGGCGATAGCACAGTTCAGTTGCAGTGGTTCTGTAAGTAATATTACCTACAGACAGAACGATCCCAGACATAGAGAACCATGAGTTATTGAGGACCTCTAGCATTTCAGGTAGCAGCTGTGATGATTGTGTGTGTCCATATCTAGTCGATTGCTTGGAGTTTGCCTTTTCAACAGTTCCTAGTATCCATTATTACACATACTTTTTTATTTTAACAGAAACATTTAAATTGTAAATGTAAAGTGCAAGTTTTTAGACTGATTCTTAATACATGTAAATGGCTTATAATTTCTGTAGTTTTTTTTCCTTTATGATTTTTTAAAAGTATTTAAATATAAGCATAGTCAATTGAACATATTCAGTTAGAAAATAAATAAGCAGACAAGGCATTTTGAAAGCCCTCCGAGGGTATGGAAATCGACCGAGCAGGGTGTTACCAAACCTCACAAAGGTACTGCAGGTGAGATTATGTTTCTGTTAAGCAACGTCAGTAAAGCAAATTACACAAAATGACTAAAGAAGAGCATGGGAATGGGGCCAGACTTGGAGGAATGAAAAAGCCATACTCCAGCGCATTGTCTGAACACGATAATAAGGAGCGAGGCGTGTGATTGCCTCCTGTCCCAACACATTCTGACATGCTTTAATGATAATGCCATGAAACAAATGACACAATACAGCAGGATGCTCTGGAGGTCACTGACTGGTTCTGCAAATGCCAAACACTGTATTTTTTGGTTGTCTGTTTAATTAGGATCTTGAAAAAAGAGATTCATCTCATTGGAATCTTTGATATCCACACACACTCAGACAGATCTAACTACCACCCAGCCTTCAAGCTCACCCTGGTTAACAGAAACAATATTAATAAGTGATTACATTTAAGATAGTACATTAAAAAAATCGAATCAAATTTGATTGACTAACGTCACAGCACAGGGAAATAACGCAGGTCCTACAGAACCTGCTAACACCAGCTTACAGCACATTTTCTAACATGTAACAAATCCCATTTCAGATAAGGCAGTGGGTTGGTCCGTAATTATATAACTGCTTGAAATAAATGAAGATTTAAATAGGAACCTTGACAAAGATGCGGTGGAATATTGATTGAGAAGATTACGGGCTAAAGTTTAAGGTCAAAGCCACCTAGGTCTGAATGTAACCATAGTAATGAAATTGATTGGGATGAGGAGTGTGACAAGCAGGAAGAGTCAAGCTCTTAATGTAAGGAAGCAAAAGTGCCACCTAATAGGGGTCAGACATACCAGATTATCACAAATATGATATTACGCGTGCATATTCAAGGAGGCGCTTATGCGTGAATATAGGCACGTGGTATTGTTTGCAGGAGAGTTGAAGCAAAAGACAGAACAAACCAAAAGCATTAAAAACAAAAGATACTACACCTATGTCCCTTTATCATTCATCTAGGTACTGTATACTTTTAATAATGTATGTGCGTTTTCCAACTTGATTTCATTTTGAACTTATTAAAGTTAATTTGATTAATCTCATGCTTGTGCGAACCTAATTAGTGGGAGCTTAATTCCTTGAAATGAAATACCATTTCTACCTTGAGTCTGAGCTGAAAAAAAGTCGCAGGACTGGATGAAGACTCAGTAAGCTGTAAGAAGAGTTGCTGCACATGTATGTCAGGTATATACACAGGTGATATGAGTTTAAAGGGTCTCAGAGCTGTGCAGATTGGAGTCCACATTAGCACCTGACCTGGCAGAACTGTCTGAGGAAGGTGAGAGAGATGAGAGGGTGTGTGACTGATGAAGGCAGCAGTCAGCGTGCTGGAGTTTGAATCAAAGCGCGTCAAGATTCCTCCATCTCTCTCTCTCTCTCTCTCTCTCTCTCTCTCTCTCTCTCTCTCTCTCTCTCCAGAGCTTCTTAGTCCCTCTATGTGTGGAAATCTCACAAAGGAGATTCGATACATTAAAAAAAGAAAAAAAACAAATAGTCCACCAAGGTTCCTGAAAACCTTCTCACCAGCGTCTAGAAGCTGTATCCCTACGCACCAGAAGGGGGGACTACTTTCCAACAGTTCATGAAAATAAAAATAAATTTAACCTTTTACTGCCCTGGGTATGTCTCTACACCTAGTTAATGCCTATGTTCTCAATGTCTGTCTGTCAGTCTGTATATCTGTTTATGATTATGCATGTGCTGTCTATTTAACCAGCCTACCACAGTGATAGCACGCCAACCAGTAAGTATCACATATGCATGCTGGCTTAGGGAACACTTACTGCACATGGAATCCTCATTGCATACCAGATATCACCTCTGGTTTTTAATCTCAGGACACAACAGGGTAATCATTCTAAAGACATTACATGCATATGTTTTATCTCCCAGCGTCTGGTTGAAACTCCCACATTCCATGGGGGTTAAGCGCTCAGGAAGCGGGAGGACAGAGAGCTGGGATCCATTGACCTAGACCTTCCAGGCCTTCATTAGCTTTTAGACACGTATCAATCATAACTGGGTTTGTCCTCTCTGCTCTGCTTCCTCTTTCACTTCACTTAGCCTGGAAATAATGGCTGGAATCCATTTATCTGCCATTTTAAACTAGTGCGTGACATTAAAGTGTGGACGAGGTACCCTCCCAAGGATTCCTTTATTTAACTTGCCAAGGTCGCTCCCCTGTAAAGGTGCCTCTCAGACAGTAGCGTTTGGAGCAATTTCAGTTCTTTAAAAATTAATGTGTTTTTTTAGCGGGGGAGGGTCTCGTCTCTGACACATTTACTCAAAGGTTTCTTATTTTATTATGATACATTATTTTTTTTTTTATAACGGCCTTCTCCCTTCATAAGGCACATGCCCAGGAACGCATTGATCCAGGTAACAAATGAATCTAATTACAGCCCCTAACCGCCCCCCCCCCCCCCCCCGCCCCGCTGGATATTATCGACTTGCTGTGAAGGATGCTGCTGGTACACTTGCTAGTGGAATTGTCTTTGGATTAGAAGGACACCAGATTGAATCTTTCCTTATCAGATCGTACCATACAGTCAATTCCCTTACAAAATAATATTCAATGCAATGCCATGGCACTGGCAATGGCAAAGCAAGGGTATTGTACCAAGCGCAGCTACAATAGGGTGAGACGTTGGTTGAGTGATATCACATCAGTTGTTTCACAGTGGTAAAGTGATGCAATCCAGTGCAATTATTGTACATACACAAACATTTACCCAAGTAGACATTGAGATTCAAATGATCCTATGATTTCATGACTATTATTTAAGTTACCACATGATATCTGTATGTGAAGTGAAGAAAAAACACATTTAACTTTTAACAGTCTTACGTTATGAAACTTATACAAATAGTACCACTCACATGATAAACATATGTTAAGAACCCCTGATGTGGTTATCATATGTTATAATCCCCTATGTGAGTTTCATGGTTTTATTTCAAAACAGAACTTTTATAATGTTTAGGGTTTGACAGGGAAAAGTAATCTTGTATCTTTATTATGTATAATACCGGCACATCAAATTTCCATTATTACATATTAGAATAAATAATTAGGTATCTAGATACATAATTGAAAAGCTCCCTATGAAACAGAACTGCATACTCAATAAAGTCAAGCTGGGTTGAATTTAAAAGCTGTTGGTCTTCGTACTCCAGTAGTTAATGATAACCCACTGTCAATCTGGATAGCATTAGTAGAATAATTCAAGTAGAAGACTACCTCTGTAATAAAGACACTGGAACTAGTGTTACCTTTGAATCAGACGGGTGTTTTAACACACTACATTTCTTTTTTATATTTCACTGCATTCCACGCACTTGATTTCTATTTAAAGTGTTCATGATTATTTTATTTTGTAACATTAATGGAAGTACATTTTGGGTGGGGGTGGGGGGAGGGGTATGTCAGGCATTTGCAATTCATATTACCCTACATGATTACATTAGGAGTGTGTTCTGTCATATTTGATTCATGTGGCTTGTTTTCTTCAAAACCAGATTAAAATATGAAAACTGACAGAAATTAGGCTATTGCTATCAATTTTTTATAATCCACTCAGAAAAGAAATTACTTGGTGTATAAAATGAAACACTCTAAAATTCAGTAATCGGGAGTTAGAGACAACAATAGTGATCACTGTTTGCATTTTTTTTTTCCAGTTTAGGGGACTTTGAAGTAACACAGCTGCAATTAGGGTAAAATGTTTCCATTCTAACGAGACTAGATTTATGGCATTGATGGCGTATAACCAGATTTAAAAGTTTCATTAATTTAAAAACTCAATTTCTCCTTTTCATACAGTTTATGTCTCATGAAATTATACTTGTAATCTGTAGCATAGACTAAAAATGATATCTATGATTACAGAGATAGATTCCCCTTGAAAGAGGCCAGCATGTGACGGGTGAGCCTATATTCACATCTATCACATTTCTAGCTATGTCTGGTGAATTGTGCATCCTATTTTGATTAAACTTGGTTTAGACAGACCCTAGCACAAAGTCATGGTGACCCAGTTTTGTATGAGTAGTGGCCTTGTTGTGCCAATCCAGACTACTGTATTTCTCCAGAACCAGATTCCCGAATGTGGTGAAACTTTGCATGGACATTTACTAAAAAGACCTAATATCACATAAAGCTCAGGTGGCAAATTCTATTTTGGAAGGACTTGTCTACTTTTGATTAAACAATGTTGTTTGAGGGTAGATGTTGGAGATTGTTTGTCAGGAGGCTCTCTACCACATGCTATGGATGCAGTTCGTGGTGACCTACACTTTTCAGCATACCTGTAGCCTGTTATGTAGAGGGAGTTATGTGTCGTAAGTGAATTACCTTGTTAGTATTCAACAGGTAGGTCCCAGTTACTGTAGTGCTCTAATCTGAAATGATACCATGGACAGTACCTGCCACTGGCATCCCATTAATTGCACTTCACAAATTAAATAAGAGGTGTCTAATGGAGAAGTTCTGAAACTTTTTTAATTTAAAAATGATTTTTTATCTTAAATAGATAAGTCGTTTTACAACAGAGAGGTTTCCCCAGTTTAAGTACCACTGGTTTAGCACACCTCTAATGGAACGGTAAACGCTTGGTACGGTATGCAAAAATACCAATGGCAAATCAATAACCTTTCATAATGGGGACAGCTGGGCACAGCTGCTCTGCAGTTTGGTGGCTTGTACAGATCACACAGTAATTCCAGATACAGACTTTCAGAATTACTGTAATTGCCCAAGACTTAAAAGGGTAATGTTTTGCATGACCCAGGTGCACAAAGGGTGAAACAGATAGCATATTAAGAAGAGCATAACATTAGCAGTCAGTGTCTGGCCACCGGTAAATAATGGGCTTAATGTTAATCACTGCAGAGGGGAGCTGAGCAAAATGGATTCAAATTAAAATACTAGATATGCTCACATTTAGGAAAACCCTAGATATTGATCATGACTAATCCTTGAAATCTTCTGTAATTTAAATTTGAACCCAACACAGCTAGCTCATATTACAAATTTGATATTTCCACTACAATACAATGCACGACCATTTCAAAAAAGTATTGTACCCAAAGCTACCATGCCTCTAAGATTTAAGAGTGTTTTTGTCTTCTGCTCTTAATCAATGTAATTAATCATAAAAATAATGACAGCTATTCTAGAGATTGGTTGGTTAAAAACCTCATCACATGACCAAAAATAAATCCAACTATTGCCCCTGTGAAGCTGTTTACGGTCAATAGTTTCTTTACAAACTCCCTCACATTACATCATCACGCTCCTTCCTCTCTCCACACAACAAAGTAAAACAGCGGATAACAGAAAACGAATTATAAAATATACTACAAAACAAAAATGCTGCAAACACTAAAATCATCGTTTAGCGTTTTCTGACTTCCTAAAATTCAAACAAATCCAACTCAACGATGTAAAAGAATACGCCGTTCACAAACTCAACCGACTCCTCCAAGAATTCGATGCTGCATTGAGAAAGTCAGACGGAGAGTTCTGTGCCAGAAAAACTTTAATAACTATGCGGTATGGACTTAAAAAAACACGACTTTCTTGACTGATTCATAACACAATTACGGACTGCAGACCTCGGCTCATAGTGGGGATACTAAAGGCCCCTTGGGAAGAACGGCTTCGGGCCTTATAGCCCTGTTGGTAACTATAGTTCTTCAGGGGGCATAGCTTCCCACTATACACCTACTCTCCAGTCCATATATATATATATATGTGTGTGTGTGTGTGTGTGTGTGTGTGTGTGTGTGTAAAAATTCTGCAAATATGTATCTGTAAAAAATAAATAAGGTTTTTCTTTTCATTACATTTTCAACATTGCATTCGCATATATTAGGAGAGGTCAACTGTGTGAATAATATTATGTATGAAATGCCAATTCTTAATACTGAATAATGGCTCCAGCATTTAAGATAAGTTTTCAACAAGAATGAAATGACAGCACAGTATTGCTGAATAATAATTACCATCTGCCATATGACACTGTTTTATATACAAGGACAATCTTCCAACTACATATACTTTTTTTTTTTTTCCTGGATAGTATGAAAAGAACAATTTAACTTATCCCCAGCTGCAAATGAAGAGTCTGGCTACACTGTTGAGGAATGGCTCCCTCAGAGGACATTTACAGCCAGCCATTTCTTAACACTCAAAAGTGTATGCGGTAAATGAAAATCGCTTCAAATCTATCACAGCGTTACTGCGTTGTTGTTTAGTTTTCCAAACTCCTTGAAGTTGTAATGTTTCCTTAGAGACGACTGAACAATACCAATAGGATACCAATATGAAACCAGTGTCTAACCCAGAAAAAACCATAGCGATGGCAACACTATGAAATTGTGACAATGTTAACTCTGTTTTCAGCCTCATACCATGGACATTATCTGTCTTTGTACTGCCACTGCCCCTTAGAACAGAACCATTGCATTCCGCTATGAACCTCAAACCCCACAACAAGAAATGAACCTAGCCAATACGTTGGGGTAGTTTCAAATGGACATTACAATGGGCGAGTGAACAGACTAATAGAATCAAGTTTATCTGCATGAGAATGACTTATCAAACCACTAACCACATCACCAATGTTTAGGAGAATGAATGTAAGTCTGAGGTTTGCAAAGGTCATTCAGTGTAAGGAGAAACCGGGGGTCAAGACTGGGTCATCATTAATAAAGTCCATTAGAGTGACCATTCAAACTGGTATGCCCTGAGAGTCACTATACAGATCAAACAAATCTTACAAATAAGTTCTGACCAACATGAATACGTCCAGCTATTGTGTGCTCTGCTTCCATCAAAATAGGCATTTAGCTCCAGGACCGTGTTTATTCCTCCTGAACCCTTGCTGTCCTAATGGACATTTGCGGTGTCAATATGGGCCTCCTGCCATCAGTGATTCTTGGACAAACCTGTTCCTGCATCAAAGAGAAATCTTGATCCAATCTGGGCAGTCCAGCCCTTCATCTGGCATTGCCTTCTAATTGGTCAAGGTGTGAATACTATATTGGTATTGACTTCAGTTCTACTCTCTGACAATATTGACCGAAACAATTACTGGCAAAGGCAATTAGATTTGGATGTCAGATTGGTTTGAGCCAAACTGGCATTTTGAGGGCTTCTTTTCTTCAGTTTGAGCTTTTCTTTTCAACAGCACAGGTACTTCATGTGCTGCAGTTGTTCATAGCCAGGGATTTTAATTTACTTCCAGGAAAATGAACTTTGACCCGTTTTTGTGGTGCTAAGCCACCGAAGACAGCATTTAGTGATTTCTATATTTCTATTGGGAAAATTGATGCAGAAAAAAAAAAAAAACTTTCACGTAAAATTATAGCATGTGGATAATTGAGAAGTTTAAAAACATGAATCAAACTGCGCTGGTCCCTAAGGAGCCGGTATTGAACTATCTTATAAAGGCCCCAAGTATTCCACTGATGATTTATTGCTAAATCCCAGTATTTTTCAATACATTATAGTTTTTAAATTGTGTTTAAATTGAGTGTGGAAGAGCAGAGGCCATTAGGAGATACAGAAATGAAGATTATATTTAAATATTCATGCATCCAGTACCTTATTATTGAATCTGAACACTAACAAAATCAATATTAAGTGCAGTTTGACATAAATTTATTTATGAATTTCGACTTTCTAAGTACTGTACTTTTTTCGCTCAAAAATTGTGAGTATAATGTAGTAATGATATCAAAACAAACTGTCAGGGTGCATTAGCCCGGGAGCTTATGAACCTGCACATAAAGGAACTCCAGAGTGTCCATATAAAAGTGCTTAGTGGGCAAAAGCAGTCTCTTTTCTCAAACATTAGTCATTATAAGATGCTGAATTACAGGCTGTGCATTCTGTTGTCATCAGAAGCAGCAGCTGCCTGTGATAGTTGTAGAAAGGCAGAGCCCTCCTGTTTGTCAAAAGACCGATTTTATAAAAATAACATTGATAATTGACTGTTCACCAGCATACTTTTATGTGTTTGTGGTGTATGTTCACATAAATTATTAGCTTGGCATTAAAATAATTTTTAAAGCGATACATGGGATCTAAATGCATGCTGCTGTAGAGAAATGCATGCACTAATTGTTAGGTTGATCTAAGGGGAAGTTGGGGTCCCAGAGTGGCTCAAACTGTTAAAGACATGGCTATGTGGTGGGCATGGCCATGCAGTGTGGTGTGCAGCGAGTCATACAGTCAGGGGAGCGCAAGTTCACATTTTGGCTGTGCAAAGTCGCTGATCTTCGCTGGGGGTTCCACAGATAGTGTTGCATTGGCTCTGCCCCTCCCAAGGGCCATGGAGTCATCTGACCATGCTACAGTGGCCCCTACTAAATTGGGCAGAAAAAGTGGATAAAATAAGGGATGTCTTATTAACCATTGAATACTCCATTTTCTTTGACCTACCCTGACATATCTTGGCTTATGAAAAACATACCCTGACATGGCTTAAATGAGTAAGAGACCTCCTCCCCCCACCTTTCGGATATAGATTTTTCCAATTTTCTTTGGGAAAAAAAAACCTCTGGTAATCTAAGCTAAAAGTCTTTAAAAGCAATTGGTCTCTACAGATGTGCTGTGGTCTTTAAGGCAGGTTTCACTGTATTAGCAATAAAAAAAGAACTATATATTATTCTCAGAATAGCTTAGTGAGCAGAATCTGTGCCTCTAAACATAATTCAATTTATATTAGAATTTCCATACATGCATTTCCTTTTTACTGTCACTATGCAAAAATGGTGCTTACTAACAAATAATGTATAATGTTCTGTAGCAAGAGCATCAATAACCACATTTAGGCTTAAAAAGAAAATGCAAAAAGGGTGTGTAAAGATGGGCCATATAAAATATACAATGCATTAAACACGAAAATGTCAAAAATATAAAGCTGTCTCCACGCTTGAGAGACAGCAGCTCATTTATCTCCCCTGGAGTAAAGTGCAAAGAAAATAAATATGATTCGTTCTACTTCTGTATTTCATTCACTAGAATGAAGTACGTTTTTGTTTTACAGAAAATCCTTTCAGCCGGAATTTAGGAAGTCAGGATGATATTAGTGTTGAATAGAATGGTACCTGAAAGGACAGGCTTTATCCTTCTGGGATTGTGTACTGGTTATCCATGACTGGAGAGGGATATGGTAAAAACAACTAAAACCCTGATTTAGAGGAGAATGCGTTTATTCTACTTACCATTGCTATGTCACAATACAGATACACAACTGTTACCACTGGGTAGCATCAACTGGCCTTGGGGTAGATTTGCCTCTTAGTACAGAACCACTACATTGCCACTGAAGATCATTTGTAAATGGAAACCCATTTTAAAGGTTTATTACAGTACTCCATAGAGAAATCATGGTAAAAAAGGCAGGATCACGCATATTCAAAAGTAATATACTAACAAATCCTGAAATAAATTATTGTATGTATAGTAAATATATGCATTTTAAAGCAAAAAAAAACACATTGCAGTATTCTTAATCTGTAGCTACAGTGATATTTTAGGTCAGGTTGACAGTGGAGACCCCTGAAACCTTTCAGAGAGACCCCTTGTTAAAATTGCAGAATTCCAATGCAAACATACAGTAGTAAACATTTAAAGGGACACATGTTTGACCTGATCATTACCAAACCTACCAAGTTTACACGCCTACATATTAAACAATACATTAATACATACATATGCACATACAAAAATGAATCATGCTCACAGCCTGTCATATATTAGGGTGGGCGTTCGCTTACCAGCAGTCATTCACATGATTTTGACCTTCAAATATCTTAATTATGCATGAACACAAAGCAATATTCCCTCCTATCAACCCAGCGAACGATACTTAATTTTATTTGGCGCAGATGCATAATCATATTTCCTTTTATTATTACTTATTAAACTAGAGGAAGCCTCACTTGTTATAAGCAAACTTCCTGTGCTCGTTTAAGGAACCAAAACTAACAAAAACCAAAACGACTTCCTCGTGATTAGAAAAGAAAATCTCCCGCTGTGATTTAATAGCCATTGTGACCCCCAGGTGGCAAGTCATAATTCGCCTTTGAAATTGTAAAAGTTAATTGGGAACCCGTTAAGGTATTTTGTGAAAACTGTTCTATAGTGTGTCATGTTTTCAAATGTAATTATAAATATGATACAAGATGGGTGCGGAGCATAATAAAAAGGCAATCCATTGACTAATGAAGGTCCATTGTAATGAGCGTCATTGTTTTTTTCACTGCTCCCAAGTGACTTGTACTCTTTATAACAGTCCTGTGGGAGTGATGTACCTAAACCGAACCAGCTGGGAAACAATCAGCAAGTACTCACTCCCTACTCTGTGTGCGTGGAGTAAGCTATACCAATGTGCTTCAACAACTGCTCTTCATCTCTGTTTAAGGGGCACGATGCACACTCCTAATATCGTATATACACTGCTGTGCAAAAGTCTTAGACATTTTGCACATTTTTTTTTTATATTACCATAGACTACCATTTTTTTTTGGACGCTTCTCGCACCCCCCCCCCCCCCCTTGGATTGCTTCACGCCCCCCCTGTTGAGAACCACTGGGTAAATGTGATGGATTAGCTACCACAACACTTCATATTAGCTGCTCATGTATAGTTTACCTTGAGTTGTTGTGATCACAAGTTTTTGAAGATTCTGATCAATGTGAATTAAAGATTGCTAAATGACAAGCTTGGTTTCTTTTCACCCAAACTAAGCTGTATTAATAACAGTCAAAGTTGTTATAGTAGTGGGAAAACACAAGTGGAGGCTTTGAGTAAATTGTTGATAATCATAACATTGATATATATTGTAACTCCTGAATGTGTCTAAGACTTTTGCACAGCAATGTAATTTGTCATGATTTGTAAGTGCAGTTTCCAGGACACACACTGTAGTGCCAAAAATAGTTCCAGAACCTTTGGAGATCTGCCACTCAAAAGCTGACAAGGGCCAACACTCCCTAGCTACTGAGATCTGAATCCTAGACTGTGTGACTGCATGTAAGAGATCCACTGCAACCTTGAACAGGGGGTCTGAAGATTGGAAGTCACAGCATGCTGGATACAAAGCTATTGGATTTACCAGGTGAGCTCAGTAAGCAGCTCCCTAAGCCAAGCCTGGTCATTAACTTTCCCAGGGTCAGGTATCCCACTGCTTCCTCCATACTGAAATCTTGCACAGGAGATCTAGGGATCTGAACTCTTTTTGTCTTTTTGCTGGGACAGTGCCAGTTCAGCCAGAGCATCTCTCTCAGTCAAGCTAGTAGGAGTTCCATTGCCCTGATTGTTCCATTCCATTCCCTCCCCTTTACTGCAGCACACTTCACTGCTGCAGGCTGCGGGCATTAGTTAGCAGAGCTGAAGTAGACAGCCAAGCTTCTCCCATTGCAGTACATGATGTCCCGATGACAAAGCATGTAACTCCAGACAAGAACAGTAGCCAGGGAATAAGCGTTTCCCACAAACTTTTCAATTAGCCAAGCGTGTTTTCTGCTAATTCAAATGATTTTGGCATTTTTCAAGAGGGCACATGTAATATTTAAATAACTTCCATTCTTTTGGTGCTTTTTTTCACCCTAGCCAGTCCTTCCCAGGTGATTTCCTGCACTCTCTAATACTCTAATTTACCACACAAGCCATGTCAGAAATCATTGTGGAGCAAAGTTGGTAATTATATGTAACATCAGTCTGATGTGAAAAACACTGAAAAATTTAGCAAGAGACAAATGGAAAAATGCATGCTGAAACAAGAAAAAGGGACAACTTCACTTGTCATCTTTTTTATTTATTTATTTTAATTTAGTCGTCACCAATGGTTTTTACCCTGGTTTTCTCCACAATTTGGAATGTCCAATTATTATTTTTATCCCCTTTCACTGCTGCAACCCCACAGCGACTCACGCTGAAACACGCGTCCTCCGAAACTTGTTCCTGCCAATCTGTCATTTTTCGCTCTGCGAATACACAGCGAAGCCATCAGACCTATAGTTAATTCAGCGCTGACATGTCGTAAAGCACATATTTCTGAAAGAATTCTATTTTTAATGTTACTATCACTCCTTTTTGCATAGCTTAGTTTAACTAAGAAACAGCCTAAGGCGTGTTGCAAATCTGTAAAAATGCACGGAAAGACTGACTCTGAACTGAATGCTGTCATTTAATTTGCACCATTGTCCATTGGCACATTCATCAAATTCATCTAAACTTTGATCAGCCTTTTTAAGCATGCAGGTTGGGGCAAATAGCACTAAATACAGTTTAGAGGAAACAATTGGCAGCGCCTATATTTAATAATAGCAAAGGCTTATAGTACTGCTGTCTGTGAGGATTGGTGGAATCCTGTATAACTCTCTGTGCACTATTGCAGTCAATACAGTTTGCTAACTCCCTTCATTCGATGGAAGTTCAGTCGGAACAACACCCCTTTCCACACCCAGGGCATTTTGGCAATTATAGTATTAAATCATTTTTTCAAATGGAACATTCACTATAAACCCCCAGGTAAAGATTCCAAGTACAGGGTTCTCTGTTTGTGAGATAGGTACAGATACAGATACGGTATAACAAACCCCAACTCAGCACCAAAATAAGTCTGATCTTTGGGGGTGTTCCCATGTGTCTTTGTCTGAGAGTACCATCCGGGCTCCTACTGGCTAAGATACTTCTTTACCATCTCTCGAGCTTTCTTTAATTTAATTCCAGGAAACACTTGTTACAGGTACTCTATAATTACCCTATACTGGTAAATCATTATCTGTTGTAAATATTATTGACCCTGTGTAAACCTGTATCTACTGTGAGAGATTTGTTAATGACTTATAATTGAATTAGATAGATGTCGGCAGTGTTTTTTATTTTTAAACTGTATACTGAAATACTTATAGCATTCAGGTTTTCCATGTCTATCTGCTATACACATTAAATACGACGAAACTTTATATAGTTTCCCTATACCTTTTTATACCAGTGACGAGCATAAAACAGTGGCCAAAATGACCTCCCCTTTAAAATGCTATTGTTTACCAGTGCTCTTCCCTGTTTGTTATTTAGTTCAAAGTTTCTCTTAACTCTCTATGGAGCTATATTTCACTTCGAAACTTACCAAGCAGGCTAATTATTTATCAGCACACAAAGTGCATGCTTAGTTCATTTCTTCCTTGTGCATTATGGCGAGTGTGCATTTGATGATTTAGTACATTAGCAGCATTAGCAATAAAAAGTAAAACATCTTTTTTTTTTTTTTAAATCCTGCTTCAATGAATAGGTTATTTGGCCTCAAGGCTTGTTAAGTGAACAGAGACCCCCCTATGAGTTCATTTTTCTCGGCTTGGGTTATGTATGCAACACACTAATTGCATTTCAATGTAAGTTGGAATAAAAATCTTTATTACACTGCTTTTGATATAAATTGTATGTGATCTGACATACACCTTTTAAGCAATTAAAGATCAGCATTTCTTTAACTTGTTGTTTTTTAAAAAGATTTGCATTTGTTTTTGCCTGTTTAAATCGACTGACGCATGAGGGAAACAAAAGATATATGGATCAGAAAGAACAGAAAGATAACTACGCGAGGGAGGTCTTTGTATTGAACTAAACAGAGTCAGTTCTATGTACTGCCATCACTTATATGGAATCTTCAAAACATGAGCCTTTTTATATCATTTACAGACAGAAATAAACTACATAGACTAACATGCAATGTCGGAGGCTTGATTTTAACTTTGCAACCTTCATTCGTTGTTTAAACAACGGTGATACTGAAATCCATCAATTGAATATAACTCAAGGTCATTTTGTTCTGCCATTTTACACACTGTTTGGCCTTAAATAATTGCACACTGTTAAAAGAATTATTGTTATTTATTATTTTTATAAAAGCTATTTAATAGCACTGAAAGAGTTCATATAAATATATGATGAACCGGTAACATAAAATGAATTTCAAATACCAAAATTAGAAAAATCTCTTTTTTTGTAGAAATGATCCATGTTTACTATGGTCTTCCATGTCTGCCTATGCTTTACCCATCACTACACTTTGCTATGCTTTAACTGTGTACACCACGGTACACTTTTACAAGGGGAGACTGAATTGCTGCTTGTGTCTTGTTTTTATGACACCGATCCTGTTACTGTGGTAGATAGCTGACCACTACAATGTAGTTTAAGGTTTCTTTTTTAGCTCTGGATTTTAAGATAAAGGCTATAACCAGCCCCACCAACTGACTTGAGTTACAGCTGACATTTGGCTGCCTGCCATACAGTTTAAAATTAGTGCAACGAATTCAATAGCAGGGATAAAGTAAACATTTATATAAAACTGTCATGTTGAACATTTCAATGTAACATTTGCACTATATATATATATATATATATATATATATATATACTGTAGGGTTTACATATGTATATGCATTTACATATTGCATACAGGCCATCCCTTGTTACTTAGTTATTGTTGAGCGTAAATCTCTTCCCTGCCTTTCAAATTACATGATGCCATTTTTTGACATATAATAAAGATGTACTGTATAATGTTACGGATTTGCATTACATTAAATGTTGTGTACAGCAGCAGTTTTAAAAAAAACTATAAATATGTGCAAGGTCTTCAAAATAAAAATATTCAAAACATAAGGCTAAACAGAAACCAGCTTGTATGCCTATTGACGAACACTGTGAGAAAGTGAGATTCTGCCCCGCACAATTCACAAACTAAAGACATGGAATAAAGAGGCAGACAGAAGGTCCTCTGCTATCCCTATCTCATAGCACTTCACTGGAGAGTGTGACAGACTATGGTTGTGTTTGCCTCCTCTTTGTCTCCATCTAGAGCATCGGCTGTGCGACGTGGAGCCTCAGGACTGAAATGCGCGGCAATAGAAAACCCGCTTTTGTTCAGCTTATCGTTTTAAGGATTTCCTACCTGTTTTTAGGAGTAGCGAATACTTGTTTCAGCGTCATCTGAAGGGTGGGGGGATAAGCTGGGTTGTATTTCGCTACTCCTACTCTTCTTAGAAAAAGATATTTAATGTAGACAGGCTCTTGGTGTGATGTCTCGTGACACAGAGGAGACATAGCGATTCGTTTTTTTGCTAATTGCTGTGTCTCCTATGAGTCAAGTGATTTGTTTTCCAGCAAATAAGAAATATTTACTTTTAGACCTTTAAATACACTACTAACACTAATACTACTAATAATATTAATAATAACAAGCTTACAATTTCACAATGCAAGTATCATTTTTAATGGTAATGACTCAGGTAGCACATTGTTTTTCGCCAGGGTCCAGTTTCTAATATGATTGAACCACATGAACTTAAACTGACCTGGCCAAGGATACACATTAACTTAATTACCGAGACGAGATTGCTCTTGATCAGCAAATATGTATGCATGCTCTCTATCCCTCGCTCTAACCAGTAGGCCAAGCGATGGGGACAAGATCTTTCTGTCAAATAAAAAATACCTCCTTCTGACTGACCGGTCCATTCTCCTGTTTGCATTTGTTTATGCTATTGTAAATCTGGGATTCCCAGAGATCGATGTGTATTTGTTTTGTGTTGTCTGGTGCACGGAAAACAAGCAGCTGCCTCATAATTCTACGATAATATTTTAAAGTTGGAGTGAAATCAAATAATATTTGTATATTTTATATTGTACATACAACTCTCTTATCGTATATGACTTCTTTCTTGCATTTCTCCTCTAGCCCATCCGAAATGCACATGATAAAAACCTATACTATGATAAACTGTAAACAGTACCTTGCAATGCATTATAAATACCAGGTAAGCTTCTTAGCAGTGGGGAAATGGTGTTGGAAGTGTATGTCACAAACATCAAACATCAAACACCCACACATCATAAGATAAACCTCAAGGTTAAAAAATACTGCACAATAAGCTAATTATAATAATTCAGATGCTTGTATGATGTATTTACAGACATCTAGACATCATAATTGGTGATTAAGGGAGAGAGTTGTTTCACAAAGTGAGCCGGAGATTTTAATAGGACTCGAGTGCTCAGGTATATGCAGCAGATTTTACTCCAGCTCTGCACGTTCGCTTTGCTTTATTCAGCCCAGTCACATGGCTTAACATTCCGTTTTACCTCCTCGTGGACAGTCTGAACAAGGGGCAGTGGTCATCTTTTTTGTTTTTAGTATATCATTATTAAAAATCAGTATTTATTTTTTTTGGAGTACTGTTTTTCTGTACACTTCAGCACAGCAGCTTCAGGAATAGATAATTAATAATGTTGCTGGACGGAAACAAAAACTGAAGTTGGATTTGCCAAAAAAGCTGAAAAAAGCGAGTTAGTGTTTCCTTTGTTGTTTGGACAGGAAGGGAAGGTTATTACAATGTAACGGGAGAGTAAATAATGTCTTGGTTTCCATAGCAATGGCAGAAACACTGTAGGCTGAAACAAAAGAGGAAAAGACAATAAATCCAAAGTTTGTCAATTTTGTTTGGTTTTTGAAAAGTGTTTTTGAGGGAAATTTGGTTTCAAAACAAGACCAGCGTCATTTTTCCATGGAGAAGGGGAAATTCAAATGTTTTAATTTAAACAGAAAAAAAAACAAAAAACTCTGCCCACTACAGTACGTGTCTATTTTCCTGGCAGTTCAGTCTTCATCTCTAATGCACACCAGCTTTTTTGTACTATATATAAACTGTTTTTTTTTGGTTTTTTTTTTAACCCTTAAGCCATTCTGTTAATGTTACAGGGGCAGCAGAAAAACGTGCACTGTTACCCCTGCCAAAAAGTATAGAAGTAAAATAAATGTAAAAAAAAAGGCAGTGACGGTAGGCTCATTTAAGAAAAGTATTTTGCTGAAATGCAGATGTTAATCACAAAAAACTGCTACTACTGATGCTGCCTTTATAAAAGTTTCCCATTGACAAAACATAGCAAAGTGTGGTAAAGCATAGGGAAGTATTGTAAGCCCAGAGAGGTATAGCAAAGCATATTAATAAAAAAAATAGCAAACCATGTTAAACTGTGGTAAATGCATACTATAACCATGGGAAAAATACAAATTTACTGAGGTATGTTTTATAAGAGCACTACTGCTGTTGTGACTACTAGTTTTAATAGCAGTAATAATAACACTAATTGGCCATGCACTGTCATCTTCATAGATACGACCTACTTTTGATCTTGCTGTCCTAAAGATAAATATAAGAAACTGAAGATGACAACACAACTCATCTGGCAATTGAAAAATGACAGCTCGGGCTTCTGGTCAGGAAAGGTAGGGATGAGTACAGTGTTTAGCAAGGGACCCTGTAACCTAACCCTCTGAGCTCTGTTAAGGATTAGAGGAACTATTCAACTGATCTCAAATCTAGAAATCCCAAATGCTTTTCCCAATTCAAACCCCCGTCGTTAATATCCCTGGTTAAGGGTCTGGCTCATGGTCAGGGTTAGGGCAGAATGATTAAAAAATATTAAAATCTAATTTGAAGCTATTTACAGTTTTGCGTAATAGTCCTCCTCCAGATAGCTTGATTCCTTCCCTTGATATGTAAATTGAGCATCCAGTACCTCCTCACATTGGGAGCATAGCACAGCCCCAGCCCCTGACGTGTGATCATCGCCTCTTTCAAGTTCCTTATTCATTTTTATCATGGATTCATCTTCTCAACGCCTAGGGAGAGGTGAGCTATAAGGATGGCGAGCGTCCTTATCGCAATAATACAAAGCAAACATTTGGGTCTTTCAGTGCATCTTCCCTGCTCTGCAGGTTTCACAGTGCAGAGATTATTTGGCTTTTAAACTGAGTGACATGATTATTCAGAAGCACTATTTTATCTTGACAGTTGCCGCTGCTTTGTTTGCGTTTCTCTGAAGCCCAGGGATAAAAGAGCAAGCTTCGTGAGCTGGCTTTGATTAAGATCTAATTGTTAACATTCGACTTGTCTTATTATCATCCATTTGTTGCCTTACACTGAGCAGTTAGGCTTTGTTATTGTTGGCAGGGTACTGCAGGGGGACTAATTCAGATGTAAGCGTATTACAGAAGTACTAGTTAGTGGTAAGGTGACAAAAAAAAAGCCCTGCTTCAGAAAATTCTATGTATTTGTGTATAACTGCTGGTCTTTTCAAGGCCTGGCAATGCTAGTTAATGAGACAGAGGGAATTCTTCTTGCTTGTGTGATGACTGTAGAGGACCCTGCAGTTCAGCTCAGGGATGGAGAAGACTCAGACTGAACCTCTCTCTCCATATGGTGCTTTTGTCAGGGTGTGATTGATGCTCCACTAGTGAGGAGCTGTTATTTACACTGTCACTAGAATTGAAAATATTTATACAGGACATCTGCAAAGATGAAGCACCTTCCTGCCAGGGTGGGTTCTGTCAGCTTCTAAAAGACTAAAATAATAGGGCCTTATTGAAAAGTAGGAATAACGAGCCTAATCTGATGATATAAATACAGTTGTTTTGTTTTTTTCACGACACTTCTAAAATATTGTTAAAGCATTGAGAATATGGCCTAGTTGTTGCCTGACTACAAGGTACAGGTTTAGGGGGGAAGAGGGATTATACAGCCAGTTAAGGTTGGATAGGACAGTGGTGTGTGGTGTTTTCATCCTCAAATCACACATTTTAACCACATGCATGTACCCACAGTTTACACACACACATAAACATACATGCATCCTCAACCTCACCCTTATGAAACGTTCCCACTGTAAAAGCATAGTAAAGTGGAATAAAGCACAGGAAAATTATGGTCAAGCATTGGTAACCATTGTAAAGCACAGAAAGGCAAACCAGGGCAAACTATGATAAATGCATAGTATAACCATGGAAAAAGCATGGGGAAAGTGCAAAATTGTCTATCTATCTATCTATCTATCTATCTATCTATCCTCTCTCTCTCTCTCTCTCTCTCTCTCTCTCTCTCTCTCTCTCTATATATATATATATATAAGTATGCACTCAAGACCACATGGAGCCCTTTATATCTCCAAATGTACAGACAAGCTGTCCGACACACTGTCACACTCAAGCACACAATTTGGCCCTTCCCTAACAAATTTATTTGAAGGGAGCGAGAGGGGCTGTCCTCTTTGCAATTCCCTCTTCCAGTCTGGGGTTGTTTATTTGATAACAGTGTGGAGGTGTAGCGAACGAGAGCAAACACAAGCCCTTTCATTCAAGGCACCACAGGTAACACGACCCATAGCATTAGCTGTGTCAGGCCTTCATAAACGCTTGACGTTGAGATTCCAATACACACCTGCAGCCTTTAAGAAAAGTGACCCCCTGCTGAGCCAATCAAACCTTAACACACCTCAGCAATGATGCAAACCAAGATTTAAACTAGGAACAAGAAAGAGCCTGACTCCTGTAAATATATAATGAGCTCTGTGTGGTTTCATATATAATTAAGTAACGCTTCAGTGCTGTTTGCGAAACAGCTACATCCTTAGCATCACTTATGGTGGCTGACTTTTATACATTAATTTAAACATGAAGTAGGTTATTGTCTATGTTTGGTGTTAAGAACCCATTGGGTGTCAATATTTTGCACCACCTTATGTAAAACTTACACCACTTGCATTGAGTTGACACTGTTTAAAATAAGTACTTATGCCTTCTACACTCTTCCAATATAAATAGATATAAATAATTAAAGAAACAAGGACCAAAATGGTGTGACATCATGGAATGGGTTTGGATACGTGCTCATGGAAACACACTAAACCATGACAGAAGCTTGACTACACCATATTGTCATCGTTGAATCTGCTTGAAAATTAGTTATGAGACGCGGCTGTCTGAAGTGAAGAGAAAATTGATTAAAATAAATAATAATAAAATCCCCATACTGTATAACTTTTCGTTTTGGAACACCAGTCAGTTTTCAAGTATCCGCAATTAAATGAATCCCTATGCTGAGTTTTAAGCCAGCCATGTAGCTAATTAAAGTAAATGAGCACTGGGTGCAAAGACAGACTTAAGAGTAGCAAAGAACAATATTACTAAATGAAAAACGGGCAGCTCTGATGCGTTTCTCCTTAATATGATCTCTGCTTCTGTGGCGTATTTACACAACACATGTGCACAATTAAAGAAGGGTGCTGGCAAATGTCCTTAGCAACCATCTGCATCTGTTTTTGTTTACTGTAATGGTCTCACTCTGTATGCCATGTATACATCTGCTACTGTGCTATGTAGGCGGGGTCACGCATCACTGGTTCGTAATTTCATAATTGCAAGAGAATGGGAGGTTGAGAGATATACAGCACAGCACCGAAACCCCAAATCCTTCACTTTGTCAGCTGATATGAAGCCCCACCTCCCTTGGAGCTGGATGGCTGTGGTTGACAATTGAAGAAGCCAATCACAGGATGCTGCCCAAGGCGAGGTGGGGGGCGTGTGTGTGTGTGCCGGTAACGGCTTCTCGCCCCAGGAGCTTGTGCTGTGGTATTAGAATTGCCATTACATACTTTCCTCAGTGCCTGCACAGTATCTGAGGTTGTGTTTGATAGGTCTGACAACAGGGGCTTAGAAGGAGGACCAGATGAAATATAAACAGCCCTCTAAATCAGGGGCTCACTGTTCACGGTTTTTTTTATGAAAAGGAGAAAAACATCTGTTAGTGTTGAAAGCATCTTGAAAATAATGAAAAAGATTCAGATTCATATCTGGGTGGGTTTTGTAATGTTAACCCCTTGTTGACCAGTAAGGATACCTTTTAAAAAAAACACAACAAGAAGCGAGTTTGGTACAAAATTATTTTTTGAGAGGATGCTATGAAATGGTGCTTAAAGGGTTAACAGGCAGTTCATGGAAACCAGCCCAACGGGATTCCCAGCCAATAGCATCCTCCTTTCGAACCAAGCCAGCCAATGAGAAAACTACCTGGGCAGTAGCAGTTTTAAAATGCCATCCTTTCGAAACCTCTCCCTCAATGGGATCAATAGTTGCCATGACCGTCAACCCCACTCTGCCATCAAACTGCCAAGACATGAATGGTTTGCGCTGTAGCTGCCACTGTGGAAATGACTCCCCATTGCTGTGCTTGACTTACGGATACTTTATTGTTCAAGATCATGGTGGTTAACAGACTGAGGCATGAGGAGGAGTGTGTTATTAGGAACGCACGCTAACTAATAAACTACTGCTTTCAGTTACGGACCAATTCAAACACACTACAAAACGGGCACCACTGATTTAAATACAGGCAGAAAATGATGATTGTTTGTATTTATTTTAATTTTTTAACCCTTTAACATTACCATGTAATCTGATCCAGTTAGGACCAGAAACTGCAACCTTCTAGAAATGCCTTGTTTAATATCTTTAACACTTATCGGAAAATCAGTAAGTCCCATTTGAATAAAGGACAGAGACAGCAGGAAAAGTTTTACATACTGCGATATTGACGTGTGGTTTCAAGAGATGGCTTTCGTGTAACAGTGTGGTTTGGATTATAGCTCTGTTCGGAACACCAGGGTTGAGATATGTTATATATAACGAACGGCTAACCCATTGACTAACTCTTATAAGCATAGGGTAACAGTAGTGATAAAGGGTTCACTAACAGCACACTTACAGGACTGGCCATTGCAGAGGCATCTGCATACAGAATGTAATGTCCTGCGATTCAGCATGGGCTGTTCCTCAGCAGGCTGGCAAAGGGGATCAAGCATATGGCCCATCTGCCAGATGCGAGGCACATATGTTTTGACTGAAATTTAAAAAAACAAACACATGAAAGGGATTTTTTTTTTTTACTTTGTAAAAACTGACAGATAGTATAATGGATAAAAGGCGCCACATGAAACAGGGAAGAAGGATGTCATTGCGTTTTGTGGTGCGTTTGTGTTTCCTGCTCAGAAGTTCACAGAGAACATGTCGGGGGGGGCAGGTTTTCTCCTTTTTGTTTTCCTGAAATCAAATATATCTTTAAAACCATAATGTGCAATATTAAAATCAGACAGCAATAGGGAGACTGGGTTACTATTACAGGGTTCAAGAATATCCTATTGTGCGAGTATAACTCATTCTACTTAGATCATTTATATCACAACGCTTAGTAACACATGTCTTTATTTCAAACGCACAGGTTATTTCATTTCTGCCCCCCTCTGTCACTGCAATGGAAATGAAACATCTACATAGAGAGGATAGAAATTACAGCTGCACCTCCATGTGGTGATTTTTCCAACCAATTTACTTTAAAAAAAAAAATCAGCATTTGTTAAAAAAGGATGTTTTGCTTGAACAGATAGTAAAGTGTGGTAAATAAACATCTAAGCAAAACCAACGCTAGCTATAGGCAAAATGTTACGTAGTACATACTGCCCTATTGAATAACATTGCCTCAAAATGTATGGGACCTACTTTATTTCCTCATAGTTGCCATTATCTATACTTCGTTATCAGATACAGTAATCTTATCCAAAGAGTTTGATTTAGCCAGTGAGTTTAGTTAGAGATCAGCCAGCATGTTACAGCTAAAGATCAGAGAGATCTGAATATCTGTTGCACATCGGAAGACCCTATATAAGGATGGCTCTTTGCAAACTAATCCCTTTAACCTTTACCAACATCCTGTGCTAACTCCCGCGATTACAGACAAAGCCAAGATTCTAACCACAGTAGAAGTGCTTGTCGAGGTTTTTAAATTAATTTCTGACCTTTTATGAGCGCTGGCAGCATTATCACTGCCCTCCCTTTTCTCTTCTGGTTTCTTGCTTGCATTTTATACTTCAATTTGGAATACGCTGCTATTGCAAAACTTACAACATTGAGAAAAGTCTGTTTGTAAATGAATTAGCATTTCTAGATATTTCAAAGCCAACACTACAGATACGTATCCCCTTCGTGTGTTGCAGTTCACTCAAATGGCCTCAAATCAAACCATGTGACCTAAAGCAAAGGTACCAGCAGTTTATAGCATTACATTTGAAATATTTTGAATTAACATAAAAATAAGTGAAGAGCCAAAATATTCTTAACTCAATAAAGGTCGGAGCAGTAATGCTGTTAATAAAGCTAATACAAGGTAAGAAAGGGTGTTTGAATAATTTGCTGGCACTCTATTGATGCATAGGCAAGTGAAAATGTAGAGGAGACTGGCCAATCCAGTGCTTCAAACATACAAAGATTCAAGTAATGCCTTTTACTAGTTATTTTCACTGACAATGTGTGCCATGTGCATGGCCTCTTTAAAGTATTTATGTAAACACTTTTAATGAATGTTACAGAAACGTACAGTCACCGAACATGACAATTAAATGTAGACTACCTATAAGGCAAAAAAAAAAAAAACAGCTACCGTATGAGAACACAGCTTTGTTTTCCTCTTTTTATTTCTGTGTTCAAAGAGCTGAAAAACAATAATGAGAACAGACTGGCATCCCCTCTGAATTTCCTCACAGATCTTTTTGTTTCTTTGCCACAGAAACTTCTGAAGGCATGCTGAATCCTGACAAAACAATACACTTCACAATAAAAAAGAATATGACAATAAAACAAGTCTCGCATGGCAACTACTGTTAGTGCAGTGGCAACAGTGGTTTGATCAAAATCTGTGTTCTTAGTTAGGCTGTTTTTTTTTTTTTTTTTATACATTTCCCTTTTGTTTTGCCACTGTCTGAACTGCCAATTCTCATAATCGTTATACAAAGAAAGGTGTCCATTTTTTCATAAAATGTTTGGTTTCTTAGTTGGTTCATAATTATCTGGATATCCCTTCACTGAGAAAGAAAACTAAACTACAGCTCTTCCAAGACGACTATGCCATTCTAGTATCTAGGTTCTCTCTCTCTTGGGAGTCACAGTGATATTACAACTTCTTGTATCAGAGACAACAGCTCTGGAGAAACCCTCTGAATAATGGCTTGAGTAAACTCCACACAAATTAAACATCTCACTTACAAAAGTGTCTGTCCTCGGGGAACATCACAGCAGACCACGATAAACCTATACCATAGAATTGAGGGAAGAAAAGCTCAAATTCAACTGGAAAAATGTTTGCTGTTACATCATTAAATCGGTTGATTGAGTATAAATTCTAGTTACAGTAGCTGCAACTCTATGTAACATTAGTTGTAATGTTTAATGTACAAGGTCAATTATACCAAGCTTGGGGTTGGCTTTGTGGAAGGCACGGCCTCCTTTCTGGACTGGGATAAGAAACGGTGCCAGGGGTCCTTTTTAGGCTGGGGCTGTGGGTTCGACCACAAAAAAGAAAATGATAAAGACCTTCCTGAAATCATCTCAGTGGATCTATCCAGCATAAATATCTGCTAATAATATGCTATAATTGTGTGTATATATATATATATATATATATAGGGGTGTAATGATATACAAATGTCACAATATGATACGTATCACAAAATTATTGTATCATGATAAATGTGATTGTCCAGATTGGTACTGGTGTAACACATAATGAAATAATTGATAATTTAACAATGGACTAGTTTGATGAAAAAAAAAATAATAATAATTTAATAAGATTGGGAGGGTTTTTATTCTTCATTCGAGATCCAGTTGGAGAACTGCAATGAGCCTTGCTATGCTTTTGTTCTTGTATCGTGATACAAACGATACATACCTTTAGTAGGATATGATATTTCATGGAAATAAAGTATCACAATTCAGTGCCATGCGAGGACTCATTCTACCCCTAACAGTAAATACTGAGGATACTCCTGGAATGTTTATTCCAGTGAGGAAGGCTGAATAACAGAGACGCTTCCAAACGGTGTTCTGATTGTGTAACACGAACTGTGTACAGAAAAGGAAGTTTAAACCTAAATTAAACAATTCAACGAGGAGAATTACTCACACTGTATCTAGTTCCAGCATCTGCTTATCAAAGGGACGGAATTTGGAACAATGTGACTCGCCCAGGCGTTCCGTCACTGGATCTGAAAAGATAGATTTCTACATGAGATTTAACACTGGAACTGTTTATATACACTATGCAAATATAAATACAGTAATACAGGATAATGTTGAACCTAAGCAGAATCATAATCATTGAATTATTCATTTCTCCAGAGGCATTGCAAAAACCAGTTCCTAATAAAATACTGTATATATTATGGTACCTGTAAATAGTAATGGTTTATTTACACAATCTGTAGGCCTGGAAGGACCATGCTGAGGTATTCAAGAAATGCAGGCAACAGCGCCCTCATCTGTCATAAATCTATATTACAGCAATCCAGACTTAAAAAAATAATAATAATAATAATAATAATAATCTAAACTTTCACCTTTATATTTGATTCTAAAAAAAACAACAAAAGAAGAACTATATTTCAATTGTAATGTTATATTTTATTTATATTATAGGTTGGGTCATAACAGGTCATTTTTACATTGCAGATATCGTTGTTAGTTCACCAAAATATGAATAAGGAAAGAAATAACTGTTACTCACGTCACCCGTTGCCCTGCGCGTTAGCAGTGAAACAGTAGCCTGGGAGAGTGATTGTGCAGCCCATCCATTCGTCAGCCTCCCCCCTGAACACAACACACTTTGAATCATATAAAAACAAGTTCAATCTACTGTGAAGCTATCATTACCACAGGGAGGGTTTGGAAAGGCACTGTTAAAGGCACAACACAGCACAGTAGAGAGAATCCACAGTACAACAAGCATGATTGAACTTGAGGAACAGGATTAATATCCCAGTGGGTTATCGAGTGTGAAGAGACTTCTCATTGGTTATCTGAGGAATTCGTATTATTATTATTATTATTATTATTATTATTATTATTATTATTATTATTATTAGCAACTGTATGAACCTCCTTCCACCCCCTGCCTGTGTTGCGGTAGGACTGCACAGGTTTGTTTTCTCTCTGTGTAGTGTACAGGCCCTGTACATAATCCTTAAGAATCCTTTTTAAAACTGATATAACATGCGCATAAGTATCCATGCAACATGGTCATTTATTACAAACCACACCTGTACTGTAACTCAAAACACTGCATGTATGTAACTCAAAGTCATGAACAATTTTACTGGATTTATTGAGACAATTGAATAGAATACACATAGTGATAGAACGGCCTTTACAAAGGTGTTGTGTGTCCAGTTTCAATATGTGTTACGCAAAGGTGAACCCGTTAAAAATGAAGCTGGCTCTGCTTCAGATCAAACCTTCCCTTCCCCTACTTGTGACAGAAGAGGATATGGACCCATTTCCTTCAGAATCTACTGTTAAACCACACCCCACTTGAATTCCAACTGGCCTGCTTTGTATTGTACATTGGAACTGCATGTTGATTCAATGGGCGTTGAATACAAAACATAATAGGTGATGCTAATTATTAACACTAAAGATTGAGAACTTTAGCCCTAAAAAATCAATTAAATATACTTGCACATGTTTTATTATTTTATTAGATTTGTTTGGTTTTTATTACAATAATAAAAACACATGTTACATTTCAATTTAATGAGGTATGATACAATGTATAATCCCATTAGCAGTGAATGTAATAGTAATAATAATAAACAAATCAAACTACAATAAATATAAGCCAGTTGTTGTTTTTTGTGTACACGTCTAACAGTTTTTTTTAAAGAGGACTAGTGTATTGATTCTCTCATTTGCATGATCTGTAAAACTTCAGGCAGTGGTGTTATTAGCTAGTGTCAGAGTAACTATCAACGGATAAAACCTGCTAGTTTATAATGTCAAGTCAGTGTCACTACAGCCTCATGTGCTCCTAACTGCAGTTGATCTTATCTAGTGATAGACTCGTTAGGAATTCACTTGAGGAGACATGAATTGTGTGGCACCACTGATTTCCAAAGAGACCTCTGTAGTATGAGGTCTCGCTGATAAACACACAGTTATTCTGTGCCGTTTGGCCCAGGAGAAACAATTCAATGATACGCACAGCTTTTGGTAAGTGGTTTCAGTTCGACGTGGGATGATGACAACATTCGGCCACCAGGTAACACTGGGTTATGTCCCATAAGAAACTGGTTAAGCCAATAAAAAACACAATAACTGGTCACTGTCTGGGGCTCCGCCTGTAGATTTTCCATTCTTTGAACATCTGCTGCGCTCCAGTGGAAAGCCGTACCAGCGATGACAGACACAGCTCAAAATAACACCTGTGCTTCTTCCGAGCCAGATTTTGTGGCTTCTCCTTTCAATGTTGTACTTGAGCCAGATGGCACAGGCTTGGACTGAAGAGTAATTCCTGATATTTCTTGATCTAATAAAGCTGTCCCCATGCCTGCAGTTGCTGCTCTGTGGCTTGTATCAACCTGATTCTCTTTATTAGTTACAGCAGCATTACTTGTCATAGGCTCTGACTTGTCAGCTGCCCCCCTCAACAATGCTGGCAATGTGTCCTCTGTATTTGCTGCTGTAAATGCTGCTGCACCTGTTGTTGCTGATGCACTGGAAAGAGGATTGGGGCCTGCAGTAGTTACTGTGGAAGATATCTTTCCCTGAGCTGGCAAGTCTGATGACAATATGTTACTGGGAGAACCAGCAAACACAGAGATACTTGATACTAAAGGAAGCCGCTGTGTTGTAACCTGGGAAAAACAGGATCTGTGACTGGTTTCATAAGCTGGTGTTGTCAGTGAGGTTTTAGCAGTTAATTGAGAGACACGAACAACTGGATTCACAGGTATGGCAGGTGAAGGTGTCACCATGCCAGATGTTGGCAGCCCTTTTTTTGATTGCTGGAAAGTGTTAACAAGGAATGGAGCTGATGGCGTCCCAGCATTTGCAAGTTCATATAAATTTCCTGCTGTTTTCGTAATGGCGTCCTCTGTGGAACTGGCAGGACTGGCTGTACTGTTTTGCGCAGGATGCAAGCTTTCTGCTACACTGATGTCATTCTCCTGCGTGATTGGAATGACACCCATAAACGCTTTCTCCACGGTGGGCATTATTGAGTCTGAAGTCGTCTTGTTTGGAGATGTGTTGAATTCAGACATTTTTACTAAACTGTCCGCTGTGGTTCCTGCTGATAATATCAGCCCTGAGGGGGATCCCGTTGGAGATGCGGTGCTGTGGGTCTGCTCGCTGTCAGCGCTGTCTTCTACACTTGTGCTCGTGGATGATTGCTTTGCAGGTGCTCCAGCCTTTTCAGTGGCAGACGTCGCAGATAGCATGTTTACTTCCACTGCACTCGAAGAAGCGGATGCCAGGGACAGAATGGGACTGCTTGGTTCATTGTGAGAAGTCCCCGATGTTCCCATTAGTCCTCCAATAGGTTTTGCTGCTGTCCCCTTTGAGAATCTCTGAAGCTCTGCAGCTGCCTCAGAAGTGTCAGATTGTCCTGTGCGGCCCCTGGTTGTGTGTGCAGTTCCTTTGGTTTCTCCTCGAGTTGTATCTCCTTCCACTACAGAAGTGAATGCTTCCTCAGCAGCTCCAGGCGGGCCTGCACTATGCACCCCCAACAATCTGTTCCCATGTGTTACATCACTCTCGTCTTCCGTTGCTTGCCCCGTGCTTGTCTTCACAGGAGTCGCTGCTTTAGCAGTAGCCTCAATCCCTTCAGTTATTAATGCCAGAGGATTTGTGCTGGAAGCTACCATGACATGTTCCCTACCCTCAGACTGAACTGGAATGTGTGTGCTTGTAGGGAGTGCAGCAGGAGTCAGCTCTGTAAAAGGTTGTCTGTAGTCAAGAACTGGCATTGACATCTGTGCATCGGCTCCTGCAGACAAAGGGTATGAAAGGCTGGCTTCAGAAGGCACTGTTATATTTAGTTCTGTTGGTAAAATGGTGTCTTTCTCAGTTGGCTCAGATCGTGTCTCCTCTTTTGATATTAAATGCTCAGTGGCTTTACTATTCCCATGATCTGATTGGTCAAGAGGCTCCTGGGTGATCGCAGATGGGAACCTCAAAGCTGTCCTCTCGTATGGAGTGCTCGCAGTGCTTTCTTTGTACCCGTGGTCAGCAGGCATGGATGTCTGTGGCGATGGTGTGCCCACTGATGAGGCAGACAGTGATGGCTCTCTGGTTTGACCAGCATCTGAAGTGTACTCACTGCCAGTTGATATCCCTGAGGCTGTTGATGGTGCCAAAGACTGTTTAATAAGCGGAGGAGATATGTCTGGGGAAGTGGAGAGGTCTTCTGTTGAATACGCAGGGTCGGGCGATTTTGTTGATGTCAAGGATAGGCTTTGAAGCACTGTTGATATTACAGTATGGGAAAACACAGAATACAGGTGTTTTTTTACTGAACAAATGACAGTCTGTCTAGTCCTATTGTCTTACCCCAATGATAGAACATCAAAAACATATCTAACAAATGATAGATTTCGTCTAGGTTTATTTTCTCTTTTTATTTTCTGTGTGGTATCGTTTTGTGTTATTTTATTTTTCAAACATGCATTTGAAATCCAAAAAAGTTATATAAATGTATTTTAAACCCCCTTCAATATATGCAATATGTGCAAATCCATTCTACTAATAATCCATTTTCAGCTTTTAGGTTTTGCCTGCAGTCCTCAGAGTATAAAATAGAGTGTAAAAAGATTTTTTTGTAGTATAAACCTTTAATGTAACATTTTATGTATAATATTGATTTGATTTAGTATAAATATTGACTAGTTCTGAGGTGAAGCAGAGGTTATAGTTAACTGAAAATTGCATCGCCCTGAGTTCCCAAGGGCGAGACAATAATTCCTTGTAGCAAATATAAATTAATTCCACAGGAAAGTAAATATTTGTATCATTATATTGCTTAATTGCACCCAGCTTCAATTAATTCTTTGGGCAAGTCAAATGAGTAACAGGAAATCAATAGCCGCTACGTTCTCAGGGTGTGGTGGAGACCAATACATTTAGTCATTTTGTCATTTTGTTGCACAAGCTAGCAACATATTGAAAATCTATCTCAGATGCTGTCTGGTGTGTATATGAATTTAGCAATAAAATATTTGGGGGGTGATTCGAATGTGAAGCACAAAGCGAACATGTGGTAAATGAATGTATATGGAATGCATTTAAAGATGTAGCGCCTCTCACAGTTCTAAAATGACATAAGATGGGATGTGGTGAATTATAAAAGAATAATTCCATCGAGGGCTTCTGTGGCATTAAAAACCACAAGAGCGTCGAGCAACAGTTATAAACTACATTCATTTAAATATTTTGGATTGATACATCCTGTGTAATTAACTGCTGTTAATTACGACTGTATGGTGTCAGAACTATGCATCCATACTGCAATTATAGTAACTAGTCTATATTTTAAAAGGGCTTTGCTTAAAAGCCCGAGATTGAAATATCACCTGGTGTAAAACTGAAACTGGGAACGGGACACTAACACACCATACAGAAACTACTTGATTATCCTTAGCTTTTAGCAAAACACTTGATTGTAAAATTAGATGGTTTTTATGCTTTTAGATGTGGACTTAGTGGATTGTTATTTTTTTTAAATACCGGTATGTTTCACTATAAAATGAATGCAATTCCATAGGCTTATTAGGACCATTCAGTAAATTGCTTTCCTTCAAGACAGCAACTTATATGATAATGCAGCTAGTTATCACACATAGTCACATTTCATCCAATTAGACAGTGGCCAGTGGACTAAAGCCAGCACTGTACATTGCTTATACAGTCATTGATGCCTGGTATGTTTTGTTTTTTTTATTTAGCAAATCAGTGCCACCAGGTGGCCAAACATAAGAATAACAAAATGTCCACGAGTTCTAGTTGTCATTACTTACCAGTGCATGGGAACTGGTTTTCCATGCTCCAGTAGACTTTGTAGGGCATTTCTTTGAAGGTCAGAATCACGTCCACTTTATAGAATGGCTGCACGTATAAGTTCCCAAGTAGATCTTCACATTTCTAAAACATAACAGCAATCAGAGGCACGCTGGCATTGGATTCATGTATAAATGCTGTTAACCCTAGTGAGAAGTGTAGGGAAGGAGTCACACCTTTGCTTGAAGGATCTCAGCTGTGGGGATGGTAACTTGGACAAAGTCGTGGTCTTCAATCACAGAGTAGCTGGCGGTCTGCTTTACCGCAATGTTTTTTACAGTAAGGATCTCATTGTCATACCCCCCTCTCTTGATTAATCCCATTCTCCGTTTTAGGATGTGGAATACTGTCTCGTTGCTCGGGAGTGAGGAAACTGTGGAATACAATAGAATGTAATGAATATTTATATATTTTTAAATGATGTTTTACTTTGTGCTTTAGCCCTTAGAAAGGTACACTATGGTTAATGTATTCCTGATTTGAATAATGCATACCCAGAGGACAGCTGGCTTCCATGCTATATGCATAATACCCACTCACTATCCAGAGTGGCAGAATGTCGATTGTTTTCCCCATTACCTGTAATAAAATCCATCTGTTAATACACAAAGCACGTACCCTGCTAACGCTTTGAAAAACACCTTTATGAAATCGTGACCTACAGCCACAATGTGTAGGGTAACCTCTCCTAACAAACACCTGTATCACAGCTTCATCAGAATCCCACTTCTCGATAAATCTGCTCTTACAACACTAGATAGCAGTGCATGGTTATGCAATTCACACACGCAAAAAAAGACCACGGCATTCAAGAGCTTCCCATTAAAACGTGACTGGCATTAAGCATCCCTTTAATGTCAGTGGAAATGTACACGTGCCACGGCGTACCTCGGTCGTGCTGAGAATGCCTCCTCTGGTGCCTTGTACTGTGATATTCGGACCCTTGGTATCCACGGTGAGCCGAATTAAACTGGCGTCCTCAACTGCTGCTACCAGCTGTCCCCTCAGAGACAGAGACCAGGGAAGCTGGGGACGACACAGACATCTCCTGTTTCTCCACAAATTCCACCTTATTACTGACTTTTCTAATCTACAGCACCTGTCACTTTCCTCTAATTAAGGTACAAGGGTGAACACCTCCATTGCTACCCTGTCGTCCACATCACAGTTGTGTATAGTATGTTATATCCTGGTAAATTAAAAGTGAATGCGTTTTTTAAATCCTGTAGGAAATGTCTAACAGACTTTAGCTGCCGGTAACATCTTGTACCTTATTGTCCCAGTTGTCTTGAGGAAGTGGTCTGGTTACCTGTGAAAACAAAACAAGGCCATGACTTTAAACTTGAGGACGTACAAGTACACTTACAATATTCATCAAAGCTAATCAATGTTATCTCTTTCTTTAAGTAGATAGTAGTTTCACAACCAGTTAATCGACCAAATTATAATACGGAGAAGCTCGTGAAATAGCCAATTGGTTTTCAACACATAATATAAACAACCTTATTTTTCACAGCTTCTGTGTGTCTACTTTAAAAAAAAAAAAAAAAAAGATATACAGTATACTGCATGGATTCACTTTTTGAAAATTAAAGCATTTGTACGCCTTTTGTACCTTGTTTTCTAAGTTAAAATCCCAATCAAATCGAGGGTGAATGTGAATGTAAATAAAAGCAACATTAAAGGTAATAAAACTGTTTACCATGATATCTATATTTATTACTTCTGAAGCTAATGCAGAACATGTAAGTATTAACTCACTTGAATGTAGTCAGGCTTGCAGTGAATATGCTCTCCACCAGGGGGCACTGTAACCAATGGGCATTTCATGACAAAGATTTGATTCCGAGTTCCAAATCCGCCCAGTCTCTTTATCAATTTTACATCCAGGACATAATTGCCTTTCTGAATAAAAAGAGAAGTAGCAGATATAATTTCTGCAAAGGGTAAACGCAAAGTCTGACTATGCTAACTATTGTACAAATGAAGAATGGTAACTGCTGTACAAACGGATCAGAAAACTAGTTCTAAGGGGTCACTGTCCTAACACCTGCATTAACTTTTACTGTACACGCATGCATATTGTTTTAGCAATTGGAAATAAATACATAAGTTACATGTCATACCTGGAGTTGTACAAAGCAACCACTGTACTTGACTCGGAAGATATAGTTCCTGTCTTGATCCCTGTGGAGGGAGTAACCACAAGGAGCTAGTCGGGAGTTTAATCTGTCCAGAGAAGCCAGGTTCACTGTGGACAGGGAAACAAAAAAAATTATATTAACGAGTGATGGGGGAATTAATACTACCTAAGTAATGCAGCACTGTGAATCAGGAGAACAAAAGTAACACCATACAACTCCATAAACTTGTACTAATCACAAACTCCATAAATACTGATTGGATATTGTTGCTATTTATACATATACCTAGGTTGAATACAGATCCCCCCCTATCGTTAATAATGGATTTCTTACCTGGAATTCTTAGAGCTCTTGAAATCCATTCGCTCAGGCCTTCTGTTCTCCTCTGTTGTAACCACAGCTCCATGTATTCTGTGAAGCATTCAACATCCTCCTCTGACAAAAATGGGGAAATATATATTTTTTGAAGCGAGACTTGCATGTAAGACATTTAAAAGTGTATGTTACCTTTTTATCATCCTTATGTATTTCCTATTTTTAGCAGGGCTTCAAGAATTCCTAAAGGTTCTCCAGGAGAACTTTGTGCAAAAGAACCTTTTTATTTTTTACCTGCAATGTTTTGAGATGAGCGACTGAACCAGTCTGTTTTTTGATCTTTCACGGGGAAGCCTCTTGCGAGAGGTACACAGAAACTGGAGAAGAGGTAGAAACTAAGGAGGAAAAAAAAGTTAATTGATCCATAAGTCTGAGTGATTCGCAGACCTCTGCAATGGCAGTTGAAGGTATTTAGAAGAAATACCAGTGTTGTATAGTGTTCATAATACAGCATCACACTGGTACTGGTGTAGCACCTATACAATTCAATGGATTACCAGTGTCTTCTGGTATTTGATTCATGCTCTTATGATCAAATTAATATATCAAAATATGGTTCCTCTGCAATACATCTATCAATGTAACACCATTTACTGGAAGCAGTAACAAGTGAAAAACCGTCTCAGAAAAGGTTAATAGCCATACTTTAACTGAGTCAAAGGTGCAATTGCTCTGAATTTATGAATGAAATCGAGGAATAAACGTGCCGCACAACATTGACAGTACACTTAAAGTCGTTTCTATCTAAATCTTACAACACCTCAATCATAGTGTTCCATACGGTAGACAAATGTTAACCCATCCATTGCCATTCAAGTTCATTGCTCCTGATCCTCAATAACACCGCATAATACAGACATTATTAACACGTATATCTCCCAGTAATAAAGGAGTTCCGTAACACAAGACCTATAAACTGAACACGCAGATGATCAGAATCAGAATACTTACTAGATAACTGTAAAGCCGGCACACATCATTTCTCACTCTGGTAGGTTGCTCTTCGGGTGCAACTCTCTAACTACCTGCCTGTGCACTCTGATGGTATTTATAAGCAGGCTTGGTCAGCTGTGTTTGTGTGCAAACATCTCAAACATCAGGAAGGGAAGTGGAGGTGTGAGGCAGGTACCGGTGAAGGAGGATCACCGGCTGTTGTGAAAACTTGAGAGGAAGGAAGAACGTGAACAGGCTAGTATAGGGGCACATTTGTGTGCATCTAGCATGTATTTGAGTCCGGTTGTTGTTGATTGCCAAACCATAACCCTTCGCAGACTAAAATCATGGAATTAACCTAAACTCGTTCCGTTTGCCGCTTGCATGCTGATACACCTAAATGTGCGCATGAACTATTATCTTTTACAATTATGATTTTAAAGATATATTTCCATAACACAAAATAAAATAAAAATAATAATAATTTTAAAAAATTACACAAAAACAAAAAAGATGAAATTGTAGAAAATAAATGCATGGAATTACGTACTACTAAAAAAGGTACTCCGTGGCCACATGATAAAAATTCAATATATATATATTTCATACTTTATGTATCAATTCATCCAACCAATTTACATTTGCTATTTTCAAGTGGGTTTAACAAATACAACTATTTAAATCATAAACAAATAATTGTTTAAGCGGTTGTAAAAAATAAAAGAGGCGGTGCTTCTGAACTTTACTTGCATATGAAAAGAAAGATCACACAGAAGTGGCATTGTCACACAGAACGACACAACAACGTCCTTGTTTTGTGATTGAACGTCAAAGAAATATACAAATGTAATTAATACAGAAAGCAAGTAAAGCTAGTCATGAGAAAGAAAGAAAAGGGGTTTTCGGGGGTTACTAGTTTCAGTTCACCAAGCGTCGGTTTATTATTCAAAACAAGTAAACACTTTCTATTTGTAATCGTAGCCGACAACAAGTGATTAAATAAATGTGTTTCAACAAAGGTACATTTAAATGAATATACGCATATGGTACATTATCCTTTCAAATACATTTTTTATCTACTTCTTATTGTTAATTGTCAGAATATATTAATCTTGGAAAAGCGGTACTGTATTAAAACGCGGTTTCCAGTAATTTAAAATATAGTTTTTGATACATTTCGTTCATATTCATTGTGTTTTTGGTTTTTTTTTTTACCTAAAAGAACATTCCAGCATTTTAACTGTTTTGTTTCATGACGTAATTACGTTACGTTACATATTTATTCAGCGTTATTTAAGGAATGTACTAAAATGAGTTAATAGAAACACCAGGTTGTCTATAAAAAAACATATATATATATATATATATTAAACACGTATAATTGAAAAACATGTATTATGAATTATTTATTAAATATAAAAATTCAGTAAGCAGAAATTGTCTAGTTTACAGAAAAATTTGCACTGTTACCCCCCCTTTTATGAACTAATGGAAGCTTCCAAAGCGATGAGGTAATACGATCCAAGACACCAGTCGGACATTTTGTTTCGAAGTTCAGGTAGGAATTAGTGAGGCAGGGGACTGTGTGGAATTTTGTTTTCACAATTAAACGGGCTCTTTTCAATTGAAAAGGATAATAAACGGCATCATACTGCGGTATCTCGAGAGCTGACAAACCAGGAGACGGGGTTTTTTCACTTGTTTGTCCTTTAAATGGCGGCATAGAACAATAGGTTTTGTAGAAACCATTCATTGCAAGCGTGGTTGGTCAGGGCCTACATGGTTGCTAGATAATTTTAAAACAAAGCGAATTGTCATCGAATTGTGTTGTATTAGCTTAAAGCTCCTTTCGATATCAGGGGCATAATTATTATTTTTATTTTCAATTTAAAAAAAAAACGTTATAAGTTCGTCGGATTGTTGCATTTATCGTTTAGATCTTGTGGTTGTTGTGCAGTGAACGTTGTAGCGCATTTTAGGGTGAAAATGGCAGAGTTATATATCCGGGTCGCGGAGGATGAGAACGAGGAACCGATGGAGATCCCCTCGGAGGACGATGGCACCGTGTTACTTTCCACGGTAGCCGCGCAGTTCCCCGGTGCCTGCGGTCTGAGATACAGGAACCCAGTTTCCCAGTGTATGAGAGGGGTCCGTGTGATGGAGGGAGTTTTGCAAGCCCCGGAGACCGGCTGGGGAAATCTGGTCTACGTTGTCAACTATCCAAAGGGTAAGCTGTGCAATCTTTAACGTATTTCTCTATCCCCATAATGTATCCATGAAGTAAACAAGCCACACGATCGTTTTTATGATTCTTTCTGTGTTTATATTAATCGGTTTCCCCCAGTTGCTCTTAATTCAGTAAAGATAGTGTTAGGCCTGCTGATTCATGCTCTGGCACTCCGTCAGGTAGTAATAGTATAGCCATTAGTTTTAAGTCTGAGAACACGGGCAGTTAAACTTGGAGTATTTGACATTCAGTGTTTTTTAAATCGTTAAACCCCACTACAGTAAGTGCTATTTTTGTCTTGGGCAAGACTGGCAGTGGAATGAGCAGCCTAGGCAATGTGTTTTATGTAAAGGTAGTAGGAAAAGGGGGAAGGTCTGACTTGTTACTGTATTTCATGTTTACATGTTACCCAATTAATATATTTGAGATCTAAAAAGAGAATTAGTTGATAATTGAAACTATCCAATTCGAGTTTATATATATATATATAAAATATAATGGTGTTTTTTTTTGTTTTTTTTAATTAAGATAACAAAAGAAAAATGGAAGAAATTGATGCCTCTTCTGCAGTGAAGATCAAGAGGGCAGAACTGAAGACCTCAGATTTAATTGTTCTTGGTCTGCCCTGGAAGACTTCAGAACAGGATCTGAAAGAATACTTCAGTACCTTTGGAGAAGTAATAATGGTGCAGGTAAATACTTAAGGTTTTAATGTGAAATTATATGAGCGCTCTGACCAGAGGTTTCTGAATTTGTACATGGCTTCAAACACCCCCAAACACCCTTGGTATTTATTTATTTTATTGTTTCCAGTCTGTTGTGGTCTTGTATTTAATTTTATATTCTCTCTCCGTCTCCTCAGGTTAAAAGGGATTTAAAAACTGGCAATTCCAAGGGCTTTGGCTTTGTAAGATTTACAGACTATGAAACGCAAGGAAAAGTGATGTCACAGCGGCACATGATAGATGGAAGGTGGTGTGACTGTAAACTACCTAATTCTAAGGTAACTTGTTTTCTTTAAGAGCGCAGTGCATAATCTACACAGAGGGAAGCCTTGACAAGGGTCATATTGCTGCTACCACTCTTTTTATAAAGGATACTGTTGGACTATTCCGTTTCAACATCCACTGTTTTTGTTGATTGTAGCTTTATTTCATTGTTTTTAAACTTGTATACCATGTCGGATTTGGCTAACGTTTACCGATCCACTACTGTGAAATGCTGTCTTTACTTACAAATGTGACTTTTTTTTGGTTTTGGGTAAACAGCAAAGTCCTGATGAACCCTTGAGATGCAGAAAAGTGTTTGTTGGCCGCTGCACTGAGGACATGAGTGCTGAAGAACTTCGGCAGTTCTTTATGCAGTATGGCGAGGTTACAGATGTCTTCATACCCAAGCCCTTCCGAGCTTTTGCTTTCGTCACCTTTGCAGATGACCAGGTTTGTTTTGTTTTTCATCTTGCTATAAGTCCCATTTCTTGTTTCTGTAAGCTATATTTTTTTAATTAATAGGATATCGTTTAAAGGTTCAAGATTTATCTTTGTAAAAAACTAAACTTGTTGTATTTATTTTTTTTCTTTCAGGTTGCCCAGTCCCTTTGTGGAGAGGACCTGATAATTAAAGGAATCAGCGTGCACATCTCGAATGCTGAGCCTAAGCACAATAATAGTAGGCAAATGATCGAAAGAGGGGGGAGATTTGGGAACAGCCCGGGGTTTGGGAACCAGGCAGCAGGCTTTGGTAATGGCAGAGGGAGTGGGGGTGGGTTGGGGAACAGTCCAAACAGTAATGTGGGGAGTGGAATGAATTTTGGTGGTTTTAGTATTAACCCAGCCATGATGGCTGCTGCTCAGGCAGCTTTGCAGAGCAGCTGGGGGATGATGGGCATGCTTGCCAGCCAGCAAAATCAGTCTGGGGCCTCAGCTAGTACTCCAGCAGCACAGGGCAATATTCAGAGGGAGCAACCCCAGAGTTTTGGTTCTGGAAACGGCAGTTATGGAGCAAACCCTTCAAGTTTAGCATGGGGGGCGACGGGATCAAACTCTGGCACAAGCAGCAGTGGGTTTAATTCAGGATTTGGTTCAAGTATGGAGTCAAAATCCTCTGGGTGGGGAATGTAGAAAACTTTTTTTTTTTTTTTAAGGCTTTACGTTTCTAGATTATATGGTAAGTATTTTGAAAGATATTTTCCAGATCATTTCTAATATGTCCTAGGTAATTTAAATGACATACTATTTTTTGGCCTTTCTTTTTGTAAAAGAAAACCTGAATGTTTTGTACATTTGACTAAATCTACAAAAGATTAATGTACAGAGTGGTTGAAAGCGAGTCAGTGTTTGCCAGGATGGTAACACTATGTGTGGTTTAAAAATGTTTTGTTTTTCCCTGGTGAAACTGAGATTGTGGCAAACCAGATTCTCTCTGCATGCATTGTAAAAAAAAAAAAAAAAAAGATATTCATTTCAAAAATTGCATGAATAGACCCCCCCTCCCCACACTTGATATATATATTTTTTTTTCCATGTATCTTGTATTGTGAGAATCTGGTTTCAGACTTCATTTAAGTGTTTTTTTTGCAGTTTTCTTCTAAAGTTTTATAGAAAACACCTTCATTAAAATCTCTCTGCAGTTCATCAAATTTCCAATATGCCTGGAGGAAGCTCTGCACTGGCAGCAATGTTCGAGCAATCTCGGTATCAGTACCCTTCTTCCCATGTCTAAATGCTTTGTCATCAAAGAACACAGCTTCGCTCTGCATAAACTGTGTTAGACGGTGGGTGTTGCATTTTTACTCCTATTTCATGGAATCGTATCTGCGCTGTAAAGCAAGGTTGTGATGTGAAAACGGGAGAGCTTTTGAGACGCTTAAGAACTTTGATTGGGATGGATTGTTGGTGCCACGAGTGAGAGGCTGGTGTGAGCGAGCGGAGCAAAAGCACGTGTGGAAAGAACTGGTTGTGCATTTAAAATAAAGCCATTTAAGAACTGTACGAGATATGGCTCAATCCTGTGGCTTTGGTGAGCGAGTGTGAACGGAGCAGCAGTTGCAAGGAAGGTACGAGTGTTTCTAACTTCATCAGAGGACGTCCGTTGACTGTCTTGAGAGAGACTCTAGGGTTTTTTTTTTTTGTTTTTTTTTTTGTTTTTTTTTTTAACTGATCAAGTGAAAAAGTAGTTACAAATGTAGTGGAATGTGTTTAGTGATCTGAATATTTGTATCTTTTCTTGCTATATTATCTGATGTGAATGCCGTGTGGTGTGTGCTTTGTTTTCCTTTTTTGACCTGTAAGTGTGGAAATGTGATCTGATGCTGGTGGAGGCTGTGATGAGAACACTGGGGGAGCTTGTGGTGTGCAGCTAAAGTGTGCCAGAATTAACCAAGTGAGCTCAGTGCGTCTCAAGGAGGATGAAAGTCTGTAAGAATTCCTCAAAGGGGCAAATGTTGCTTTTGTTAAGTGTTTGTGTTTGAATGCATTTTATTTGATTTGTCATTTTGAAGGGAATTATTAAATAAAATTAATTACAATAGGTTTTATTGTCTTAATTTATTTTAACTTTCTTTTTTACCTGAGCCAAACACGCAAACTTATTTAATTCGCACATTTAGGGACCTTGGATAAGGAGTGATCTGTCCCATCATGGACCCAGGTTCACATCTGTACCCAGGAAGACCATCATTTTTCTGAAGGCCGTTGAAGACCCAAGTCCCAAGGATTGTTGGTGGTCCCAAACTAGCTAATGGTGGATAGTAGCCCATTCCCTCTAAAATAAGGCTTCCTCCACTTAACCAGACTTTGGGAGCTCTCCTTTCGCAAACTAACGGACAATTCATAGAGCTGAACTGGGGGGCAAAAAAAAAAAAGCCTGGCTTCATGAAATTAAATCTTTTAATGCTATACACAGGGGGTAAGTATAGCTATTTAGTTGGAGGGTGGAGGCAAACTGACAGGATTCCTGTGAAAGACTTCATACTGTGGCTAACATACTCCCTGTGTAACTTAAACATCTGTTAATAACTTCTTTTTTTTTAAATCATAAAGGCTATGGGTTTTGTATTGTGGCAAATCCATGGAATGTGTTCTTGCTAAAGTGTTTTGTGATCAATGAGTGAATTCAGCTCTCTTGAAAAAACGTACTGCGATGTATGTATAAATCTGTTTAAAGTTTAATTGTAATTTTAAACACTACTCTTTTTACAAATTGGCCTATATCAGAGACACTTTTTATTTTTCTAGTGTGAATTAAAAATAATTAAGTAAATGCTGTGCGATCAGACCCCTTGTGCTTTTCTTCTAAATCTTAAAATAAAACATGGCCTTTTTAAATTGTGATCATAAAACACTAACTAACTAATGTCTTGAAGTTACAAATGTGCTGCTGATATAAATGTTGTGTTTCATCGCCATGCTGCTTCAGTTTGAGGGCATGATTGTACAGAAGACTGAAAGGGTTGAGAAACTTTTATTTGATTTAATGTATAGGCTGTACTTTTGAGTGAATGCCTGCTGTTTAGGACCCCTTTGTAAATGGGACATGTTGTCCCAATGGGTTAATCTGGTGAGCAAAATGTTAATAAATTAATAAAACTTGGGTTACTAATGCTGATCCTTTTATTAGCTGTTTCCTCAAACAAAGCACTTGGGAGTGCAGTAAATTGTAGCAGGTTACGTGGTTGTACGTTATCTGGAAGTTCAACTACCATGTAACACAGGTCTGATTTAGTCCCGTGTTAAATATGGTATTTTTATATCTAGTGAAGCTCACTTTCTTTGATGTCCCCTACTCGTTATTAACAATGACATGCTTTATGGTTATTTGTAAGCAGACAGTAACAGCAGCCCATATTTACATTAAAGTCCCTGCACCTACTTAATGAACTTAATATTTTCAAATAACAATACTTTTTTTTTTTTTTTTAACTAAAGTGGAAATGTCATTAGCTAGATGCTTTCAGTACTAATGAAAAAGCTTTAACTACATATCACTAATGGTGCCTAAATTGCTGGAACAGAAATAATTTACTTAATCCAAAGAAAGTACAGGCTGCTATTTAAATCTGTGTCTGTAATTGGCACATTTTAAATGGCATGTTTGTTTTTTCTTTCTTTCTTTTTTTTTTTTTTTTTTACATTTATGAATGTTTTGATGTTCTTTCATAGAATAACCATTAATGCAAATACAAAAATAAGGAACCTATTCCAGTATGTGACTTACGGGGTGAGTTTTCATTCTGTTAGGCCTTTTAAACAGTAAGTTCATCTTTGCCTGGAATTTTACAGCAAAGTCTATATGGCAGTGCGCTCTGCTATGAACTCTAATCAGTCATGTCATAATATATTGGATTGTCAAGTTAAATATTCTGTTTTGAATTTTCACCAGTTTCTTAAACAGACTGACGCGTCAGTATTTTAAACTTGCATTGATATCTTTCTGCTGTCGATTTCAAATTCCACATTAGGCTGTTTTTTAATTAATTGGTTCTTAAAACAGTTTGGCCACTTAATGTGCATGCTAATGTTTGGATCATTGTGTTCTGCATTTGTTCACTGAGATCCTATTAAAACGGAATGCTATTTCACAATTTGTTAAGCCAACTGTTTTTGTGGTGTTCCTCTTGAAAAAGATATACCCTTCTTATCTCTTACGTTTGTTGTTGCTGATTTTAATATGCAATGTAATTTCTATCAGTAATAACACCAGGGACTGGCCAATTTAAAGATCCCACCAAGATCCATCTGGGTTCAGATAAAAACAAAACACTTTTTTTCTGCTTTGATTTTCATTAATATGATTTATATATGTTACTTTTTTCTTTACATAGTACATGTATGCATGGAACGTTCAGAAAGATTACATTTTACAAATGCGCTTGTTCACACACTGTTAGTTGTTCAATGTTAACAGGTCGAGAAAGTCTTCCAAAAGAAGTTTTTGCAGGGAGTCCTTTCTTTGGGCGGGTATTGATTGAAGATTGATCTCTCACCAAGCTGGGATTCTTTAACCTGATCGGAGTTCAGAGCTGCCATCTCTTTCCCCAAGATGTTGAAATCTGACAGTTCGGATAAAATCTTCAAAATGAAGTCTTTCCTTTCTTTAGCGAAACCCTGAAAGAATAAACGTTCCTTAACAATGAAACAAAAGGGAAGCAGATATGTATTTGTAACTATAGCATTTTAATAATAACTTTAATGGTTATTGTTGTATGAAAACTAAGGAACAAATATATCTATATATATATATATATATATATATATATTAATATGGATAATTTGTTGTGCCCTTATGGCTGATAATGTTTCGATATTAAAACTTGCAATGATCAAATGTCTAAACCAAGTTGTTAATTAAGCATTAAGTAATTAACCATGATCCATAGCCTTTGCCTTAAAAGAGACAGAGGTATAGCTGAACGTTTAAGAGTATGTTAGAAACCTTCATTTGTTTGGATGAGAGACCATTGTATCCTATTGTCCTCATTTTGGCACCACACTTAAATAATTTTATAAACTCAATCTCCTGCAAGTATCAATTTACAGATTGCACAATGATTTACTCACCCCATTGTTATACTGTGCTAGCGTCTCCTCAGCAGGCATGGCTATCGCTGCTCTCGCACTCCAAGCTACGAGAATCAGGGGAAATACTCTTGACAGCAGTTGCATGTTGGCCACAGTGAACTTCCAGCAAATGTGCGATTTGTACTTTGTCGCAGTTTCCAGCCTTTTTATACTATATTCCACAAAAGGCTCTGACGCACACCCTGAAGCAGTTAATTAGGTAAATTATGCCTTTAGCCATTAACCACAATTCCAGGAAATGAATGAACTCCTAGATGAATATAAATTTAAAATACATTTAGCAGCATAGCTTGCCGCTTTCTATTTTCCATATTAGCATATCTTAGTGTACTCTAGTATTTCAGTAATACATGACAATGAAAGTATGCTTTAGGTAGTTCAATAGGGATTATTAATTTTTTTTTTTTTTGTAGTGACATTTTAAAACTAAAATATTCAACCAGTTATGTTATTAATGGGTTAGCAATATTCAGCTATAAAAAAATAAAAACGTATCATTAGGACTGGTGTTTTGTTATATACTCTATGCCAGTATTGATTTAAATTTATACAATACCAGGTTATTTGAACAACTAGTCCCGAGATGTTACTGAGTAGCACCCAAATCTCTGATCATTTGAGGGTCCTGGAAGAAATTTCTAGAAATGATTTGCTCCCTGCTATTTTAGCTAATTACTACAATTAAGCTACATTTCCACAAGGAAGTGATCTAATGACTGTTGTTTACTGTTCCTTTTCATTATTTACATCATTCCTGGAAGGTCAGACGTACTTTATTTGTCAATTTCTGTTTAGTTCCAAAATTAGAATCAGAATACGATTATTGGTTTGCATTGTCCACATCTATAATGTTCTTTAGACAGAATTTATTAAAGTATTATGACCTTTAGCAATTATTGTTTTTATTTTTTGCTCAGGCAGTCTGCACTGAGAATAAGAATCATTCTGGATAAAACTTGAAGAAACACACACAAAGAGGAAGACCACTGTTGAAATAACATGCTCAGGTATCCAGAACAAGATTTGGGCAGCAGTAACTCATCTTCGTATTCAGTGAGGTCCCAGTAAAACTGAAACGCATCTCTAAGCAATCAATGGTAGCACTTTAAAATAATAGCTGCTCATTCATATGAATTTCAATATAGTTCAATAGAATTGCATAGGACTAACATCTGAACAAGTGTTTTGTTTTAATTTTTTTTTTTCTAGTGAAGATCATTTAAAAAAAAAAGTCAAAAATGAATAATGGATATACATGGAACAAAATAGTAGCTAATGCATTGGAATTCATAGTAGTTTGCAGCCGTTATGTTAAAGTGCAGCACCATTAATATACACGTCATGCTGTCTCTTTACATGTAATTTTTTCTGAGGTGTTCTTCTGTATCCAGTAAGATTTCATGGTGAGGAAAAGTAAAGGTGCTAACTTCTTCAATTTGTGCTGAAATGACTATAAGCATTTGCCTAAATAACTTGAGGTTTATTGACTATAGTTCCTAAAGACTCTCACCTTACATTATTGATTAGCTGCCCTTGCAATGTAAAGCAGAATAAGGATATTTCCCACATTAACGGAGACAATATAGGGTCAGCACTGATGAGCAATTACTGTATAAAACTATTTTCCTTTTTTACCAGCTATAAATAAAAATCATAAATCAAGCAAAAATAATATTTTACATTTATTAACAAAAAATACATAATGAAAAACAATTATTTACAATATGGTAAGTGCGGTGCAAATATTTTTCCAATTCTGTAATTCCAACTTTCTTTTCGTTCTGAAGTTGACATTACATATTTGTCCGTGGGAAAACAGATGCTCAGTACTGTCTGCATTAATGAATTAATAAGCAAAATGTTTGTTAAATGTCAGATTATGTGTTCAGCTCTCATTTTATCACAAAGACACTCTACCAAGCTTAGAATCTTGAAATAATAAGGTTGCTTTCAATCACCCTAATGTTATCAAATACATGTTATGTTATCTTTATATTTTCAGTTTATAATGTCAATGCTACCCTCTGCAGATGACATGAGATAAATGCTGGAACATTTGGGCTCATCGATAGCTGATGATAGTTATAATGCAGACACTACCCATTGTGTTGGGTATTACTGTATAGATGTACAGAATTGACAATGGGGCTTTAGCAGAGAGGTTTTAAGCCATGTTGGAGTCCTCGTCTTCATCCATTCCAGACTGCAATGGAGCATCACTCTTTTTTTTCGCTTTCCCGCCAGCCTTCTTTCTTTTCTCCTTCTGTTCTTGGTTATTGGAAACCAGTTCCTCGCTCCTTTGTGTGATAAAACTGAACTGCAAAGCAAATCCAGTATTAACGATTGTGAATGTAGCTGAAGAACAGAGGCGAGGAAAGAATCAGTGCATATTCTTGTTTCACAACTTTTACCCTTCTAAAAATGGACTGAAAATTAAGATGCATTATGGCTTTGTTTCATTACTAAAAAAGATATGATCGAAAAGGTTATCTCACCAACGCGTTGCTTCTCCTGGCAGTGAGTTTCACATCTTCAGCATTTACTGTGGTTCTCTTTGCATGCCTGAATTAAAACCATGGCACAAGATTAACAGAAACACAGAATGCAAAACAAACCAGAAGAAAATGACTCAGGAAATGGCCTAATCTCTAAAATCACAGATATTAAGAGTGTATGTATTGATGCAGATGAAGTCAAAATGCACCAGTACTACAGTAAATTAAACCTGCAGTCTTGTATATCACTTGAAAGAATTCCTGTGTTTGTTTTTGTGCAAATTTGGTGAAAATCAGTTATATATATATATATATATATAAAATCAGAAACAAGGGAAAATAAAGTGTTTTGCATATGATTTGCTCTTACCTTGCAAATGCTTCAAGGTCTCTGGCAAAAATCTCTAAATAGAAGAAAAAAAATAATGAACCAGCAGGAAAATAAGTAAAATAAATGTTTTTATCAAACATTTAGAAATAGTTGCAACATACTACTGTACCTAGTAATCACAATAAGCCCAAAAACAACTTTAAAGTATTTAAAGCCTTCAGATTGTGTACAGCAAATGTAATGTTTTAAAGTCAGTATCCTCAGTCCATTATGTAGCCTTATAATTATATGCTCTGGTTAATACCTTATGTATATTTCTTTATAAAACAGTGTGATCACTTGCTTTCAAAAGTATTTTTTACAGTTGTTCCCAATGTCAAATAACAGAAGGAAAACTTGTTGAACTGTTGTTCTTGTAAGTTTTGAGAATAGATGTGGCCTTGAGATAGCGGAGAAATAAAACCTCTGCATTAGCTTATCTGTCATATAATTTTACATACTGATTGAAGTCAGCATTAACATTTATATTGTCGCTTACAATCGCAAGAAATTTGCAATCTGTCCAAGCATGTAAAAAGGGATTTTTTTTTTTTTTTAAATAGGTCCTTACTTAATATTCAATATTTGCAAAAGCCCTGTTTTAAAGCATCACATTGTTTGTTGGGCTTTGACCAAATTTGGTGTTTCAGTCTGTTTTGGACAAGAGGCGCTAATGGGGGAATAATTCTCATTCCACAGATTTGTTTGAGAAATGATATTCACTCACGCTTTTAAATCACTGTGACTGAAACTGTTGCCTGTTTGAAAGAAGCCCTCAGCAGGTCATTCTTATGCAAAGTGAATCTGATTGCATTGAAATGATTTTTATACAAACGCTTGGCTGCAATGACTTGGTATTTCTTTTCTACGCTTTGCCACCTGTGTGCGTTGGTGTCAATGTGTTCAACATGGCTGATGAATATATACCCTCCTTTGCAAACTCATACATTTCAAGCCAATTAATACCAGCATTATTGTTTCCTTTGACAAGCAGGCATGACACTAGTTATTAAATGGAATGGAAGCACCAGCACCAAATAGTTTAATGTAAATGTTAAAATTTCAAGTCTTCCAGGTGGATTGTTAAAAAACTAAGCAACATAAAAATATGTATTTTCTCCCCTATAAATTGGTAGTTTCTTCCCCCTAATTAATGTAGCCTTCTTTATTATATGGACTAGTTAATAACTAAAAAAAAAACAATATGCTTGCATATTTAACACATTTAGCACATTGCAGTTGTAGTTTTTACCGCACCATTTCTGATTGAGAGATTCTAGAACCTCAATACTTTCACTGGAGTCTTTTGTGTGTTACTCTTCACATGTTGAGTGTGGATTACTGTAAATAACTTGTGTTTAAAATGCAAAATTTGCATTCCGTATTGAGAGCTAACACAGCACCCTAATTCCCATTCACAATCAGGACAGAGTCAGACCCACACCTACAAAAACCTTTAGTTTGTTACTGATGACTTATCACCACCACCTGAGCTTGTTGGTTTTACACACGGCTAACAAAACTCACAGTAAAACCTGGAATAGATCAACTGCTACAGTATGCCGTGGGATCCATATTCCTATCCCAAATAACAATAAAGCCTGCACATTGTCTTAATCAGTAACATGTACTGTGTGTAAAAGCTGTCATAATCAGGACTGTCTGGTAAAACATCAGGAGAAGGTAAAGACCAATGCCTTCTCTTATTCAAGGAGGTAAACCGAACTCACCACACTGTCTAAATGTAGTTTCCGCAATGGCTGCTATGGTTTGCTTGCTGAACTCCACCTCTTTGTGTTCTGCCACTTCTTGGCAGAAGAGGCCAGTAGTGTAGTGGACGGCAGCCTTCAGCCTCTGTGAATAAACACTGTTTAGGTGAAGGTAAAGCACCTGTGTCCCATGAACACTAAAATATAATTCCTTGCTTTCTATTGTGTACATTTTTCCATAGTTTAATCTTCAGGGTAATCCATTTAAAAATGACACCAATATCCTTTAGACTTTAATAACAACTGTAATAAAGAAAAATTATAATTTGTAGGGTTTTATGCAGTATTACACAAATAATTGTGCAATAACTTTTTTTTTTTTACTTTTTAAAAGTGACTATCAGGATATTGGTGCATGAATTATATTTTAATCCCTGGGTATCCATTGCGAACCATGCTTGCAGCAGTAATGTCATTTTGAAGCTTGTAGTTCAAGATGCAAACCAGAACTTAAAAAGGGGTAGCATTTTACAGGAAACATATCTAGTCTATATTTTCATTTTGAAGCTTGTAGTTCAAGATGCAAACCAGAACTTAAAAAGGGGTAGCATTTTACAGGAAACATATCTAGTCTATATTTTTAACATGGTCAGGGTTTTGCTTCGCTTCGTTGTTCATACGGTAAAAAACAAACAAAAAAGTTAATGGATGCGTATGCAGCGATACACCCTTCTTGCAGCTAAAGTTAATTTGGTTTTACAAATGGTCTTTTCCAAACCAAATAATAATAATAATAATTACACTGACAAGCATGTATTTGAGGGGTAAATGTAGATAATGCAGTGAATGGTACATCAAGCATTAATTTCAGGTAATTAAATAACACAATATTGACCTACGTTTAAGTTATTTCTCAATTCTCACCTGAGTCTGAGTAAAATTCCTCTGTTCTTCTGTGTCTGCCATTACGATTCAGATTTTAGGCACTAATATTTAATGATTTGTAAACAAGGGTGTTTTTTCCCCGTGTTAATTCCTGTTCAACTTTCCCGCGATCTACGGATGCCGTCTGTAGACAGAAAATGCAGACGGAAAACAAAAAGCGCAGTGCTTACAAAGGTACTAATGTTGCTTTCAGAACAACTGAGGACCGGTATATACTACGATTTAAAAGATGTGAAGACTATAACAAAACGCTCGGTTAAACGGGAAAGAAAAAAACGATAGAACTTGGAACTCACTCCAAAGTATTAACATAATTAAGGTTTTATCACTGAAATCAGACATAACAAGTTACAATATGATTTAGGTCTACGATTTTAAAACATATGTGTTTATTTTTCATGTTTGCAGTACAATTTAGACACGTGCCTGATTCATACTCTTGTTTTGCCTACGCTGGTCTATTCTTTTTGTTTCACTGTCATTTAGCGAAACATACGATGTAATTAACAATATGCAATTGTTTATCACTGTCTTTGCAAATTAAAATACGGAATAAAGTTGGTGGGGTTTTCTGGTGGGACTGTGCTTCAGGCTTATGTCCATTCTGCTTTAGAATCAGGCAACAAAGCTGGATATTCGTTTCAGTATTATGATTCCTGCCCCATCACCAGTCGCTGCTGACAACACTCTTCAGATGCTTCTCAGGTATGGAAATAAGACTCCCATTGCACAGCAGTTTCACCCATTCCAGGTTTTAATACAAGCTTGATTGTTAGCCCCAGTGTATAGGTAACAAGCCCAGGTATGTCTTCTTAAACTCATTGTAAAACCAGGAATGGATTCAACTGCTATGCGATGGGAGTCCCATTCCATAAGATTATTTTTAGCAGTCGTGTAAGACTAATAAAAGGCTAACATACTGTCAAACCAGTGTGTCAGTTCTGGACAGTAGCTTTGTGAACATTTGACATTCAGAATGCTTTCTACCTTGCGATGATGCGAATGAATGCATCGTATATGAAGAGTGAAGTGCAGCACTGGAGAAATCAATCCAGCAGGTAACGGAGTGGAAAGTCATGTTTCACAGTTGGGCGGTTTCCTTGTGTTTCAGTAGTACCTTCTAGCCAGGTCTGGGTGGTTGTGGTCAGGATCATTCTGTCTTAATTGCATTTCTGCACTGCTGCGTGGGGAGCATATGTAGAAAACGAGGCAAGCAAATCGTCCCTTTAAAAACATAATCCATCACAAACCGACAAACTAATAACACCCGGTCTGGTGTAGAAACTCAACACATGCAGTAATTGGTGTCTGTGATTGAGCACTCATGAATTAAAGGCCTGTATGAATAAGTCACACACTCGTTCATGGTGGATAATCTGATGTATCACTTAGACCAATTATGTTTATTTTTTTTACAGGAATAAAGATATCATCTAATTTAAACCTACTGCATTTATATATTCTTTTTAATTGTGCAGCTTGAACAGGGGCTGGATCCAGCATATTAAGGACTCTGAAAAGGGGTAGGGTTATGTAGAAACCAGTTAAACTTATATACACTTGTATCCCATCTGCCTGAGTACTGGTAGACAATTTACCATATTTAAACTTAATTGGATTTGAAGTGGAGCTTTTGATATGTTGCTAAAAGACAAACTGTAGGTCCACAATCATGCACGCAGGGGCTGAATAACCCTAACAGTGCCACCACCGGTCCTTGAACATCCCCATTGTGACATCCCAGGGACGATACAATCACTAATTGCTCTAAAATGTTCACAGAAATAAAGACTTTTTTTTCCAGAACCAATAAATCAACCAAGCATTTGACTCCTTTTTGAACGGGCGATTCAAAAGTGAAAAGCGTATGTGTGTGTGTGTGTGTTTAATTGTAGTAAATGAATGCCCCGTTACATAACAGCGACAGAGCAGCACACCACTGGGGAATGAATGGTTTCTACACACCCTGTTATTTTCTCAGCTAGCTGTCTCATAATGTACCAGATGCCTCCAATTTGCCCAAAAGGTTTTGTGCATGTATTTTATTTATATATTTCATCTGAGCATTGTATTCATGTCAGCCTCTTTTATGCATCTCCAGCCTGAGGGCTCTTATTCATCTCTGAATTCCACAGCTTTCTACAGACCCCTATTGAATTATGTATTAAATTTAAAAAAATCTTCTACATTCCCCTGCTGTTAAGAAGACATTTTAGGTTAGAGCTTTCAAAGAAGTGGTTTTGAGTAAAGAAAACAGTGTATTATTCAGCACTGTGTTCAGTGATTCATGTTTAATGAGAAATTAGATTCTAGACTGTTTTGCTTATTTGTAAACTGGGATACAATATTTCAGTTTTCCTCTAAACCTTATTCTTAGGCTTTCTCCAGCCCTAGAATTATCCAGCTACAACTGCAGGACAGATTGTGCATACAGATCTGCCTCTGGACAGATCTTACACCCCATGTATTGAGCTGCCCCTCTGTTTCACATGGTTTGCGCTTCTCTAAGGCAGTACCAGCCCTTTGAGAGATGTGAAAGGTGAGGCAGACAAAGACCCTCCCCAGGGAGATCCAGCGATTACCCTGCTGGAGAGGAGAAAGTAAGAAGCCTGAATTCTAACGTCGGAATCCACGTCCAGTTAACGGTCAAGCAGAGTCAGGAGACCTCTGAGAATGTGCATGAAAACTCAACTCCGGAGTACATCAGAGACACCACTGTGGGGTATCGGAGAACATTTCCGGATATCAAGGTTGTGGCTCATGGTATGTTTTGTTTTGTTGGTTTTTTTTTTTTAAAACACAGTTGCGATTGCTTTCATAGTGTATCCACTTGCCCCAGTTCATTATTTAACTGCTGGGTGTCTCCCAATGTAGTAATTACAGTATCCCACCACCGCTGAACTGTCTGCAGCATGTCTTTGAAAGCCTCTATGTTTAATAATAGCATAACACTGGAGACGTTCAAGCAGAATTTGGCTTTAGAAGGCTTTTTTTAGTGTTTTATTGAACCGTTATTGTTACCATTATCATGCCCTGTAATCATAGGGCTGTTTTGTTTTTAGAATAATACATTGGATTTTTTAAGTCTTTGGTAGAGCACAGAATGTGAATCAAATTGAACCAACTTTTAATGTTAGGAAGTCAGTTCTACATGTTTTCTTTCCAGAACCCTCCACCCTTATACCAGAGGATTGTGTTCCATTCTCAGTGCAGGAAAACTGCGGAAACTCCCAACATCTCTGTGTGGGGAGGGCTTAGGTCGGCCAGGGTGTCCTCGGCTCACCGCGCACCAGCGACCCCTGTAGACTGGTCGGGCGCCTGTGAGCCTGCCTGCAAGCGGCCCAGAGCTGCGTGGTCCTCCGACGCTGTAGCTCTGAGGTAGCTGCATGGCGGGCCTGCAGAGTGAAAAGAAGAGGACGGCCGACAGCACACGCTTCGGAGGACGAGTGTGCTCGTCTTCGTCCTTCCCGAGTCAGCGTGGGGGTGGCAGCGGTGAGCCAGGCTTAAAAAAACTGGGCATTTCAAATTGTGGAGAAAATGGGGTAAAAAAAATTATTTGGCGATTTCCAAATAATAAAAAAAAAAGAAGTACAAATTGCATAATGAAGTAAAACAAGATTTGATAAATAGGGTTCACAGCATTTGGGATACACAGAGGACAACATCTAATTAGAAAGGGATTTGAATCTTTATTTAGCAGAAGAATCTAACACATTGTGAGTGTTCAGTTTAATCCAGGATTACAGCTGTAAACTGGCAACATGATTTTAGAATCAAAACCTTTTGACCGCATTGAAAAAAAAAAAAAAAAAACCAACACACCACACACACACTTGAACTTACAGTCGCTACTTAAGTGCTGAAAAGCTGCAACACACAACAAAACATTTTGTTTACAGAGTTTATTGTCCACATTTATCCACCTATTAAATATTCGTTCAGCACGCCTTCTAGACTTCGTTTTTCCTCATACAATTCTATAATAAAAAATATTAGATATATTTAATATTTCTAAACCAGGTGATGGCTTTTGATTTGGTTTAAAATAAGGAATGTGTGAGATGCCATCTCAGGTGGTCAGAGCTTCCGGCTGCCTGTGGGTTGTGGGCCCGGCCGCTCGCTAGGCGTTGTAGGAGGAAGAGGACACGTTGCCTCCGTGGCCAGTCCAGTTTGTGTGGATGTACTGCCCAGGCTTAGTCAGCAGCTCGTAAGTATGGGCGCCAAAGTAATCTCTCTGGGCCTGCACAGGTGAAAGAAGAAAAGCAAAAACATTTTTCAATGCTTTAGTGCTTCCGTTAACTGTAGTTCCTTCTTGAGGACAGTATTACTTATTACACCCAGACGGGTTTATCAGTAGCAATCACAATTAATTATACAGAAAACAAATACTTCTGCACTATAACAGGGTGTGGCAGTTTATCCACCTACTATAGAACTATTACACATTTTATATATATATATATATATATTATATAACTAATACATTTCCAAGGAATTTATACCTAATCTCTAACTTTTGGTGCTATCTAACTTCAATTTTTGTATATCTTTCTTGTGCAATTGCCTGCTGTTATTGCCAAGGACATATGAATCAACTATAAGGAAAGTGTGTGTGAAAAATCCCAAACCCAAGAACAAGTAGCGATTGTGATGTACAGCAGTGACAAGTGAATCACTGCAAACGTTATGTGCCCTGACCTGGAGGAGATTGGCTGGCAGCATGTCGTGTCTGTACCCATCGTAGAACGAGAGAGCCGTGGTGAAGCAGGGCATGGGGATGCCCACCTGCACTCCAGTGCTCACTGCGCGGCGCCAAGACTCCTGAGGGGAGAGGAGGGAGTGAGAGCAATCCAATAACACACTGCTAAGAGAAACACTGTCTAAACTGAATTAAAGGAAATGCATTCCAGTCTATTCCAAATGACGCACATCCACACAACTTTCAAGGAGCTATACAAGATAAACTCAGCTATCCAGAGTCAATCAAGCACTAGTCATCTTCCTTTTTGTTGTCCTGTGCTGGAGTGTTCACAGTATGATCTGACATACAAGGCTAGACTCGGTGTAAATCTGTTAGCTCTATGTGCCCTGTGCTCGTTGCTCAGTCACACTGCAGCGATGCAGCGAGGGAAAGGGTTGATTGATTTCCTACTTGGCAATCCTGAACCGCCTTTCTGAAGAAATCATCCAGAAGCAGGCTCTGGAGCTCAGGGTTCCCATCAAACGCCTCCTTGATCTTGCCCAAGAAAACACTGCAAGAAAAAAAAAAAAAGAAATTAAAAGGGTAGTCACTAGTGTGTTTTATAAGCTTTTTAAGCTGACCGGTTTCTTATCAGGTCAAAATTCACATGTTTAACATCTGTCTGTATGTTGCACAGTTTTACCCTGCATTCTATTATGACAAAAAAAAAAGAAAAAACCTGTCTTTTGTAGTTCCTGGGCAAAAAATGAGCTGTAGAATTAAGTTCTGTTCTTTCTCCAGTTCCCTTGTATATTTCCTCATCTCCCGAGTAGACATAACTGATTTCTCCCCCTTGCATTTCCTCATTACAGTATTTCACAACTGAGCATTGCCAAATACACATTGTGCAATTTGTTGTTTGAAGCAAGTTTTATATCAAACTTGCTATTTTTTAGTTAAAGTACAGTGGGGATGCAGTTAACTGACATCCTCCAGGGAATCAAGAATACTGTTACCTGTCCCAGACCTTGGTTAGAAGCAGGTTATATGAGGTCATATGACTTCTCCCACAAGAGGGCAGACCTATTGCCACATTTGAGATATTTCAACAAAGCTTGATTTTTTCCCTCAGTGGCTTCCTGATGGTGTTTTAAAGCTATTTCACCCTTTCATGCATGGCGACCTCCTATGGGAACGATTAAAAAAAATATGGGGACATATAGACGACACACATGCATGATGACCTCATATGAGAATGCAATTTTTCTCCATATAAAAGCAATGGAATAAAATGTCACTGAAAAATATATTTTATTGTGTCCAACATTTCATGCATGAAAGGGTTAAGTAAATGCACAGTAGTTTTTTTGGGGGGGTTGTTTAGCATCTTGGAATGTACACTCTTTGGGGAAACTTTGTGCTATGCACATCTAGCGAGTGTTTTTGCTGGTAGCTATAGACTCCAGTATGCAGCAAACAGACCGGAGTGTGAAAAAGTGTTGTGAAAATGAACAAGCGTATATTCTAACCTCCTGATGATGCAGCCTCCCCTCCACATCAGAGCGATCCCACCATAGTTGAGCGACCAGCCAAACTCTTTGGCTGCCTGTCGGAGCAGCATGAAACCCTGGGCATACGAGATGATCTTGGAGGCATAGAGAGCCTGAAACACACATAGTGTTTAAAATACTGCTGCTGCACACAACAGAACCATTTCTTTGTTGTACAGCAAGAAATCAAGGAAGCAGCGCAACAGAGTCAACATTCTTAAAGGGATGATTCAAGCATACCTGTCGGATGTCCTCAAGGAACACCTTCTTATCTCCGTTAAATTCCGCCCCTTTGGGTCCTTTAAGGTTTTTGCTGGCTTCGACTCTTTCCTCTTTCAGCGAGGACAGGCATCGTGCGAAGACAGCCTCGCCTATCAAAGAGAGATCCCGTGTACGTTACTGACAAGGGCGCGCTAGATCACAGAGATACCCTTGGCACTGCGCATCAAATCTTTACGGACCTGTAGTTACTAATAAAACATACTGACCATCCATTCTGGAGAAGTGTTCTGCACTCAGCTCGTAGTCAGAATTTCAACATTACTCATTGCTTTATTTACATTTCAATAATACTAGGTTTGCCTAATTAAATAAGAAAAAAAACTGCCAGTCGAGCATGACTCTGCGTATGCTGCTCATTGAATTGATGCAATTGATAAACGCAAGTCACAGTGAATTAAGCAAGTGACCCTGCAGCCCATTGTTAGCATGTTAATAATACACGAGAAAGAAAGGCGTGCTTCTGTGCTTACTGTAGCAGCACCCTGATTTAAAAGAATACTTCCTTTTGTGTATTTATCATCCATATCATATTACTAAGAATGGCTAAGAAAAGGAGAACTAGACAATGCATGAAAAGCCTAATTTACCTTCTACTTCTAGAGACCATAGAATAAACCAAAGAATGCCTTGCGATGCAAAAATCTGCAGCTTTTACAGTGGCTTGGTTTCAGTGCCAGACTCTGTTACACAACCCAGTTTAAAAGATAAAACCTTAACCCCCACAGACAAACACACACAGAATTTGCATTACTGCATTGTCTGCAGAATAATGTTGAACGTTGTCTTTTGTCAGTGTGCGTATTTGCAGCTTTTTTTTTTTTTTTTGACATACCAGAAAACCTCCCAAGATGCACACTCTCTCAGCTGTGTTAAAAATACCCAGCCCCTGTGCTCCGGGAGAGCGGTGTCAAATACTGTTAATGTGACTATTTTGAAAAACACAAAGAAGAGTCTGTCTAGCTGGAACCACTGATGGGGAAGCTAGCAGGATTCACACTCAGCTGCGAGTCTCAACTCTAGGCTGTGAATGAGGCCTCCCCCAGCCTTATCCTGGAGAAAACAACAAGGTTGTTTATTATATTGTTAACAGGCAACACTGGAGTACCAGAGAAGAGAAGAGAAGACTATCCCAGTTACAGAGATTGTGTGGTGTTAGGCTTAGCTGTCTCCAAATCTCATTACATGTTCAAAGAGCCTTTCTGGGAAACTTGTTTGTGCTACTATCCTGAAGGTGTGGAGAGAAGACTTGATTTTAAATCGTTACTACTGTATAAGGACCATTATAAAAGGCAAACAATTGTAGCAACATTTACAGAACTCAGGCTTGGTGCTACAATGGTTTCACTTTTCAACTTCTGGATCACAGATCAGATTTGTGCGTTTAGTTTCCTACCACATAGATAGTCACCATGGGCAACATCCACAGCATGGAGAATTGTGCAATGCAAGTTTTGATTACGGATAGCATTGGGCCCAGTTTTTGCTTGAGTTTCCATTAAATGAGAACCCAGGTGCTTACCTATTAAAGTGACCGGCGTGCCGTACTCCAGCGCAGAGATAGCAGTCCACTTCCCTGTGCCCTTCTGTCCGGCCGCGTCTCGGATCTTGGGGAGCAAGTGCTTGTTGTCGGAGTCCCGGAATTTCAGGATGTTTGCGGTGATTTCAATTAGGAAGGAGTCCAGCTCAGTCTTGTTCCATTCTTCAAATACCTAAAGAAAAAAAAAAATACAAATAATTCACTAATCTACACAGAAAGGGACTTTGTCACATATTCAGAGATATTCACCGGATCACATTAATATATGTAATTGTGTATGCATCTAACATTAAGCAATAAAATTCAGTAGGACAGCAAAACACAGCGAAGTTACAAACTGAAGGCATAGGGCTTGTTCCCTGCTCACCTTGGCCATTTCATCGTGGTCCATGCTTAGAACATCCTTCATCAGGTGGTAGGCTTCGCAGATCAACTGCATGTCTCCGTATTCAATACCATTGTGCACCATCTTCACAAAGTGGCCTGCGCCCTCATCACCAACCTAGAGCAGAAAATCAACAAGACCATTCCAACCAGACACCAGCTACTGCACTCCACCTGCTGCTACTGAATCTGCCTCCTTCCACATATACTATTACATCGGAAATAAAAGCCATGAAGAGACTCATTTTGCCTTCTGTTGAAATACAATAAAACTAATAAGAAACCAAGTCAAGCAGACACACGTTGCAGCTCGTTGTCTTCATCAGTGTACAACTGCAGCTGAAACATCTGTCTGCTTGACTTACTTTTACCTGACTGATTCTGATCGAGTGCTTCCAAGTTATAGATTTACTAACTTAAACCCTTCAAGAGCAGTTTACAGTGTGGTGGCGACATGGACCTCACAGTAGGAAAAGCACACTTCAGAGAGCAATCTCTTCCAGGACTTTACAGAACACAACAAAGCCCCGACCTACCAAGTTAAAAATAATCCTGGCACTGCCAAGCTGTGAGACTGTACCTCCAGGGGCTGGCTGGCTTGTCAACATGCAGAGAGACTTCATTTATAATTAAAGTTGCAGACTGTGGCAGACAGTGAAATGACAGAGGCACAGGTTGCAGAACCCATGAATAAGATCATGCAGTATATAATGTTAATGATGACTCCAGCAACCTTTATTTCTACTCACCCAATCACAGCACGGCTCTCCCGTTCCCACTTTAGCAGCGATGCTCTGGAAAATATCTTTGATGTGTGGCCTGTGGTAAAGAAATAAAGTGTGCTTTAAGCAGATACTCATTCTGGAATCAAGACTTGAAAATGAAATAAAAATGTATTTAAAAAAAAAAAAAAGAAATGGGTACACAAGTTGAAACTTGTACACAATGCATAAATATCCTATTGACATTATCTAAATCGTGCAAAAACATATTGAAAATGCAAGATTGTCTAATGCTGCACAACAGGAAACATCTGCGGCAACTTCACTTACATTGTCGTTCACAGGGATTTTTAACAACAAGTGTTGATTGTGCATTATTTAGGGTTAGGGTAAAAAAGAACATCTCTGAGCATGGCAACACTGGACAGCGAGACAAGGCTATGGAGCCCAGCAAAGACTCACCAAGCCTCTTTGTGACCTCCGGGCATCAGCGAGGGTCCATAGCGGGCCCCCTCCTCCCCTCCGCTCACTCCACTGCCAACGAACAGCAGCTGTGCAGACTTCAGCTCCTTGCACCGCCGCTGCAGAGCAAACCAGAGCCATTTCATCTACCATTTCAGCATGCTTTTTAAAAGGAGACGTTCTGTGCTGCTCATCAGGTATGTACTGAAGAAGACTGCTTTGAAATATCTGGTAGTTTCAGAATGACTCCTGCCCCCAGCCCTCCTTACTTACCACTGTGTCCCTGTATTCAGAGTTGCCTCCATCAATGATGATATCCCCTGCTTCGAGCAAAGGAACCTGGAATGAGAAACACTTTTTAGCTTCATGTAGTAACATAGGAGGGCTTTTGTAACGAGGAGCACTAATGTGACTTACGCCAATTTTAAAAGCAGGGAGTTATATCTGATTGAGATATCACACAGCATGGCAAGTCTTACTCTGTGCTCACCAGCTTGCTAATGAAGTCATCCACTGCCTGGCCTGCCTTGACCAGCAGAACAACTCGCCGGGGCTTCTTCAGCTTGGACACCATGTCCTCCAGGGACTGCGCCCCCACCACGTTCGTTCCTTTCGCTTCGTTGTTTAAGAAGTCCTGCACCTTGGAGACTGTCCTGTTGTAGGCACACACCTGCAGGCATCACAAATCAACAGCTGTAGCGTCATATCCTAATGCAACACAGCAATCCGACTGGCTGTTAAGGTTGCGATGGTGTATAATAAAGAAATAACACCAGCGACTGTCAGATCTGTGTATATTAACTGTCTAACTTCTGAAATGAGTTAGAACTATCTTAATGTAAAAAACCCATATTACACAATGGCAAAACGCTTAAAGTTAAATTGAAAAAAAAAGAGTTGTATTATTTGAATTAGCCATTAAGCAGATGCTTTTATCCAAAAGCGACTTTCAGCGATTAGGGGGTGAGCTATGCATCACAACTGCTGCTGCAGAATCACTTACAATAAGACCATGGTTTTACGTCTCATCCGAAGGACGTGGTATTGGTATAGGATTTGCTTGTATGCCCACTTATATGATGTTACAGTGTTTTACTGCGACCAGAAAACTTGTGGATATATGATGATAGTTAAAATTATACGCCCAAAACACCCACTATAATTCTGACATCTAGTCCAGGTGTATGGCTGACCTCTGTTGCTGAACTGTACTTACCACAAAGCCATGGTCGTTCATGTTTAAGATCAGGTTTTGGCCCATCACAGCCAAACCAATCAGTGCAATATCAGCTCTGTTGGAAAGGAAACATTTTTCAGTTTCCCAACAAAAGGTTTATTTGCCAAACCTAACAAATCACATACAGTATTTGCATATACAGTGGTAACAATACAGCTGTAAATGGTAATATAGAGCCAAACCTTATTCTAAGAACATGGCTATCTATATATAATGTGAGATTACATGGGAGGTTCCACTGAGTAGGCCTATTTACTGTATATAATGATTCATTAAAATGAGGTCACTACCTGTCATTGATAAAAGTATTAATAATAATAATAATAATAATAATAATAATAATAATAATAATAATAATAATAATAGTGGTAGGGTGTTAAACTCTATTGTGTATTAAAAATAAATGGTGTTAATGTTTTCTGTAGTGTAAGGTATTTCAATTCCACAATACTGGGAGATAAAGTGAACTGTGAAATACGACATTGTTACACAAATAATCCACCCCCAGAAATGTCCAAACACTAATGCAAGCTCGTGGTTTTCTAACATTGCAACATCCCTGACATGTACTCTAAACCTTTAATAAAGGAAGCGGATTTCTGCAAATGTGGACAATGCCCGACAGCTGCCAAACGACTGGACTTTTGTTGTAAGAGCATAACTGCTTTTCGATTGGACAGAAAATTGTAACTGATCTGCTAGTTAAAACAAAATGCTTCCTTAAAATCACACACCCTATTCTATGGGGAAATTCCCAACTTCAGACTGTTTGGGTAGGCGAGACTACAAAACATCTACACCCCGTTCTAATGTAGCTTGCAGTCAAATTTAACTCAAAGTTCGCTTAAAAAAAAACTTAAGTAATTCATTCATTCTTTCAAAATGGGCACCCATTCCTGTGCCTCGTTCGCGCATTTCTGTGTACTGTGTTCGTAGTTTTGTTTCCGGGGCTAGTATTCTCGCCACAGTACTGTTTTTCCTGTCTTTAACATTCTCGATCCCTCACATGGATACAGTGGGTGACCGGTCATAGGCAACACATATGAATTATGATCAGCACCAGCACTTAATCGTGACGGCAGCTGGTGTGAGTGCAGCTGGAAATCATATGGATGCAAGTGCATCTGTTATTACTGGCAGTGTTAGTGCGTCTACGCATTTATTTTCAGAAACAAGCTTGATTGTCTAAGCCTTAAAAACATTTGTAATTACTCGGATTAGTCTAATCCTTGGCAAGCACTGTCTGCATTCTAAATCAGTTCAATCCTTCTACAAATTGTCTTGCAATAGTACGTTTGTCACGTCGTATAAGCCATTCAAATGTATACTCACTGTGCCATGGTTTCGCCTTTTATCCTTCAGTGCTAGAATGTAATTAGTGTGGTGGTGACAGTCCACTTCCTTCCCGCAGGTTCTCTTACTGTTCCAGCACCTGAAAAAGAGCTTCACTGTTTCCAGGTGGAGTGAGGTCGCAGATCCCAAAGCTCCGCCTCTTGTGATTCCTTATTGGTTCAGAATCAGTAAACCAATGAAAACTCAATTTGGATTTGTTGACTGAGCGTCAGTCATTAATCTTGCGTTATCCGCCCCCGAAAGAGCAACAAGGCCTAGGTAACCGAGCGATCGATAGCTCGGTGTAAAAGAGACATAAACCCTGCCGCTTTTTGTAATTATATTATTAATTACACGCGGGTGTTAGCCTAAAATCATATTTTAATATTGCAACATACACGCGTAATAAGCTCAGATGGGAAAAATTGGACGAGATTCCTAGCGTAGTGTAAAGCGATTGCTCTAGTCTAGCCCAGTGGCCAGCGCTCCCCATGATGTCACGACCAGAATCCAGAGCTGCAGATTTGTGCAAGTCAACATGACTTGGCTGTCAGAGTCATTTCACATGCAAATCGAGCGAAAATTATGTTGAGAACATCTAATATGTCATTTGATGGACGTGGGAATTTGAATTTCAATTTGCATGGTTTTATCTATAATAAATAAATAAATAAATAAATACATTAAAAAAAAAAAAATCAACAATATCCTTATAAATTCGCTAGGTGTCACTGCAGAGGTATTCTGGGATGCCCATTGGTTTCTATGGAACTTGCCCCATTTATGTATTTTTTAAAAGCTGTATACCCCTGCATGCTTGTGTTTCATATAAATGCTGCATTTAATTTGAGTCTACCTTCTTCACAGCCACGTTTGGGCATACAGTCAATTGTACCAGTATAATTATTATACTCTTAAAAAAATCATGTTTTTAAATGCTGTTTCTAATGCATCTTTTAATATATCTGATGTAAATGTATTAACAATTGCAAATGTATTTTATGCTATGTACAGTGTCGATGTTTTACAGGAGAGGCGCTATATAAAAATACAATTGATTGATCGATTCATTGATTGATTGCCAATCGTACTACCCGGCTCTGTAGGTGCCCGCATTTCAGTTGTAAAAATCTCTGGGAGCGGAAGAGAGTTGTCTTTCACCACCTGGCATGTAGGTTTCTAAATGCTCAATAACTGTTTAAGGAAACTATTTCAGCACATCTTTCCTGTAAATCACAAGCAGAGCTCCTTCCTGGTTTAATCCACTTCCTTGTGTGACTTGGGGCAGACTCGTACATCTTTATATACTAACAGTGACACCTTATGTGAAGCTGTAGAGATTTGTATCATGCATGAAATGTATCTTGACTTGTTATAAAACGCGGTCTGAAGTGTAACCTGTGTACCTACCTCCCAACTGGAATTTGAATCCTGTGTCTGGGCTGGGCAGATATGATGCATGTTCAGTGGCAGGGTAGTATTGGATACAATTGTAATGTTTAATGTAGATTGTATTTAAGAGTTCATATTTTGTTGTAACAATATAAATGCATGTAGTCATTCAGTAGAGTGAAGCGCAGAAGCCATGCCTGCCCCTTCTGAACCACCACTCATTTTAAACTGTATGGGACAAATCGCAGGTGACACTCAATCACAAAGGGCATTGGGCCTCCTGGTCACAGCTGGAACCAAACCATGCTCAAGGTAACTCTTTATTGGGGTCTGTCTTCATCATCTCCAACCCCAATTTCTCCAGCACACTATTGTTTTGCCAAGATGACTAGTAACATGTGAATTTTGTACAGCTGATGACTTATAACAAGTACTGTTGTCTTAATGTGTTACACACACATGTATGTGTGTATGCATGCGTGTATTTATCCATAACATGCATGTATATACTGTATGTGTGTGAATACACTTATGCAATGGTTGAATCACTCTCATGATGGCTGATAAACAACACAGAACTCAGGACTTATTCTGCTAATGCACTGGTTGTACCTTTATTGTTATCTCGTTCACTAAACAGTTCAGTGGTACAAGATTACACACACAGAATTAGATATATCTGCATTACACGTCTAGGCTATACAGCGAATGGATTATAATTAGTACAAATACATGAAATATATTTACATTTTAATTCAAGCTCCATACAACATATATATTTACAAAATAAATGTATGAAAATGAAGCAAATCTGACGAATAAATAATGTACAGTGCCGATGATCTGAAACAAAAACCGGTGCTAAAGGGAATGCCAACCTTCAGTTTCAAATGAAATTGTTCTTTCTGGGGCAACTTGCTTTAGATTTGGGGAATCTTTTTTTGTTTGTTTGTTTGTTGTGATTTTAATTGGATTTTTTTTTTTTTTAAATAATGGATGATAAGCGTTAAGATGAAATTGGTGAATAGATGAGTAAGGAGCTGGACTTTGTAGACCTCAGCCAAAAGTACAATTAGATGTTCAAGATATTACCTTCTATTATAAACCTAATATAGGCCCACTTTCAACATCATAATCCTATGGTATAGAACTAGGCTATCGCTAAGAACACCATTTAGTGTTCAAGTTAAAGATCACCTGTAAAGAAATTGAAATCTTTGAAACAGGTTGACATGTCCTTTCAAACAGGAAGCACACAAATTAAACCAGTTCCCAATAACAATAATAAAAAAAATCTCGGACCACAATGGTATTTGGGAGAACCAGCCACGATGGGCTAATAAAATGCAAACAGGCGTCATCTTACTGACAGCACATTCCGCACTTCCGCACTACTGGCACTGATGCAGCAGCATCAGTGCCAGTCCCCTTACCAGTAATACCAGGATTTCCAATCGAACGACCCTTCACTTTAGCATCACACTGCTTCATTTTGTTCAAGTATATGTTTAGGTAGAGTTAGCGGAATGACTTTTATTAAAAATATGCAAACCTTTGTACTGTATGCCTTTCTGTCCTACTATTGAATTCTACTGTGCAAAGAACTGCAACCCAATATATATATATATATATACACACGACACATGTTAAAATAATAATAAATACAGTTAATAAAGTCTCTACACTTTGCGTTAACCAGCAACTCAAAATTAATGAAAACCTTTGCTCTGACAAACTGCACAGGGTCTTCATTTTGCATAGCCACTTTTAAACCAACTATTGACTACTAGTTATAAGGGCCAGACATTCTGACAGCTGTTATAAAGTATGGATTTCATGCAAGTGATCTTGTAAATTCATTTCATTGTCAACTAGCCGATGGTAATATTTCAGTGTATGTTAAGCTGAAAGGGCCAGGACAGGTTGACATTCTGTGTATGTATGGGTGCCTGTGCTCTGCAGGCTAGCTGACCCCAGACTCTGGGCACCTCATGAAGAATAGCCACGCTCTGTTTGAAGAGAAATGAAAAGTATGCTGTATCAAAAGGTCAATAAGTGGTGTAAAGAATGCATGTCCTTAGTCTGTATTTCCCTGGTCCACTCATTCCCAGCCTCTTTTCTTTAAGTGTGTTGGATTGCATGTACTACTGGTTGGCTGGCCAGAGTCACAATCCCCTGTATTGTCACACTTCAGTCAGGCTGGTTTGTAAAATATTGAACAATGCAAATTCCATCATCCCTTTCAAACCAATACAGCAATACTGTACTGTAAAATTATTGTAAAATTATTGTAAAAGAACAATTGTAAGGAATCCATCTAAATGTTGAATAGATATAAAAGTATTTTATAGGCCTATGTTTCATCCAGTTTATTTCTGACACCCAGTTTCAGATTTATGCAGAGCAAAGTTTTTAATTAATGTTTTTAAAACAATAAAAATCAAGAGTATTTTAGTTTGTTACTTCATTTCGGTGATATTCTGTAATGCAACGAATTCAGCAGGACTTACCACTCCATTCATTAACCATGTACCTCTTACTTCAGGTTAACCAATCCTGGCAGTCAGTGCTTGCTAGTACAGTATCTAAAGCACATTAAAATCAGCAGCTAACAATACTGTGCCTGCTCACACCTCTCCTGCAGCCATCTTTAAGATCAGCCTAGTCCTGCATACTCCCATTATGACTTCATGAGGAATGAAAGTGCTAAACATTGTAACCTAGGAAAGACTTTTCCCCATAACTCAAATAAGTTATCTTCTAGTGACATGATTAGCAATGCTGTAATATTTTCTTAGCTACAAAAGGCTTTGATCATTTTGTCATTGCTATTTCAGGTCATAAACATCTGGGCATTTGCATATAATCTAAAACATATATATGCTTGGCACAGTCCAATGCTGTACCTCAGGTATATATCCTGGATATTGAAGAAGCTCATTTAGGTTCTGGTGCATGTTCTAATCCAATAGTACTTGGAACCCTTGAAGGATCTAAAATGACCTCATTATTCTAGTACCATCTACAGACCTTCCAGTAGTTTTCAAGCTGTAGGAAGCTGTAAATAACAGTGCCTGATATTAACATCCCTTTGGCCAAATCATTGTGAGAATAAACCTGCACTAAAACATCCAGGGAATATTAAAAGATATAAAATACAAATTAAAAGTCAAATCAAATAAAATTATCTGTCTTGCAATCGCCGCTGCAGACACGTCACTGGTACAAACATTATTCTAGCACTGACATATACATAAGACATTCGTTTTTGTTTTTCGTTTTTATACAGCGTTAATGTTTTTCACCTGTATGTTGTTGTAATAGTTACAGTCCAGTAATTGGATGGTCCAATGACACAGCTGGTTATAACACAATGATTTTAGGTACATCTGCTTATATGAAGTAATACAGCACATATGTTCTGTGGGTCTGTGGAGGCTGCATCAGTTCTCTGTCTGGCCTGGAGTAAGATTATCTAGAAACATAAGTGCTTTTTGCATTGGCTTTCTGTCAGCCATTTTGGTATTTTGTTTTCTAGCTGAATACGAATACACTGCCCCCAGAGTAACTGAAATACCTAATCTCACCCGATGCTTCTTTGTTTTTCGTTCTGGTTTTTTTTTTTCGTTTTATGACACGCAAGATTGCAATTTGGTTTCGCCCATTTTACTTTTCGTTCATATTTTTCCTAAGTCTGCAATAGATTCCCGACAGAGATGATTAAAAGTTACCCAATAAAAATAAAAAGTAGGCTAACCAAAGATGCCTAAACATGCCTGCAAAAGAGAGAGGCGTTTTCTAGGTGTCTCATTCCTCTGTGTGAAGGAGTGAGACACAATTCTAATGCCAATACCGTACCTATATTGACATTCCATCAATTGTCAACCAGAGAGAAATCCTACAGACAATCGCCAACAAGCAATCTCTGTAGTGTTTTGTTAAATATGGTAATATTCCAATTTAGGCATTGCACTATTAATATAAGCAAAGTACATAATAATTTGTTAAATGGTATATATTTTGTCTGTTTTCTTTTGCTGTGTGCATGAATCTCTGCTTAACCCGAGGACAGCCATTGGTACCATGCGGGTACAACTCAAAAATGTTTCAGACTGACAGATAACACTGATAGGACAACCTTACAGACACAAAAACTCAGAATTGGAAAAAACTGCTGAAAAATCGTGCACACACAACTAGACTGTATTACAACATGCTACTAGTTAAGTTTTAGGAAAGACAAAAAGGAGGAGAAGGAGGGAGGGAGGTGAGGAGGAGGAGGAGGAGGAGGAGGAGGAGGAGGATTTGGGTAACTTAAAAAGGTGCTTTGAAGAAGAGTTAAGCCACAGGTCTACATACAAGAGAAAACCGTCAAGAATCACACAGATAAATAAGTGTTAACACTTTGTATCTTCAAAGGCAAGTCAGAAGAATAGGTACTGTATTCCCTGCACTCAGTGGAGGGACCGTTCTCAATTCTTCAGCTGCCCTGAGCACCTTCGGGCAAGTTTGGACCTAGAAACAAAAAATAAACCGTGCATTGGTAAATTCATTCATTCCATTACAACATGACCTCCAAAAGCCTACTGATTAAAACAACATGCTTTATACCATTCTGTTACAAGACTTGCCACTGGTGCCCCCTTCAGAACTCACCACTCCCACCTTTACAATCGGATTAACTGGCCCTCTTTACATACCAGATGACTGAAAGTGTGCAGCAGCCAATGACTGGAATGAGTTTCAACAAAAGTTCAAATTCGAACGGCTCATATCGGAGGTTGCTTTTAGCTGTAGGGTCGACTCATTGCTGACTTGACACTACAGATCTGTATATAGGTCTAGGAAAGACAACTGCAATCAAAACTGAAGACCAGTAAACGAACATAAATACCTACGTACTGCCAAAACATGGACACCATGTAACCGTGTAGCGTTGCATCTAGTCTCTCAATGAAATCAGACCTAAATACAGTAGTCGCATATGTGAAGATATTGTCTATCATTTAACAAAACATAAAAGAAAATGATCTGAGGATGTTTAGCATCATCAGGAGTAGTTTATATACTTTTACATTTTTTAGCACAACTAATTTCAACTAAATTAAATGCAACTGAACTCAGTGGATATAGTAATCACTGAATATAGATGATGTAAAGATGTACAGTAAGCACGGCAGCCATTTTAAATTATGACATTATTATAAATTCTGTATTAAACAACGCAGACTGTACCTTATTGTGCCAGCTAGAAGTGGGTTAAAGGCATACAACCAGTCATTCAAATCTTTGTCATTGATAGCCTGCAGTAGAAGCCCACGATGCTTGGTACACACTGCAAACGTGTTGGGCGTCTGGAGAAAGGAAACATACAGCATTCAGTAGGTTAGGCTGCGCAGTGTCTGGGTTTAGTTCTACATTGACATGTGGAGAAGTGGATAAAATGAAGAATCATTCAAAACCTAATGATAATAACAATACAGTACGTGTGCAGAGAGAGATTGTGTCATTTGGTCCTCAACCCATTAACATGCCAATGGTATTAATAAGCACTACATACTACCAAATCAGGTCACAGTATCAATAAAGGGTGATTCAAAAATCTATACTTATTATAAGAGGTCTAATAACTCCATTGTGGTCAAAATCAGTTTCAACAATCAACAGTGTTGATTCTATTTTTTGAATCATGTGTTTGGTGTCACCTGGTGGACAAATGCTGTAATTGCAATAGGGTTTCACTGGAAGAGGAAGTGTCATCAGGGTTTTCTGTGACTGAGCTCACCTTCAGCATTGCCTGCTGGTCCTCGCTGTACTCGACCTGTGCGGTGGACAGGTTCAGGATGCCCCTCTCCACGGGGTCCTTGTCGTTGTGGTACATGAAGACGTAGGGACGCCGCACCACCACAAAGTACTTCACCCACGAGTTAGACCTGGGCTCCATGAAGTTCAGGTAGCCTTTCTTAGAAACCACCGACCTGCAATGTGAAAGCTCAGCATGAGGGCAACTTCATCCCTGCTTCCAGGTAAAACCACAGATTAAAACAACCCTTCAGTGAGAAGCCTCCAAGCCCGGGAGCCTGTTGCCATTGACCTACCTTATTTTATTCTAGCATTCACTGTGAATAGTGCAATTTGAAAAGTACTGTCAAATGTTTGCAACCGCTTACCCGGGTCTCATCTCCTCGATGTCAGGGACCAGGTTGAGGAACTCGTTCTTGCCGGCTCGGGCCAGGTAGGAGGTCTCCACGATGGGGACCATGGGTAAGTTCTCATAGTCTGGACAGGAAGGGCTGGTGGCTCTGGAGTTGGCTTCTGGAGTTCTAGAACACAGTACAGAACCAGCCTTAGAGCTCAGCTGACAAGAGGACAAGTGACAGTTCTAAGCAGGGAATGCAAACACAACTAAGAAGCGACATCGCAGAGGGACGAAGCCAGGAGTTAGTTCAGTCTTTCTTCATGGCTCTGTAAGGTTGTGGTTCTTATTGCCCATTAAAACAGTGTAAAACGTCAGTGCTAAACATTTGAATAAATACCCACTGTATTTCAAGAAGTGGAGCAGAGTCATGTAACAAACTGACTGATTGTGTTTTCCTGAGGGAGGGCAAGGCTGTTTTATGAACTAGACTGATAAGAATCGTGTTTCATCAGCAGCATTAACCCCAGTGCGATCCACAGCTCACAAATCGCTGTTCATTTCTAGGAGTCTGAAATGAAAGCATCAGTCGACCTACTTTTGGTCCATGGAGTTACATCTGGAGTCCGCCAGGGAGGGGCAGGTAGATGACGGGGTGAGGGTGGCACTGCTGAAGCTCGACACTGAAGGATCCCGTCCCATCGGAGAGATATCCGACAGCTGAAACCAACACAGCACCTCAGCAATCACTCACTGCACAGCCGCGAAATGCAAGCGGCAGACATTGCATGCGTCATACTGCGCTAAGACACACTACTATAAAGGGTGTGCTGTCGAGGTTATTGATCCACTATCCAAGGTAAATGACCTTTTTCCAGTTGTTTTACAAAGCAAGCCAAAATCATTAATAAAACAGCATATAAGCACTAAACTATATATATTGCATGCAAAACTGTAATGCCTACCTAATGTAAAATAAATGCTATAAATGTTTATTCACTCTGGATGACTATCCTGCATTTGTTGTTTCATAGAAAGCTTTTCTTACTTTGCAGTCACTGATGCTGTTGCAGACCTGGTTATATTCTCTGTTGAAGGTGTGGGTTAGGAGTCGCAGGCACTAAAACAGATTGCATATACATTAGGATATACATCAGCACAAGAAAGCTATAGTTCACATAAAACTTTTAAGAAGTTGTTTCCGTGTGAATGCGAGAGCGAACGCCTCTAGCTGGCAGGCTCGGGTACCTTGGTGGCGAGCTCTTTCTCACGCTCAACCAGGCTCTCGATGTCGGTCGAGTCGTAGCCGCTGCTCTCGCTGGGGGTGATGGCGCTCTCGAAGGTGGCATTGGAGATCTGGGAGGAGATGCTGGTGGAGGTGCTCAGGGTGCCGCTGCTCATGCTGGGGGAGATGGACTCGCTCAGGGACTTGGGGGCCGTCGTCTCGCCCAGCTTCTCACGCAGCAGCAGCAGGTGCCGGGTCTTTTCAACCTGACAGGGTGCGACAAGTACTGCGTCAGCACCTTAACAGCTATGCAACAGAGCCAGGTTTGTCTGTGTCAGCACCTTAACAGCTATGCAACAGAGGCAGACTCGTCTGCAGGTACGGTTATAATGCTTTTAGCTTGATCTCACCAACAGGGGGCAGATTCATATCATTGAGGCTCACTATTACATTTTAACAAAACACATCCTTCTACTGCATCGCCCAGAGTTGTACTGTCTGCATACTGATCTAAAACCCTGACAAGCTATGATAAATATAGTACATAAACCTGCTGGTCTCCAGAATATTACTGTTACCTTTCAAGTACTGACTGAACTCCCTAATAAAGTGTCACATGCTATTATTGTCCCCCGCTGCGGAAATAAATCACTAATCTTGTCAGTTTAAATCCCTTTACCTTTGGAACAGACATAACTAATTCCAGTCACAGTGTGTCTCCAGGTCTAAGGGACCTCTTCTCCTGTCCTGTCGAATATACAATCAGCCCTGATGGAGAGAGGCTGATGCACAACTACTGACTGCTCTGCATCTCAGATTGCTGGACCCCGGCAAGCTTTCTATTATCTCCTTATGATTGCCAATGTGTGCAAAATGAACGGATGGTGACACACACTTGAAGTCCAATTTCACAGCCTCATTTATGAGCGGAGTTTCAATTCAATGACGCTACTTCGGTTTAAATTATCATTGAGAATCAAAAGGTCTTGAAAGGTGAACAGTGCGACTTTAGAGAGACACATTCCATGCCCTCGTTTGTCATAAAATAGGGCTTATTTTACAACAGAATTACAACCTTTTTTATTTTTAATTATCTGCCAACATAATTCACATCAAAAACAAAATAAAAAGCCCCATTGGCCTGAAAAAAAATCAGTAGAACACAACAGGAAACAATTCTGACAGGACAAGTGCAAGAGTAGGAATCTCAAGGTGATGAACGTCACAAAGCCTTGGTTTCCATGGCGCCCACCTCATGCAGCAGGTCTAGTTTCTCAAGCTCCCATTGGTGCTCCAGAATGAGGCTGTCTCCGCGAGGTCTCCACCCAGCCAGGTTCTCCTCGCCCCTGACGTACGCCACCGATGTATCCAGGACCTTTCTCCTCCTCCTCTGCATACCTGGGACAGACAGCAATGCACTCATTGACCGCTAAGCAGATACCCCATTTTATACCATGGACATTAGAATGACTCCTAGCATCAAAGCAAAAATATCTGCACAGTGGTTTTTAAACAACCTGCTACCTGCTTAGCAATGATTGTATTCAGATCTAAATCCAGCAGACCTAAAACAGCTTGTAATGAAAATGCATGCCAAGATGCTGTATAATTTCTGCATGGCTTCAGTCCAGGTAAATGCAGATTATTATTTTTGAAATCAATCTAAGATAACTACTAGGCATTCCGGGTGTTACTATGGGCCTAAATTAGCCAAGAAAAAGGTTGGTAGCATGTTCTAGATTTTAAGTTCTCACAAGAAAACTTTTAACATATGAATGTGGAATTCAGCAAATGCAACTTTTCAACAATAAAATATGGTAGTTAAAATCATCTCTCTGAAATATTAAAACTATATTTAAAACTACTTACCTGGGCTACCTGTGTCTGCCATTTTACACAAGCTCAGCTCATGGATCCCAGTCACTCTGTTACTGTAGAAAATACATTTAAAAAACAAATCAACACACGGTAATACCGACGACCCTATGTACATCACAAGCCCAGCCATTTCCAAAGCTGTAGACGATGGGATTTACTTCAAACTGATTTTTTTTTAAAAACTGATTTGATAAACTTGTGCAAGATGTGTACCGTACCAGTCAGGTGACTTGGAGTAGCCTCTGCCAAACAGGCTCTTCAGAGAGCCAGGGGGGGAGATTTTAGCATCCCGAGAGTAGAACACCATACAGACGTCCTTCGTGATCACAGCCGGCTGGATGCAGTGGTCAAGCTATCACACAGAGAGAAGGGGAAAATGGTGTTATACTGTGCATAACATCTGATTTATAAAGCTTTTTCAAATGAAAGGAGAGATGAATAGAAAAGGGGTTCAGTGGTGAGGTTGATGACTGCTGCTTCTTGTGATGAATGCCGTTTTCAAAATGTTGTTCCAGCAAGGACTGTGTAGCGTGAAAACTGCATTGTCAAAGCTGTATACATTAATATGTAAAACTACGTGCCTAAAGGGGCTGGCTTTCTGATTCGCTTTCCCCTCAAACCTCGTTCAGAGTTTGAGAGGCACAGCAGCACTCACCTCGAGGTACGCAGACAGGGTCATGTAAATCTTCTCCCCGTACGGAGTCACGCGGTTCAGGAGAAGAGAGTTGTGTAGAGAGCTGTCCCACACTGCCTCAAATCGGTAGAAGGTCCTGAAATATACAGAGACATCACCTGGGTGACAGGGATACAAACCCATGGAAAAGAGCCACAATGATGACATCCCTGCATTTTAGCAATTTAACTACAAGCCACGTATAAAGCTTATAAAATGTGAGATTATTTGTTTGGTGCATTCTGTTCTATTGCTTTGTTAGGTAGGAGGCTGGAATCTTGCTTGCACACAGAATCCGTTTTATCTTTTCAGTTTTTAATAATAAACTAGATTAGATCAACAGATTCCTTTCTATCTGTACAGTTACTTTTACAAAATAATACTTTTAATATACTGCACTTTAACAATAACAACCTACCGATGCATATTTGTCAGCGAATAATTTATTTCTATTTGAAATTACTTTTTTTGTAATTTGCAAAAACCTCCAATAAAAACTTGGTAAAAGACTTTGTTTGCTATTAAAATGCTGTATATAAAATATAAATAAACCTTGAAATGAATCAAATGTCAGTCTCAGTAGGAAGAACCTAGTGATATTATTAACGTCATACTCATAGAACAGATTTAATGTCCCCACAATTCACTTGAACATGTGATAAAGATGCACGTCAATGTGCAATTCCGTTTACTACACTCAGCACAGCTACTCCATTATAAAATGGAAATTTGTACCAAAAGAAAATGGATGGGCTATAAAACTGACACATGTAGCAGCAAGTCCCTGACATACACTTTTTCTTTTTAGGTGAAATCAAAGATCTGTCAGGATTCTCTCTTTAGTATTTTCTGTTCTCAACAGTTCTTTATTTTGTTGTTGTTAGCGGTGTGAATGTAAGGTTTATCTAAGGGTGCCTGTGTCACATCAATGTGTCGCGCTCTGCTGACTGCTCATGTGTTACATCCGGTCTGGGACACAGCGAGGCTCCCATGGTGTCTCAATGAGTCACACCACCAACCAGCCTTGACAACAGTGACAGCACAGACTGCGGTCACGTGTATGAGCACCACAGCGTCTCTTTGAATAACACTGATTGAATTTAAAAATGCTCAGAAGCAGAGCAGAACTTAATTTTTTTATATATAGCCCCAAGGCTACAGCTCTCAAATCTTTTTTAATAGCTGTGATTCTCACTGTCACCTCAGATCATTTGGGGAGCTGTGTAGGGAATCCCAGTACTGAGTTCCCTCTGCTCTATTTGGCGCTAGACAGACAGACAGACAGGGTGACACAAAACGAACCCAGCTGAGCTACCCTCCCACGCCCTTCTCCAGTCTCAGGTCCACCGTAAGAGACAGAGTGATCTCTACAGCGCAGTCATTCACAGGTTGACAGACCAAGTAGACTGCATGACTTTCGTGTTTAGATTTAGCCTTGTTTAATTAAGACACTTGAGACTGGGTGTATTCTGGATCAAGGTTAGAATATCTCTAACAGTATCTCTTCAGTGTATCTCCATGTGAATAGGCAGGGCACCATTAGAACTATTTAAATGGGAGCGATATTTCGATCCACCACCCTTTAAAAGACTATACCCCCGTAGGACCTATTCACAAAACATCAAGGACTTTTTAAAGAAATGCTTTGTTAAGGACTGTTTTTTTTAATCCCATTTTTTTCAAAATACTAATTAACCTAAAGAGCAAATGTATGAACACTCTTAAAAAAAAAACAGTCCTCAAAACATTCCTTAAGTGAATACTGTATGGGGCCTATACAGTATATCTTAGTTTATAAGCGTGAAAAACATAATAAAAAAAAGACACAAAACTAATAATAAAATACAAAACTAACAGCATGTTAAAATATAGCACTAGAGGTGTCAAAGTGCTTTCTATTGAAAAAAGAACTTTATGAGCAGAATTAGCACACAAAAAGGTACCTAGGTATTTCCTTATCAAGACAAATCCTGTAAAACACAAGGAGGGTCCATTAGCAGCAGGAAAAGGAAGAAAAAAAAAGAAGAGAAAAATAAAACAGGCTTAAAGGAAATTAAAAGCAGAAATAAAACTGCAGACATTATTGCAATGCAAAATACATGATGAGGTAATGAGGCAGACAAGAAGAAATGATGACCCAGGATAATGGAACAAGCGACACACAAAGAAAAAAAGGACAAAAAACAGACAGCGTTCCATTGACATATGAAACAGATATTGGACAGGATCCGGTCTGAAGTCAATGCACCTGGTTTAGTTAAATCATTACAGTCAAACCTTGCTTGCAATCAGACCTCCCCCCTAGCACATGTGGACCTGGCCTGTAATGTATCTGTGCAGCCACCAGGTGTCACTGTTGCCCCCTCAAAAGTTGACCTTCAAATAAGCATTAGCTAGGTAGGTCTCTATGTGTCGCTTCAACAAAAGAAGAAAAAAATGTGCAAATTCATCTGGTTGCTCACGACTTTTATTAGCAACACCATGAACTATCAACTACTGTGCTGAACTGATGCAATCAAGACAGTTCCCATTATCTGACCACTTCCATTATCTCAGGCAAGGCCATCTCAGCTGTCATCAATAGATCTCATTCCCTTATAGCTTCTGTCCTCTGAGGAACAGAGCGCAACCACTACGGCAATTACACCTCCTGACTCAGTGAATGATGTCAGCATCTGTAAATGAGTCAGTAACATGATAATACTTTGAAAAGACATTTTATAAATATGAAATCGTAACACCTGACAATCTTTTCAATGCCAATGGCAGAGGCAGCCGAGATGAATGGTGCGATTTGCTGCTTTGCCGCACTTCAATAGCTTTATAAAGAAGAAAATCGGCTTAACAACATAGAGCAGGCTCAGGAAGAGATTGCAATTGTTACATTGTGTGGGCTGCTTGAGACTCCCAGCACATGAGATCTTTCTAGAGCCAACACCTGGGATACATACACCGCCCCCACCCCCCCATCTAAATTGTGCACTTGCTGTTAATAATCTTTGAATACAAAATAATATCCTGCACTCTCGTTGCTGATTGCCAAAGCTTTAATAGTCCACAGTAATTCTATTCATTAGTAGAATGGAAGTTTTCACATAGAAACTTGTCTTGTGTCAGCCCTTGTAGTCCTTTTCTTGCAGGAGCAGCAGAACTAGCTGGCCACACTTTGCTCCCCTTGCTGTTTCCTCCCCCACACACTGCTGCTGGGACCAGCTCCCTGCTGTGAGGGATCAGGATCCAGGAACCTGCCGTGGCTCCAAGCTCACCTCATCCCTTCAGCTGTCAGAGCTTAGACTGAACACACAGCCTTCCGAAGCAGCCCAGCAGCACACACCAGGTCTCCAGACCTCTCCTAGTCTTTAGCACACCAGGTTTCACAGACTCCGATTAGCACTACTTTAATTGTCTTCCACTTCAGGGATGGAGATAACACAATAACCACCTTGCTACAAACAGGTTATAATTCCGTCTACAACAAGTGTATTCTGTTGTTGGATTGTACATTTTGTTAAACTCATAAAAGCTACATTTCAGTCTTCCACCTTATGGACTGTAGTTTCCAGCAGTATTCAGCTGAAACGTTCAGAGAGAAAAGGGAGTCGGTGGATCCCAGGTGCATGTGATAGAAGCTGTTGGAACCTGCTGCAAGGTCAGAGCTGTCTCTGCTCCCCAGACAGACAGCAGTCTGGTACAGTGCAGAACTGGCAGGCAGTACTCTAATCTCAGCTGCTGAACAGTGGCGATTGCTAATACCACGTTTCCATCAGAACCATTCTACCAGCTTGTACACTTCGGTCTGATCTCGCTCCAGTATTAACTCTTACCTTAGCACCATTTGTTAACACATGCCGTCGGAAATCACGTTGGAACCTCACAAGACTCCTAGGTCCCAGTCTGAGGTAGTGTATATAAATATATGTAAAACATGTCTTTTTTTTTTTGGTCCTGTTCTCATGTATATTCAATAAAGGAGTTCCGTTTTGAAATATGTAACTCAATCTCGCATTCTTTAGCTCGACAAAAATAATTCAGGACTGAAAGGGTTAAAAAATTTGCAGGTTTGGTCACAATCAAATGGATTAAGATTCCTACCAGCCAGCAATCCTAACCTGAGCTGACAAAGGGTCCAAATTCAACTCTGTTCGATTTCATTTCAACACTGATGTTACGAAACAGAACTGATTTTAAATCCTTTTCAAAATTAGTCCAGGTGGCAGATGGAAACATAAGATTAATGTAGTTCAAGCCCAAATCAGAGAACAGACCTGTAAAGGATGTGACACTGTAATGACAGCCACAGCAGGGTCAGGGAGAGATAGAAAGTAATGCATTGAAAAAAAAAATAAATTAAAGATCAGTCCCAATCTGAAGCATTAAAAACCTTATCCTTCAGGCCTCTTTCTAACAAGGTGTAAAAACGTACATTAAACTTGGATTACTTCATTGCTTTGACTGATTTCCGTAGTAATGGAGAAGTAGTTTTCAAATCCTGCTTTAAGTCCCCTCACACGTACCTGTTGGAATTGTGTGAAGACTTGATGTTCTTTGCTGAGATTATATTCAGAGACAAAACAGCATCTGCAGCAGTGTCATCAACCGTCGGTTTATTTCTGATGCGACCTTTTAATAATGAAAATAAAATAATAAACACGAATTCCATGAGAAAATAAGAAATGCCAAAGATGATAAACAGCATTGAATCTTTGTTACAGAACACGGCTTCTGTTGGTCAGAATTTTCACCAAATTTAAAATATACTTGAAATACTGTACAAGTGCTTAGCTTTAATCTGAAACTATGGCAAAAAATATACCATCACCTGACAGAAATAACTAGTTTTGCTTCATAAAGTCGAATGAACCCTAAAGATGCACTTATTCTCCTCTGTATTTTTATTTATTTATTTTTTTAACTCTTTGACTCTACTACAGTCTGCACTGTTTATTACAATATATTTTTATGACGATCAATTGTCTCTCTGTATTTACCTATTTTCATTTTAGTGTTCTAGATGCTAATAAAGGTTGTAGAGGAGCTTCAGCACTCACCTACAACCAGCTCTCGCACATCCTTCCAGTGCAGCTCACTGCCTTTCTCGTGGATGATGGTGACTGTGATTCTGCGCTGAATACCCTGAGGAACACAAGGGATTGCAATCCTCACTTTCAAGTCAGGTATTCAAATCGATGGCACCATTATTACACAACGGATAGGAATTCACAAAAAGAATACAGCATTCTCTCTCTCCAATACTGTAATGTACAGTTTATACAAAATTGCACCACTCAAACAAATGCATGTAAATGTGCACATTTTAAAACAGTCAGTCTCTCAGATGATGTCATTCTTCATTTCCAATGTTTCCAATGAGAGATGCAAGCTTGGAACATAATCTCCCTGCTCTACTATATAAAGAAAATCTACAGCTGCTGATTGCTGAAATGCATTAAAAAAAACACATCAGTCTCTCTGAAGAATTTCATGCTTCGTGCACACTTTTCCAATGAGAGACTTAGAGATACAACCCTGAAAAAAGAAGCCCTTTTGCTACAGGTAATAAGAATATTAATTTAAAAAAAAAACATTTCAGCAGCTCTTTGCTCAAATGCTTTAAAAACGTCTTTAAAATAGTCATACCTGATGAAGCAGGTAAGTGCCGTGACAGGGGAGGCCTCCCGTGTGATCCACGACTGCAGGGATATACCTGCAGAAACAGAATAGGAATCAGTCAGGGTCTCAACCGGAGTTAGAAAAGGACACAGCTGGACCAGTACCAGTAGGATACAATACTGTATAAAATCACTACCTTAAAAGGGTTGGTTTGTTGTACAATGAACACTTTTACTTTTTGTCACATATGTATAAAATGAATGCTGTCTGATTTCTTATAAAAGAGGCAGTGAATATAAAAGGGTGCACATTGCACCCCATATAAATGTGCCAGTGTGGCTCTGGGTGTGTAATACGAAACTTTCCAAAAGCAAACGGGTTTGATGCCAACTCGGGATCGAAAGATCTGGGAAGCCATGCAACAGAATCCCAATGATCTCCATTAACTTTCTAAAGCAAACTGCCTCCCACGGTTTAAAACCACAAATTTAAAAGAGCTTAGAATCTGATTGGCTGGCAGTCGTCTAGCTGGGCCAAGGAAGGGAATGAACTGCCTTCTCGTCCAAAAGGCACTGCTTCAAGGGCAGGATGGATGACTTTACAATGCAGGGCTGCCAATACAGTACCTATCATTAGCTCAAAAGTCATCCAAATAAATAAAAATAACTGGCATCCTAACTTTAGAAGTATAAAGTTATAGTCTTTGTCAGTGGTGCAGAGTAATGTAAATGAAACGCTGGTAATCTGAGAAGAGATGGCACTGAAACACCTGCATCCAGCCAACAAGGGCTGGCAGGAGAACCAATTGGATCCATTAGAGGTGCATCCTTTCCAATGTGGCCAAGAGTGTGAATACCTTATGCAGCAGGCCATCAGAATGCAATTACGTATGGTCTTAAATTGTACCAATGTAAAATGCAGTCTAAAATGTTCAGCAATAATAAAGTAGGGTTTGCACACATTGGATTGCAATTGTTATTCACATTTTCATTTCAGCAGGTTGATTTTGTCTCCTTTAATTATCCAACTTCTGTTGGCACAAAGGAGTGTGCAGAAAATGGCACTTACAAAATATAATTATTATAACTTGCTTTTACTGTATTTGACCACACAGTGGCACTGTGCCCCAAATAGAAATCCTATTTTATTTAAAGGTTAACAACAACGCAGTGTCCCAGCCACACTCATGCACAATAATAGAATATTTCTCAACTGTATGGGTCAACTTTAAATGGTGTTTAATATACTGTTCTATATTTTGCATAATAAAAGGACTCCACTTACTCCCCAGTGGGTTCCAGTTCACTGATCTCAAACCAGACCAGTAGGTCATACTTGCTGACACATTGTCCCAGATTGGGCTTGCTTATGGCGTTTAGTTTAGTAGCTGGAACTGCAAAGAAGTTGAACAAAATACATTTCTACATTATTAAACATGTTCACCTTTTTCAACGGTGCAATTTATCTGCCCCCATATTTACGGTATTAGAAAAGACAATTGTAATATTAAAACATTACATGTATATACAGTATATATGGGAAAAACACACATCTTACAAAAATGGAAATCTAAATAATTCATTTTCTTGCCTACCAATTCCCATTTAGTACATCTAATGGTGAGAGGATGGAAATACGAATCCTGTTGCACAGCAGTATCGTCCATTCCAGGTTTTACTATGAGCTTGATTAGCCACAGTGTATAGGTGTGTCTTATTAAACTCATAGTAAAATCAGGGATGGATCAAGCTGCTATGCAATGGGAGACTTATGTCCATCCCTGTGGTGGTACTAATAGGTGAAATTCGAAGAACCAAAAACTCACACACACAGACACCGGTGACAAAAACAAACAGAAGGGAAAAAAAGCTAAAAAAAAACAGGAGATTAATGGAATGAAAAATTCCATTAGACCATGGCAAATTTTTAATTTACATATACATTATTGATATATATAAATAAAACACACAACTAAAAACTGAAGGTACTATGATAGTAGCAACGCAACAGGAATTCTACGTTTATTCTGCTAGATCTCGTCACAGACACAGAGAAAATCAATAGTGGTACTAATGTGTCTAGATGAGGTCCGGTCCCTAAAAATTGATCTACCTCCAAAGTTTACTACTTCATGATAAAAAAAAAAAAAAGGAGATTAGTTTTTTTTTCTCCTGATATTTTAGGTTTCAAAATATATCACGTCCTATTTTTGTTGTGAGCTAACCTGTGTTAGCAACCAGCTGAACAAACTGTAATTTAGAAACATAATAAAGTGAAAATTCTCTTATCAATATCCCATTTTTGCCTTAAGCTATACTTCCATACACACCTATTACACAGAAAATCGAGTTTACAATTCTTCAACCAGAATGTATTAATATTTATTTAGCTGGTAACAATGAAAAATTATCACAGGGGAACAAAGACAACTGGGAATAAGAGAAACGCTCAGCTAAACCTAATCTGAGCCTTTATTATATGAGAGGAAAACAGCCCTGCAGCACACACACAGGCACACAATACAGCACTACACCATTTATTAGTTTGCCATGGGTGTGACTAGGTTACAAACCATCGTGTTTGGGTACTGTGAGAACCAGACAATGCATAACAGGCAGGAATGGAAACTTTGAGAGCTGATCAGCCCTGTCTTCGAAACTAGCGACCGCGGTAGAGGCTAGAGCATTGGCGTTTTCTGATACAGTGTCCAGCACCTGCCCGCTTACATAACCGGACACAAGGTATTTAATCAACTCAATCTTTCTGGCATGGTCTGAAATGAAATTAAGGGAGAAGGGGGAGGTGAGGGTGTGACGATGGAACAGCGATAGGGAGCGGATCGGAAATTGGGAAAAAGATTCAAACATGAAAACCGGAGAGAGGGGAAGAAAGAAAAATAAAGATAAGATATCACATGCAAAATGAGCTGCCACACTGCAAACAACAAATTGGTGATCAATAAAACAAGCTCTTTCAAGAAAAACTAGAACAGACTGTCATTCCCCATCTTTGTTAATTCTCTGGTGTGGAATAAACAATTCAAATTGGAGAATATAATGAACCCCCTGGGCCGCCTCAGCCCTGCTACCCAGGCACCTGGGTAACACTGGGGGCAGGTACAGAAATCAATGGAACTCAGTCAAGGAACAAGGAAATCGCTGGAATCAGAAACAACAATGTTACAAAGGATTCTTACCTGGTTTAGACAGCGGCATGGGTGGAGGGAAAGATTTGCGAGAGGGTTGTAGAAGGCTGTAAGACAAACCGCTAAAAAATGAGTATGCGTACAATGGATTAGAAAAATCAATGTTGCAGTCAGTCGATTATTTATTTATTTTTGCTTTAAAAAGGCCACAGTGGATGCAACCTAAATCGCTGAGGGGGGTTCGTGAAGATGCTATTTATTTAGACAAAAAGCAGCATCCAGCTTTACACACTCCTACTTCAAAAATAAAATAAATCAAATTAAAAAAAGAGAGTTACCTGTCCAGCCCCTGCAGATGTAGAGGATGCTGCTGGTAGTGTCCAAACACCTCAAACACAATGGGCTTGGTCTTTATATACTCAATGAAAGACTCCGTCACCTCAACAGCAACCTGAAAGTCAAGGTTTTAACTGCTGTTATTATCACTGAAAAAAAAGCATCCAAGCAGAACCATACATCTCTTGATCTGCCCCTCTGACTAGGCACTGGACTTCCCTGACCTGTGCACCGCGTTACTGGATCCTCAGCTAATGCACTATCCTTGCACTACTATTACGTCACTGTAACTTGCTGCATCCTGGTTCATATTGTATTTGAGTAGTATTTGCATTTACTGTAAACTATACTGTATTAAATATTAAGCTTGCATTGCAACGCCTGTTAGGTCGCCTTGCATAAAAGGCGTCTGCCAAATATTATTATTATTAATAATTACAGTAATTAGAATTCTATTACCATTAACACAATGGATTTGGAACAGCTATTGAAAAGTGTTTGACACAGCAGTACACAGTCAGGTTCTGATATGCTTAGAGCTACTGCTTCACGTCGAGGATCACCCCTTCCTATCTTCCCATGTGAACTGGAAAAGCACTCACGTTCTGCACATGGAAGAACCCCAGAGGAGCCCCTCGCCCAGTGTTTTTTAAAGGTTCAGTGGAAAACGCTTCATCGTGACGGTGCAGGAAGCTGGAATTCAACATTCACAGTGAGTAACCATTTTGTCATGCAACACGTTCCCTTTTTTCAGGTTGCACGTACTGTACTTGCCCCAGTGACTTATAACCTAATAATGAGCTAAGCCTCATGCCCGTGCTATCCTAAAATCTACAGTAACAATTTCTGTACAACAATGTCTTCGTTGAAGCTGCAGTATCACACTTCTGAACATGCTGAATTGGTCATTTATATGCTGTAGTTTGATTAAAATATATACCTGCAATGTATTCTTAAATAAAACAAGGCTAGGTTTGAACCCGGGAGCGCACGGCTCCCTGTTCCCAACACTGGGGTGTCAGACAGACAGTCTGTCAAACACGAAGTATCAGTGACAGCACAGTGACACCAGCTGAGGTAAGAGACAGAGCATGACTGACAGCCAGCCTGATTTCACCTGTCAACCCACAGCATGACACAGATAAACAAATTCTGCACAGTTTACAGGGAAGTCTAAAAGGGTCAGCGTGTATTTGCACAACAATGCCAATACACCTGGAACACTGTATTCAAGTGCTGCTTAACTTGAAATATATCCTTTTAATGACATGTGCTGCAGTTTAGTTGTTCTGCTGCTACTGCTGCTGCTGCTGCTGCTGTCTATCACTCACTTGAACTGGCAGAAGATGTCTGCGTACTCCGGGAGAATCCCGATGGCCTGCAGGACGGTCACTCGGAAGGTGAAGATGCTTCCGACCACCAGCTGGTTCGCCAGCTCCTCCGTCAGACCTTCAATGGACAGCTTGGTGTCCCTCATGTTACCCTTCAGATCTAGGAGAAGCAGAGCGGAGCTGGTTAAACATGTGCAAGCAAGACCTTCATTCAGTTTCATGTAGCCACAGACCTGCTGGCTCTATCTCCTCTATTTAAATACCCTTAAAGCTGATATTAGTACACGAGGAAGTGCAATAAGAGCCAAATGGTGAACTGCCTCTGTCCCATAAGTTCAAATAGGTAGTCCTCATGTCATGGACCTCAATATACTTGAATCATTGTGACTTTCATAAAACAAAAAAATGCATACTGATAGAAGTCAGCCTTATATATGGATGACATACCTGTCAACTACTAAAGGGATTTAGAGATCTGTGTTGGGCTATACTGCTTACTAATAAAGGGCTTTACAGAAATGTTTATAGCGATACAGAAAGAACAAACCTCCTTTTTCAAGCAGAGTGCTTATAACATAAGTGGTAATAGGGTATCATTGACAGCATGCTATTCATTTCTAGTATCTTTGGTATGTAATCCTCACCCAGTTCATTTATCCTGTTGTGCTCTTCTGAAGGGGTTACGACCTCTGAACTCTGACCCTGCCCTTCCACATATCTCAGCTCCTCAAGGGATAGCCCTGACTGGGTCAGTGCCACAGAGGAGAAGTCACTCTGATACAGAAGGAAGGACAAAAAGGTTAACGTACACTTAAATGGAATATTAAAAGAAATGGAATATTGTCCTATGGTATTTTAACAGTCAACAGGAGAAATTTGCTAGAAGTGCTGAATCTAAAATGTATGAAACCCAGAATTATTTCTCTCTCATTGAATGCTCCAGGTGCAATAAAAATTTTTTTTTTTTAAAAATCTGTCAAAACCTCTAACTTTAGCCCTAAACCAGCGGGGCTTCTGCAGAAAAAGGAAGCCAGATTGCTAGTGGCAAAATCCTGTTTGCATTGATCTTAAGCCTCTGAGACTCGGGGTGTATAAAGAGACTGCAACAGAAGCTATGCTCTGCAGGTAATAGAGCCTAGTTCAAACACAACCTATTGACAGTTACTTACAGTTTGGAAGTATTCATCATCAAAAGAAATTTTTGCAGTTCCCGACTGTCGTATTCCTGAACCATAGTCTGGAGCCTCTTCGTCAGCTGAAGGAAAAGGACGGGATTTACTCTTTTGATTCGTTTTTTTTGCTCTTTATATCATCTAAAATGTTCTTGGATATGCTTTAGAGATTACATGGGTATCATTTATATATATATATATATATACTGAAGCACTAAAGAAACACTCAGGTCTAATGGATTTAATCAAATATTTTAAACATAGATATCAAACAAAATCACAGAAAATGTGAACAAAAACACAGATCAAAGAATCATACGTCTTCAGTATGAAACGTGACACACTGTCAAAATGAAAACATTACTAAGTTAGTATCCCTGAGCACTCACACAATCCTGGAAGCGTATTTTTCGCTGTTCTTGTGTTAATGGCTATTTATACAAATTCTTAATCAACTCATTTTGACAATTTTAACTCAACTCATACCAAACACTGATGTTTTTATGAAATCGCATGACTTGAGCTCAGTATTTTGTTGTCCCAAGGAACAATACTTCTCAAACAATCAACAAACTTATCTGCTCACTATTTAAAATGTAAATAATATTATGTATGTGTCCAATGAGCTATTGATGTAAAACTTAGACTGTTGTGTTTTCATTGTGCATCACTATATATATATATATATATATATATATATATATATATATATATATATATATATATATATATATATATATTCAGAGAAGGTTGAACTGCAGTGTACAAAAATGAAGGTTGATAATTTAATTTTTTTTAGTATTTTTTCTTCTTATCAACCTATATATATGAAAACTTGTGACTGTGCAGAACCTTCTCACTGTCACCTGCTTATTAACTTGTGTCGCACTACAATCTGGAATTATTATTCTGCATTTGTTTAACTCTTAGCTTGAAAACTCTTAAAATTGTACCCCACTACCACGTGAATAACAGCTGCAGCTCTCACAGTCCTTTTAAATCTTAGACGTCCAAATATCCAGGGAGTCTAGGCTCTTCTCACAGTCTTTTTAAATCTTGTTTCCTCATGGGAAGAACACAATCCAGACTGATCAAGTTCCAAGCATATACAGTAGATGTCCAAATATCCAGGGAGTCTAGGCTCTTGCCAAGTGCTACTCAGAAGCACTGTACATGCAATGGAACTGATGATTATAAATATGAGTCTGAAGGTATCGAGTTCACTGGCAGTATAGTGACAGAGCTCCTGTCCCTACCCATTCATGGTCAGCCACTCTTACCTGCAATGGCTTGGACCCCGACACGCAGGAATCCTCGAACCTCCCCTTTCTCACTCACAATAGCCACTCTGTGGACGAGGGGCACTGGGTACAGGAGGTTACTGAGATACACAAAGGCTCTGCAGAACGGAGACAGAGAGGGTATCACACCTGTCAGTCAGTGTGGGAGAGGAAATACCTATCCAGTGTGCTCCTGATGCGTGCACTTGAGAAGCTGCTTCTACTGCATTCACTGCACCAGGTTTGAAATGTATAAAGCATTTTAATATTTATAAAGCATTTTAATATGAAACCTTTCAGTTTTTTGGGGGGCTATAGCCTTAATTGCTGAATTGCTAACTGCACAGTATACCATAGTTCAGTGACAGGTACTGCAATACAACTTTATAACCCAGAGTCCACAATGCTGTTGTGAGCTCAGGGGTCTTTGTAAAGGTCAGGTGTCACATTGTCTATGTAACAGTCTGGCTCCAGGGGAATAGCAGAATAAAACACGGATTCGTCCGTCATCCACACTACAAATGACTTTTACAATAGCGTTTGCTCAGTGAGGTCATGAGTATTGATTGTACAGTATTTCTGGAGCCTGTTCTTATAATAATGGCTGTAATATATCAGGCTTGTCAGTTTGTTTTAAACTGTGCTACAGTACCTGGCAATGGGTACACTTTAGTTTGAGCTATGGTAAGGCAAAAGGTTATCACATGAGGCATAGATGGTATTGACCTTTTAAGAAAAAAAAAAAAGAATAATCCTTAAAAACTATGATTTCTGTATTGGTCAGGAGTCTGTAGTTTGTGTGAACCAAAATAAGGACAGATCTGAAACTGCAAATGAAAAAAATATATATCTTTAGGTTGCTTCAAATAAAATGTGCTGGGAATTTATATTAAAAAACCAAAATAAAACAGGTAACATAAATGCTGAAATAAAATACTCAAATGTTAAAAGGACCAGAAAAAAATGTTAACTGCACAAAAAAAAAATACACAGCAAATTAAAACATATACAATGTTAAAAAAAAATGGATAATTGAGCCTTTTCAGTCTGCTTGAAGCTAATAAGCACAACTAAATAATAGGAGTAGCACTAGAATGGCATAAAGAAAAACTACTGCTGACCACACTGCAACAAAAAAATAAAATAAAACCGATTCTCAGTTGATGTCAGTATGAAAATATATAACTAGCATATTGACAAAGCAGGAATAAAGGTTTCATTATGTCCAGCAGGTTCTTTTAGTCTGTGTCACCCAGTGAAAGGCACGTGAAGAACACAATGACTATTCAGCTACTGACAGCTGTACTCTCACTGCGCCAAGTCTCCATTTAAATAGAAATGCCACGGCCCTTCACGTACTTTAAATATCCTGCCAATTTAACGAAGCCACAATGACGCTGCTTCCCTTCCGTCAGAAACGTTCAGGCGTGATTTGCTTTAACTGTGCTTTTGGTTTTGTGCTTCGCTTAAAACAAAACAGACTGAAGAGGGTCTAAACAATATTAGCGGTAAGATTGGTGAGGTAAAAATGGCATGTTCACAAGCAAAATAAATAATAAAAAAACTAAACAGATAATAATGACAAATGCTGTGTTACAACACAAATAACAGATGACTGTTACATCAAATTCCAGTTTTTTTGTTTCATTTTATCCACATTGATAAAATCAAATATACAAAGAAAAAAAAAAAAAGAAATAAAAAAGGAGCCACAGCATGCCTTAGGAGTAAGATGGCTGAAGGGACGAGCTCTTTCCACTACCTTAACTAGCCTGCAGATATAAATCCATATCTTTACAATGACAAAGCAGGGTGACAGAAACCCAATTCACACGAGGGTCACAAGGTCTGGGAGGAAGCTTCTCAGTTACACCGCTTCGTTTAGTGTAATGCGCGTATGTCTGCATGTTTGAGACGGCTGTTTCAAATTACCCATTAAATATCATTGTCCTCATTCGAGGGCAGGCTACGTTGTGATTTTTTGCAGCATTTTTATCCGGCATCTACCAGTTATTTACATTTTCTCTTTAACTTTATTGTTATGCTAACTTGCCCTAGTTTTGTTAAGTCTGAATGTAACTTAATTCTGCAAATACAGCCCTTCAGATGCTTTTATGACACCTCAATATAAAATAACAAACTCAAGCCTAAAAAGATCAATTTCTTGGTGTTTTCCTCCCCACAGTGATGATAAAGTGGCTCCATTTTCTATATGTTGAGCTTCGGAGCAGGCGTGAAATTTCACTGATCTGATTACTGGCACACTTGACAGTCCTCAAAATAGGACGCAGCAGTTTGTAGCCAAAATGAAGGATTTCATTTTTTTTTCTGTGAAAAAATATTAATTTAGAATGTATCAAATGACAAATAAAGCTTGTGTTTAGATGAATAATGTTTTTTTTTTTTTTTAGGGTTATCCACCAGCAGAACTAAGAATATTCTTACAGCAGATCATATCTCACTTTTATATACTGTACATTATTGCAATGAATGAAGAAATTCTGCCAGTTATATGCCAAGCATGTAATTCACAAGAACTTTCACTGTGGATTTAATTTTCTACACCATAAGGTCAAACAATTACCGTAAATACATGATTTGTGCTCCACAATTTTGTAAAGCTGTACTTGTAACTTTTGATAATTGGGATCTAGTTATACATGAGGCTTATTGCAAGGCAGAGGCTCCAGGTACTAAACAATTCTGCATGTGTTGTAGGTTCATATGTATTAGAAATAATCGTTTGGGTTATTTTGTTCACAGGCGAGCTTCCTGGTACACATTTTACATGTACTTTTTTTTTTTTTTTTAAACTTACAATAAAATCCAATTTTAAAAGGATTTTCACCCACACTATAACAGGTTAAGTTAGTATAGGTCACAACAGCCTTGAAGCGTTGTTGTCGAGGCTCCTCAACCCAGTCGCTTTTGACCATGAAATGAAGAAACTGCTCTAGTCTAAGCACCCACACCAACTGTGACCGAAAACATTTGATATACTGTATAGAGATGCATCCGTATTTAAAAGATTGATCACCTGTGATGATGACACCAATGCAAATAGAAATATTAACCATCACATGCATGCAGACAAGCCAGATGCCGTAGACCATGTAATCTGCGTGGTAGGAAAGAGCTAGCCCCTTTCTGCATCAACCCCCCCCTGATTGGACCTCACCAACCTTCCCACTAAAATGAACCAGGGAGACCGGTCGTAAAACGGGTCCTGGCCATCACTGAAGATGTCTGATCCCTCTTCAGTCCCCGCGTCCGAGCCCGTGTCGTCCACAAAGGCCTCGTCGTCAAAGTCGTCCATTTCGTCCTGCTGCTCGTCGGCCAACTCGGTGATGTCCGAGTCGGCCGTGGAGAAGGTGGGAGACGGGGTGCGGTCTGCGAGTCGCTCGTTCACACAGCCGTGGAAAATAGGGGAGCTGAAGCGCAGTCATGGGCAAGGGAGGGGGGGGGAGTAAGAATCAAGACAGTTACAAAGGTGCACCACCATACATCAAAGCACGCTCCGGGAAACAAAACCCCTGCCTTCGAGGAGGATGCAGGGAGAGAGAGTCACGTGGATTTATATTTTAAGAGACTGCTCTCTAAGAGGAACTTTATTTAGCTTCAGCTTTTTTTAAACTCTATTTGAGCTGATCCTATGAAAAACATGGCTGTACTTCTTGGTTTATATACTGCAATGTATATTTGTATGTATCAAACTGATAATCCGCAATGCCAAACAGGGTCTTGACTGCTCATTTATCTTGGCAATACACTATATATTCACTCCCTGTGCAGCACGTATTAGGCGTGAAACGGAAGTGTGGTGCAGGATAAATCAGATTCGCCAAAGCGAAAAGTCCGGAAAACTATCTATTGCAAAATAAAAAGGTAACCAGTGGAATGTGTTATCTGGCAAACAATGACAGCTGGAATAACACGCATGTCAAAGAGTCATTGATGTTTCCATAAGAGAACAATCAACAGCCTCACATTCCAGAAAGCACTGTGTTAGGTCTGTGAATTCCCAGGTTATAATGCCATGATGTTTGTTCAGCTGACGCATCAGTAAAGAACATGAATATCCTTTGTGATCTCTCACAACCCTGATTCACTAATGTACTGTAGGTGTTTAAAATCCCACACAGCGTCATTATGCATTAATGCATTCATAAAAACGTCCCCGTGGTCAACATTACATGCAATTTGGTAATAACTTGCGTCTCGTGGTTCTGTTCGCTGCTGAGGATTGTCATGCTAGAGTGAGGTGACAGATAGAGAACGCTCTAGCAGAGAGGGAATTCAAAGCTTAAAAAGTTGCCAAAGGACACAATTATATTAAATGGGTTCTCCTGTGAAGCAAAATGCCTCAAAAACAGCTGAAGTAAAGTGCTTTCAAAAACAAATGTACATTTACATCAAACACATGAAAGTTGTTATCGGGTGCAGTCATTTATGAGGGATACAGTAAATTAGTAAATTTTGCATTAAAAAAAATATATAAAAAAAATAAATAGTATAACACACACACACACACACACACACACAACAGGGGTAACAACAAAAAATGGTTCCAGTTGCTTTGAAAACAAAAACAGGCAGAAAGTGAAATTACTTTGAAATATTTGGCGCCTCAATAAGGAAGCAGGTGGAAAAGCGAATTGAAACCTGCCAACCAACCCACCTTCCCACAAGCTTGAACCAGTGGAAGCGGTCGTAGAAGGGGTCGTTCCCGGTCAGCACATTGTCATTGTCTTCATGAATGGAGGACGCCATTTCACCAGCTCTGTCATACATCTCACGCATCTGATCCAGCCTTTGCCTGAAGAGCACATACACAAACTGTTACTGAATACCAATATGTCAAGTATCAAAAACGTTACTGAGCCGGGACTCAGAAGCATTGGCCATATTCCCATCTTAAAACAGCAGAAGTCTTTGGGCACTTACTTGAGTTTCTCCAGGGACCAGTAATGGGTGGCTCCGTTCTTGAGGTCCTGCACCTCCACGGCCACCACGGTCCTGGGGAAGGGGCGAGGGTTCCGGTCCTTCTCTGCCTCTGTGGGGAGCAGCTCGGGGGGCAGTGGGGAGTACAGCGTGTCTGTGAGCAGCACGAACTGGAACTGCACCTGCGGCACAAGCATGAGCGCATCGATAAAACACCCTTTCTTCTTCTTCTTCTCAGTCCTGGTGCACACAGGTCTGCGAGAAGCCGTTTACAATAGAAATATACAGGAGGAATAGCTGCTTACCCTCTTCTTCAGTTCCACGCTGATGGCATTGGCCTCTTTGAGGTACACAGCGTTGCCCCACAGCTGGTCTCGGAGCGATGTGAACTGGTGATACTTCCACTTTCGGAATGCCCACTGCGCCGTCTCAAACTCATGCTGGGTCCAGGGTACTAAACAAGCGCAAAGACATCAAACAGGTGTCAGAATAATTTCATGCCATAATGCAGAATGCAGTAGCTCTGCAGAGGAGTAAACCTTAGTTTAAAGCACATGCAATATAAAGACTGTCAAAAGGACAGAAACATGCATGTATTTTCAATGCTTATAAGCCTTTAATATGTATAAGCATGATAAAATTTAGAGGGTTTTCACCATGCTTTACCACTGACAGTATTCATATCATATTATATATATATATATATATATATATATATATATATATGAATGATTGAGAGAGAGAGAGAGAGAGAGAGAGAGAGAGAGAGAGAGAGAGAGAGAGAGAGAGAGAGAGAGAGAGAGAGCGCAGTTGTTGTATAGCTACAGTATACATGATGAAGACACACGTGTGTTGAAACGCGTCACGTTTTTAAGTAAGAAGACTTTGCTGCACAACATCAGTGGTCATGTCTTAAAGAATACAGAAGAGTGTGACCAGTCCCATCTCCAAATATCAACAATCAAGCATGGTATGCATGGTTGGCTTAGTAGGAAATATTTTATGACCTTGTACAGACGATTCTTTAATATACAAAGCGTCTTTAAATATAAAGCATTGATGTGCATGAATGCCTTCATGACTATATAGTGTTGAACCCACCTTCCTCCTCTTCCTCTTCCTCCTCAGTGGTCTCAGCAGCTATCGAGCGAGTCTCCACCTGCTTCTGCAGCTCCTGCAGCTTGCTCTCGTACACCTGTCAATGACAGAGTGGAAACATGTAGAAGACAGACGAAGAAGAGATGGAGGGTTTCAGAGAAGAGGAAAGACAGCGCTGTTGGAAAAACAGGGACTGTTAAAAGGAAACACACTGTATTATGACCTTTAAAAAAAAAAAAGTTAACAAAATGTATATGATTACATACTGTAGCCATTATAAAAAACATGTGGATTGCTGTGCAAGACTGTATTTGAAAAACAGTCCCTGCTGATGTAGAATGATTCTCCTGTTTGTAACCCAGTGATGCCAAAGTATTTTTGTATGGAGAAAAAGACCCTTCCCTAATGGTGTCCATGTAAAGCAGTTAACACTTTTACAGTACCTGTAGGTGTTCGCTGCAAGTCCTTTCGAACCTTAATGCCCACCAGTTAGTGCCAGCAAGTTATGTTCCACTTTATTACCACCCTGTGAATTCTTAAGAGTACCATCGCCCCCACTTTCTGGGAGCTGCTCTCATGTTGCATCTTCTTGGCTGTGAAGCTCAAGAGTCTCCAAATCACATTTACAATTGCTGGGGCCATGGACTCCTGTCTGATTTACTTCAGCCTGGTTACACCAGTGTTAGGGTCTATAACCATGCACGGTCACTGAGACTATTGAGTCGCTCGGCAGTGAATTCAGTATCTGAAAGCCTGAAGGAAGGATGAGACATACATGACTTAATCAGATTGAATTAAAGCCGGTTGGATCACTCTCTTACCCACATGTAAGGTTTTGAGTTGTCTTTGTCAAAACAGCTTAGTCTTCGACTGTGGAGCCCCCACAGAAAAGGGGGGAGCATGAAATAGACTCACGTGGATCAGCTTGACCTACATTTCACATTCCCTGCAGCACGTCCACCTGTTTGACCTGATCTAATCCGAAAGATAATGAGTTTTCCAAGTGGCATAAATGATTTCCTCAGGTAGTAACCTCAGGTTAAATAGAATTGTATATCACAACTGCCGCTATGGCCAAAGATTTTGCATCACCTAGAGTTTTAGGATTGAGACAGAATTAAATAAATAAATAAAATGAACATAATTTAGATCTTTTGTTTAACATCATGTCATCAAAACGAAACTATAAAATGATATTCCATAATAGTAGTACAGTATTTCATGTTAGATTTAAGTATATGGAAAACTACAAAGCAGTATGTAATTCAATATGTTAACACAACATTATTCAGCAGGTTTCAGTCAACTTTATGAAGCAAAATCTGTTAATTCAATGGGGTGCTTCAAAACTTTTGACCATAGCTGTACCCAGTAACGTGGGTCTGGAGGCTTTGGGTAAAATAACCTTCTAGATGTACGTTGGAGGCCTGTGTGCAGAACACGCTCTCATGTTCTTGTAATGAACTGCAATGGTACACAATACTGAATAGAAGTGAAAAGTGTTAAAACCCTGAATTTACCAGCATCACAAGTGCTGAGATTAAGCCATGCCCCATCAGTACTACAATGTCTAGATCAGGGGTCTGAATTCCAATCCTGGAGGGTCATTCCATCCCCGTTTTAACAGATAATACACAGAATTGGATGGAGTTTAAGATGGCTCAATTAAACAATGAAAACATGGTTGGTACAAAGACCTGGGCTGGAAGAGATAACTGCTAGACTGCTTCTCTTATTTCTTATAGGCCTAGATTCTCAAAGCTACTCCAAGTCCATCAGCTTTATTTTTGTTTGAAGCGGTGAAAAAAAACAACAATACAATTTGAAAACACATATGAAAGAACTTCTACTCACAAGCCCCTCAATTCAATATGTGAGCTTTTTTCTTTCTGGTTTGTTAACCACTTTTTGTTTGTTTGTTTGTTTGTTTTTTGCAAATGACAATTTGGAGTAAATGGCCTTTGAGAATCTAGCCAATAGTACAGCATGTTACTGAAAAATTGGGAGTGCAGCGTCACTTCAGAAAAGGGACAGCAAATGCCTTTAGTTCAGAAGATACTCACCAGCTGAACGGGTCTTAAGATATCCTTAAGTAAAAGGTGGAAGAAGAAAAGGAACGTCTATAGCTATTTAAATAGTTCAATTCACTGTACAAAGTAATGCCATGCTGTAAGACCCCCCATTGTGAATGATGCAGATGGAGGAGCAACACAAGTAGCTGGTAATTGGATCTAAACAGAAGGCTCAAGTAGAATCAGAGCAATGAAGACTCTTTCCAACACTACCGCATCAAGAGCACATGTGTCCTTAATGGATCACTACCGCATCGAGAGCACATGTGTCCCTAATGGATCACTACCGCATCGAGAGCACATGTGTCCCTAATGGATCACTACCGCATCGAGAGCACATGTGTCCCTAATGGATCGTCTTTGAACACTTTGTATATAACGAGCTTGCAGGAAGGGAAGGGAAACATACTACACAGTGGTAGTTCAAAGATGACGTTGGTAACAGGAAACATGTGCTGAAACAGAAGACAAAATGTGGAAATTCGATCGTTTCAAAAAGGATGGGCTGTACAATACAAGTCATCACCTTTACTGTTATCAATGGAAGCCATTTATACACCTACTTGGTAAGATCCACTTATCTGAAATACATTTTCCTGGGAGGAGTGCTCACCCACAGTGCAGATAACTATACACTGATTATTTGAAGGGGTCCAAGGCTTCACATGTTATAACAGTTGGATTTGGAAAGCTTTTTCAATATCTTATTCAATATATTTTGATTTGGTATTTTAATTTCCCTCGGTGACTTTGTTGAAGCTGGTATTTGCGTTTCATATTGATGACAACTCAAGGCCTGAAGCATGGTTTCTGGATGAAGACCATTATTATATTTTGAAATATAATTCAAACTGAAAATGCATCCGTCCTGAAAACAACTTTTAAAATGAACGAAGGTATTCCAGTTTGTGTTGCTCTTAATTGACATGAATAATAAGCAATATACTGTAGAAATAAAATCAAGCTTTCATTTAAGTATGTTTGTATCGAAGTTTGAAATTTCTACACTTTTCTTACTGTTGTCAAATGGCTACATTTTTATCAAATGAAAATGCTATTATCATATGCAGCACTCTCAATAAGAGTCCAAGTATTACTTTGTCTGACCTACACAGGATGCAGTGTAAAAGCCCACTTGAATGGGACTCCAATCTGTAATTCAGGGTGCTATTCAAAGTGCTGTAGATGGTAACAGCGTTCTCGCTTTGCCATGCTCAGTTATCAAAAATTGATTTTTCTGAAAGATAAAATGTCATTTTATTCATCATGCCTTAAACACCTCATGAGTTTGTCCTGTGAATAGGAACCACCAGTCTAGTTTAACAGGCCTGAACTGAAAAAAAGAACAGACGATGACATTGTACTGTACCAATAGCAAACCAGTCAAAACTCCCAGACACTGAATATCTGACTCAATGTGAATAATAAATCTACCACCTTGTGTTGTATGTCATGTGAGGGTTTAGAGTCATATCTACTTTCCAGTTAGCATATCCAATACAATGACATTTGAAGTTATTTTAGCTTCAATATCTCAGCAGCTATGCAAAGGTATCTATAATAAAGAATTTTCATATTCCAGAACGGTTGTGAATATCAAACTATATTTATTCATAAAACAGATTTTGTGGGGGAGTAGATAAAATGATATCTCTATTTCAAACAGCGGTGGCTAATACAATGATCACATAACAGCTATACTGTGCTACCTTCAAGCATGTGCCAAAATACATACCGGTGTAAATAACGTTCTGTACTTCTGCTAGTTCCATAGAGATTGTCTCATAATGTTCCTTCATTCATCACCAAAGGAACACTTGATCCTTCTGCTGCAAGGAATAGCTTGGCACCCACAAGGTATAACCCACGCAAGGAACAGCTCGGCGCCCCCAAGGTATAACCAACACAAGGAACAGCTCGGCACCCCCGAGAGATCCAAAGCGTTTAGCATTCTGACCTTAAGCTCAAGGCCATGCCAGGCTGCAGTCATATATTGGAGATGCAATGCAGCCTAAAGTGATGTATTGCAGGGATCCATTTGGTAGGTTACATTCATACATACTGGCCATTTCTGAGTATAAAAAAAAAAAAAAAAAAAAAAAAAAAAAAAGCATTGGCTTGAACACCAGCACAGAAAGTGAACTATTAGACTCTGCTGTGCTGTAGGAGAAATTTCTTTAATACTTTGCTCAAGGACATATTTAATAAATCTTCCGAATAAATAGCATAGGGTGTTATTTATTAAAGATTTTAATTTTAACACGCAGTGCAATGAAGTGACCAAAATGGTGGAATTTGCAGCATATATCTCTTTAAGGTAGAAATCAAATCAGATTTTATTTTGCACTGAAAGGAATCCTTTGGAGACAGTGTTTAAAATAATAAGCATTATACAGCTCTTAATAGTTCATTTAGAGATTCTGTGAAAATGGAAGTATGAAAAAAAAAAACCCAGAGCACAAGTTTTCATTCAGTACTTGGTAGTTTATTTCACTTGGTACTTGATAGAACAGAACACAGTTTGCATTCTGACTCGCTTGAAAAAACAGTCAAATCCTAAATATTACTGACATCAGCATGTGCCACAGATACACCAATCTACTTTCAAAAGCATGGCAGTTGAGGTCAGATGGAAGCACATCATGTTTAATATATTTGAAGGCTTAGGTAACATGTACAAAAGTGAACAAAAGAGGTACAACAAATACCCTTTTTCCTCAATTTATTATATATATATATATATATTTTTTTTTTAAAAGAACCATTAACATTGTCTATATGTTTCTTTGACAGCTATTTTTGTTGTTACCATGTTTAGTTAAGATGTTAGCACCATTACATTTTAAAATCTAGTGCTGTTTATTGTACAACTAGAAGAACACTAAAAGGCACATTTAGTAATACAAAAGACAAGGAAAGAAGAGGAAAAGGGCATGCAGCTTGCATCAGAATTGGCACTTATCGTTTCTGTGTTGTGAGGATATATTGGCAAATTATTTTCCAAGCTTGAAGGCTGAAAGGCACTAATGTATACAAATCTCAAAAGAATTGTGCTTTGCAAACATGCTGCATTTGGAAAGAGCATGTGATCGTTGATCTTCAGAAACAGCAGCTAGTGCAACGTCCTTTTCTGAACTCTTAGTTTAATAAAAACACCAACATCCATCATCATGTTTTATTTTGTTGGGCGTTTTCAATCTCACCAGGTTCTTTCAACACTGCAGACCTATATTACAGGTGAAGATAACTATAAGGGAATGTATAACCAATCCTGGTCTTCGTATGCCTCCGATATCATTTGTGATATATTTCCCTGTACAAGACTCTGAACCCATTTAACCTATTATTGTAGGGCTGTCTTTCGGCAAAATGATTTCGTGCTGAAGAGAGTTACAATGAAACATGCTGCTTTTTTTTTTAAAGCTTTGATCTTTTGGGATTAAAATATAAAAACAGGACTGGCTTAGACATTTTCTTCCAAAAGAATTTCAAAAACAGAAGGGATTCATATTATACGAAGCAGTATTACATATAAAAGCGTACATATATTTTTTTTAAAGACATTTCTATAATGGGTTTATGTTTTATTTATATATATTTATATATATAAAATTGAAGGCTGTAAAACCTGTATCCTGCTACCATGGCAACCAGAAACAGGACTTCCCTTCCTGGTTACTGATCTTTTTTATAGATATCCTGTCGGATTTGCTACTTGCCAATTTCTCAGAATCTGCCCACGATGTGAGAAAAACAATAAAGAAAAAACAAATGCTTGCTGGGATTTGCTGTAGTATACCATGATAGGAATGAAACACGTTGAACCATTCCAGATTTTATTCTGAACCTGTTACTTCTATAAATAAAATCTAATAATAAAAATAAGTTTGCATGTCTGGTTTTTAATATCAGGAGATATCTTTGCAATGCTCTCAACGAAAGATATAATATAATATTCATATCCCAGCCAGATTTCCGATTAGATTTTGGACAATTCACACTTCAGAGATTTAACCAACCCCTAAATCAAATTTAGACCTGAAAAATAGCAGGTTGAAAGATTGTCTTTGTTATTGTAGATTTAAGAAAGAAAGAAAGAAAGAAAGAAAGAAAGAAAGAAAGGCTGTAATAGTGAGGTATTTATTCTGGCAGGAGCTAAATGCAGAATTATGTTAATGTAACGTTGGAGATCAATTAAGCTCTCTCTGCTTCCCATACAATTTAAAGCACTTTCCTCTGACATTTCCATCACTTACAGTCAGGCAATCTGAGTATCCAGGCTATATAAACAGACCTGAAACTAAACAAGCATGTAAATGGCAACCCTTCACGATGTAATTTAGGAACACAGCTATTATTCCATTTGGTTGTTCCACATGAGGATAGCTTTTCTAGGCACGTCTATAAACATTTCATTTGAATGTCTGGATGCTACTGGTATTAGAGGCTATGTTTCCTTTAAAATGAACCTGTCTGAACATAATAGCTAGTTACAAATACGCCCAGTGTAGTTAAACTGAAAGGGATGGAAAGTTACACTATACTTCTAACAGATATAAATTGTGCTTTTCTTACTATATAATTACAATTTGGATCAACCAACCACACGCTCTGCTCAAGTGCAACAGATTAGTTGTCACAGATGTAATAACTGGATCATTCAAACAATGTTGGGAGTCTCTTTTTTTTAATTCCTGTTTTCTTGAGAATGTTCTCTTTCTTATATGTTTGAAAACAAGTTTAGCTGATGACATTTTACACAGTCGTTTCCTGGGCTGCTTTGAGATTAGGTGCAGACAACTGTCTTCGCATTCTCGGAGGTGCGGTGAAATTATTATAATGATTAGGCCTGTCGGTTTGGTTGTAGTGCTGAAAATTCCCGTAGCTGTTGTCGCTGTAAGTGCTGTTGTAGTAGTTTGGCTGGCGATGCTGCTGCTGGTGGTAGCGTGGCTGGTGAAACGTGGGGTTCTGGGGCGTTTGCCACTCCTCTGGAGACTGCAAGGACTCAGCTGAGTTGGAGGCTTGGCGATGCAGCCCACGCTGTTGCTGTTGACTGCTATTGAAAGAGTTGCTCCTCCAGCGCCCTGGCTGCTGCTGGTTTTTGTAGCTGTGTCTGTGGCCTTGACTTGGATCCTGACCCTTTGTTTTTCCGTAGGAGGGAGCCCCATGTTGTTGGGAGATGTTTTGTCCACATTCCGGATTCTTGGTTTCTGCCTCTCCACTCTCTTCCTGCACTGCTTCCTTGGGAACTTTCAACTCTATCACCTCTTGGTCAGTTATAATGATGTGTGTTCCAGGGCTCCAGGAGTTCCTGTGTTGGGGACTGCTCCTGAAGGGAAATCTGGGCTTGCGATCTTCGGGTGGGATGAAGCGGTGGGGGCCGCTCTGCCTGCGAAGCTGCTTAGTGATCTCCTGCTGCTGCAGGTTCTTCAGACGAACCTGCTCCTGTCTCATCCACCTCATCCGACCCCGCTTGAAGGACGGATCATCGCCCATGAGCTGGGACACTCGCTCTTCCTTGTTACCCTCCTGATCTTCATTCAAATACTTTCTGTTGGTTCGAGCTTGAGAATCGTTTTTGCAAACATTCTTATGATTATTAGCAGCAGACGGTTTCTCCTGGTGCTCCTGGGAGCCAATCAAAGGCAACACCTTTTCCATTTTGATCATTTTGTGCCTTAAAACACGGATCTCTTCATCCTTCATGTTGTTCTGCTTTTTCACGTCCTGCAGTATGTCCTCCAGCTTGTCGATGTGCACCTTGAGGTCGTCCACGTCGGAGACGGCTTTCCCATTTGTCATCACGTCCTCGATGCGCTCGTCTCCCACACCTACAGTGTCCCACACGTCCCTCGCCACTGCGCGCCAGGAGTCGCGCTCGTTAGGGTCTTTCTTTCCATACAGGGCGCAGAGTTCTTTCATTTTGACAATAGAGAGGGCTTCGATCTCCTGCCGAGTGTGTCGGAAATCGTTCAAGGCTACCTCGTAACAGATCTCTTTCACTGCCTGTATCTTGAGGTCTGAGATGGTTACCCACTTGGAGTCCTTGGTGATGCGTCTTCGTTGGGGGATCTGGTACATTCTGACAGGCTCTCTCTTTTTCCCACTGCTGGGTAGGCCACACTTTTTTACAATGGTTTGCAGCTTGCTGGGAGGCAGCTTTTCCCTCAAGGAGGTAATCAATCTCCAACTCTCTTCACAAGACCTCCTGTCTGAATCATCCCCACTATCAGAATCTCCGTCCTTTAAAAAGAAACAAACCAAAAAGGTGCCCAAACAAAACAAAAAAAACGAAAATTAAAATGGAAACTTAAAAGAAGAAAATCATCATAAATATGCAAAATAAGAACGAATAAATGGAGCATGGGTTAGGAGGACAATTTTATTTTTTTTTTGGTTTAAAATCGAGAATTCAAATTAATTGTCCATCGAAAAAAAGAACCTCATACCACATTTATGGATAACGGTGTCTATTTTGCACACTTGTGAAAAATTAAATACATGAATCTCAAATCAATAATGAAAAATGTAAAAGGTTCCTTCTTTCTTAAACTTATTTGTATTGTTGATATTTTTAAAGCTGCATCCCAGGCATGCTACCAAAACATGCAAAAATGTGGTTGCCGTTTCTGCAATCCCCATTTGAAGTCCACGGCAGAGATGAGGCAGAGTGGTGTGGTTCAGACTCTTCTAGTGTTATACGGATGTTAGTAACACGTGCAGTCTATGCTTGTTTACAACCAGTTTAGAACAGGGGGGAAGGTGTGTCTGGGTTAAGAAGCAGTGTTAATATAGTTGTTAAAGTAAAAGTTACTCAAGAGGAAAAGCAGTTTCTCATGTTAAATGAAGAGGAAGCAGAAATCCAAGGCGGTGATTAGAAACTAATAAAGTGGTGGGTAATGACCAACTTCAGGCGGTCATATGATATCAAAAGCAAGTTCATCATACCGTAGCTCATTTAGAAACACAGTCAAAAGGTGTAAGCTAGCCATAGCTTACCTTCATGCAGTTTCAGACCGATAACACTGTCATAAATCTTTGTTAAACCAATGTCATCTAAACTACATTGTTTCTAATATTGTTCCATCTCAAACTACAAAAGGATCTTGAGAAAACAATGCATTGCTCATATAACCAACTGCATTGAAGTTTAAAAATAAAAACACGAAGACAAGACAGAGTTTAAAAAGCTACTTGGTATGAAATATCAGTGATATTTACTGTTCTGTCTCTTCTTGTTTCGCTTCCCTTTAAATCAGTTTCTGTTTTTATTTAGTACACCCTGGGGACTTTTTAAAACACCGAAGTTTTATGCAAACCAGTGGAGTCAAGAGTTCTTAAAATCATGTTGAAGCTCTAAGGACATCAGGTACACCAGCAACTACTAACCTGCCCCCCTGAAACACTCTGCCCCTAGTGGTTAGAAGAAATATCTGTTGCACGAAATGCAACACTGAGTGCAGGGTTGAGGTCAATTCCTGTTCCAATTACTTTTTAAAATAAATTATCAATTCCCTCTTAATCAGCCCAAGCACATAACTGGTCAAAATTGCCACGAGCAGTATTCCTTTCGAAAGAATTGGGAATTGATGTTAAAAAGGAATTGGAATCCAAAAACAGGAAATTGACCCCAACCCTGACAATGTGTTGCAGGGGGACAATTTAACAGTTACACTCCTGTAGCTGCACATTATTCTGAGCGCTCTATTGATGTCCCTGGGGTGCTTTAAACATCTGAATGTGATGACTGAAACTGAAACTCAAATTGAATCTAAATAGGAAGAATACAATAATTAATGTAACTCTGGTATTTCCAACCCTTACCAAGTTTCTCTTTAAAAATATATTTTATGCAACCAAACGAACTATGCAGAACAGTTCAGTTGCTTTTAGTTATTCTAGTTGGATTCTACCTAAATGCAGGTTATTAATGAAATAAACACAAAAAAACTAAAAACATGCTGTCATAGCACAACGATTGCTACCAAAACCAAACCCATGCAAAATTGAATCCAGCAGTTTTTTAGATGTCATTTAAAAACAGTGTATACTGTTGCACTCAAATTGAAAGATCCATTTTCTTAATATAGCTGTTAAGAAATTAATCTGGTTTCAAAGACCTAACCATTTATAGAAGGCAGATTCCAAATACTGAGCCACGTATGCACTCAATCTACAGCATATTTTTACAGTCATCGTAACACATTTACAAAACTTTAGCTGCCACTTAGCAAGGTTCAGTATTATCCACCAGAAGAGATAATGACGAAATGGACTAAAAATGGAAACAGCTTAGAGAATTTGAATGGTTTTATAGCCAAATTGCACCATAATCTGCAAGGCCAGAGAATGCGGACAGATTTTTTTCCCCTCCTACAATTTCAGTGAAGAATTCCATGCAAGAGGAGTGGTATCAAACATGCACTTACAATAAGTAGTTTGAGAACATTCTAATACAAAAAAGTGCAAGAGCCCTGGAGCAGGGTCACAGTGAAGAAGCAGTACTGTCCAGGCATCAACAACACACCTGCTTACAACTTTAAAAAAATTCACACAGTAGGAAAATTGCATCTGCTTCTTCTAATATTACAAAAATAACAAGACAGTATTATTAACTAAAGCCATCTGTGCAAGTACTGGATAAGTCCCAATAAAATTTTTTTTTTTAAAACTAAGAAGTAGGTCTGAGGTTGGATAGATTCTTGTGAACAGGTTCTAATTTAAACGACAAGATAATAGGAGACAACATGTACGTGCACTAATGGCTTAATCCTAAACATTAGAAAGGCTTTTAGGTTGGATTTAAAGAGCTGTTGCTCCAGTGAAGCTAGCACCATTTAGTTAAATAAAATGTGCAAATAGGAGTCTTTAAAATGATATTAAGGGGGTACTATTATGAAGCAACGTTAAATTTAAGTACAATAAATGAACAACTCTTCCCTGCAACTAAGGTATGAATTAAATCAAAAGTTTATGGCAGTCATATCTACACTTCATAATGGCTATGCGTTGCCATCATTTTGAATTAATCCATTAATACGTTTCAACATTTTTGCACTTCAAAACAGAACCTAGGCTTTTTTTATTTCTGCATTTGAAACATAACAATCTTGATTTCTTGCATAAAATAAATAGGTGCCTTGGAGCAAAAACTCAGTAAATCTGTCCCTAACCACAGAGTTCTTGGGTATTAACCAGAAGTTTGTCTTACCAGTCTCTGCTGTTCCAGAAGTTGATCTGCTTCCTCCTTCTCTTTTTTGTACAAGATTTCCATCTCTGTGAGCCTGAGGAGAAAATAAATATTGATTTCATATTTCTGTAGAAGTCCTGCTTGACAGAGCCCTATTGCTGTGAAACGGTTCTGTAGCATTTCCAAAACTAATTTGCTTCAACCTTCAAACTTTCTGCGAGTGACATGTTAAGCAGACCGAACGAACAGATGTTGATGAAAGTCACTTTTGTTTAAGTCACTCTCTGCAGTAATATAAATAATACATAACTTGCAGAGACATTAAAATGAACTGCAGATCTGGAAGCATCTTAAAAATTAGACACACACAAAATGAAGAGAGCACCAGTATCTTACTGGTATTAAATATAAGGAACCCTGAATCATTGCCTTTTGCACAGCTCACGAATCAGCATAAAATATATATTTTTTTATTTGGTACCCGAAATAAAATGTAATCCTAGGGCTGGTGAGATGTTGTATGCGGCACCATTACCTTTTCTCCATCTCCTGCTTCATATCGATGCCCTGCTTCTCCAGCAGCTCCCTCTGAGCGAAGGTCCAGTCCACTGGTTCGGAGGGGGTCTCTGCGGACGGAGTCTTCTCCCTCTCTGCGCGGGCCTGCTCGGGGTGGTTGAACCGGAACACATGGTTCTTTCCCATGATGATACGGTTGCCTGAGAGAGAAAGCGACACAGAGGATTGGACAAGACAGCATGGCATGACTCCAAATGCTCAGACTCAGGTGGGTATCAATGCAATCCAACAGATGACACGGCAGGTAGAAAATATGAGCAGCTCATGACAAAAACAACAGTGCAGAGTAAGAGATCTATCATCCACTCGGGCCCTAGTCAGGTATCTGCAGCTCACATACTGTGAGACATTAAAATGTCTGCTGGCAAGAAATAGATTTTATTTTGGGAGCGTCAAATTTCCCAAAAGGTAAATTGGGTTCCTTTTTCTCGAAGCGTACCTGAGCGCAGCTGCACGGACGCACCGACTCGTTTCCCATTGACGTACGTCTCTGACCCTTCACACGGTTCCAGCAGGACGATAACTGAGGAGTGAAAACAGACCCGTGTCAAACACTTCACTTCTACTACTATAAATAACATGGTACACGACTTGATTTCTTGCTGGTTTATCCCCTCCCCAGTAACGCGTAAGCAAATATATCCTACAGATTGACATCTGACACTGAAAAAAAATTCTTATAAAACATCTAAGATCTGAATCGATGCTCCTTGCATTTCCATTTAGAATATGTCTCACTCAAGTTAATCTGTGCTCTTGAGTTGCACTGCTATCACTGGTTACCGTGGCACGGCAATGCTCAGGTGCTGTGGAAGCTTCCAATACATGGGCCTTTTCCTACAGGTTCTGAACCTGAGCCCTTCTGTCTAAAAAGGCCTTCATTTAATTTCCACCCCAAATAAAAAGGCTAGACAATCGTCTCATTTGTTGCCGCACTGGCTCACCATCCCCGTTGCCATTCCTCTCACTCCTGAAGATACAGTGCTCCTCTTTGATATGGGCTCCACTCAGAACAATATCTTGACGTCTTTCTGGATCTGCCTGGCCAACCCTGAAACAAACAGACAAACAGAAATCAGAGCCTTTTTCACATCACAATGAGCTCTGTCAGAATCTCAACGAAGTGTCCTTCACAGTTGGAAACGTTACCCTTTTCAGCCTGCCATTGCTATTCTGTCTTTATAATGTCCAATAAAGGGTTAAGGGTACGGTATGAGGATAGAGTTTTGGTTTGGAGGGAGCGAAGTTTCAAACAACTGAACGTGCAAAAAAAATCGGAATTGGTAGCACAGCCACATCAGTGAAACAAGAGACAGCCCTAATCATCTCTGTTCAGAGTCCTCTCTAGAGATTTACAATGCTTTGATGTTACCTGGCCTGCACAACCACCCCATTCATCTCAGCAACAGACTCCCTGAAGCACAAGGGCGCCTGTAGGCAACAGACTTTGTTATATGTGAAAAGTATTCTATTGAATATAAAATAGATACAACGTTACACTAAGATCTATTGAATTCCAATATACGCTGCCTTCATTAGAAATATGGTTAGGTAAGCTTTATGAATGTGTAATTAAGTACAGCAGAACGTCCTTCATCCAAAAAGCCTTCTTATCCAAACTGCTCCCAACCTCATCCTAACCCCACCCCGTCTTGTGAATTTCGAGAAGCGTGTACCCCTTTTTATTAAGAAATACTAGCAAACTAAAATTCAATGACAAACATTTTGACTAGAAGTCTTCTTGAATGTCTTGGAAGACACTGAAAAGAAGACTTCTAGTCGCAATGTTTGTCATGAAAAGTTTAGTTTCTTTTACCCATTTCACTAAAAATCGCAGAGTGTGTAAACGGTAAAAGAAATGTGGAACCCAGATTCAAAACAGAGAGCTGGGAATATGTGCAGAGAGGCAGGCGTGCCAACACGGTTTTGACAACAGACCTCCAGATTTACATTTGCTACTGAAAAACAAAATTAGGCTCACTAGGTATTGGAAATATAAAAAAAAACATTTTTTGGGAAGAAAAAAAAGACCAATCCGATTCCCATGGATTTGTAAGAAGTGAAGAGCAGCAGGTATAGACCGCAGTACTAGGGAAGTCGCATTTAACACCCTGTAATGGAATTACCCAATTACACCTTACCTTGTAATGCCGTCCTTGATGTAATACAGAAGACATTCTGACATGAGAGGGTCTTCATTGAGGTTAACAAGATGCGGAGTCTGCAAATCAAATGAAATCCAACAAAACAATAAACACAATACAATCTGAGTAATAGGAAATCACCAATAACAGCACCCTCGCGCTCCTCTTAGACAAGGTAACTTGCATCTATTGCACGGAGGAATATATCCAGCCATTTCTCATATACTGTGTGGAGATGTTTTAATAATGACGCACGACCGACTTTATCAGAACATCACCCTTCGTCCTGAAGTGTGAATACTCAAGAGAGATCAGACAGTGATATGAGAATGAATTACGTCTGGCGATATGACTGTCATGTTGTATTGCATATACACATATATACACACACACACAGCAGTTGCAGAATATGAATACAACTGGGTTATAAGCCATTGCAGTAGCTATCCTTGTTCTGTCATTGAATTGTATATAGCTATGTAATGTAGCATTTGTTTTTCAATTAAGCTTCTCACAAGCATCTGCCTGCTATTGCTATCAGTTTGGACAGCTAGTCCTTTGCACCAACCTTTTTAGGGGAAAACACCCCGTTAGGGTCAGCAAATAAATCACACGGTCTTGGAGCAAAAATCTAATCAGTGGAATGGCAGTGAAGCAGGGAGAGAAAGAATGAAGACAAATAAACAGAACATGCGAGGAACAAAAAATGAATGAATACATTCAAAAAGAATAAAGGACACAGACACATATGTTAATAAAAAAAAAATAAAACTACATTAGAATTCATGAGTCACATAGCTACCTATATCTGGTTTGTTGCACTGGCTGCCCAAGCAAGGCTTCTAATTAAAACTGAATGCTGATCAGCATGTTAAGTACCTGCATCTCCTCTAGTGGTTTGCAATTGTTTAGCTACATTTGTATTTGAATATTATAACCTTGGGCAAACTCTGATTTGCAGAATTCGATTCTAAGCACTGCTGCTGATAGATTGGGCAGATCCCTTTAGCCGGATCACTAGGCTTTTGTTTTCATACATTATGTTTTATTCTTACGGAACGGGCCATATTATATTCATTGTCGGATTTGCCTCGTGCCTAACACAGCTAGCACATCAGTAATTTCACAGCAACTTTCAACTTAGCGACTCAATGCAGATACAGTGCTTCCTCGTTACTGCAGTGTTGTCAGGAGCCCTAGTTTAGTGGCTGCGCTTATAACGAGAATGCAAGTGCAATGAGGCAGAGTTGCATTAGAGATTATTTTAACCATTTTCTAAATTACAGTATGAATCCTGTTCCCTGATCTTCTCAGGGGACATCTGGCGAGGCAGGTGGTCTGTAATCCCCCCACCCCACCCCAATGCTTTATTATGAAGCTGCTTCTCTTCTGTGCAAGCCAGACAATGTGTGACCAGGACTGGAATGACAACTTCAGCAAAACAAGCTTGTTGTTAGTCTACGAAATGCCCTGCTAAAGAGCCGAGTAACAGTTTGCAACTCTAGTGCAATCCAGGCAGGATTATTAATAATAATAATAATAATAATAATAATAATAATAATAATAATAATAATAATAATAATACTCCATTAATGTATTTGTAGTATTTACAGCCCTTGGACACCAGTTGCATTGCATGCTGCGCAATTTAAATACATAGAATAGGAACAGAAACAAGGTACTGGATGTATAACAACCACATCCTTTGCCATGCATATATGAATACAACTTTTCCAAGCTGACTATCGAAGTTAAGTGTCTGCAGTGGCACTATTCTCGAACTCAAACTCATGAATTCAATGCTCCCACAAACCTTGTTAGTCGGAAACGAATCAAAAGCGCTGTCAAACAAGGACGTTGGCCGTTGAAGGCAAATCTAGATGAAATGATTTTATATTGGAAAAAAACAAGCAAAAAAAAAAACACATGCAAAAATGAAACTGGAGTTAGAAGTTGAATAGAATGCAACACACAAGGAAAGCAATGAGATGAAAGTTACATGACCAAATGCAATTAAAAAAAAAACAATGTAAATGTAAATACCAGCTTCTGGAGATCAAATCCATTTGCAAATCAACCAACATGAATTACAATAACCATAAGTCAGTAGCCACAGTAACAATACTTTCCATTCTCCACAGCCGATGCAGGCACTTTACCTTTTTGGGAGAGAAAACGCCCAGTGTTCCTCCGTCCTCTCGAATGGCCACTCCCATTTCAGCCAGCAGAGCCTCTCTGAGATTTAAAAGGAGGGAAATAAGAATTTGTAAGAGCATTCGTTAACATTTTAATAGTGCGCGGTAAGAAAACAGAAACTGCATCCTTGTGTAAACCAGTAACTGACCTTTCCATTCGGATTGCTTCCGTCTTCCTCAGTTTCTCTTCCCAGGTCTCATTGAGCTCTGCAATAAACTTTTCTGATTCCTAAGAAAAAAAAAAACAAGAGAGTTTAGTGAATATCTCATTCGAGGACCTTATTTAAGAGGTGCACAGTATCCGTAATAAGATAACAAGCTGTTACAACGACATATATAGGGGTAAAGTTTAAATGAATAGCTTTTTTTAAATTCATGTTTAGTAACATAAATGTATATAAAAATGACAAAATTAATGTATACATAGCTTTATAATTGTGGTTCCCAAGATACAGCTTAATTTGTCCAGAATCAATGAACTCAATCAATAATCAATTCCGATCACATTTGTATTGGTACTTCTCAAGTGAGCTGTACATACAGCAGCTATGCTTGGTTATAAAATGGACACTAATGAACTGAAGTTAACAAAATGTTAAATAAAAGAGACCAATTACAAAGCACAGGTCTGTTTGATGTATAAAATCACTGCTAAACTACATTTATAACTACAGTATGCATATCTTCTTTCTTTCATTTCAATATGTATTATTAACATAATTAAGAGCTTATCACGTTTGAATCTAATGAACATTTGGAGTGATGGATGCTTTCCCTGATTAAACATTTGCTTGGAGAGGTATATTTTTGTTAGCTGCTTATACCAGTAGGAGATCTTAAAAGGGTGACCCTTCACTAACACAGGTAATTCACAAATCCATCCCAAAACCCTGTCCTTTTCAGCAGAATCAAATATACTGAAACTAACACATTAAATCAAATGCATTTACCCATAGGGCAGTATATTGAACACAGAAATAGCTAATAACCAGATTTATTATTTCTGATTGATTCCTAAAGTATACATCATTTATTTTGTACAGGTCTTCAGTTTCGGATGAGACAAACACTCTAAATTATGCATACAGATAATCAATACATTGTGTTTAGTTTAACATTGATAGTTTTAGGGTCTCTTTCAGTCCAGTACACTGAGATGGTAAATCTAGTACTACTAAAATTAAAAAAAGGGATTCATTACAAAAGGATTTGATTTGATTAATAATACAGCTTACATTTTAACATTATTTTAATAGTTGGGTAAACACATGAAATAAAAATCCCCTCTACTTTTTATTCATAAGGAAGCTCTCGCTCAAAAAAAATAAAAATAAAAAATAAATAATAAAAAATAAATAAATCAGTAATTGATTTTGATAGAATTCCTCAAAGCCTCAAGTGACCATGGAGTTCTTCTGAAAGAAATTCCACCCAAGAGCCTAACAAAGCTGATGTCAATCAAAAAAGAAAGAAAGAAAGAAAGAAATGTGAATGTCCCAGAGGGATTTCACATCATTCACAGAATTAAAGCTGCTAAGAAGCTTATGCATTAATGAATCCGGCAGCACTTCCGACTGCAGAATATAGAATTACATGGAAAACTCCCTGCTGAATATATCCCGGTGATACTTACAACAAAAAAAACAGCAAATATTGTATTTTATAAATCAGGAGTCCCATTAAAACAACACCCGATTCACAGCAGGAGATAACAGGTTACAGATTGAAGGATCAAACTACCGATACTAACTGCTGGTTGAATTATAGAACTCGATCAATATCAAAAGTATTGTTTTATTGGTATTTTTATATTCCAGGTCAATAATTACCCTGTATTATCAATATTTGAGCCTTATTCAATACTTAAGTGATCCCAATTTTTGTTTAATTAAGCTGGCTATTTACTCTCTGGTAATCAATTTGGGCAACCTCCCAGAGATACATATTTAACATCTCTGAATCAGCCTACTCTAACTTCAATGTTAAACGGTATGTGAGCTGTCCCATCGGTAATGGGTAATTGTTTTGCCTATCAGTGCTTCACTAGGGGCGGTGTAATCCCTACATGGTGGAGGATTTATCCAGTTAGGTTTAACAGTACAAAGAAATAATACTGATTTATTTCCCCCTTCATCTTTAAATCAGACCGATACAGTATGTAGGTCACATGCTCTCAGGCATTGAAAACAACATACAGGTGCTTTCATCAAGGGTAAACAGATTACGATTTTGTGCCTCAACTACCAATTCCAAGCCTGCTTTCCGTTCACGCTGCAAAGCAGCGGGGTGTACAGTACAGTACTCTGCAGGCCAACTTGTCTGTATTCTTCCTTAAAAACTGGTTTTATCTTGTAGTGCGCTGACGTCATTCGCTGACAGACAGTATCGGGGGACTGCAGAGACGGTCCCGACGTCTCCATGGCAACAGCGGTCTCTTAATGGATGGAAGATGCCCTGTGCTGAGCTCTCTAACGAGAGAGAGAGAGAGAGAGAGAGAGAGAGAGAGAGAGAGAGCCAGCCCCACGCTCTGCTCCCCACAACACCCAGTGAATCAGTACAATAAAAGAGTACATTCACAGCAATGCACTTTACAGCTGACTGCTCTATAGAAAGAACAATCACTCTATTGTGAGCATCACAACTGGACATTCTATTCAAAACTCTATGCAATGTAGGAGAAGCCTGGGTTTTTGTTTTGTGGTTTGTTTGTAAACTGTTTTCTTATCCACTTAGAGAAAGAGACCACTTTTAAATCTACACTGACAAGACTTCCATTCGATTCCTTTATAACCAGTCCCTGAAGGTTATGTAACATCTTTACCCCGGTCAAGCTGTAAATAAATAAATAATATATATATATATATATATATATATATATATATATATATAAAATTAGGTCAGAAATTAAAATGCTACACATACATATTTATACAACTAAATGTTTTAATGTCTGTATATTGTAGTTGCTATACTAGTGCGCCAAGTTGCCATGGAGATCAATCACATCATATTTCTCACCTAATTCCAATGCTATTTTCAGGGCTAAGTTTGAACCAATGAACACACTGCAGGGCTGTCATTGAAACTGGGTGATCAGGTGCCTAGCCGGAACATGACCTCAGCAAGGTTATTCCTTAAAAAACCCACACCCGTCCACCCACCACTGCTAACAAACTGCACCACATCAGAAGGGGAACGCACCAGTGCAAAGCACATGCTGTGTTCACATTCTCCGCAGCAGTGTGTTTATTATTCACTGATTAAATGTTTGAAGCACACTGCATGCTTCACATGCTGCAGATAAAATCAACGCTGAGAGTCAAGGAGCTTGTTCAAAGAACCCGTCTGCATCACAGTAACAAACACTGACTGTGAACAAGAATCATAATACAAAAAAACACATTAAAAATGTCTTTGCCCCCCACAGATGACTTGGAAACATTTATAACCAGCTTTTCATATAGCAGGGCGACATTCTAGATCTAAAGTCCACTGTACACGGCAGAAATGAATGACAATTGACTTTTGTTGTACTGCAGTGGGACTCTTTTTTTTTTTGTTACACAACACCAATTTATAAAGCCCAAACAGTAATTTCACTGGAAAAGGTCAGGAGATCTAGAAACATCTATCCATACTCTATCTGCACTCTTTATACACAGCCATGATTGTGAACTTTGTAGAGACAGGGACATTTTATAAACAATGAGGCAATGCCTGGTCTTTCTATGTACTGGTTTTGTACTGTACTCACAAAGGAATATGCACTGCAACCCCAGCAACACATATATTTGTTTTAGCCTTCCTTGTTCACAATCAATGCTAAATGTTTTTTTTTTTTCATAAACTGTAAAGATAGTATGCATCACAAGCAGAAGATTTATGAATTCCTGTTGAGAGCATTGTGGAAGCCCATAAAACCTATGCACTCAATAATGTCAGGCTAGGTGTCACTATTAAGATATTACATCATTCAAATGTCCACTGCAAAAATATATTTATTTTATATTCTGGAGTGTGCAAATGGACACCTCAAGATTTGTCATTTATACCTGCATGAAAACCTTGGTGTGGGAATTTCAATTTTCAGTCAGATATAGAAACAATAGGCACTCGTGTGAAAATGTTAGACCACTTTGTGCTTTAATTAGGCATCTTATCAAGTCTCATGCATTTCACCATTTGTGGCTATGTGTTTTTGGCCTAATACAGTCGTCAATTAAATTAGACAAATCACTAATTTGCCTATTTTTGACAATTTTCCAAGATTTTCAGTTCCAGTGGTTTGATTTTCATAGGCACAACAAATCCAAACTACAGAAGCAACGGGGTGTTCTAATACATTTGCACACGACTGTAGGTGGAGCAGTTTGAATTTCAATCCCTGCAATTGTGAGGATTTGTCATGGCTGACACCATCAGATTCATTTCTAAGCCGGATCCGTACCTAGTCCTCCAGAAGGTGCGCTAGGCCTCTGTGCCCCCTGAAGTGGCGTGCAGCACCTATAGTGCTTCGTACCTTTAGCCGTTCGATGGCCTCTTCTCCTCCCGGCGTTGACATGATACGCTCCTGTATGCTGGGGACAGACTGCAGACCAGCCTGGCTGCTGAGAGAGCAGGAGGATGGGGAGGCTGTCAGGGAACCTGTGGGTGCTGTGGAGAAATTGCCAGGGCGTTGATTCTCAGAGGCTAGTAAGTAGCTATGGTTATTGTTGTGTACGTCTTTCAGGTCTGAGCGATAGAGGAGAGGTGTCGGAAAGAAAACGAGGAGGGGAGAAAAAAAGAGACAAGAGGAACGAGAGAGAGAGGGAGGGAGAGCAAGAAAGAGAAAAAGGAAGAAACACTAATGTAAGACCAACAAGGCGTGTTTAGGATAAAAGACAAACCAACAAAAGTTAAGTCACGGGAATGGCAGTTTTAAAACAGAGTTTGCAAATTAGTGTGTGTGACAGCCTCAAAGTTTTTCTTTTTAATTTTAGTTTTAGCAAAAAAAAAAAATGAATTGAATCAGTTTGAAAACTGCCATCAGCTTAAAGAGACAGAACAGAACAAGGAAGAGCAACCAGACAGGAGCCAACGAGCAGAAGCAGAGGAAAGGGCTTATGCATGCATATTTCTTTTACACATCATTTTTTTTTTTTTAGTATTATTTGTTAGACATCATGTTTAAAACATAAAAATTCTGTAGCATCAAATTTTTGAAAAACTTTTACATAATGCTGTTATTTGCATAGTTTTTCTGACCCATGCAAGTAATTCGTTCAAATGTGACAAGTTAAAACTGCAGGCAAAATTCTTTGATTTTCCTTATATTTTAATTAAAGCAGGGGTGCTTACAGCCAAGTGATCATATCAAGAACTCCCAGACAGATGGTGGTTTCAATGCCAGGTCAGAAATGGGTCCTGTAAAATGCTAGCTTTGTTTTGCTTATGCATGTTTAATATCATGTGTGTTATAGAAGGTGCTACAGAGACAAGTAGGATATACACATTCATACAGGATCAGCGTTGTTTAGGATTCAAGCCAATGTAAAGTAAAACATCATTGTTCATAAAGATTCATGTATTTTCTCTGGCACGCCACAGTGACTGCTTTGCATCAGTCTCTAGGCACATTACTTATTTAATACTCAGACATACACCTTTCACCTTTCACCTGGATATGAATACTTAACATTTTAGCTCCATAAATGTTGTCACCCGACATGCATAATATGACTCCTGGTAAATTGGACTGCTTCCCAGAGAATACTTGTAAGGATTAGTGAAAAAGAAAATCTCACCAATTTGTATTTATTTTATTTTTAGAGGAGGTCTTTATGGGTTTATCTAGGCTGTTTTCTTTATTTGATAGTGTCCCAGTTTTCCAATTGCATGTCATTATTGTACATTTTAAATGATCATCAAATAAAAAATAAATCAATGGAATTGAATTACTATTAGGTTATTTAATGCTGCCATTTGTCTGGGACTCCTTGTTAGAGTTGTATATATTTGGTTTTCCCCTATGAGTCTTACACATGCAAAGCTGCGGTTTTAAGGAGCCAGAAGCAGCGGGTTAGTTAGAGGACAGTGAGAAAGTACCACCACACGTATACACACATGTGCCTCCATCTCCTGGGTAATCATCTCCCATTGGATCAACTGAAGGGAAGCAGGAGAACACGAGAAGGGTCAAAAGGTCAACGTTCAGGCTTACAAACTCACTGATAACTGAGGAAGCTGGGGAGTGTTTGATAAAACTATGAACTGACACAATGGAACAACAAAACAATGCAAATGATTTTTATTTGTTTTGTTTTAATGAATCCCTGATGCCCTGAATATTGAATGTGTATAAATTACAATGAGGAAATGGGAGTGCCATTGGATCATGATGATGATGTAATCAGATTCCATGATGGAATTCATAAGCTTGCATTATATTGGTGTCTACTCTACTCATAGTTCTAGAATGATGTTTTTTCCCCAGATTCTCAGATTGTGTGGTTAGTTTCTCAGTTCTGAAAAAATACTTGTTAATATGCACAGGTAGTAGAAAAGCAGTAGAAACGGCACACAGAAAAACTGGAGAAAAGGGAAAATAAGAAGTGAATTACAAAAGGTTTAGTTAACGGTGAAAATGATTTTCTTCAAGGCAGGAGATCATGTGATTCAGTAAGAACTTGTAGTGCACTTTCAGGTTTGCATGTTTAAATATACAAGACCTACCAAATAACTACACAATTGTACTTTGCCAACCTTCTATTGCAATGATCGTAACTTGCACTGAGGTGTATATTAGTGGTTTGGTCATTTTGAGCACAGGGCAATGGCTAATCTTCTTGTGTGTTGTGCACAATTTGTCATTCTATGATCTACTGCAAATATATTGGTTGAAGATACATTCTGTGGTCCTATTGATTAAAAATAACAAATGTTACTGCCGATCTCCCTTAGGGGGCTGTTCCAGTAGCTTCAACTGAAATGCCCCCATACTGGGAGATTATTCAGAAATGCCGAAGTACTGTCATTAAGTGCGCAGTAAAGTAAATGTAAATGAACGTCTTAAGAGAAAGCAAACAAGAGCCATACATGTTAAACAAGGGCGCTTCGACTACAGACATGATGCTGGATAATGTTTTGTGAAGGAGTCAATAAAAAGTAGGTCTAATTTAAAAACTGCTGCGCTTGTTTTCTACCTTTTACTGTCTGCAGACGGGCATGTTAATGAATTCGCCCGGCAGACGTGGAAAGTAGACTTACTGTCCAGGATATCTCCCAGGCCCTGAGCTCGCAGCAAGTCCTTCAGCCTGCCCACTTCCTCCTTGAGTTCGCGGACCAGCTTGGCGTTGGGATCTTCATTGATCACAGCGTTACACTTGATCTGTTTGGCCCGATCTGCATACCTGCAACAGGGAGTGAGCTTCAATAGGTCAACTCAGCGAGAGTCCAGCGGTGCCAGGACACGGTCATGCCATTGCATCTTACATTTATAACACATTGGGACTGCACTGGAAGTGAAAAACTGTTTTTTCAAGTTGATCATATGCTATTTCTTATTGAAGAAAGTCTACTAAATGGTAACAATTTGCAATAAGTGACAGGAATCCAAATCGTTATTTCCTGTTGATCTCCCATGACGTAACAGATGAATTATTATTATGAACACCCTTATCCCGACCTTATTGATGTGAACTGTCACTTATAATTTATGTGCGCAAAACAGAATATACAGAGGCTTTAAATGGAATTGAACACACAGGACTTCATTAATCGTGCAGACTGCAAGAGAGTTTTAATAGTGTAATTTATATCAAAGTATTTTTTAAAGGACCATGCTTGTTCTATGAAATGTACCTTAAAGTGCCGAGTGTTTCATCATAGTTAATGTCTGCTGGACTGAGAGCAGCAACCATCGCAGTTCTAGAGTTTCCACCTAGAATGAAAATTACAGTTGGTTTAGTTTCTTATGGGTTTATTTTAGACAGAAAACCCCTTTGAAGACGGACTAACATGCTTGCAAGTGTGCCTTAAAAAACAACAACAAAACATCTCAAAGTCATTCCTGTGCTGGTATAGTAGCTTATTCTTGACATAACATTACTTAAGTAGGATGAGCAATATGTTTTATCTGTATATTAGAGACATATCTAAATACTGCCATAATTAAAAAAACAGGGCCCTTTGTGTGTCTAGGATGTGGAAAGGAAAAAGCTAGTTTTAAATCACCAGCTATTCATCAACTACGAGTATTTTTCCATTTCACATACAGCATGTGTCCTTTATTTTATTAGATTAGCACAATATATGGCAGGGAGGTTGTGGATTGGCTGCCAATTGAAGCTGCCTGCCAGATAATGAATATTTGGATTCTGCTGACTGAGACGACTGGTTGAAAGACAATCGTTTTATAGGCACTGGCCTGGGACAATTCATACTGCTCTGGCAGTGTCACCTCAATACAGAGAAGATGTCACAGCGAACGACACTGATTTAGAAAACAGTTCAAGTGTTTGAGTGCATCGCTGTGGTGGAAGTGTTATATTAGTTAAATGCTAAATATGCAAAAGAAAAAGAATGGTTCAGAAAAGGACATTTCTATTTGCAATGACTGCTTATCTTGTTCTAACCTTACCTAAATTTTCTCTAAGCAGCCACGTCAGCACAGAGTCTCTGTATGGTATGAAGTCAGACTTCTTTTTCTTCTTACTCTGTTAAAACACAGACATTTTAGTATAAAAGTATATAAAAAAAAAAAAAAGTTTACTGTATGTATGCAAGGCTCTGTACAATAACCTATATATTTTGCAGGAGACCAGCAGGTTTTAGAAATGTAAAAACAAGATTCTGAGCTGCAACCAGAAAATAAACACATACAAAAGCATTCACGTACGTGTATAAACACATGATATAGCCTTTAAAACAATCTTTTTTTTTTCCTCCAGTAGTATAGTTCTCTTAAACTGTACGCATTGTATCATGTATTCATTGGAATGGCTTTGCAATACTGCTGAAGATGATGCAACGATAGAAAGCATGTGTAATTACCTTGCTGGTACAGTTATCCTGGGAGAGGCAGTAATGAAAAGAAAAGAATTCAGATCAGCATGCAACTTGTCACCTTATTACTCACAGTTCTTACTGTAGAACATCTAAAGTACTTACAACTTCAGCAAGAGCAGAGATCACTTTTCCTAATGTTGTGAGGGATTTGTTGATATTTGCACCTTCCTGGAAAAAAAAAAAGTAATCTTTGACAACGATTACTGGCCTTGGCAACTGTGATGTCACGCAGGATCGAAAGAGTTAAGTTACTGAGATTGCACTCTCTCAGGATTTTTCTCTCAAAGTCTACATTCTATTAAGAGCCCAGAGGTTCCCAGGCGTATAATCTCAGCCTGACACACACTGGGCTCAGCTCCCTTTGAAGGAAAAATTAAAGGAGTTTATGGGGTTTTAATTCATGGCTGAAGTGCTTTTCCTTGTGGGAGTCAGTACACAATTTGTTCTCATTTTTATTTATTTATATATATATAAATACTGCTGTTGCACACACAGAGACAGAAACAGAGACACACAGACAGATGTATCCCCTCCTCTTTCCCCTGAGGACTCAGCCTGCAGCTCCCTTGTAGCAATGAAATGGTAGAATTAGGTTTACCTTTAACCTGGTCCCCTTGGCCCCAGTGGAGTCAGCTCTTTCACTGCCCGCCAGATCCACCAGGCTGATTTTGCTGACCTGAAGAAAGCAAGCAAGCCACAAGACCTTGTCAAGGAGTGAAGAACCTCCGGAAGCAGCAGTCCAAACATTGGTTTTTCAGCTGCCTGGCCTAATCATTTTTTTTCAGATCTTTTATTTTAGCCTGCGACTCGCAACACCATTATTTAAAGCAATGCATTCAACACTAGCCACTATTTTTGTTGAAAACGGCTAGTGTAAACAGTCAGGGTTTAACTGTGACCCGATTCCTCGTGTTATTTTGAAATGCTAGCCTTAGTTTCACCTTTTCTGTTGAAAGATTGGTTTCTGCGTCGTGCTTCCTCTGTGTGAAGACTATGGTGAACACTGCGTGGGATCTGCTGCTGGTTTCATTCATGTTGGTGGCAGCTACAGTCCTGTAATACAGCAGCATGCCTAGGGTTAACTCTCACAGTTAGACACTGTGGACGCTGTTTAAATGGGAGACAAAACTGGGCAATTACATCTTCTACTATGCTTTAATCTAAACAGTGTCGGGTTGCCAAAGGACTCCAGGTACACTGGGGCAGTTTGGGACAACTCACACCACAATGCATTCTGCTATGCGTTACCTGTCTCAGGTACCTTTCACAGCAAGACTACACTTACCAGAATGCATTGGGGGTGCAAGCTGAAAAGCCTGAACTGTCCCAAACTGTCCTAGTGTACATGGAGTCATATGGTAACCCTACAACAGCGAAAACAATTACCTTTTATTTTGGAAGTTTCCAAAATGCTATATAAAGGGAAAAGGTTTTTGAAAAATAAATGGACTACAGTGATCATGTCCACACACTATTCAATACAGCTGTCTTGTAGTTAGATCTGTACCCATTACACCTGATATTATTAAACCTGTACTTGTAATTTAATATTATCATAGCTGTATGGTTTTTGGAATTCAATAAATGTACTGTATTCCTCTCTTTAGGTGTTTCTAACTGATTGCAATGATTGGGAATAAAAAGGAAAAAAGGAGAGAAAATGGTACAAATAATCCCTCTTCTGCTCATAAACATCTTCCCAATTTAAGAGTTCATCATTCCAGAGTTATATACGTTTATAATGTGGTGTGAATACGGAGAATGAGTAATGGCTGCAGTTTAGACAGTCTGTGTGTTTGTTTGCTTGATAAACGCCATTCATGGGGCTCAGTGCTGCACACAGCACACACTGAAGCAGACAGTGGACAGTGCATTTCAGGACAAATTCTCAGAGGCTGTGACATTTCAGAACAATAACTGCGCACAGCTGACTGTGAGGAGATAACCTCAGAATGTGAACGGGGAATGTAATTAGCAACACATCATAGAGCCTAGCCACCTTTGTGTGTTGAGCTTGCAACTGCACAGGGTGCATATTAAGTCACAGGACACCGGCTCAAACGAGCGTCTGTTCTTTAATTCCAAACGATCTCAGGATGGGATGCATCAACTCTCCATGATGAACTTGGTTCCTGGTACCTCTATTGTGATACAGAGTTCCTATTGAAAGTGATGTCAAGATTCCTCAAATTCCTCACAGGTAAGCACCCTGTAAACTACTACCAGGACTGACTAAGGACAGACCCCAATTCTATCCATGTGAAACAACTTTAGCTACAGTACGTCCCTGACTTCACTGACATCCTGTGTATTTCTGGAATTATGAACTGGCATGTGTAGGTTGATTTACTCAGTAATAATCTTCATGTGTGTAGTGCTGTACAGATGGTACGGACAGAAATAAACACACTGAAAACAAGCAGGTCTTGTGGGAAATAGCAAAATGCGTTCACAGAAATGCTGAACTACACATGTCCCTTGCAGCACAGGCAAGCTGTCCTCCTCATTAATGAATCTACAGTAAGATCTGAGCATACGCCTGGCTGGTGCAGTGCTTGCATGGCGGGCTCCAGAAATAGCAGCTCTGATTCAGCAGGTCGTGATTGAGCAGTGCGTCTCAGCTCCAGCCCCTCTGGGATCACCTACATTCCTGCTTGTTGTTTGTGTTTAAAAACCTGTAGCAGCCATCTGATAACAATAGTGTTCTATACAGGCGATTTATACAGAATATATATAGGGGATACAACCGGGTGGTCACTATAGACTAGAAGCTCTTCCTTACACATGGTCTTAATACAGCATACTGTATGCTGTCTTTTAAATCAGAACTACTAGTTAAAATGGGAGGCTTAAGATTTGGTGGTTATGTATTACTCTACATGGACAGTTTGACGTTTTACCATGCTTTACGTGCTTCTGTTTGCCTGCGATTTCCCACACTTCATTAAACGTTGTTGGGATTCCAGTACAGTACACAGCAGGTAACTTTAATAAGCATGTACGCACACATTTATAGCAAGAAACACTCCATTTGATATGATCAGGATTAGAAACCTGGCCCTTTATCATTCCCCTGACTGGAGTGACGAGCCGTTACCTGGCTTTATTCCCGGCGTCCATCAGGTCTGCGATGTCGGTGTACGAGGTGACGGCCAGTTTGGAGAGATCTTCCACGTACGGGCCCAGCAGGGGGTGCTCCCGGACTCGCAGGTTCCCCTTGTTCTTGGGGTTCAGTAAATCCCGAACTCTTTCACAATAGATTTCCATGTAGCTGACCTGGAGGATTGAAAAGGAACAACTCTTTAAAAAAGACCGGCTGTAGGGATTTAGACACCGATGAAGGCATAAACTGTTACTTGACTCACCTCCACAGAATAGGAGATTTCATCTTTCCTGTTGTCATTGATTTTCTCAAAGAGATCTTCGCAGAGCTGCGGGAGAAGAACACATTCTAGTTAAAAGGTATTAGCCATGGATGAGTAACAGGACTGCAGGTCATTACAGAGCCGTGCCCAGATCAATAAGAAAATCAACAAGGAACTATTCAAAACGGTTTACAATGCCACTAAATGAAGTAAATGCTGTATGAAATATTTTGAGCGCATTTACAATGGAACAGCAATTTAGCGCTGAACTTTCTGCACATTCTGCTATCGTCGAATACAATACTAAACTGTTACATATGTACACTCCTACGGAGAAACTGTCGGAAAAGACAATTAAATAATTCCAACTGCCCCACTAATGTCTTACAAGTCATCATGACAAACAGAGGCTTAAAGAATCTTAAAATACGAAATTAACAAGTCTTCACATTCAACAGAAATAAAGGTTGTTACTGCATGAATACCCAGTGAATGTGGCACCACCTGCTACAGTTGACTTATTTTAATTCAGTAAGTGGCCTCCACTTCATTTCAAGATACTGAGAAAGACTGGTCAAAACGTGTTGTATTTTTTCATAAGATAGGTCCTTCAGACACACAAAAGCCACCGAGCAGTTCCAATAACTCTCAAATCAGGTAGCGTCAGGTAAAGCCCGTTTCTCACCAGCGGGATGATTCCCTCTTGTCCCTCTTCCTGTTTCCCCATCATGGTATAGGACTTCCCTGCCCCGGTCTGTCCGTATGCGAAAATGCACACGTTGTAGCCTTCGAAGGCATGCTGCAGCATCTCTTTGCCGATGTCATTGAATACCTTACACTGAGAGGCAAAGCTAGGATCTTCTACCTGCAAAATGAACAAAAAAACAAACCCAATTACACGTATGGCATGCAGTGTGAAAGTCTTATACAGTTAATTAAAGAGAAACTGGACTAGTGACTAACAAATTGGACTAGGTTTTCCTCGATAAGTTTAAGGGAGTGTTGTTATAAAGCCTCAATTCCTTTATAAGAGATGTTCAGGTTGTTCAATTGTAACAGGTTCCCAATAGCCCACTGCCAGGCCTCTCCTAATAATTATTTTATTATTATTATTTATTTCTTAGCATGTACATTTTAATTAAAGAGTACGGGACAAGAGTGCAGTTAAGGGAAATTCACCTTGCTTTGAACCCTACAGAACTAGAGACTGCGCAGGCCCGTGCTGTATTTAATTGTATTGGATTGTCTGGTATGGATGGGGACGTGGACATATGGGGATACCTAGTGCTGTTTACACCAAACAAACTAAAACATACATTTTACTGTTGTGACACGAATGCACACAAAAGCGCTAACAGAGGACGGACAGCAAATACAGTGTTGCATGCATTAACAAACTAGGGGGGTGGTTAGTTATAGAATGTTATACAAAAAAAATAAATAAGGCATGTTTAATTTCCAAAGCATGCAAAGAAATTCATCAATCTCTGCATGCAAAGGTCTAAACAATGTAAAATTAGCAAGGACTGCAGAACACAGTGAACAATGTTGAGTTCTGGTGGGGGGGGGGGGGGGGAGAATAAAGCTGATGAGCAAGCAAATGACAGCAGCCCTAATCTCAGCCAGAGAGAGAGAGCAGGCGTGGACAGTCACTGCTGGTAGTAGGGCTGTGCAAACACTCCAGGTCCTGCCTACACAGCCCATGAAGTCTACATGCATTCCTGCCAATAGAGGATAGACAGATGGAGGTCCTGGGTTCAGGGGCTAAGACTGATTGACTGTCATATTTTCTTAATAGCTCATTTGTGGTACATATTATGTAATGTTTTTTAATAGCTATTTTAAGATATGTGGTGCCTTTGTGCTAAGATTTTAAAGCCTTAACCGATCGCCATCTGTCCAGGTTGTATCCCCTTGAAAAGTCTCCCAACCTGCTGCACCGTGCCACACAGTCTGTCTAATCAAAGAAAGCATAAGAAAGGGTAGAGAAGCTGCAGCCTTACCGTGGTATGTGACCAGTATGAATAGTCGAAGCTGAAGGTCTTTAATGGTTCCTTTGGGTTTTTGGGGTTGGAGATAGCTAGAAGAAAAAACAAAAAGAAACAAAAAAAAAGTGTTCATTTAGGACGTTTTCCAATGCAGACGTAGTGCGACAGACTTAAATACACATTTTAAATGCTTCACCCCAAGAGAAATACAAGGGAACTGGGTAGCTTCAAATCACACCAGCCTTAATGCCATCTTAGCATGTAAACACGTCTCTCAACATGTCAGCCGGCTCTTTATCCATGCTGTACAAACAACTATGATTTCTACTGCTATTAAACATTCATTTAGAAAACGCCCAGCTTTTACTCATCAGAATCTGTGAGGAAGGCAACGTTAAATGTTTTTTTAAAACCAATGAAGTATTTTTTGATATGCAAGTGAGTTGCAGGGTTTCCTTCCCTTTATTTTGTGTCTTGCTGAGCTCACAGTAAAACCTGGAATGGCTCAAACTATGTCCTAATACCTTCCCTGTTTAACACCAGGAGAGAAAGGGGGAGGGGGTGAGAGTGCTCTCAGCATGCAGAAAGCAACACTGCTGCGATCCTGTGAAACTGGAATCGCTGGTGTCTCTGACCCTATCAGCAGCTGAAGAGCCGTGTGCAGAGAGCCCAGCAGGGAAAACCTTCACTGGGGCCTCGCAAGTATCTTATCAGCAGAGCTTTCTGACAAGAGCCTCCCAGCGCAGCACAGCACTCCTGCAGCCCTGGAGGAGTCGTCTTCAGGTATACTGGCTCCCTGTCATCAGCACTGCCAGATCAAGCCCTGCAATGCTAGTACCAGGCAGACAAGTACTGCAAGAGGTTTGTTTTATAACTGGCTTTGGGATCTTAGGTTTTAAGCAAAAGAACCTCAATAATATATTTTAATAATATATATATATATATATATATATATATATATATATATATATATATATATATATATATATATATATATATATATATATATATATATATATATATATATATATATATATATAAAAATGCAGAAAAGGGAAATGCACAAACACTTAAGCCCTATTTATTAGCATATATTCGTTCTATGCTAATCATATGAGGACTCTTAAATGGCAGGTCACGTACAGCTAATTAGCATGTCTCCTCTGAATTAGGATACCATTCCCTAATGAGGCGGCTTCTGTTGAGCCCTCGCTCTGTCTTTCCAGTCATTGGTTTAAACAGATTCTGTACAGAGTGTGCCAAATTCTGTACTATTCTCTAGAATGAATAAACATGAGGATGTTGGCAAAAACTGGTGCCATGGGGAACAGACAACAGAAATAAAGATAATTTCCAATTATCCAGAGGAAAGCAAAGCAATCTAAAGTGAAAAGTGGGGCGCAATGTCACCAGGTGGCAAGATCCTTTCTCCATTAATATGAAAGGTGAAGTAGTACGTCTGGGGCTGGTATGGTACATATTAGCAGACTATTCTCCTAGCAACCAGTTACTTAACATGAAAAATACAAACACTGTGAGATATATGCTTTCCCACAATATGAACAGCATTTACCTCCCACAAAACCAAAGTGTTTATTGTTTTGTCATATTGATTTTTCATATTGTTTATTGAGCAAGCACATTTTTCTCCTAGAATCCGTGATTAAGAACTGCATACCCAACTTCAGGGATGGAAATAAGACTCCTAATGCATAGCAGTTTCACCCATTCCAGGTTTTACTATAAGCTTGTTTAGCCACAGTGTATAGGGAACAAGCTCAGGTGGGTCTCATTAAACTCGTAGTAAAACCAGGAATGGGTCACACCTCTATGCAACAGGAGTCTTATTTCCATCCCTGTACATGGACATGTATATTAATATCTCCATATAAAGATCTATTTGATACAAATCATTCCACACCAAGCTACCCTATTCAAACTCCAATCACTCAGATGTGTGTGTGTTACTGAAGCCTGGTGAGAAAGGCAAGGGTTAAGACCTCTTGCTTGCCTTCAGGTTGTTGAAAGCAGAAGCCCTAACAGAACCAAATACTAACATTTGAAAGCAGCCTTTCATCGCTTTACCCCCTCCCCTGGCTAAAATCCAAAGCCCTCTTTAACAAATATATTTAAACAAACATAAATTCAATGCAATGTTAGGCACGCGACCCCCTTAAAGCGCAATGCTACGCGTTCTCATCTCACCACCAATGCTGGAATCTTAATGCACACTGAAAACGAAGACTCTCTCACCGGGCAGATCAAAGACACAGCCCTTCATAAATAGAAACAGTTGTTACGGACGCTGTCTGAAATTCCATGCTGGTCAGTAGGGGAAGTTATTTGGCCCCTATTGCTACTGACAAGCGCATACCGATGCCAGATTGGGAGGGGCTCAAAACTCACAAGGATTAAATAACAAAACTGATGAGTAGGCACAGTATCTGGCTTAGCAACAACACAAACAAATCAGTAACATGAGGCAAAAGGGACTCTCAGTGCACATTTTATTTACCACCAATGTTACAAATATAATCCCCATATAAAGATTTTCCAACAGAAAGAGGGGTGTTCACTGCTGTACTGTTGCTGCTGTACTCTGATGGATTTTCTCTCTGTTAATACAGTACTGTTCTACTGATAAATACATATGCAAAGAGATGGAATTCTTTCACAATTAGTGTGGACAAGTTCCATTACATTTGCGGCATGCACAGTAAAGTGACTCCACTGCTGAGTTAAACCACAACGGTTCCTTAAATGAATGTTCTAAAATGATCATTTTGATCCCAGGAGTGCTATGTACTTGTGAAACTGTATTAGCAAACTTGGACACAGTTGCTATAAGGACATGAGCAATGAGCTCAGTACAGGGGAGCCATTACTAATGAAAGGAATGACCGACGCTAACCAGACCATGGGTTTTGTCTGCTCGGACAGTTAAGCAACTCGGTTCAACTGGTGGAAAAACCTTTAGGTATTCATCTGTCAGATGACTGTAATCTTGAAAGAGGAGGGATATATATAAATTACGAATGCCACTTATATATATATAAAAGTGGCATTCGTAATTTATATTAAAATACACTCCGCACTGACACAGGGTCATTTTTAAATTTTATTAGACTTGGAGACAATAGCAGAAGCAACTAATATGAGGACCAGTACCATTTGTACTTGCACCCATCCAGTGCCAAACTCCATACGTAATAAATGCGTGTTCACGGTTTATTTGCACTGTTAAAATGATTTTAAAGGCATTCAGAGAAATGCTGTCCCTTTTTAGCTCTATTAGCCTCTCTGCAGGACATACAAAAAGTATTCAGGTCGGAATGATCAGCAGTCTCCATAATTATCACAAGGCCACTCATCATTAAGCCCTCCGAATGACATGGGCAATGTCTATTCTTGCCATAAGCACGTTGATATAATGTAAAAAAAATGCAGGCTGTCCTGTTAAAAATAGGACATGGAGGTATGAGACGCATTAAGTATGATTCATTAAACCAGAGCCTTCTACAAAACGGCTCTAAAAAAAAAAAAGAAACCTCACCCAAGAACCATTTGAAAGCACCCCTGCAGCGTGCTCTTATGATAAAATCCATAATGCAGCAGATTTGGAAACGCTACGTTAACAGAGGAAGGCAAAGCTATATTTAGGTGTGTCCCACTGGAAAGGCAGATTTCTTCCTCTTCTTTACCAGAACAAGCAGGCAGCCTGGAGCTTGGCAGAGAATTCCTTCTTGCAACAATATCAGAAATTCTGGGTCCCGTTAACACAATCTTTACTCACGCTACTTTTTAATGAGGCGTTTAAAAAGGATTACATGTGAATGAATTACAACCTTGGTTAGTCAAAACAGGTAATTACAGGAAAATAAAAACGTTAAGGTTTTATTAATTGGGCCAATTGTACTGTATGTCCCACCAACATCAATTCTGAACTCTATACCATGTCTGATGAAGAAGAAAGGCAGAGACTCTTAATCTGTATGTAGCATGTGTTTATTGGTAGGCAGATTAGAGAACGTTTGGATCATTCTTATTAAAAGCCACTGAACTAATCTGCACATTGTCTGGTGCCATCATTTGCTGCTCTGGTAAATATTACACGAAGCAGCTGTTGAGCCATAATTTTTAATCTGTACAGCCCATCTCTTTTTACGTCAGTGATATTAAATTCGACAAAGTCAAATCAGGCAATTGGCTCAAACAGTTTTATTGCTCATCAGGAAGCAGCTTTTGGAAGCAGAGAACATATACCCGTTGTGGTGATTCATACTTTCAATAAGGACTAGTGAGTGAGATGTAACAGTAGCAGCATCATCTCCTCCTACGCTCAATGCCTCTGCCTCTGATTTGTCAAACTGTTCTGGCAAACAGGAGGACGGCCCCCCTATGAGGTGCACTCTCTTCTCATTAGTGTGCTCACTTCCACACTTTCCTCGCGATGACGTTTAACTTGACCTCACTGCCAGTGCTGTACGTCCCTGCTGATTTCTCTTTGAGACGTTCTGCAGCCGAGCACCTTCTCTTTGTGCACGTTTTTTTATAATTTTGCAGTGAAGGCCCTAGCCAAGTACAAAATCGATTTAAAAAAGTCTGCTTGTAAATTTCCATTTAGACGCTGCGTGCAACAATAAAGAAGCAGTCACTGTTTCACATCTTTCACATTTCAATGCCAGGGCTGTTAGTCATTATACCCCTCATCTCATAATGCTGCAAACCTTTGCCGTGTACTGATAGTGTGGGCATCCTGAAATCACAGCTACTGCGGCACCCTGTCTACGCAAACAGGACAATACAGAGGAGTTTATGTTGGGTTATATCTGAATGTACATAACCAGCACTCAGCAGGTGTAGTTAAGCAGAACTGGTTTCCTATTTGATTTAAAAAGTATAGCAGACTAGGTTTCCATTATATTCTACATTGACGATCTCCGTTTCATTTAACCAGACAATCATTGGATATTGAAATACCCTTCAATCTGCAATGCATTTAAAATGGGTATGCTTTATTAAACTATTCAGGTAGTTATTTTTGAAGCTGAATTGTATTACATTATAGATGCAATTCTAATAGCTGCTTCAGATTTCTTTCGACTGGTTCCATTAATAAGATGATTCTTTTAGTTTTTTCTAAAACTACCTATTGTAAAAGAAACTCACCCACTCGGGTTCGTTGCCCCTTTAAGAATGGACCCGGCACACAGAAATGGATTTTTTCCCAAGCGCGTTTGCGCAATTTTTTAATAAACAAAAACACAACAAATACAAAAATCAAAATAACACCTAGCTCTTCTGGAGCACTAACTCGACTTTCAGGAAACACCCTGACTAACGCGGGACAGCTAAGCTGTTTACCCGTCTTCCTAAACCCACTGGTTTCTTTACGGCACTTACTTTCTCTTCTCTTCCTTTGGCTACTCGGAGACAGCGCACCTACTGCCTCCTTCCACTCAGCAGCCCCGAGCAGACTGCTTGCTCTCCTTTTAAACTCCCGCACCTGGGCTTAATTTCTAATAACGCCCAGGTGCGGAAGACAATTAACAATAAAACAATAAAGCAACACAAAAACGGTGCATTCTCACAAGTTTTTTTTTTCTTGCAGGGAGGTTAACCCCCTCCCTGCCGTCTCTCACAACCCGCTATATTACACTATGAACAGCACCTTCAAAAGCTGAGGCGTTGATGTGCCCGTTGCTAATTATGATTGTAAATCTGACAGAACGTTAATTAAAAGCCTGACCAAAGACAGCGACACTCATTGTATGACACTGGGTGAGCCGCATGCCAACCAAACCCATTAACGTACAAATCAAATGTTCCCAGTGCCATTAAACTAACACTTTGAGCTGCTGTGTTGGATATTAACTGAAAGCAATGATTTCACTCACCTCCTTTAAAAGAAACACTAGTTCAATTTCAAACACTGTGGAAGGGAAATCAATTAAGAGACAACAAATAAAACCTGGAAAGCGTCTGAGACAAAGCTTAGAAAAATTTCCATTTTTAATCAACTGAAACACCCACCTAAAACAAAAGAACATTATATTACTGTTCCTTTTGGCCCTGTGCTTTTCTTAAATCACTTGCATCCCAATCAGGATAAATCAATGTACAGTTTTGTGTCACCATTATATGCAGCAGCTAACAGAATGTGGTATGTGCAAGAATTCCTGGTCCGTGAATCAAAACATATGCAAAGTGAATTAATTTCACTTGACGTTTTGAAAAAGCAATCAGTCCTTCATTGGCATAAAGTATAAAGCTACACATTTATTAAAATAAACACATTACAGGGATGGAAAAGCAGTTTGATCCACATAGCTAAGAGTATATCCATAGCAACTAGGGATGTCGGAGTAGCTGTTGCTTTTCCAACCTGCATTTAAGTGGACACAGAACTTGGATATACTTTTCCATTTAAAACACTTCACTTCTCTCCATTTTTTTTAAAGCAGTCTTTGAGTTTCCAGATTGTAAAGATCTAGCAATCAATAACCAAATAAACAGAAACACAAGGGCCTGAGCTCTACAGCACAGTCTGGCTCTTAACCAAGACTCTGAAAATACAGAAAAATGCAATTTAACCATTGCATTTTCTTTTCTTTTTTTTACTACAATGTAAAATAAGTTTAAGCAATTTCTTTTGACATTTGTAATAGAAAAATATGAAACATAGCACTCATATATGCATGGACCTACACACACTGGCTTGTGGCCAAAATGGCTTGCCATTTTTAGTTTTCTAATTTATTATTGCTACGCTGCTAGCAAGTCTCCCCAGTGGCTGGTTGATATGGCTCCGTGATGTACATTTCATGCTTCTATTACACTGCAGACAGATCACTGTATTGTGTAGACAGTGAAGACATGTAGGGATTAAACATTTATTAGCATGCCGTATTGCTCCTATAAAATCGATTGCTGTAAATCAATGATCTTCATTTCGATGAGGTATGTAAACTGAAACGGCGGTCTTCTCCGGACGACGAATCACTGAAGTGATGCTGAAAGCAGAAATCCTTGCCTTTCCTTTACTCTGCCTGTTCCCCTAGATCTTTGCAAACCAGACGAGTCTCCCGACGGGAAACCTGCAGTCTTGTTCAACGGTGCGACACGGTTCATAAAATGTTAGTATTAATATTGCGATTCATAAAATACAATTCATTTGCCATTGTATTTCTCCCCAAGCTATAACTGACTCCCCCCTTCTCATCCTATACCCAATAGAGGCACTTCATTATAACACTGATAGCAGAGGTGCTAGAATAATGAACCCCTGCTGTTTAAATATTTGGCTCTTTACCAGCAGCCCAGCCAGAGATACGGGGACTCCTGTAAACACACAATTACACATTTCAATAGGCTCTATTGTGATAATCAAACAGCTATGACGACGAGCGCTGCCAAATTCAGAACGGAAGAGGTTTCATGAACTAGGGGAGGTAGTAATCACCACAGTCTTAATGATGCCACTCGCACTGTAGCAAAAGGGTGCCATTTTTAGCAAGAGGAATAATTCAACACTGTGGATTAGCTTTAGAAGATTCAGCTACTCTTAATAAGGCTGCTTGCTCGCACGCTTCATATGCACGGTCTGATTACCTGCTTATTTGTCTGTGCACTTTGTTAATTCAGTAGTACAGCTATGGCCAAAAGTTTTGCATCACCCTATAGAATTAACTAATTTTGCTTCATGAAGTCGAATGAAACCTGCTGAATAATGTTACGTTAACATATTGAATTACATACCTCTTTGTAGTTTTCCCATATACTTAATGAAAAATTGATGAAAACTGAAAAATGTGATATTTCGAAATCTAACATGAAATACTACTGTACTACTATTATGGCTTCTGGTAGAATTTTGCAATATCATTTTGTAGTTTCTTTGATTACATGATGTTAAATAAAAATATATAAATTATGTTTTTTTTATTATGTCTCAATCTTAAAATTCTAGGTGACCCAAAACCTTTGGCCATAGCTTAAAGCTGCCATGTCCCACAATCATGCTCAATTTGTGTCTGTACTTTCTTGACACTCCAGTTTGTTTACGCCCCCAAGCTCCCACTCAGTTTAATGAAATGATGAGCACAGGGCACCTCCCTGCTACAGATTAGTTTGACACAAGTTGGCAAGCCCTGGAATATGCAGCTCCTACCTCCTGCCAACCGACAACACTGCCGCTATCAACGCAATGCATGCTGGGAGAAAGAGCAATTAGGTCCTGCACAAGAGAAGGCACTTACAGTGAGAAATGAGATAATGGGCACCATCTCCAGTGATCATTTATTCATTTATTAATGCCGATAAAAAAATTTAAAAAAAGGATATAAATCTGGCTCGCATGGTGGGATAGCGGTTTCGTTGCATACAAAATAAAAACACATTAAATGCATACTGCGGCTCAATTTACCAATTCCTTAACGGTCACAAGCAAATGAAGTTCAGTTATTCGCTGTACAGTTTGATTAGAATCTGCTTTCTTACAGGTCAAAGTAAAAGCACATTCTGTACAGAAGCCAGGATTGTAACAGCAGTCATTTCATTTGTCACAGTATTAAGTTACAAGATATAAGCTCTAGCAATTCCCTTACTGTACAGGCCTACTGCTTCGGGTTTCACCTGAAAAAACTGGGATTCTGCTACCAATTAAACACACACACACACACACACACACACACACACACACACACTAGAATGCAGGTCTGCAGAGGACACACTGCAAAAGGTCTTCAGTTGATACAAATCAAACCTTGATTCTAGTACTATACTCTTGTACAGAAATATAGATCACATATACAATAAATCAATGTTGCCTGTTCTTATGGCTGGCTAACAAGTGATGCAACAGATCTAACTGGTAAAGCTGTTTAATCATTATACTTAAAAGGCAGCTCATTCATGTCAATAGTTTATCTATTGGGGATATGCTACAGAGCTTTTCTGATCCACCTTTAGATCAGCCACCTGGGGCAATGTCAGTGTTCCCGAGTATACCTTTTCTAATGTAATCCACCTGTTCCAAAGCAAGAATGCAGCACCTGGTGTGGTTTTCAGTAACAGCACTGTATTCAAAACCAACCCCACCATTCTAATGAAAGGAAATGAACTGGAGAACGAGTGCACAGTCACTCCTAGCAATGTTTCATTGTACAGCCTCACGTTATTCTTGAAACACTGCTGTAGGTTCGGACGCACACAGCTAGGATATCAAACTCCTTTCACAAGCGATCAAGCCACCCCCTGACTTCATGGTAGCAATATTAACCTTGCAACAAACCTCAGGGACTGCCCAACAGCCCGAATGGACTATTCCTAATGTGGAGTCTAAACACTGCTTTAAAAAAACAAAACTCTGATTCTACTAAATTACTATTTAAATAGCAGGAAAATGCCAGAGTAATTGGTCATTGCATGTTTTACATCTATTGCTGTATTGGCTGCTAATCTAATTCGAATTCAGAAAAACAAGAACATCTATTCATAAGTGTTAGTCATACTTCTGTGAGTAATGGTTTCAGAAAGACATGTTTTAATGCATATTGTATCATAACAATATTTAGTGTACTATTTACAGTATAACAATTATTTAAATGATTGATTATGGCCTACAATTATGAATGAAGATTATCTTATCTCATGTTTAATCTTCCATGTTTAATCTGCGTTTATTGTTCCCCTTCAGTTCAAATACCTGGTATTTGCGTGTTTTAAATTAAGGGTCAATATATAATAATGAAAGGTAGACACTTTTTTTTTAACCCTTTCATGCATTAACTAATGAAAATAGCTGGAAATGTCATCTGAAGTAGTTTTGGATCCATAATAAATATATTTTTAATTGCCGACGTTTTCCATTTTTTTCCATTGCTTTTTATGGAGAACAATGGCATCCCTTATAGAGGTCATCATGTAACACAGATATCACATAATCTACTAGCCTGATACAAGGCTACCATGCATTTGTGCACCTTCCGTATGTCCCCGTATAAAGATTAGAATAGTTTATCTCTTCCCTTATGAGGTCACCATACATTAGAGGGGTGACTCTTTTGTGAATGCACAAGTGTGTTTAGCGGGGTCCCCAGGACTGGAAAATAACACAGCCCATAAAGCTGCACAGTATGTGTGGATCCACTGCAGTTTGAACCACTCTCTGAAGCAGAGTGAAACTGGGAAGTGGAAATCAAATTGTGCTACGTAAGCTAATTTTCTTTCAATAACGTATTGCTTGTGCCTGTCAGCCTGCAGTGAGTCATTGCATTAGTGTAATTACTCCACCTTGCAGAAACCTCCTACCAGAGCACATACTGACAATGAATACTCAAACCTAGCCTGGAAAATCCAGGAGTTCTTCCATGTGGAAATACTTGTGCATTTTATTTATAGGGTGATTTTCCAATGTAAAAACCACCCAGTTTCATGGATTTAGTATTGTTCCTCCTAACAATGCCAGTACATCATATTGTTATGAACTTCAAGACAAGATAATCAAATACATTCTCTGGAAAAAAAGAAATGTTAGCATGTCTACCTCAAAAAGAACTGGAAAACTTCACTCAGCTACAGCTGCTTTCTCAGATACTGGGGTCTATAAATACTTCACCAGCTGGTAGATGCAACTTTGCATGCCAGAAACCTTTCAGGGACAGGAAGGAATCGGTGCGGCTGTCCATTACAACCCCTCTCGCTTCTAGCACTAGCGGATAGCAGCAGAGTCCAGCTGACACCAGACAACATCACTACAATTAAGATAAATGTAACTTACAGGTGGATGTAGTCTGCAGATATTTCTATACTCTGCACTCCATATTATAGCAACAACGAATGGAATTTGAGAGCTGGATGTAAATACAGTATTATAACTTTTAAAGTAAAGGAGTTTATTAAATGTCAAAATACAGTAACACAGCACAGAAAGATGTGGCTTGTCTTTTCTGGAAATTGAGGGACAGATCAGAAAATACTTTTATCCTTAGCTCATGATCAACTGAAAACAGACAAACTCCCTCAAGCCACACATTTGTTTTATTTTTATAGAAACAAGTCTTATATATTGGAATAGCCCTGAGGCAGGGTAATCAGTTGTTTTAATAAAACAGTTCTCTTATTGAACAATGGTTTTGTCTTCCTTGTTGGTATTCTCTTCTTGTGGTTTTGCATAAAGAGTGCGATCAACCCTTTGTGAGCTCTCTCTGTATTTTTGGGACGCTGTTCACCACAGAAAACTAACTGAAGACAGCAGTCCTAACACATATTGCAGGGGCACGTTATTATTCCCTTTCGTCATGAATCCCAAATAATACAGCAATGTTCTGGACTGGAGATGGTGGAAGTCAAACCACTGAAGTCACCTTACAGCAATGACATGGCCAATACATAGCTGTATATAGAGGTGTTCTATATTCTAGTGAAACAGGCAATGCATTTTCAACAGCTGACATTGATCTAATTATCCTAATCCTCTTCTAAATCTATAAAAAAAAATTAATCAACTGTGGGATTCACCACCTTAAATGATCAGACCTTACAGTTCTGGTCAGCATTCAGTACATGCCCTGATTGAATGAAGATATGCATTTTGAATGGCCTGTGCTCCTTTAGAAATAAAAGCATCTTTCTCATTCCTAAAACAAACAGAATATTAAGCCTTTTTTGTGCACTTTGCCCTAAAGACAAAAAAGAATCTTAGAACAGAGGTGTTTAAAAAATAACTTCAGTGTCAAACCATCCGACTATCTATTACACATGTGCTCAGTGTGGCAAGTTCGTTGAAATTGCAGTAATAAAACCTTCAAGAGCAAAACGGCGGCTGTTTATTCAATAGCATGCACAACGATACTTTAAAAGTACCAGCTGGCTATGTTGAGGGGATGACCTTGCCAATATCATATGCTTGTGGCAAAATACAGTACACTGCACTCATTGCAAATACTGTCTTAAAATTAGAAGCAATGTCCTGGAAAGCTTTCGAAACATCAGACGCTGCATCAGATGCTACTGTATGAAACCGTACACTCGAGACGGCTGCTACTGAATAGGTAAGAAGTCAAGCACAAAGTGTCAGGAAAATAAAAGAGAGAGGAGCTCTTAAAAACTGTTCCACAGATCGGCCTGATTCCATCTAGATCATTTTAATGTAGATTTGTGCTTGATGCAGCGAGCCAGGCTTTAGAATGAGTATTGCTGTCAAAGTCACTAACTAAAATGACGCCCTTGTAAAAATCAGAAAATCCATGCACCAGTTTCCGGTTATCAAATCAGCAGGCGACACCAGAGCGCTTTATGGAAAAATACAACCCCGTAATGAATTGTGTTTTCAAGCTGAAGTCATCCAGGATATCCCATATCAGGGAATTCGTTTTCCCAGAATGGTTTTCCAAAATCCGCATGCATGATATCACTTAGAAGAAAAATCACAAACTTGTCTCGCTGGCAATAAATCACTGGGAGATGAAAACAATCAGACACTATAGAAGCATAATCAGAAATCAGGTTAAGTAAGTAGTTTGTAAAAAAATTTTAAAAAAAACAGCAGTTACTCTTGCAGGGAAATTGTAACAAGCAGCTAAATATTTAAAAAGTCAAAGACAGAGTACTGCAAAGTAACAGAGTGTTTCAAAGACTGAAGCTTCTCTGAATACCCGGAGACAGGCACTTCCTTATAAAACAGCCCTTGCTCCTGTCTCGAGGTGACATCATTCGGTGTTCAGACGTGGATGGATATTACTGCAAAAGGTACACATTGGAATTGTATTTCATTAAGATTTATACATTCAATCTGGGTTTAAGTAACCCACCATTTCAATAATCCATTTTAATCAACAGTGCATAGTTGTGTTTAATTGCGTCCATGTATAATATCTTTAGCATTTAAGCAGTCAGGGCTTTTAGGTCCACCACAGGTTTGATCGATTAGTCAGGCTAGTAGGAATTTAAATTAAGATTTGAATTTGAAAATGCTTATTTTTTTTTCTAGTTTTCTGAATGTATAATTAGCCCCTTTAGGAGGTGCAGCAGTCCCTGATCTGTATCTCCAGTTTGTCTCTCAGAAGGTAGAGTACTGTATAATTAAAATAGCTTGGGGGCACTACAGTTGCAATTTTTTTTTAGTTAAAACTGAATGAAATCCCCATATAAAAAGATATTACATTCATGAAATATTCCTCAACGGGTTGCCATCAATACTAGTCCCTACACTAAGTAAGCAGACTGTGATGTCATTCAGGAAACTGGCTGACTTTTTTAAAATATAAAATGTAGTCGTTGCCAATGATTTTTACCCAGTTTTCTCCCCAATTTAGAATCGTCAATTGCGTTATTTTTAATCCTGGTTCACCGCTGCAACCCCTCGGCGACTCGGGAAACGGAGGCTGAAACGCATGTCCTCCGAAACGTGTTCCTGCCAAGCTGTCATTTTTGCACTGCAGGTCCACAGCGAAGCCATCAGCCATAGGGGTCGCTGGTGCGCGGCGAACCCTGGATTGACCTGACCCAATCGCTCTCATATAGCAGCTTGTGCTTACAATACATATAGGATATTTATTCTGCAAGAATGCCACATTATAGTGTCTACATTTTACCTAATTATTAGTTTTCCATTTCTGTGTGCATAAAGTTAGAACACACCTGATTGTATTTAATGATTAATTTGCCTTCTTGCAGGATCTGGTTAATTTTGACAAATGAACGAGTGCCTTTCAGCTGGCTGTATGCAGGTTAGCTGCTGAGAATTACTCAGGCTAGAAAAATGCTAAAGAGAATCCTAATGCTCTACACAAGCTTTCATTCATCAGTTTAAAAAAAGGCATTTTTAAAAAGGACAAGGGTACTTTGTAAAGTTGTATATTCTTGAAATAAACAATATTTTATTGCCATTTTAACCATCACTACTTCACAAGCTGTAAAATCTTGAATAAAAAAAACACCTCTTACTGTCACCAATTGTGAATAATATAAATGGTTCTTTGAAACTATGAATGTGCTCTGTTCTGCCTTGGTTTTGAAGAGTACACATGCCATGACAATGGAAGTAGAAAGGAGGGGGGGCTGACCCTGATGTAGTGACAACGTTCAACCCTTCATATTCACAAAGCCCCCATGTACACAACAGAATGGTTTAATCAATACTCCCGAGCAGGTGGATGGAAATGAATTCCTGTGCAGAACATCAGCAAACAGCGATGGCCCGGGTCAGCAGGTGTTCTGTTTAAACACTTTTCGTTTTAGATGTGTACTGCAGTAAACACCTGCTTATTGCTTCCTCTCCACAAGCAAACTGCATTCTCATACCGAGATAACAGCAGAAGCTTTAAGCATTCATTTGTGGGAGTACAACGAAGCACCGAGTCTGTAGCTGAACTCAACCGACTCTGAACAGAACGAGCTCTCCTTGCTTCCCAAGAAACGAAAAATGCTCCGTGCAGCTGAGGGAAAAGGTCAGAGTAGCATATTCCTTAAATCAATACCACAGCCCGCACGGTAGCCCTAATGGATTAACGACCTGTTTAAAATGAAGTACCTCGATTCCAGTACTGTGCTTTTTACCCTAATCCAACAAGACGCCAGTATGATTATAGCGGTGATCCTCTTCAGAAACACAATCCATTCATTGTCCTTTGAGAGAACCAAGTGTCCTCAGAGATCTGTGACCAACAGGACATGAGCTTAAAGGCACCGGGAACAAATCTATATAAATGACGCCGCCACTACCACATAGCCTCAGGAACTGAATTAAACACCAGATCAGAATCAGCAGGGCTGTTCTGTGCTGCTTTTTATGCGGAAGGTATTCTCACCCTTCATTAGTAGTTTTGTTTCTTTCCATGCTTCTCATCTTTATTGATTTTATTGGACTTTGTTCCTCTGCTCCCATGGAATGTTAGCAGACTGCACCTCACATAGTACTGACCCAGCCCCAATGTAGTCACAGGATGCTAGAGGCATAGTCTAGGAAGACAACGGTTGAATAAGCAAGTAAATAAGCAGACAAATGAGTGATTGTTTCTCTCTTACGTGTCCTACTGGTTTGAAATAAAAGAAATGTATTTAAAGCTTAAGGAGTCCTGCACGAGTACAAAACTCCCACGTTTTTGCTACTCATTATCTTTTAATTGATTATTTAAAACAATAATAATAATAATAATAATAATAATAATAATAATAATAATAATAAATTATAATTACAGTGAAAATATCCAATTCAAATAATTGTTGTCATCAAATGCAGAATTGAGTATAATAGCCATTGTAATTTGCTAAAATATAAAGAACCTTGGCATATTTCTCCTGACTTGGAAATCTCCAAAAAATACAGCTTTCAAACAGCAGCAAACACTTACAAATAAGCAGGACAAGTGGTGTCAACAGCTTTGAATTACTGGTTTAGAAAACACAGTCAGCCTTTTACATACAGTACTGCATTGTGGGAATGACACAGTTTAACCCCGCCATTCCCACAATGCATCATGCTTTCAATGCTGCATACCAAGTGACATCAGTGGTATGCAAATGCAAACCATCCATCGTTTAGGATTATCTGTAATCTGTAACTGGCTGATCATTTGTTCTGGAGGCAATGCTTCGTAAGGCCAGCCAACTGAAAAAAAAACACACGCGTGAACGATTACTGCATATATACAGAACCATGCCTTTCTCCAGCAGACAGCCTCTCATCTGTTATATTTAGGGGTTCAGTTTTTAGGTTTTAACTGATAAAACCACAAATACACCCCTGAAACAAAAAATAAATAAATAAAATGAAACCACAGTTTGCCCTTAAAGCACAGGCAGAACAGCAGAGACTGCAGCCTCTTTTGTCTTCACATTCCCCCAGCGGTTCATGGTGCAGCGGCCTGGGTTTTGTTGCAAGGTATATCTCACACTATAATTCCCATCAGGGCTGTTTTTTTACTTGAGCAGTTATTAAGAAGACTATCTTTGGGCAATACCAGACAGAACTGGTCAAGAAAAAGCCCTGATACACTGATAAAAACAGAAGCCTTAGTTATTTTTTCCTGTTTAACTATCCCTCTGTTCTGAACACAGACCTGGTTTAATAAGTAGCTTCAAAAGGTGTTTGCTACAGTGATCACACTGAATCAGTGACAATGGGCTGACTTAAAAAGGAGGTGCTAGGATTGGTTCTGAATCACACCTCAGAATTATATGTGAAGGTGGTATTAGAATCTAGTTGGCTCACTCATTAAAATCGGTGGGACCCGCTTTTTGTGAGAAACACAACTGGTGGGCTTGCTTGAGAGAAAAATAAATGTATAATAACGTTTGGTATTCAGTGAACCTGCTCAGTTGATGTGCTTCCCAACAGCTTCAGTCATCGCCTGTAAAGTTAAAGAGGCTGCTTCAAATCGCACCACCCGCCACAAGAAATATTCATGAAGTATTCAGCAATACAAATTAAAATAAAAACTCAAGAAAACAAGGCAGCGATAAAAACTAAAATTAAACCGCGGGAGAAATATATCAAAATGGATAATTGGGTGTCAAAATGCTACTCCCCAGCACAACTGTATTACTCGGATGTTCTTCCATTCATGAAAAGTTTGCTAATAAGAAGGCGATTAGTAGTACAAATAATGCATTTTGAAGTGTAATTATGATGCGATGGTTGAAGTACCTTCTAATAACACAGCTGGCTTGAATGCAGCCCAGGGAGTTTACTGCGCTCTGTCAGGTCAAGCACAGAGCTCCACTCGCTGTTTTCTAACATTAAGCTTTATTGAACGTTTCACTGTACCATGTTTATGAAGCACTTTCCAATCTGCTATACAGTAGTTGTGTCAGCAAAGCTATTCATAGGAGGCTGTGTGGTCCAGTGGTTAAAGAAAGGGGCTTATAACGAGGAGGTCCCCGGTTCAAATCCCGCCTCAGCCACTGACTCATTGTGTGACCCTGAGCAAGTCACTTAACCTCCTTGTGCTCCGTCTTTCGGGTGAGACGTAATTGTAAGTGACTCTGCAGCTGATGCATAGCTCACACACCCTAGTCTCTGTAAGTCGCCTTGGATAAAGGCGTCTGCTAAATAATCTAAATAATAATAATAATAATTATTCATCTGGCTCAAAAGTAACATCAAGCTTTCTGAGGAGGAGTATTCATTTATATTAACACGTGTACAGATTTAGCTAAAACGCTATACAAATCAATGAAAGATCTTTCATTATGAACACATTCTTGGGCACGTGAAATCCATTTTACTGCTGAATTTTGATTTAGCACATGGCATTTCAGCAGATCATTAAAAAGGCTACAGTTCAAAGGTCAAAGCCATTAATCTGATGTGTTGCTTCTCAAAGTGAAGAAAAGGTGTGGCTTATTTAAACACAAATGCTTAAGAAGGGATAATATTTACTGCCGAGCAGAGTTACAAAGATCTCAGGGAACATGTGCTTGAAAGGTCAAAGTGTCTGTAAATGTTGGCAGTGGATCTTCTTTATTGCATGACTTCGAAAGCGCAGGATTAATACAATGCAGAGGAAACTGCTTGCTAATTGTATCAATAAATCCTTAACACTTGATGACTATCTCACTTTGTTTGTTAAAGGGAAAAACAATCTGTATTTATTGTTTTTCAAGTGCTAAATAGTATTGAACGATATAGCAATATCTTTATTACCCAACCCACTATAGCTGACAATATGACCTAGATATCCAGCTAGAATAACTGTGCTTGTTATCAAACATAACAGTAGAAGTAAAATGGGTCTTCTTACTTTCTACATTAACACCAGAAACACCTTTAGTGTTCATTTTAATTGAAATGTTTATTATTAATGTTTTTTTATTAATTTGTGTTGCTTATTAATTAACCCTGCTCATTTCAAAATAATCCCATGAATATAAATGGGTGTTTGCTAGGTTTAGTGCAGTGCTGCTTTTGTTACTGGCAGGGTTGCTTGAAAATTAATACTGCTACATTTTGCTTTAGGACAAAATAAGTCAGCTGATCTACTGCATACCATGGTACAAGAACTCCCAGGATTCAAATTACTACAATGAACTAAAGCATAACTAGCAGTTTACAAATGAGGGAGTGTACAAAATGAAGTGGTAGAATGACAGAAATGTCAAATCAGATTTTTAGTGTCCAATATTCAAAGGAATTCCTCCTTTAGTTATGACAGTAATAGTGCAGATTTTCAAGCAGAAATGTTCTGTAGTAGCTGATTATTACATCCTCCAAGGGCATGCTGTCCCATCCCAGAAACAATGATTAAAGTGAATGCGTATTGTGAATGTGTATTTAAAATCGGAACAACTGACAGCCGAATGCATGGAGATGAATGCATGCCACTGCACCCGACATGCAGTTCAACATGAGCGGAAAGGGGTTGCAAACTGAAGCTTCAGCTTACATGCAAGAAGAGTGCTCTGTAAATTGCAGTTGCATTGCTCATAATGTGCATTCTAACTTCCCAGCTCCTTGTCTGAATGTAATATACTTTCAACCTGCAGTTCAAGAAAGGTTCTAGCAATATTTAAAAAAAGCAATAAGTACAGTATACCATATTGAGAACCAGCTCCATTATGCCTGAAAACCAATTACGTTTAGCGGTTTGTATAAAATGGTGGAGACGGCTAATGCGCTTGGTTGTTGTGAAACAGCTTTTTAACAGTGTTCCCTTGGCATCACCTGGAATGGATTCTGCATTTACCATGTTGTATTGTGGATCTACCTCTCTGGGCAGTTTTAATGCTGGCTGACTCTGTAATGCCGAGATATGTGAAAAACCACAGGGGTTAAATTGGTTAAACAATTCCTCCTATAGAGTTCACCTTTGAAGTTGGACATTTGAGGAAGATATTGTAGATTCATCTTTCACGACATCCCCATATATAACACACTAGTGTTTTACAGAAATCAAAATGCAGCACTAGCAAATCATATTAGCACAGCGACAGGACTGTTTGTACAGTACAGGCTGTTAAGACCAACGCACTGTATAACATTTTAAAACAAAGGCAGTGTGCTTTTAAATACAAGTTAACACTTGGCAATCCTCCTACCCACTAACATTTAATACAAAAAAGGAAAGGTGGGTGTTATTCTGGTATGCTGTGCACAAGACATCCTTTTTTGAAGAGCACAGTGTTAAGATGGCCAATTGCTTTTCTTTGGCTACTCTAAATCGGTCGTTGTTTTTCTTTCAACAATGTGAAAATGAAAAAAGCAACAGTAGCATCCTGTAATGGCTTCCTGCAGCCACTGACAGTCTGCCTTTGATTTCTAAATGAAACCATTATTGCATGGATGATGCAATCATACCTCCACCTTTCTCTGGTTTCTTAATTTCAGTCCCAGAAGGGCTTTACATAAATCAAGCGTGCTACTCCTGCAGGCACTTGCTGTGGTTGAAGATTATAAAGGCTTTATATTACATAACAGTGACAAATGTTTTAGTCAGAATTGGATATTTTTTTAATTGTAATTTTAACCGCCCAAAGATTATCTCCTGACAGATACATGAATAGGTCAGCCAGGGTGTCCTCGGCTCACCGGGCACCAGCGACCCCTGTAGACTAACCGGGCGCTTGCGGGCTTGCCTGTAAGCTGCCCAGAGCTGTGTTGTCCGCCGACGCTGTAGCTGGGCTGGCTGCATGGCGGGCCTGCAGAGTGAAAAGAAGCGGTCGGCTGACGGCACACGCTTCGGAGGACAGCGTGTGTTCGTCTTTGCCGCTCCCGAGTCAGCGCAGGGGTGGTAGCGGTGGTTTGAGCCTAAATACAATTGGGCATCTCAAATTGGTGGAAAAATTGGGTAAAAATTAATTGGTGACTACTAAATTAAAAAAAAAATAAATGATGTCACACAATTACTTAGTTGAGTGAAAACAAGCTCTATCAGCACAGGCCTGTCTTTCCATGCAGAGAAGCAAGGAAGATTAGAGAGCTTTTACTGGGTCCAACCAAACTGCCTGACCTTCTGACAGGCCATAGGATTAGACGCTTCAAATCAGGTCAGCAAGCGTGTCCATACTTAATGCTCCCAATTAACGTGACCTCCATCGCTCGACAGCTCTCTCGACCACACCAATCACTCCCTAGTGGACGCGCAGTTGATCCGGACTCCACATCGTCATCAGAATTCTCCGCGGAGGCAGGTATCATGAGCCCCCCTGTCTCACCAGGATACATGCAGAGCCGGGGGAACAAACTTTAAGTAACAGCAGCCAGTTCCATTTGCAGTGTTTTGTGTAAACTCGAAACAACTTGTATTATTGTAAACACTGAGGCCTTCCAGTCATTCCTCCCATCAAGTGCTATGAAGGCTAAGCAATCCCACAGCTGTAGGCTTATTGGAAATCCAAATTCAGAAAAGTACAGTATAGTAACTTCTGATGAATGTAGGCTGAGGAATCCTACAACATCTGTTTAATATTTTCAACACAAATATCTGATTAATCTGACCAGTCTGATTAATGACCATCTTCCCAACAGACCATTCAATTCTAATTGACACAGTCAGCATGTTGGCCATTTCCCAGGTTGGACTGCCTCTGTCTTGCTTGGGACAGCCATGTGAGGAAGAGAGAGACTGCTTGTTGTTTTCTAAACTCCACATCTGAGAAGCACAACTAACTGAAAGGTCTCTGCAAGCATTTGCTGAAGGAACACTAGAACTTGAACACCGATAACTCATTTTGCCCCTCGTGTACGTGTTTCAAATCATGTTTTGTTACTTCAAATGGGCTACGGAGTTCTTGAAGGATGTCTATTTAAACAATTCTGCAGTGGCAGTGAATCTAAATACTGCTGATCTTAAACTAATGAAACCTGCCCTAACATGGATCTCTAGCCACTATATGTTATTGCATTTAAGCAGGGTCAATAAACCACGGTTAGCGCAAAGGCTGTCATGAAAATATATCCCAAGTCTAAGATAAAACTGATTTGATTATTTTATTAAGGAGTTTATCACCTAGATTCCTAAAAAAATGTAAAAACCTAATGGACGATACAGAATTCATTCCCAGTGAAACGCACACAGGTTGTACTTGAACTGATGGTGGCTGAGCTTGTCTTATAGTCCTCTTCTTGCGCTCAGCTCATCCCAGATTACTGATGGTGCCATTATCCAAGAAGCCCCACCAGCAACGGCCACCAGCCCACTCACAAGATATACTATTTCAACATTCTCAGAATACCACTTGCAATCTGCTCTGATCAAGGAGAATGGGCCTGCTGCCAGCCCAACAGTCTGTTCCGTGCAGTCTGTCTCTGCACATGCGACACAGGGTTACACTGCACATTTTTTCATTTACTCCAGTTAACTTCTGCATAAAAAAAATAAATCAACTCGGAGCCTAAAGCAGGCTTTAAAAGTTAAGAAAATTAAGAGAATGCTCAAAAAGTGTTTATGAGCATTCTCTTAAGTTAAGCAGTGCTTTGAAAATGAGAAGGAACAAACATGCCGCCTCTACAACAGTTAAGGGTTTCCTGAAGATTTGCTTTAATCAAAAACAGTCCTCAAAGCTCTGTGACTACGGCCATGTAGCTGTAAACAAGGTTCAGTAGAAACAGTAGAAAGAGTTCGAAATCAGCTCATTACTTTTTACATCCTTACACATTTACTGTCGTTAAGTGTCTTGATGTGCTACGATCTGGATAATGTAATTGCCATTTAAAACTAGATCTGATGAGCAGTTACTTTATCTGCTTGCTGTGTTCACTCACCTCTTAAACTTAATAACGCCGACAACCCTAATGGCCACAGAAGCCTTGCAGCCGATATGCTGGATGATGCTCAGTGATTGGTGAGCCCCTTGTATCTCTAATGGCTAGGCAATCTTCAGTTGCCAGTGGGTCTGGTGAGTAACTTATTTTCATGTGATATCAGGCACAACTAGGTGAAGAGGCTTCAACAGAACTGTGTACTTCGTCATTGATAAGCGATGGTTACTAAAGAGTCATTTGAAAGGCTTGCTCTCATAAATCTTACTATTCCAGTCTTAGTAGCCTGTACTTATAGGTATCATGTGTGTTTCTGATTTGTAGGGTCCTCATAAAATAATATGGGGACCCTTATCTTAATCGTGCTCGTCCGTGACCCCCTACATGGTGAACACGATAACTGTCTTGATGTTGCAGATGTTTGGGATTGCATTTGAAAGGAATGTAATCATGAGGACTGTATCGGCCCTGGTTAGTTTTTTTTTTTACTAATTGAAATGACAGATATTTAATCTCCCTCCTTATGCGATCCTTGTTTTTGTTGAGCAAGGTTTTTTTTTTTTTGTATTGTCTTTTGGACTGCTGAACGTTGACACTTTACACCACATACAAAAAATATTTTTAAAACCGTGACATTTTTCAAGAGGATTTCTAATCACAGTCATTTTTACTAAAAACAAAATTATTAATGGCATGACAGTTACTAAAATTATAAGGCATGGCTTTGTTTAGCACGTACAACGCTAAAGACTTTTTGCCAGAGGCTTATTTCTTAACATGCACAGGTACACACTATCTATAACAAAGCCCTCCACCCTAGTAAAGATATTTATCATAAAAACCAGCGTATACAAATTCAGAACATGGGGTTAGTCACCATTGCCCCAGGGATCTGAATTTAACAGCTGACCAGTCTGACGTTCAGTAATGGCCATGCTGCAAGCCATTTATTCAAGCTTCTATTTTACACACAAGAATTGCTTCCTGATTTGTAAAGAGTGAAATAAATCTCCCTGCTTTTAGCTACAGCGCCGGATAACATAGAGCTTGTATGGTCTAGCCACCACGTGAGCGGTTAGCAGGACTGAAAGCACTCACTGGTCGTGTTGCCTTGCATCTGGATAATACATTTGGAGTCATTGGCCATCTCTCTGGAGTTGAAGGGTCGCACCCTCACTGCTACTTTCACCGAAGCCCCCGACATCTTGCTGTGTCTGTACTCGTTCACTTTACAATTCCACTGTTGAGTTTCCTAGAAGACAAAATGAACACATCAATAAAAGACTGCACTAAAGGTAGTGTTGTCAAACAATTTATAGGACGCACTTTAGCTGTGAAATATATTCATCAAAACTCTACGGACAGGTGACGCTGCTATACAGGTGGGCTTTTATACAGGTTTGTTTTTCAGTTCCCTCTTCCAGCCCTGAGAGAGACTATTCTTCTGAAGGGTCCATTTAAAAAAAAAAAAAAAAAAAAAAAAAAAAAAAAAGATAAAGAATACTAATGGAAGAGTCCAAGGCAATACAGCATTGGAACTCTATCTGAACCAAGTCTCTCACTTCCACAAGGCTCCACAGCCATTATGAGACACACAGACTGCAATATGTTGAAGGACTGTCAACGGCAGAAAAACAAATCTGATGCTACTGTTGCTTTGCCCTGTGCGTTTTGTCTTCTAACAGGAGATTTCCATGCTGGAGGAAAATGCCAAGTGACTATTTTGGGTGTGGAGGCACCACAGGAAATGAGAATCTATTGTACTGCCTGTGTAAATACTGTATAGAATACAGTGCGTGATGTCACATTCTGGGTCAATATCAAATTGTGAGTAATCCTTTTTTTTATCTGAATACTGTGTGTGGTGAAGTTTGTCTACAAGGACTCTGTTGTCCACTTCCTGTTTTACATTTCGGAGTCCTTTGAGAATTATACAATAGTGAAAGCAGTTTGGAGAAAAAAAATACATCCTAATGCATGCATAAAAATAATGGTAATAAGACTCCCATTGCACAGCAGTTTGATCCATTCCTGGTTTTACTGGGAGTTTACCAAGACCCCTTAGTTACCTATACACTGTGGTTAATCACATTAAAATCATGAATGGGTGACACTGCTATGCAACAGGAGTCTTATTCCCATCCCTGAACTAATTGGATTATTATCTGTTAGGTCACACAAATCATAATTAAGATTGAAGGAGTGCCATGCATCAGGGATGGAAGCAAGACTCCCATTGCATAGCAGTTGGCTCCATTCCTGGTTTTACAATGACTTCAAGACACTGTGGCTAATCAAGCTCATAGGAAATCCTGGAATAGGTGAAACTGGTCTGCAGTAAGAGTCTTTTTTCCATCCCTGCTTACAGTACATTTTGTACCAGTATATACTCAGCGAATATCATCAAATGAGTCAGGAATTAAAGTTGGCCTATTTGTTTTCATGTTCTGTCAACTGTGGCTCTAGCCATTGTTTTTAGACAGAGATGCCATCATTAGTGTGGAGAGACAGCCTCCAAACATCTTGGTTTTCAGACTCTGGGGAATTTTAGTGGGTTGGGGCCTGCCAGGAAAGAAACCTATACTGAAGGGCAAATGGTAAACTATGGGAAGCCTATGGCAGATGAAAACACAATTACAGTGCAGAGTTTCTCTAGGAGCCTATTATCAGTTTTCATTTTTAAATTTCATACACAAGTTCCTAAAGTTGTAGTTCATTAAGATATGCTGCCAATAAACCATAACCTCAGTACCCTTTCCTTTTTCATCTCGACCCTGTTCATTTCATAAGAAATACTGGTTAGTTTTACACACTTAAATTTGCTGCACCGGCTCATGTATCTATTCATGTAATAATATATACACATTGTAACCGTCAATAGTGCATTCAAGTCTTGTCAGTGTTTGTTTTATTTATAAATACTGTGTTAGAAAATGTATATTGTTTATAATCAAGGCATGTAATGGAATGTTTTGAGCTATTTCCTTATCGCAACATGGCTGCCATAACCTTACTGCAGTGTGATAGGATTATAGCCTAGCCTAAATTGGGCAAGATAGGTTGTTTATAGAGTTTTGCAATTACTGTAGTATACTGCATATACGATAATTTTCCGTATCCTTTCCTCCCTGGAGGTACGTACAAGAGAATTACAATTTTTAACTTTATTAGTAGTATTATTATTTGAGAAATGACCACTAAGCAGTTATTAACCAATATGTAAAAATAATAAATATTAAAAAAAAAAAAAATTAAAAAGAAACACCAGACGGTAAAAATGTGGCCAATATTAAAATAAATAAATAAATAAATAAATAAATAAATAAATGCCAATCGAAAAACATAACACGATTCCTGACTGCATCAACTTTGCTATTTAACACGTTAACACAATTATTATCTGGTTTAAAACTTTAAAATCTCTTGTTTTCATTGCGATCGTGCACGGTGGTACACGCCCCGGTTGCTCTGCACCGCACAGATTGGCCTGGCACAAAACACTGAAGTAAATAACCAAAGCAGAAAAAAACGCTACATTCGCACATCTTTGAAATCTATACACATATCGGCACCGTGCTGACAGCAACGCGTCCTATTGTTAAAACGTGGCTTTATTAAGAGAGTCTTACTAAAATTGGTTTCATTATGATTATGATTATTATTATTATTATTGCTATTATTTTTTTCTTACAGTATCTTGGTCTACGATGGATCGTAAACCCGAATGATCGCATAGCGGTAATCGATATGCAAAAGTAATTCTGGAAACAATTTCTTTACAACACGATATATTTTATTTAAAATGCGGGTTACCCTACTTTGATAATCTATTTTTTGATAAAGAACTAATTATATATATATATATATATATTATTGTAGGTTATTTGCTAATCCCGTGTTTAGATTATCCAACTTCTTTATGACATTAACTGTTGGGCAAAGAGTAATATTGTATAACTTATCTGCAATCTGATTAGCTAATAATGTATTTATGATATTAAATGTAATGCAAAACACATTCCAACACTGCATCTACATTCTGGGTGGCAGTTTAGGTTCTAATGTTGCAAAACAAAACAAACGAAAAAAACTCTAATCTGAATATTGTATTTGCACGACGTCTCTATTTTAAATACTTTGGGTATTTAAATAATTCCAATTGAAGCATTCGGAATTACTATCCTTAGCGCACAGATAGGTAATACTGTATACTGTATTGCATACTAATAGTCAGCCAAAAACACAACAGCAAGAAAATAATTATAATATGCACAATTATTACATACGTTAAAACCACGGAATGCAAGATAAACATGTTCTTACCTAGAGCGATCCTCCTGCAGGATAATGAAACAGAAAAGACTGGAGAAGAGAATCCTGCTGGCACAACGTCACGGCTCAGTGTAAACTGCTGGTCACGAAGTCAACGCTTCTTCTATTGTCACAAATATCCATTATAAACCGACTTCATATCCTCCAAAACGGCTTCGACTGCAGTCGGTGCGCGACTGCAGCTCTAACTTTCCTACGGCAATCTAATACTAAAGCAGAAAAGGTTAAGCGGCGAGAAGAAGGAAGAAACCCCCCCCGCCCCATCAAAGAAAAATCTATTCTGCTGCTTCTCTGCGGCGCTGAAAAAGAACTGGAGCGGCTTGCTTAGCTCAAGCATTACGTCACCTCGCCCCTCACCAGTTTGATTGTCAGCCGTCGAAGCCAACGAAAAATGTCCGTCCGCGGAGTAAAACGGCAGGGAGCCAATGGAAATTCACAGGAGAAGGAGGGGGTCGGTGTTTGGCAGTGACGTAACACTGCAGGATTTCTGCTTTCTTTATCGTCGTCTTTTTAATGGGTGTCACCGCCGCGTTCCAGGGCGCTACACAGCGCCCTCTGGCTGCAATGTGTTGGAACTCCGCTTTGATCGGCGTTTCCAGCTGATGAGTTTTTTTAAATACTGAAGCTACCTCTACAGAAGGGAGGTTGAGGCGTCTGTTTGTTCCAGACACGACTGAGCGCAGTGTGTGACGAGAATGGAAAGTGGTGTCTAGAATAATCCATCAGTGATGTTTTCAGACTGAACAGTTCTGAGCCAGCTGCTAGTTTTGATTGGATTTCGCTCTTTTAAATAAAATGTGCAGACAGTACATTAATAACGTCTACTGATATGTTCCATATGAAAAATAGACTTTTTCTAACTCGAACATATTGCAACTGGGCTCTGTATGAAATACTGTATATCCATGAACTTTACAAATACCGTGATGTATTTAGACCATCGTTTATTAGTAGCAGTAGTAGTAGTATTTGAGAAACTATGACTTTTTAAAAAGATGTTATTGTTAAATACCCTACAAAACACCACAGAGTATAGTAAGTAAACTAATTAAAACAAACACCAAAAAAAACCGAGAACATCTGCCATAACTGAAAACATAATTCTATGCATTTCCCTTACTTAAGCAATGATAACAATAACATTGAGCATTGAGCCAAATCAGATATGATGTCATGAGCGAAATAGTTACGATCTTAATGGATTCCAAGTGGTTGCTACATTGATTCTTCGTTACATTGCAACTGTATGCATACCAGGGGTTCCAATTCCCTGATACTGTATCCATTTAAAACACGTACATGCGTGTTCTGTAAAACACAAGTCGATTAGCCAAACAAAAACAATTGTTGCCACTACACTTCACTTGCTTTTAACAAATTATATCACACTTAATTGTTTTTGTTAACTGTGGGGGGAATAAAACGCTACAAAGTTATAGCTATTTAAAATAACGTATTACAAATGATTGTTCTCTTTGAAAAAAGTCTCCTAGAATCCATACTTTATAATGGCTGTGGGGCAGGCGTGATTCCTTGTAGCTGACTGAAAACTATTTTATCAGGTAGTGTTTGTCCCTTTGGAGAAGTTTACCGAGGCTAAACCGTGAATTAATCAAATAAATTCTCAGAGCATGACATCACAGAAATACGTATTCTAAGAGACACTGGTTAACATCCATCGACATAAATACTGTAATAGGATCAGAAGTGTAACACCTTTTCAATACTGCAAGCATTGCTCCCCCAGCTTGGGCAAGTTCCCGCATGCATCCTGTCATGATAACATCAAATATTACAAGAGACGTGAACTACACATGCTGCAGGCAGTACATTATAGAGATGACT